>NW_024609882.1:86363190-87110239 GCF_016920785.2 Ixodes scapularis
ACGTCACTTCATGCCATGTGAGACATCAATTTTTTTCACAAAATTTAGCAGGGAAACGGTATTAATGCATAGGTCACGCGATGTCAATTTTTTCGATAAATTTAGCTGGGAATATAAATTTCTCTGAATGTCGCGTCACTTCATGCCACGTGACATCAATTTTTGCCCCAAATTTAGCAGAAAAACGGAATTAATGCATAGGTCGCGCGAGGTGAATTTTTCCGATAAATTTAGCTGGGAATATGGATTTCTCTGAATGTCACGTCACTTTATGCCATGGGACACCAATTTTTTCACAAAATTTAGCAGGAAAACGGAATTAATGCATAGACCACGCGAGGTTAATTTTTCCGATAAATTTATCATGGAATATGGATTACTCTGAATGTCACGTCACTTCATGCCATGTGACATCAATTTTTTCACCAAACTTAGCAGGGGAACGGAATTAATGCATAGGTCACGCGATGTCAATTTTTCCGATACATTTAGCAGGGAACCTGGATTTTTCTGAAGGTCACATGATTTTTTGCCATATGATATCAATTTTCCCACCAAATTTAGCGGGGAAACGTAATTAATGCATAGGCCACACGACCTCAATTTCTCCCATAAATTTAGCTGAGAACCGGAATTTCTCTGAAGGCCACTCGACCTTTTTTCATGTGACATCAATTTTCCCGCCAAATTTAGCGGGGAAACGGAATTATGCATAGCTTACGCGAACTCAATTTTTTCCGAAAAATTTTGCTCGGTAACTGGATTTTTCAGGTCATGTGATTTCTTGTCTTGTGACATCAGTTTTTTCGCCAAATTGAGCGGGGAAAAGGAATTAATCCAATTGGCACGGTATGTCAATTTTTCCGATAAATTTAGCTGGGAACCTGGATTTTTCTGAAGGTCATATGACTTCATGTCATGTGACAACAATTTTCCCACCAAACTTAGGGTGGAAACGGAATTAATGCATAGGTGATGCGATGTCAAATTTTTCGATAAATTTAGCTGGGAATATGGACTTCTCTGAATGTCACGTCACTTCATGACATGTGACATCAATTTTTTCACCGTTTAGCAGGGAAACGGAATTAATGCATAGGTCACGCAATGTGAATTTTTCCGATAAATTTAGCTGGGAATATAGATTTCTCTTAATGTCACGTCACTTCTTGCCATGCGACATCAATTTTTTCGCCAAATTTAGCAGGGAAACGGAATTAATGCATAGATCACTCGATGTGAATTTTTCGAAAAATTTAGCTGGGAATATGGATTTCTCTGAAGGTCACATGACTTTATGCCATGTGACATCAATTTTCCCACCAAATTTAGCGTGGAAACGGAATTAATGCATAGGTTACGCGAACTCAATTTTTTCCGAAAAATTTAGCTCGGTACCTGAATTTTTCTGCAGGTCACGTGACTTCTTGTCTTGTGACATAAATTTTTTCGCCAAATTTAGCCAGGAAAAGGAATTATTGCATAGGTCAAGGTATGTCAATTTTTCTGATAAATTGAGCTGGGAACCTGGATTTTTATAAGGTCACATGCCTTCATGCCATGTGAAAACAATTTTCCCACCAAATTCATGGGGGAAACGGAATTAATGCATAGGTCACGCGATGTCAATTTTTCCGATAAATTTTGCTGGGAATATGGATTCCTCTGAATGTCACGTCACTTCATGCCATGTGACATCAATTTTTTCACAAAATTTAGCAGGGAAACGGTATTAATGCATAGGTCACGCGATGTCCATTTTTTCGATAAATTTAGCTGGGAATATAAATTTCTCTGAATGTCACGTCACTTCATGCCACGTGACATCAATTTTTGCACCAAGTTTAGCACAAAAACGGAATTAATGCATAGGTCACGCGATGTGAATTTTTCCGATAAATTTAGCTGGGAATATGGATTTCTCTGAATGTCACGTCACTTCATGCCATGGGACATCAATTTTTTCACAAAATTTAGCAGGGAAACGAAATTAATGCATAGACCACGCGAGGTCGATTTTTCCGATAAATTTATCTGGGAATATGGATTTCTCTGAATGTCGCGTCACTTCATGCCATGGGACATCAATTTTTTCACCAAATTTAGCAGGGAAACAACATTAATGCATAGGTCAGGCGAGGTCAATTTTTCCGATAAATTTAGCTCGGAATATGGATTTCTCTGAATGTCACGTCACTTCATGCCATGTGACATCAATTGTTTTACAAAATTTAGCAAGGAAACGGTATTAATGCATAGGTCACGCGATGTCAATTTTTTCGATAAATTTAGCTGGGAATATAAATTTCTCTGAATGTCACGTCACTTCATGCCACGTGACATCACTTTTTGCACCAAGTTTAGCACAAAAACAGAAATAATGCATAGGTCACGCGATGTAAATTTTTCCGATAAATTTAGCTGGGAATATGGATTTCTCTTAATGTCACGTCACTTCAGGCCATGGGATATCAATTTTTTCACAAAATTTAGCAGGGAAACGGAATTAATGCACAGACCACGCGAGGTCGATTTTTCTGATAAATTTATCTGGGAATATGGATTTCTCTGAATGTCACGTCACTTCATGCCATGTGACATCAATTTTTTCACCAAATTTAGCAGGGGAACGGAATTAATGCATAGGTCACGCGATGTCAATTTTTCCGATAAATTTAGCAGGGAACCTGGATTTTTCTGAAGGTCACATGACTTTATGCCATGTGATATCAATTTTCCCACCAAATGTAGCGGGGAAACGTAATTAATGCATAGGCCACACGACCTCAATTTCTCCGATAAATTTAGCTGAGAACCGGAGTTTCTCTGAAGGTGACTTGACCTCTTTTCATGTGACATCAATTTTCCCGCCAAATTTAGCGGTGAAATGGAATTATGCATAAGTTACGCGAACTCAATTTTTCCGAAAATTTTGCTCGGTAACTCGATTTTTCAGGTCACGTGACTTCTTGTCTTGTGACATCAGTTCTTCCACCATATTTAGCGGGGAAAAGGAATTAATCATAGGGCACGGAATGTCAATTTTTCCGATAATTTTAGCTGGGAACCTGGATTTTTCTGAAGGTCATATGACTTCAGGTCATGTGACATCAATTTTCCCACCAAATTTAGGGGGGAAACGGAATTAATGCATAGGTCAGGCGATATCATTTTTTCCGATAAATTTAAGTGGGAATATGAATTTCTCTGAATGTGGCGTCACTTCATGCGATGTGACATCAATTTTTTCACCAAATTTAGCAGGGAAACGGAATTAATGCATAGGTCACGCGATGCAAATTTTTCCGACAAATTTAGCTGGGAATATGAATTTCTCTAAATGTCACGTCACTTCATGCCCTGTGACATCAATTTTTTCACCAAATTTAGCAGGGAAACGGAAATAATGCAGAGGTCACGCGATGTCAATTTTTCCGATAAGTTTAGCTGGGAATATGGATTTCTCTAAATGTTACGTCACTTCATGCCATTGGACATCAATTTTTTCACGAAATTTAGCAGGGAAACGGAAGTTATGCGTAGGTCATGGGATGTCAATTTTTCTGATACATTTAGCTGGGAATATGAATTTCTGTGAATGTCACATCACTTCATGCCATGTGACATTAATGTTTTCACCAAATTTAGCAGGGAAACGGAATTAATGCATAGATCACGCGATGTCAATTTTTTCGATAAATTTAGCTGGGAATATGGATTTCTCTGAAGGTAACGTGAGTTTATGCTGTGACATCCTTTTTCCACCAAATTTAGCGGGGAAACGTAATTAATGCATAGGCCACACGACCTCAATTTCTCCGATAAATTTAGCTGGGAACCGGAATTTCTCTGAAGGTGACTTGAATTCTTTTCATGTGACATCAATTTTGCCGCCAAATTTAGCGGGGAAACAGAATTAATGCATAGGTTACGGGAACTTAATTTTTTTCCGAAAAATTTAGCTCGGTACTTAGGTTTTTCTGAAGGTCACGTGACTTCTTGTCTTGTGACATCAATTTTTTCGCCAAATTAGCGGGGAAAAGGAATTAATGCATATGTCTCGGTATGTCAATTTTTTTGATAAATTTAGCTGGGAACCTGGATTTTTCTGAAGGTCACATGACTTCATGTCATATGACAACAATTTTCTCATCAAATTTAGGAGGGAAATGGAATTAATGCATAGGTGACGCGATGTCAAATTTTTCGATAAATCTAGCTGGGAATATGGATTTCTCTGAATGTCACGTCAGTTCATGCCATGTGACATCAATTTTTTCAGCAAAATTAGCAGGGAAACATAATTAATGCATAGGTCACGCGATTCGAATTTTTCCAATAAATTTTGCTGGAAATATGGATTTTTCTGAATGTCACGTCACTTCATGCCATGTGACATCAATAGTTTCACCAAATTTAGCAGGGAAACGGAAATAATGCATAGGTCACGCGATGTCAATTTTTCCAATAAATTTAGCTGGCAAAATGGATTTCGTTGAATGTCACGTCACTTCATGCCATGGGACATCAATTTTTTCACCAAAGTTAGCAGGGAAATGGAATTAATACATAGGTCACTCGATGTCAATTTTTTCAATAAATTTAGCTGGGAATGTGGATTTCTCTGAAGGTCACATGACTTTACTATGTGAAATCAATTTTCCCACCACATTTAGCGGGGAAACGGAATTAATGCATAGGTTACGCGAACTCAACTTCTTCCGAAAAATTTAGCTCGGTACCTGGATTTTTCTGAAGGTCACGTGTCTTCTTGTCTTGTGACATAAATTTTTTCGACAAATTTAGCGGGGAAAAGGAATTAATGCATAAGTCACGGTATGTGAATTTTTCCGACAAATTTAACTGGGAACCTGGATTTTTATAAGTTCACATGACTTCATGTCATGTGACAACAATATTCCCACCAAATTTATGGAGGAAACGGAATTAATACATAGGTCACGCGATGTCAATTCTTCCGATAAATTTAGCTGGGAATATGGATTTCTCTGGATGTCATGTCACTTCATGCCATGTGACATCAATTGTTTTACCAAATTTAGCAGGGAAACGGAATTAATGCATAGGTCACGCGATGTCAATTTTTCCGATAAATTTAGCTGGTAATATAGATCTCTCTGAATGTCACGTCACTTCATGCCATGAGACATCAATTTTTTTACAAAATTTAGCAGGGAAACGGAATTAATGCATAGGTCACGCGATGTCAATTTTTCCGATAAATTTAGCTGCGAATAGGGATTTCTCTGAATGTCACGTCACTTCATGCCATGTGACATCAATTTTTTCACAAAATGTAGCAGGAAAACGAAATTAATGCATAGGTCACGCGAGGTCAATTTTTCCGATAAATTTAGCTGGGAATATGGATTTCTCAGAATGTCACGTCACTTCATGCCATGTGACATCAATTTTTTCACCAAATTTAGCAGGGAAACGGAATTAATGCATAGGTCACGCGATGTCAATTTTTCCGATAAATTTAGCTGGTAATATGGATCTCTCTGAATGTCACGTCACTTCATGCCATGAGACATCAATTATTTTACAAAATTTAGCAGGGAAACGGAATTAATGCATAGGTCACGCGATATCAATTTTTCCGATAAATTTAGCTGCGAATAGGGATTTCTCTGAATGTCACGTCACATCATGCCATGGGACATAAATTTTTTCACAAAATTTAGCAGGGAAACGGAATTAATGCATGGGTCACGCGAGGTCTATTTTTCCTATAAATTAAGCTGGGAATATAGATTTCTCTGAATGTCACGTCACTTCATGCCACGGGACATCAATTGTTTCACCAAATTTAGCTGGGAAACGGAATTTATGCATTGTTCACGCGATGTGAATTTTTCCGATAAATTTAGCTGGGAACATAGATTTCTCTGAATGTCACGTCACTTCATGCCATGGGACATCAATTTTTTCACAAAATGTAGCAGGAAAACGAAATTAATGCATAGGTCACGCGAGGTCAATTTTTCCGATAAATTTAGCTGGGAATATGGATTTCTCAGAATGTCACGTCACTTCATACCATGTGACATCAATTTTTTCACCAAATTTAGCAGGGAAACGGAATTAATGCATAGGTCACGCGATGTTAATTTTTCCGATAAATTTAGCAGGGAACCTGGATTTTTCTGATGGTCACATGACTTTATGCCATGTGATATCAATTTTCCCACCAATATTAACGGGGAAACGTAATTAATGCATAGGCCACACGACCTGAATTTCTCCGATAAATTTAGCTGAGAACCGGAATTTCTCTGAAGGTCACTTGACCTCTTTTCATGTGACATCAATTTTCCCGTCAAATTTAGCGGGGAAACGGAATTATGCATAGGTTACGCGAACTCAATTTTTTCCGAAAAATTTTGCTCGGTAACTGGATTTTTCAGGTCAAGTGACTTCTTCTCTTGTGACATCAGTTTTTCCGCCAAATTTAGTGGGGAAAACGAATTAATTTATAGGGCACGGTATGTCAATTTATCCGATAAATTTAGCTTGGAACCTGGATTTTTCTGAAGGTCATATGACTTCATGTCATGTGACAACAATTTTCCCACCAAATTTAGGGGGGAAACGTAATTAACGCATAGGTGACGCGATGTCAAATTTTTCGATAAATTTAGCTGGGAATATGGATTTCACTGAATGTCACGTCACTCTATGCCATGTGACATCAATTTCTTACCAAATTTAGCAGGGAAACGGAATTAATGCATAGGTCACGCTATGTGAATTTTTCCGATAAATTTAGCTGGGAATATGGATTTCTCTAAATGCCACGTCACTTCATGCCATGCGACATCAATTTTCCCACCAAATTAAGCGGGGAAACGGAACTAATGCATAGGTTACGCGAACTCAATTTTTTCCGAAAAATTTTAGTCGGTACCTGAAGTTTTCTGAAGGTCACGTGACTTCTTGTCTTGTGACATAAATGTTTTCGCCAAATTGAGCGGGGAAAAGGAATTATTTCATAGGTCACGATATGTCAATTTTCCGATAAATTTAGCTGGGAACCTGGATTTTTATAAGGTCACATGACTTCATGCCATGTGACAACAATTTTCCCACCAAATTTATGGGGGAAACGGAATTAATGCATAGGTCACGCGATGTCAATTTTTCCGATAAATTTTGCTGGGAATATGGATTTCTCTGGATGTCACGTCGCTTCATGCCATGGGACATCAATTTTTTCACCAAATTTAGCAGGGAAACGGAATTAATGCATAGGTCACGCAATGTCAATTTTTCCGATAAATTTAGCTGGGAATATAAATTTCTCTGAATGTCACGTCACTTCATGCCACGTGACATCAATTTTTGCCCCAAATTTAGCAGAAAAACGGAATTAATGCATAGGTCGCGCGAGGTGAATTTTTCCGATAAATTTAGCTTTGAATATGGATTTCTCTGAATGTCACGTCACTTCATGCCATGGGACACCAATTTTTTCACAAAATTTAGCAGGAAAACGGAATTAATGCATAGACCACGCGAGGTCAATTTTTCCGATAAATTTATCATGGAATATGGATTACTCTGAATGTCACGTCACTTCATGCCATGTGACATCAATTTTTTCACCAAACTTAGCAGGGGAACGGAATTAATGCATAGGTCACGCGATGTCAATTTTTCCGATAAATTTAGCAGGGAACCTGGATTTTTCTGCAGGTCACATGATTTTATGCCATATGATATCAATTTTCCCACCAAATTTAGCGGGGAAACGTAATTAATGCATAGGCCACACGACCTCAATTTCTCCGATAAATTTAGCTGAGAACCGGAATTTCTCTGAAGGTCACTCGACCTTTTTTCATGTGACATCAATTTTCCCGCCAAATTTAGCGGGGAAACGGAATTATGCATAGATTACGCGAACTCAATTTTTTCCGAAAAATTTTGCTCGGTAACTGGATTTTTCAGGTCATGTGATTTCTTGTCTTGTGACATCAGTTTTTCCGCCAAATTGAGCGGGGAAAAGGAATTAATCCATAGGGCACGGTATGTCAATTTTTCCGATAAATTTAGCTGGGAACCTGGATTTTTCTGAAGGTCATATGACTTCATGTCATGTGACAACAATTTTCCCACCAAACTTAGGGTGGAAACGGAATTAATGCATAGGTGACGCGATGTCAAATTTTTCGATAAATTTAGCTGGGAATATGGACTTCTCTGAATGTCACGTCACTTCATGACATGTGACATCAATTTTTTCACCGTTTAGCAGGGAAACGGAATTAATGCATAGGTCACGCGATGTGAATTTTTCCGATAAATTTAGCTGGGATTATGGATTTCTCTTAATGTCACGTCACTTCTTGCCATGCGACATCAATTTTTTTGCCAAATTTAGCAGGGAAACGGAATTAATGCATAGGTCACTCGAAGTGAATTTTTCGATAAATTTAGCTGGGAATATGGATTTCTCTGAAGGTCACATGACTTTATGCCATGTGACATCAATTTTCCCACCAAATTTAGCGTGGAAACGGAATTAATGCATAGGTTACGCGAACTCAATTTTTTCCGAAAAATTTAGCTCGGTACCTGAATTTTTCTGCAGGTCACGTGACTTCTTGTCTTGTGACATAAATTTTTCGCCAAATTTAGCCAGGAAAAGGAATTATTGCATAGGTCACGGTATGTCAATTTTTCTGATAAATTTAGCTGGGAACCTGGATTTTTATAAGGTCCCATGCCTTCATGCCATGTGACAACAATTTTCCCACCAAATTCATGGGGGAAACGGAATTAATGCATAGGTCACGCGATGTCAATTTTTCCGATAAATTTTGCTGGGAATATGAATTTCTCTGAATGTCACGTCACTTCATGCCATGTGACATCAATTTTTTCACAAAATTTAGCAGGGAAACGGTATTAATGCATAGGTCACGCGATGTCAATTTTTTCGATAAATTTAGCTGGGAATATAGATTTCTCTGAATGTCACGTCACTTCATGCCACGTGACATCAATTTTTGCACCAAGTTTAGCACAAAAACGGAATTAATGCATAGGTCACGCGATGTGAATTTTTCCGATAAATTTAGCTGGGAATATGGATTTCTCTGAATGTCACGTCACTTCATGCCATGGGACATCAATTTTTTCACAAACTTTAGCAGGGAAACGGAATTAATGCATAGACCACGCGAGGTCAATTTTTCCGATAAATTTATCTGGGAATATGGATTTCTCTGAATGTCGCGTCACTTCATGCCATGGGACATCAATTTTTTCACCAAATTTAGCAGGGAAACGGAATTAATGCATAGGTCACGCGAGGTCAATTTTTCCGATAAATTTAGCTCGGAATATGGATTTCTCTGAATGTCACGTCACTTCATGCCATGTGACATCAATTTTTTCACAAAATTTAGCAGGGAAACGGTATTAATGCATAGGTCACGCGATGTCAATTTTTTCGATAAATTTAGCTGGGAATATAAATTTCTCTGAATGTCACGTCACTTCATGCCACGTGACATCACTTTTTGCACCAATTTTAGCACAAAAACAGAATTAATGCATAGGTCACGCGATGTGAATTTTTCCGATAAATTTAGCTGGGAATATGGATTTCTCTGAATGTCACGTCACTTCATGCCATGGGACATCAATTTTTTCACAAAATTTAGCAGGGAAACGGAATTAATGCATAGACCACGCGAGGTCGATTTTTCTGATAAATTTATCTGGGAATATGGATTTCTCTGAATGTCACGTCACTTCATGCCATGTGACATCAATTTTTTCACCAAATTTAGCAGGGGAACGGAATTAATGCATAGGTCACGCGATGTCAATTTTCCGATAAATTTAGCAGGGAACCTGGATTTTTCTGAAGGTCACATGACTTTATGCCATGTGATATCAATTTTCCCACCAAATGTAGCGGGGAAACGTAATTAATGCATAGGCCACACGACCTCAATTTCTCCGATAAATTTAGCTGAGAACCGGAGTTTCTCTGAAGGTCACTTGACCTCTTTTCATGTGACATTCAATTTTCCCGCCAAATTTAGCGGTGAAATGGAATTATGCATAAGTTACGCGAACTCAATTTTTCCGAAATATTTTGCTCGGTAACTCGATTTTTCAGGTCACGTGACTTCTTGTCTTGTGACATCAGTTCTTCCGCCATATTTAGCGGGGAAAAGGAATTAATCATAGGGCACGGTATGTCAATTTTTCCGATAATTTTAGCTGGGAACCTGGATTTTTCTGAAGGTCATATGACTCATGTCATGTGACATCAATTTTCCCACCAAATTTAGGGGGGAAACGGAATTAATGCATAGGTCAGGCGATGTCATTTTTTCCGATAAATTTAGGTGGGAATATGAATTTCTCTGAATGTGGCGTCACTTCATGCGATGTGACATCAATTTTTTCACCAAATTTAGCAGGGAAACGGAATTAATGCATAGGTCACGCGATGCAAATTTTTCCGATAAATTTAGCTGGGAATATGAATTTCTCTAAATGTCACGTCACTTCATGCCCTGTGACATCAATTTTTTCACCAAATTTAGCAGGGAAACGGAAATAATGCAGAGGTCACGCGATGTCAATTTTTCCGATAAGTTTAGCTGGGAATATGGATTTCTCTAAATGTTACGTCACTTCATGCCATTGGACATCAATTTTTTCACGAAATTTAGCAGGGAAACGGAAGTTTTGCGTAGGTCATGCGATGTCAATTTTTCTGATACATTTAGCTGGGAATATGAATTTCTGTGAATGTCACATCACTTCATGCCATGTGACATTAATGTTTTCACCAAATTTAGCAGGGAAACGGAATTAATGCATAGATCACGCGATGTCAATTTTTTCGATAAATTTAGCTGGGAATATGGATTTCTCTGAAGGTAACATGAGTTTATGCTATGTGACATCCTTGTTCCACCAAATTTAGCGGGGAAACGTAATTAATGCATAGGCCACACGACCTCAATTTCTCCGATAAATTTAGCTGGGAACCGGAATTTCTCTGAAGGTGACTTGAATTCTTTTCATGTGACATCAGTTTTGCCGCCAAATTTAGCGGGGAAACAGAATTAATGCATAGGTTACGGGAACTTAATTTTTTTCCGAAAAATTTTGCTCGGTACTTAGGTTTTTCTGAAGGTCACGTGACTTCTTTTCTTGTGACATCAATTTTTTCGCCAAATTAGCGGGGAAAAGGAATTAATGCATATGTCTCGGTATGTCAATTTTTTTGAAAAATTTAGCTGGGAACCTGGATTTTTCTGAAGGTCACATGACTTCATGTCATGTGACAACAATTTTCTCATCAAATTTAGAAGGGAAATGGAATTAATGCATAGGTGACGCGATGTCAAATTTTTCGATAAATCTAGCTCGGAATATGGATTTCTCTGAATGTCACGTCAGTTCATGCCATGTGACATCAATTTTTTCAGCAAATTTAGCAGGGAAACATAATTAATGCATAGGTCACGCGATTCGAATTTTTCCGATAAATTTTGCTGGGAATATGGATTTCTCTGAATGTCACGTCACTTCATGCCATGTGACATCAATTGTTTCACCAAATTTAGCAGGGAAACGGAAATAATGCATAGGTCACGCGATGTCAATTTTTCCAATAAATTTAGCTGGCAAAATGGATTTCGTTGAATGTCACGTCACTTCATGCCATGGGACATCAATTTTTTCACCAAATTTAGCAGGGAAATGGAATTAATACATAGGTCACTCGATGTCAATTTTTTCAATAAATTTAGCTGGGAATGTGGATTTCTCTGAAGGTCACATTTGAAAACTATTTGAAATCAATTTTCCCACCACATTTAGCGGGGAAACGGAATTAATGCATAGGTTACGCGAACTCAACTTCTTCCGAAAAATTTAGCTCGGTACCTGGATTTTTCTGAAGGTCACGTGCCTTCTTGTCTTGTGACATAAATTTTTTCGACAAATTTAGCGGGGAAAAGGAATTAATGCATAAGTCACGGTATGTGAATTTTTCCGACAAATTTAACTGGGAACCTGGATTTTTATAAGTTCACATGACTTCATGTCATGTGACAACCATTTTCCCACCACATTTATGGAGGAAACGGAATTAATACATAGGTCACGCGATGTCAATTTTTCCGATAAATTTAGCTGGGAATATGGATTTCTCTGGATGTCATGTCACTTCATGCCATGTGACATCAATTTTTTCACAAAATTTAGCAGGGAAACGGAATTAATGCATAGGTCACGCGATGTCAATTTTTCCGATAAATTTAGCTGGTAATATGGATCTCTCTGAATGTCACGTCACTTCATGCCATGTGACATCAATTTTTTTACAAAATTTAGCAGGGAAACGGAATTAATGCATAGGTCACGCGATGTCAATTTTTCCGATAAATTTAGCTGCAAATAGGGATTTCTCTGAATGTCACATCACTTCATGCCATGGGGCATCAATTTTTTCACAAAATTTAGCAGGGAAACGGAATTAATGCATAGGTCACGCGAGGTCAAATTTTCCGATAAATTTAGCTGGCAAAATGGATTTCTCTGAATATCACGTCACTTCATCCCATGTGACATCAATTTTTTCACCAAATTTAGCAGGGAAATGGTATTAATGCACAGGTCACGCGATGTCAATTTTTCCGATAAATTTAGCTGGGAATATGGATTTCTCTGGATGTCACGTCACTTCATCCCATGTGACATCAATTTTTTCACCAAATTTAGCAGGGAAACGGAATTAATGCATAGGTGACGCGATGTAAATTTTTCCGATAAATTTAGCTGGGAATATGGATTTCTCTGAATGTCACGTCACTTCATGCCATGTGACATCAATTTTTTTCCAAAATTTAGCAAGAAAACGGAATTAATGCATAGGTCACGCGAGGTCAATTTTTCTGATAAATTTACCTGGGAATATGGATTTCTCTGAATGTCACGTCACTTCATGCCATGTGACATCAATTTTTTCTCCGAATTTAGCAGGGAAACGGAATTAATGCATAGGTCACGCGATGTCAATTTTTTCGATAAATTGTGCTGGGAATATGGATTTCTCTGAATGTCACGTCACTTCATGCCACGTGACATCAATTTTTTCACCAAATTTAGCAGGGAAACGGAATTAATGCATAGGTCACGCGATGTCAATTTTTCCGATAAATTTAGCTGGGAATTTGTATTTCTCTGAATGTCACGTCACTTCATGCCATGTGACATCAATTTTTCACCAAAATTAGCGGGAAAACGGAATTAATGCATAGGTCACGCGATGTCAATTATTCCGATACATTTAGCGGAGAACCTGGATTTCTGTGAAGGTCGTCACTTCATATTACGTGACATCAATTTTCCAACCAAATTTAGCGGGGAAACAGAATTAATGGAAAGGTCGTCAATTTTTCCGACAAATCTAGGGGGGACTTGAATATTCTGGAGGTCCCACGACGTCAGGTCACGTGAAAAGAATTTTCCCGTTAAATTTAGTGTGGGAAGTGAATTGATGCCTATGTCACGCGATGTCAATTTTTTCATTCAATTTAGGTGGAAACCTGGATTTCTTTGAAGGTCACGTGACTTCATGTCATGTGACATCAATTATTCCACTAAATTCAGCGGGGAAACAGAATTTGTGCGAAGGTCACGGAACGCCAATTTTTTCCCTAAATTTAGCGGTGGACCTGAATATTTTGTAGGTCCCGTGACGTCAGGTCACGTGAAATTAAATTTTCTGCCATATTTAGCGGGAAACTGAATTTGTGCATAGGTAACGTGATGTAGTTTTTCTGCTAAATTTACTGAGGAAGCTGAATTGATGCATAGGTCACTTGACGTAAAATTTTCCGCAAAATTTAGTGGGGAACCTGAATTCCTAGGCCCCGTGATGTCAGGTCACATACATTGATTCCCATCAAACATAGGGGGGGAAGCTTTATTTTTGTTTACGCTCACGCCATTGCAAAACCGGGGGACGGGCAACCAAGAGCGGCCACCGCTGTAAATTTTTTTTCGTTTTCCACCGGAGATGAAGATTAAGATTTTGAGTACCGACACGAGAACAACCAGCCTGTCCAAAATGCAACTTCTTTTCTCCTTTTAGTCCCGTTGATTTTTAAAACATGAGGACATAACAGGGGAACCCTCAACTCGTAAAGCTAATAGGTTATATACGTAATGACGGAACAATCTCGATTCCAATACTGAATATTGAATAATCAAATATTAGGATATTTACAGAACCGAAAAAGTGAGCAGCTTTAGTGAACAAAAGGTAAGGGCACAAACGAGCTGGTGGTGGTTAAACATTTCGAAAAAAAACCGAGACTGGGACAATAAAGGACGGACAAACATGAAGTCTCAAACACAGCTGAATTTTTTTTGACAACGAGGGATGCTTATATAGGCGTCAAATCCTACACAAATCAAAAGAGACGAAAGAAAGAGAGGGAGAAACCTACACAACACAAAAGAGACGAAAGAAAGAAAGGGAGAATTGTGGAAACCCGTGCCACAAGCTGCACAACAAAAGACATGTATTACAAAAGAACTGAGAAGTGGTGAGATCGTTTATACAAAAACAAAAGCAAAGTAGACGGACTAAAGTGAATTAGTTGTTTATGCAAATACAAAGTAGAAAGACTAAATTGCATTAGTCCCCAAGAAACCCCAACACTATAACAGGAAGGACGCAACGAACAAACGACCAGGAAACAATAAAGCGATGTGACTTAAAATCGGACAAAGGCCTCAACAGAAAAATTGACAAGACGCGCAGACATCAAATTTGTAGGAACTTTCTTTGTTCTTTATCTATTGTGAGGGATGGCTTATTTACCGCATTTCCATGGCTCATGATTCATGATCCATGAACATGATTTTCATGGTAAGCACTAAACTCTTTTCTCGATGGATATCAAAGACTTATATTATCCGCTAGAACCCAAGACCTTACTTTAACGCGTAGGTCAGTTTCTTGAAAACAACCTTGTTTGATTCCAGTCATATTCTGGGATTGGGGTAGCCGACTTCCTTAGGATTCTTGAACTATATTTAAAATCAACTGTGGTTCAACACAATAATCGAGATTTCATTAAAAAAACTGGAATATGCATAGGTTCGGCAGTTGCTCTAATTTTGTCGGAGATTTATATAAGTTATCTAGATATAAAGCTCCATGATATTGTCCGGAACCGTTCTCCTAGCGACGTTCTTGTAAGGTAGACCTTTTGATCTGCAGTACCGATTCTAATTTAGCGGCATCACTTGAAAAGGCTGCGCTTAACAGTTCTCCAGAATTAAAGTTTTCTGTTGATAGACCAGAAGGGGGTAACTTGAAATTTTCAGATCTACAGCTGAAACATCCATTCAATTTGTCCTGGGAATACGGCAAACCAAATGCAAAACCTCTCTTTCTATTTCACAGTTGTCACTCAATACATGTAAAGGGTGGCATAGTACGCAATTTGGTCAACAATGCTCTGAAAAAATCATGTTCCCACTTCATTGAGTCTGCTCTCAAGCGCCTGTTTGACCGTTTTAAAGCCGCTGGGTACCCTCAAGATTACGTGTTCAATCAGTTGTTGTTTCTCATCTCCGTTAAGAAAAAGTGCCAAAGTGTTCTTCAACCCACAAAGCGTGTAGTTCTTTCGTTTTTTCACCAGATTTCGCCAAATCTTAAATGCATTGGTAATAAGTATGGTAGTAGTACGGTTTTCAACAATGATTACAGACTGAATCGGTTGACTCCGTTTGCTTCCGCCAGAGCAGGGTGCACTAAAAAACACAAGTAAAAAGAGGTCAGTTGCGTGTCGGGAGTAGTATACAGGATCCCGTTTGATTGCGGAATATGCTACGTAAGACAGACCAAGCGCTGTATAAACGATCGTCTCACCGAACACAAAAGTTGTGTCAAAACCAATGATCCTTATTCGGAAGTATCAAAACATGTAGTTGAAAGCAATAATTGTCTACCTAACTGGGACTCAACAACAGTCATCTTATCAGAAAAGGATGATCGGAAGCGTTTGATAAAATAATCTATAGCAATCATGAATCATGGAAATGCGGTAAATAAGCCATCCCTCACAATAGATAAAGAACAAAGAAAGTTCCTACAACTTTGATGTCTGCGCGTCTTGTCAATTGTTCTGTTGAGGACTTTGTCCGATTTTAAGTCATTTCTCTTTATTGTTTCCTGGTCGTTTGTTCGTTGCGTTCTTCCTGTTATAGTGTTGGGGTTTCTTGGGGACTAATGCACTTTAGTCCTACTTTGTTTTTGTATAAACGACTAATGCACTTTAGTCCGTCTACTTTGCTTTTGTTTTTGTATAAACGATCTCACCACTTTTTTTCAACCATGTGCAATGTACACCAGCTCGTTTGCGCCCTTACTTTTTGATCACCACTTCTCAGTTCTTTTGTAATACTTTTTTTTTGTTGTACTGCTTGTGGCAGGGGTTTCCCCAATTCTCCCTTTTTCTCTTTCGTCTCTTTTGTGATGTGAAGGTTTCTCCATCTCTATCCTTCGTCCGTTTTGATTTGTGTAGGATTTGACGCCTATATAAGCACCCTTCGTTGTCAAATAAAATTCAGCTGTGTTTGAGACTTTGTGTTTGTCCGTCCCTTATTGTCCCAGTCTCGTTTTTTTTTTCGAAATGTTGAGCAGCTTGTTCGGTTATTCGAATATCCGCTTATCCGGTTTTCAACTTCGAATAATTCGTTAATCCGGATAACCGGTTATCTTCAAAACCGGTTTCTACTGCTGGCACTAGTAGGAAAGGCAATGGCGCTACTTCCCCTGGATCTAGTGACTTCAGGATTCTGATGGCCACGGTGTGAGATACAATCTTTAGGTGAGGACACGGCGGGGCTGAATGCGCCGCGCGAGGAATCAGATAGCGTTTGTTCGACGGGCATCCGAAAGGCTGCATCATTCCGCGGCCACCATGCCCTCGGCTGACAGTGTCGCCGTCGGCCAAACGGCGAAATCGTGTGAGAGCGAAAAAGAAATATTTCGTTGCCATGACACCGCGGTACACCGTGGTCTTTCTGCACGATCGACAACCTCGCTGGAGCTCTTCGCGTGTGGAGCATGAGGCAGCACGAGCCGTCTTGTGCACTGCCTCCTGCGTCTTACACCGTGCCCAAGGGTCAACGAGTCATCTGCCCGCGCCGCTTGAAACCATAGTGAAAGAGAGAAAGAGAGAGAGTGCAAGGTGAACTTTAACGGCACGTGGCGAGGAGCGCGCTGTCCTCACCTGAAGAGTATTATATTACACCGTGTCCGAAGGCCAAGCCGCGAGGTCACATTATTATTAAAAGCGACAGCATTTCTCTCTCCTACAAGCGCGAGCTGACTCGCGCTTTCTACTTTGAGAGTTCATTTTATAGTGCGAGTGGTCGTTCTGCGGAACAATGTTTTGAAGGCACAATATTGTGCTTCCGCGCTTGTAGCCTTATAGCTGGAGTCTCAGCTTAAAGGAGCCATGAAACGATTTTCCTGCTTTCGCTAAATACTTCTACTATTCAATTCAGATGGCAGCGTAAAAGTACCTTCAGCTTAGGTGCCTTAGCTGAAGGTACCTGTAGTAAACGGCTTTCTTGATCACACGTTAAATAAACGGGGCACTTTAAGTTGATGTTGATTGCATTCCTGCTAAACCGCGAGAGGAGCACTTGATGAACAATTATTCCTGCAAATCGGTTTAACGCGCCGTTTTTGATTATTGTGTGTGAAATATCACATTTAAAACAGATATTACTTGTGTTTGCTTTTGCGGCACTTTATTTTTTTTAAATCTAAGTCCAAGGGCGCACCTTAATGAGTCTTGCTTTAAAATGTTCGACCCGTCTGGCCACACTGGTCCTAAATCATCTGCGTTTACGAGTTTCCATTACAAGGTGGGAGACCGTTTTCTTCAAAATACAAAAAGTTAGACAAAAAAAAAAGAAAAAACGCACAGGACAGGTTTCCTGTCTCTCCTTGTTGTCTAACTCTTTAATATTTTGAATGTATTAACAAACGGGCTCAATTCAAGTTTACCTTTTTCTAGTTTACATTTTCCGCAAAGTTGAACTAGCTAAATAGTGCCCGGCAGAAACGAACCACGTTGTAGTCTTACGGTGACGCCAGTCACGCCATCGAAAGCGATGGACGACGACGAAGATAAAAGTTCCTGGGCGGAAAAGTGTCGGGCGACTCATCTACGACCTCGAACAAGAGCTCGCAGTAGACCATCGCGTTCGGGTTCGTAACAGACATGGTTTTCCTCGTGCCGCTGCTGCTAACTACTAGCTGGGATATGCGTTCCTCGATAATGTACTAACCGATCACATTTGTGTTAACAATAATTTCATAATTTACTACATATACATTCTATGTGTTATACTGCATGAAACAAGATATATTCATATATCTGTGATTTTTATTTTGAGTTCGTGGGTCCGAGGCTACTCCCTGTAGATGTAAAGGGAGCTTGCGAGCTCCGTTTAACACAGGACCTCCCTTAGCGAAAGGAACCTTTATGTGCAGTGTTAATAATCTCCAGCTCCTTTTGCTACAGGTACCTGTGCCAAAGATACCTTCACGCTGCCGTGTGAATTGGGTATGATACCCAATTCACACGACAGCGTAAAGGCACCTTTAGCTTAGGTCCCTTAGCTAAAGGTACCTGTAGTAAACGGCGTTCTTGATCACACGGTAAATAAACAGAGCACTTTAAGTTGATGTCGATGGCATTCCTGCTAAACCGCAAGAGGAGCACGTGATAAACAATTATTCCTCGAAATCGATTTGACGCGCAGTTTTTAATTATTGCGAAAAAAAATCACATTTAAATCCCTAATATTATTTCTGTCTGCTTTTGTGGCACTTATTTTTTCTCCAAGTCTAAGGGCGCACCTAAATGAGTCTTGCTTTAAAACGTCCGACCTGTCTGGCCACACTGGCTCTATATCATCTGCGTTTGTTTGCATTGCGAGGTGGGCGACCTTTTTCTGTTTAACAGCTCCATTTTCCCGTAAAGTTCTCGCTGAAGTAGCTATATAGTGCCCGGAAGAAACAAACCACGTCGGAGTCTCACGGTCACACCAGTCACACCATTGAAAAGGATGGATGACGACGAGGATAAAAGGTCCTGGGCGGGAGAGTCGGACGCCTCGTTTACAACCTCGAAAAAGAGCTCGCAGTGGTCCATCGCGTTCGGGTTCGGAGCAGATATTAGAGAGCTTAAAAATAGCGTAAAGACCCTTGCGTCAGCACTGCGTACAACGCACGCTAGCTGTCGACGTAACGTTACGATGCGCGTTGAACGCGCACTTTTAGTATAGCGGAAGGCAAACGCATACGTAACGATACGTACAGATTTGCAGCGCCATTAAGATGTGCTCCTGCGAACTGCCTCAAGCAATCCAAGGCGGGTATTCGGTCAAGCCAATTTAGCACCGCGAATCTCCTCGCTTTGCTACGAAGTGCATGAATCTCTTTCCAGTTGCCTGTTGTGAACGTGTTTTGTCTTTTTTTTTTAGGGCTGTGCGACCAGCAGTTCGATCTATGGTTCGCTCCATTGTGTGGTGGGGTCCCTACTATCTTATGTTGGCCTGGTCATTTGCTTGGAAGTATGCAAGCAATAGGTCGCACCGCTCGAGTACCGACCGCACAATAAACACCTTTTTGGGTTCGACGGCGTCACCAACGTTCTTGGATACCGACCCATCTTTGTAGGCGCTCGAAAGGGTTCGTCGCGTTGATTCTTTAAAGAGTTTGTGGGTCGCCTGTCAATACCGCCCGATCAGGCCAAATTCCATTCGCTCCGAGGAAGTCACACAGGGAAGCGCTATCATTGGGAAAAAGTTTTATCTGTACTGAACTTCAGAGTCTGATGAAGAGGAGGGCCAAGGCTGTCAGTGGTCCAGGTCTTCAGTTGAAGGCCTTCCTCGGCACAAGCTCTTTCGTCTCACTCCAGCTCCGAACTCCGCGTGTCCTCGCCCGCCACGAGCTTCGCCCTTTTTCCCTTTTTTTTTCTCTTTCTTCCACAAGGTTGAGGTCATCTTCAATGGTGAAGCGAACCCGTACAACGGTCGTAGCACTTCCGCTGGTTTGCCTCACCGCTGCCATTTTCCAAACTTAAGTAGCCTCACGCTTTCCCGTGCGCGACGAGAGCAACGAGAATGGCACGCCGGGGACCGCTACGTACGCTCGCAAAAAGCGATAGCGAGCGTACGTACGCATAGCTCGCTGCAGTACGTACGTATGGCTCATGCGCAGTGTGGAGGACGCAGGATTAACGCTAACGTAGGGGGCTTGCGTTTTCTCTTTTACGTATTACTAAAACTCTATATTGTTTCCCACGTGCCGCCGCTGCTACCTGCTAGCTAGAGTAAGCGTTCATCGTTAATGTATTATTCCATGATATTTGAGTTCACCAATCATGTCATAATTTGATACTTATATATATTCAATTTGTTATAATGCAATAAACAAGATATATTTATATATCTGGGATATTATTTTGACTTTGTGGGTCCGAGGCTACTCCCTGTAGGGGCGTTGCAAAAAAAAAAGATTGTACTTTGCGCAAATACCGCTTAAACCGGATTCCTCACGTTAATGACCTATAAATAGGCTGTATACTTTTCGGTTTTAATCGAAAACACCAATAAACATCCGCCGGTGACGAAAATAAAAATAGCTGCAAGCAAAAGAAAACATGTTTCTAACTAATTTTTTCCAGCCATGTTTTTTTTTTTTTTCACTGAAAAAGTTCTACGGAAACTTCCGTCAAACACATTATCTTAACCAGACTCATGCACTTTGTTTGTCTTTTTTTTGTGACCTACGTGCTCTTGGACTCTTGGAGGATGTAAAGTAACGAAGGATTTTGTTAGAAATAAGTAAGATTTGTTTTAGAAAGGTCTACCTTTCTACAATTGCGTCGGCATCGTTTTTTTTAGCTTTCTTTGTGAGTGGCGGCGTTTTGGAGGGAGCATTTGCGTTGGCAGAGCGGCCGGGAGGTGGGAGCGGCTCCCCCGCGGTCGTTAAGAAACGTCTCGGGTTTCGGGAGTCTGCTCGGACAGATCCCCTCTTGCAGCTGGTTGTGGCTTTTAGGCGAATGTGCCTGTATATAGGGAGTTTTGCCGCTTAGTGTAAAATTGTCGCTTTTTGCCCGATGCAATAACTTAGCGGTGGGCGCCAGTCAGACTGGGAAAATTGCAGAGAACAACTCTACAAGGAATTCAGGTTTGGCGGTTGCAGCGACAAGATGACAGCTCGCCGACCATTGGGCGACATTATACCACGTGGGAGCGGTGAAATTCGAAGTGATTGTCCATCTCTGGAGGGAAAGAAGGCCTCTACGAGGCTAGAAAAGGGCTGCCAAGAGGATTCTCGGGAGATTCGGCTTATGAGATCGGGAAGTTTCGGCTGTTGAGACTGGGGCTAAAGTATGGGTTGTAAATTTGGGAGTTTTTGTACTGTAAATTACAGTTGACTTGTTGTCGTTTTGTTTTGAAAATAAACGTGGCCACACTAGCCATCGTAAACCAACCATGTCGTAAAGTGTCCAGCGGGATCGAACAACTTTAGTTTTTTTTTATTAGCAAGTTCCCAGGGGACTTGCATCGGGCGAACATCATAATCTGTCGTCACCATCCTGACCGGTCCCTTCGGCCCCCTCTCCCACGGAAAGTTGACTGGCACAGTCGACAGGATCCTGCTGACTTCCTGCGACGGGCGGTGAGCGAAAATGACGGCATCAACGGAGGTACCTGGGCTCTATGCGACAAGGGTCCCGTCTGCTGCACTGCGGAAAAGGGTCGCTCTTGTCGGGGTAAGGACCGTGGCAATATCTGCGTGAGAAGCCCGGGGGGTACAGTTACCCAAAGAAGTCATCTGCTGGACTGCCGACAAGGCTCGCTCCTGCCGGAGTGAGGACCGTGGCAATATCTACGCGAGAAGCCCGGAGGGGGGGGGGGGGGGGTACAGTTACGCAAAAGGAGTGGTGGCAGCTGACAGGTGGTCCTGAGCGTCATCTACGTCGGAGAACAGGACGACCTGTGGCTTCACCTGCGGACCGGCGAAGCATCTTCAGCGAGCGGCGACAGAATATCGGGGCAAGCCTCAAGAGGAGAGACGAGATCGTTGCTGCAGTGCTGAACTTCGTTGTGGTGCCGGAAAATTGTGCGTTTTTTTTTTGTGTAATGTTTTTGTTTTTCTTCTTTTTGGTGAACGAAGAAGGAGCTGAGACTTCCAGACGACGGGCACGATCGCCAGGCCGAGTGGGGACACTGCGGCAAGTGGGTGGTGGCGACTGAAGGAGCAGCAAATCGGATTTTGCCAAACAACAGTCGGTGAGTCCCATTCCCGTTTTCTCCGAGGCTCAGCATGACCAGAGAGACTAGATCGAAGACCCCAAGGTTTTCCCTCAGCGGCACCCACTCGAAACCAGACGCTGGCACCAGTGAGGGAGGGCAGCCAACAGATTCGGCTCTTGAGACTGGGGACTAAAGTATGGGGTTTTAATTTTGTAAGTTTTGTTATTACCGTCGACTTGTCGTTTTGTTTTCAAATAAACGCGGCCACACTGGCCACCGTAAACCTACTAACGTCGTAACGTGTCCAACGGGATCGAACAACTTTTAGTTTTTTTTTTTTTCTTATTCGACTTCCCGGGGACTACCATCGGGCGAACACTATCATCGGTCGTCACCATCCTGACCGGACCCCTTCCCCCTCGAAAAGTTGACTGAGGACAATAGCTTTGTTTTACTGTTGTACAAGATCAGTGGTCCCCCTAAGCCAACGACTTTGAAGGTCTCCATCAGTGGCCCTAGAGGCCAGTCATAGATGGCCAGTACTGTCCCAAGCCACGTTGGACGTTCTGGGACTTCCTGTGTACAGCGCAAATGTTGAGCAGGCAGTCTAGAAATTGCGCGTCGTCAACAGGAAGGAGTGACAGACACGAGCTTAGGAATGCATGCGTGGATATACTACAGTAATCAAGCGTGAAACGGATAGTGTAGAATACGTAAATAAAATTTGAACTGATAACTTGTCCACAATGGTCGTTTACATTCGCAATTGTTTTCCCCCGATAATCACTGTCTTTAGCGTCTGCACGTAAGAATTCACCGAAAAGCACCGGTGTTCCAGAAATATATGAACACCAATAAACATCTGCCAATTTTTGTCAAATAAACATTGGAATGTATACACCTTACCTGTAAAACACGCGTTCGTTTTTCACCCCACGCAATAGAAGTTCCAGAAAAAAATGAAAGAAAAGCGAGAACCGTCCACCCCCTCAACTCGCAGCCAGAACAAGCGGCCACGTGATCTGCAGCCGATTATATGACGCCAATGTTGATCAGAGCCACACGCTGGGGTTGGCAAGGCGCAGGACACGCGCTGAGTTCCAGACATTCTTATGGCTCGGCTATTGTCGCCGTTGCAGGGATTGGACACGGGCCACTACCCGAATGCATGTCGAGCCATCGATTGCCACGAGCCCAAATTGAGTGCGTACGCAGTCTTCGCGTCCACTCTGTGAGCAGCATTTGCATATCGTCCTCACAAAAGCTCGATGGCGCATTCCCTGGGATCGTACTGTTGCCATTGTTCCCACAGCTCCGCCTCAAATTTCGCGAAGGAGAGACTGAAAGAAAAGCTCCGCTTTCATCCTTTGAATTTTGCCGCGACGAAGACGCTTCTTGGTCAGTGGTGTTGCGTTCGAGTATTCTTGGGTCCCACTAGTGCCAGGAAGCTGGTGTTAAGTTAAAAATATTCCTACCCAATGTAGTTGCACAGCCCCTTTAAGGGAGCATGGCGAGCTCCGTTTAACACAGGACCTCCCATAGCGAAAGGGACCTTTATGCGACGTGTGATCACGATCTCCAGCTCCCTTTACTACAGGTACCTGTGCCAAAGGTACCTTTACGCTGCCAAGTGATTTGAGTATTAGAGTCACTCCCTAACGTTAATAAATTAATACACTTGCCTAATAAGGCCTGTTCGCACATGCAGCGGAGCGCCGCAAGCGTAGCACCGACCTCGCGCTAAGCGCGTGCTGACGGGAGCGTTCACCAGCTTTGTATCGCACCGTCAAAACTGTTGCTAATGGCAGACGATAAGTAGCTGACGAAGCGCTTCGCTGCATGTGAGAACCGGCCTTTACTCTGTTCACCTTTAAGCTGAGACTGTAGCCAAAGCTATCATCATGAGCTGGCCCGCGCTCCTGGCTTTGAGACCTGCATTTTTGGCGCGAATGCTCGTTCTGCGGAAAAACGCTTCAAATCAGCGGCCTCGAGCTCTCGTGCTTGTGGCATTGGCTGCACTCTCAGCTTAAAGAGACCATGAAAGGATTTTTCGGCTTTTTCGAAATGAAAACTCCAATTCATCTTCAATGTTCATTCAACGCGGACCAGAGATTCCTTTTCGTTTTATTGCCTCCAGTTTAGCACAAAAAAAAAGATGAACACTCACTGCTGCTTTTCTCCCCGACTCGACCGGACTCGACCATCATCGTGTAAAATCGCGTGGCGGTGACGTGAAGTATGCCTTCCTACACTCTTAGAAAAAAAGGAGTCCAAAGGGAGTCACTGCTTCCATGACTCTCTTTGACACTTCACGACTCTCTTAGAGAGTCAATTTTTCGTGTGACTCTGTTTTGACTCTTCCCCTTCTCAGCGGGAGTCACAGGCCAGCAGCATTTGTACTACCGAAAAAAAAATTATGAATGCTGCTTCGCGGCGTCCATTCGGCAACCCAAGCCCCGCCGTTTCCCTATGCACCTCTAGAAAGGGAGTCCGACACCATTTAGTTCAAAGCTTTGTCGACATATTATTTTCAATAATTGTGCAAAAAAAAAAAAATTAAAAAGGAAAGGAAAAAAAAAATAATGCACAAAGTTTCGTCGACATTCATTTTTCTCAAGAATAATTGTAAAAAAAAACATAAAAAAAAAACGTATGTTTATTTTTCCATTGAACCTGGGTTCGCTTTGCAAGAAGCGGGCACCTTTCCACATAGCTACACCTGCGAGTACTCGTTTTGAGAATTCGTTTTATACGAGATTCAACAAGTTTCGCGTCGTGCACATTATTCGAAACCGAATCCTGCGTCTGCATTTTACATATTTCTAGAACTGTCGTGGGGTGCGTCTCTGGGAGCGAGTGAAGGTGCAGCAGCTTATTCAAGACTATACTCCGTTTCATACGTAGCATGCAACGCAGTCAAAGCTGGCGCACCGGTTTGCATCGCCGACCGTGTCCACGTTCACCCCATAAAATAGTGCGTCCCCTGCGAAAACACTTATAAAAAAGTCGAAAAAGGTGCCTCCTTGGATCTAGAAACTGATAGTGGTGTTATGATTTCGACGGAGCACACATTTTTTTCAATAAAAAGGAAACGATAATGTAAACTACTTTAAATTGTTTTCGTTTTCGTCCGTGCGGCAGCAGCTGCGGGTTTTCGGGTTGTGTGGCACTGGCTGGTTTTGAGAAGATGGCGTCTTACGCAACAAGCTCAAGTACCTCTCCTGCTCGGATATGTTCAAAGATTCGTTGTGCGCAGACCTTGAAAGAGTGCAAGCAGGTGATCGCCAACGTGTACGCGAGTAGAAGAACGCGTTTCCCGGAGAAGTCGGTCGTGAAGTCCTGGAGACGGTCAGTAACAACACCGGAGTGTGGGCCCGTACTGTCGCGAAGTACAAGGCGCAGTGTCTATCTGGCAAGCTGGCGTCCCCGGAGCGAAGACCTCGCCATGTAGAAGTTTCAAGCACGGGGACTGTCAAGCATGCCGAATTCACAAACAACGCCATTCGCCTCAAGGTGCATCGCAAGTACCCCGAGATTGGGATTCCTACCCTTGACAGCTATTTCAAAATAGGCTGTTCAGGCCACAACTATTGTCGATTAACGTCCTATTATAAATTTTGGGGCAAGGCTGCTATCAGTGAGATTCCTCATTCCACGCTGCACGAAAAAAAAAAAAATATAACCCGGTACTGCAGGCAAATAACACTTGCAAAGCGGCAGAGCAGATGGTAGAAATGTGGCCTCTCGGCGACTTACAAATAAATAGCAAGAAGAAAGGAGGAATCGAAATATGTAGTTCGGCAATGCGCACAATCTTGCACAAAAAATGGCTAAAAAAAAAAAAAAAAAAAAAAAAAAAAAAAAACTTGCGCGTTTAGAGGGTTTGAATTACTGCCGCCGAGACGTCGGTATCGCCAGAGCAGCCCTACCACTCGTCCACGAAACGCGCCCAGGAACACTTTTTTTTTTTCTGTATTTTCATGCGCACCACTTCAGTACCTTTGACAGCTATGCACGCTATGTATGAAAATGAGTATAAGTGCCCATTTTGAGAACCACACCACCACACTGCGAGTTGAAGCAACGCCGAAGGCTCGCGTCTCGCAGCGCCGCCTGTTGAATAACCATTCGAAGAGTTTGCACACTGTGAAGGTAAGAGCGCTCACACCGAAGAGCTCTCTTTACAACGCCTACACACACACAGAGCTCACAATTGAAGGGGGGCCACTGAGGTTTTAAGAGCCACTGATCGTAGCAATCGCATTCCAAAGACGCCGCGTTGTCGTAGATTGTTTTTCACCAGCTAGGTCCTGGATGAGGCCAAGTCCAAGGTTGGGGGATTCATCGCCGGAAACGTAAAGGAACCAAGCAAACGGCGTGAGGCTCGCGGAAGCGGTTCGTGGGAGCCGACGACGTCCAAGCCACGATCCAAGTAGCCCTAGTAGCAGCCTTGCTTCCGAGAAGACTGTATATTCTTTCCGGCGGGCACACAACACTCCGACAGCATGCTTGCGGCTGATGTGGATTGCAAGAGGTGGCTAACAGGACGACCAATGCACAGAAAATAGGTTGAGCACAACACAGCACGCAACCAACGCAACGATTGTCGCCGCCATGTTGAAATAAAACCAAGCTGAGACAGGCCAAGCTACAGTTTAGTATACGACGAAGCTGAGACAGGCCAAGGTTCAGTTTAGTACACAACCAGCATACTTCATTACAAAGAATTAGATAAATGTTTAAACAAATTTTTTTACGTTTAATAGTTTTAATGTATGTCGATTAAATCAGAAACATTCACGTTGCGTCAAATGAGTTTCGTCGTAACCAGCGAACGTCGCCGCGTCGGCCGCGACGCCATCGCCAGCGTAACCAAAATCAAAAACAAAGCAAGCTGCAAACTTTCGGGCGGTTTCAGGCCTTTAGTGCCTTCGAAGAACGTTCTCCGAAAAACAAAAAGTGTCTCAGATGTCGCCGTGCCCATGGACCGAGCTGTGGGTTTTGTGTCTACTTGGTGAGTACTCGTCTATTCGCTTGACTTTTTCAGTGCTTCCTTTTCGGAGCGTTTGTGAAGTGTCCTTGTGTGTGTGTGCAGGAAGCGTGAAGGCGAACGCGGCGAACGTGTGGGGCTCCTTGTCGCACACGTGCTTTACGCATGGGATGACCTTCGAGCTTTTCCCGAGGAAGTCCCGCAACCGACCCGTCAGCACGGCCTGTCAATGAGCGAGCAGTCCGATTGCGGGAACGCACACAGAGGCGAAGGTCCCACCGAAGCCGGAGGGGGGGGACGGGACTTCGTAAGTGTATCGGGAGCTTTATCTCGTGGATCGGTGGACAAGGCGAGTTCTACAAATCGGGTGGCGCCTTGGTACGGCTGTGGTACCACCTAACTAGGCGGTGTGTTTCGCGGAACCCGACTGCTATGGTACCCATTATGTGCTGGCGCTCGTATTTGCACCCCGTTTGCTTTTACTGCGGGTGTTCGAAATCAGGTTCGTTTCTCTGCATTGTTGATGTTGCTTTCGAAGAGGTCTTTTTTGACTAGGGCACAAACTTTTTATACAAAATGCTGTATATGTTGCAGTTATTTGGTAGCCCTCTGGCTGTAGTGTATTGTGAAGGTTGTGGGAAAAAACGCGCATTGAGTAATTACAAAAAGATATACCGGGTGTTTTTGCGAAGACTTTCAAAAATCCTAAAAATTAGGGCGATTGAACAAAGAAGAAGCTCTCTTCGGGAACAAACTACGAGCCACGGCGGACGGCAGGAATTGCCAAAAACCTACTAATTTGCCAGATAATTAAAACTTGTTAATTAACTTTTTAATTAGTGGAAATAGACATATGATTCCAATTAGAAAGTTGCTGAACGTTATTGAAAATCACTGAATCAGTCATTTTCAGAAAGACTTCAAGCGCTTGAGAAGAGTAGTAGCGCACTAAAATTACCACTTGTGGAGCAGGTACAAGGCTGGGGCTAGATAAGAGGCAGAAAAATCGCGCGGGCGCCTTACCGCAAACGCTAGCCTTGTACCTGCTCCACGAGTGGCAACTTCAGTGCGCTACTACTCGTCTCACGCGCTCAGTCTTTCTGAAAATGACTGATTTAGTGGTTTTCGATAACGCTCAGCAACTTTCTAATTGAAACCATATGTCTATTTCCCCTAATTAAAAAGTTAATTAACAAGTTTTAATTAATTATCTGGCTAATTAGTAGGTTTTTGGCAATTCCTGACGTCCGCCGTGGCTGGTAGTTTGTTCCCGAAGAGAGTTTCTTCTTTTTTCAATCGCCCTAATTTTTAGGATTTTTGAAAGTCTTCGCAAAAACACCCGGTATATATATAATGTAGTGTCGAGTACCGTCCGACGGCACTCTTGCAGAACGTTCACGTGCCTTGCAGTGGCACTCCACTCACGTCTTCAAGTGCCGTCCGAAAGTCTTATGTAAAGCGAATTGTCAAAACGAGTTTTTCGAAGTTGTAGCGTAGCTTATTGGATATTGTAGCATAGCTCGCCTCATAGGCAGCGTACCCGGATTCGATCCACAGTGTGGGCTTACTTTTTAAAATCTTTTTCTCAAACATTTTGTTTTGTCGAGGCATTTGGCGATATTTACGTCGTTTCTTTTTTACCATTAACACTGGGGAAAAAAAAGGATGTTGTCGACGAAACTTTGCTTAAAGGGGGCCCTGCAACAACTTTTTGACTGGTTCTTAATTAACACCGAATTTGAGCGCACTGAACGTAGTAATTTAATCTTTTCCCAAATTTCGCTTTATTTTAAAAGTTATAGGCAATTTAGAATTACAAAAACAAACAAAAAATAACCTCTTTCATGACGTTGTAGGTCCTGGCTTGAGTGGCCGTGAACTAGAGGAGTAGTGAGCTCATCGAGCGCTCACGGCTGCTGCACTCCGTGTCGACGGCTCGAGAGGGCGCTACTAAAGCATATTCTGGATAGGCTGTATGAGACGGGTGGCCAGGGCGGCTTGCATTGCATTTGCTGCGCGATTAAGGACTAATTTGGCATAACACTTCATTGGCCACAAACTACAGCAAACACGGTGTAAAGATCAGTTCAGAACGGGAGCCACTTCGCGCTGCCATACCGCCAAACGGCCAAATCGCCAGCCAAGCCCGTGCTGAAAGCCTTCGGAACGCTCGGAACCCGTCGATTCCTCGATCCGGTATACGACCGCAGCGCCGCCGCGTACATCCGGGACCTTTCTACGCTCGCTGTTCGTCGGAGCCTCATCCCACAAGCCTTTTCTAGTATGCGCCGTTTTTTCCGCCGCTTGGTGGCGGGTTTGTCGACGAGTCTTTTCTTGTTTCCATACTTTATAAACTGCATTTGTTTCTTTTCTGATCTAAATTACCAAACAAAAACTACTTTCATACATAACTGAAACGGTTCGCGACACTTATATTTTGTATTTCGACTAAAAAAAAGCTTTAGCGGCTCTGACCAGTGGTAAGCCCAGGACCAAAGACGTTACATATTGCGCGCTTTCGGCGATGCCGGTCGCCCTCATAAATGGAGGAGGTTTCCGCATCTTCCGGTTAAAATATGACTCACTGATATTTAGTTACTCTCTCCGTGCCCGCTGACTTGCCCGAACCCCAAGAGACGTGGAAACCGCAAAGAAGGTAGGCGCTTAAATATGATTGCAGGGCCCCTTTAACAAAATGGTATGGGCGTCCCTTTCCGGAGGTCAACGGGGGACAGCGGGGCTCGGTATGGGACAGAGGGGCTGGACGCTGCGAGGCGTCATGTGCAATGGGGCCAAGTAGGTTAATAGTTTTGTAATTAGCAGCCGCATACTGTTGCCGCGAGGCGGCATGAATGTATGTGGGAAGTTGGTTAACGAGCTCCCCAGGGATACATGTGCTGTTCGACTTTCTTTCGGACGGCACTGTAGACAGCCAAAAAAACAACAGAAAATGAGGTGTTTCAAACAACTTTCTTGAAGAGATCGTGAACTGATGTTTCAACTACTTCCTCGTCAGCTTTCCTCCTCAGTACATAAGCAGAGTGAGAAACCATGTGGTGGTATTTCACTGAAACCCAAAGTTCTGCCAGCAGTCTGAGAGCCGGCATGGACAAAGCCCTACATAAATTTCACACTTCACATTTTTGCAAGTGCTGACAACCATGAAGGGAGCGACGGGACAAGCGATGGTGACCCTTTTTGCTATCGCTCAGCCGCACGACGAGGCACACTGCATGAAAGCAACTGGAGCAAGCGACCAATGTGATGAGCGACGTTTTCTTGTAATTCAAGACCGAGCAGCGTTACAAGCGACAGTGAGAAATCTCCGTCGCTGTTGCCGATGCTCGTCTCGTTGCTCACTAAATCGCTTACATTACGGTCCAGCCTTAATTGTCTGAAAGCGAGAGACGCCTGCCACGAGTGAGTACCGTGCTGCCACTCACTTCCAAGTGCCTCTCATTTCAGGGCTACACTGCCATTTGCTTCCAAGTCCTGCACGGGCCTCCTGCTCAGGCGCTTTGATGCCACTTACGAAACTAGCACAAACTCGTCAAGGGGGTTTAGGTGGGGTTAGTCATCCGGTGTGTTTGCCGCACTATTCTTTACGGTGCCTCGACAGTCCACAGTCACTTCACAGTAACAAGTTGGGACGCCATGATGGCAGCGGCACTTGTACCTGCTTGTCTTATTCACTAGAGGTTTGAAGACCAACTGCAGACTTTCGGCAGCATGACACTTTCGGTTTTGTAACATCATTGTTGCTTCCTTGGGACAACTCTTAATACATGGGAGGAACAAGATGGCAATTGCGCCAGTGGAGAATACGTCCAGGCACTATACCTGTACTAAAACTTGCTTGATCACCTATTTATTTATGATTATCTTTACACTTGCAGCGTTACCTCCGAGGCGGGGATGCCCGACCAGAAGAAAAATTTGACAGGGCCATAGGCAAGGCCAAGTTCGACTCGCGCTGCTGATCCTGTTTTCCCGGTGCCTCTACAAGGGCGAGGACCTGGTCGATAGGAGTGTGACAGGCCAACCTTCCAGGCGTGACAAAGTATGGCGCCGTGGGAGGGAAGCCCATTACACCTGTCAAAGTGGATGCAACTGCAGGTGCGAGCCTTGCTGCATGTCCGCCTTCCCGGTTCTAAACTATGTAGAAATTGGAAGGTTCAGCATCGTGCATTATATAGGTTTTATAGACCATACGCGAAATAGCTCTTGGGTATCATCATCATGCCGCTCGGAGCGACATGTGGTGGGTTTTGATATCTTGAATGTGCAAATGCCACTATACCTCGTCTCGCCTCAGCATGAACTAACTGCAAAAGCTGTGCAAGCGCAAGCGGGTAGCCTTGGCCGGAGGATGGAACCGCAGTATGTGTGCGTCCACAGGTTTCCAATGTCAACGGCAGAAGCTTCCGAGGGTGTCCCAAGCATGCACCAGCAACTTCGGGAGGATACATGGGCACTGCTATCTTGGATTTCCAAGATTAAAGAAAATGAACACAGTTGGCAAAAACTTGAGTCTTAAGGTTCACACTCTTGCAACTGAGTACGACCGAGAGAGACGAGATCTGTTAAAACTTCTTAAAAGTTCTTAGGACGAGGGTACATACTGGGGGCATTCTGGCACCATCTATGCGTTGACCCTGGAACTGCATTTTACAAGAGCGAAGGTTTCGCGGAATTTCCAAGGTCAAACATGTGTAATACCTGTAGGAAAGGCTTGTTTATAACGTTGACAAAAGTTTTTCGAGCCAAGAAAGAAAGGATAATGCGCAAGAGAAATAGTAAATATGCCGGACCGCCGAGTTTACACTGCTACCCAATAGATGGTGCCAGTGTGTCCTCTCGTTGTAAGAAGTTTTAAGGAACCCAATTTTAAGAGGTCGCAAGAGTGTGAACGGGCCTTTAGAGAACCATGCAGTGAACGGAAAACTTAACAGTTCATGCATTCTTGGCATTTCATCAGGTTGTCGGCAGGCCTCTTCACGATGTATAATATGTGCATTACTTTGGTATTTGTTGATTTTTCTGGAAACAGGTGCCAGCATAGACAATCCTAATTATATTCGTGCATCTGTACAACTTTTTTTGTTATTTTATTTTAAAGCTTGCTATTTAGTTTTGAAAGAACTTCGTGGTTCCCATGGCGAAGTTGCAAACATTATATTGGTATGCTCAAAACCAGTCCAAGGTCAGAACTAATCATCTAAAAAAAATAATGTGACCAGAAACAATGTCATTTATTATGTTGTCAAGCTAGGCCTCGCAAATATTAGCCAAATCAGGTCCACTAGTACCCACCCATGTAGGAGGGTGTCTTTAGTGCCCATGCTTGTTGTTTAATTAGACCTTGAACATGGTTCCTTACTATGTAGGACTTGCATTACGAATGAGTTTTCTAGTTAACGGTGGTGTTCCTGTTAACAAACCATTGTATTAGGTAGGTAGAAAATAAGAGTGAAGTGAACTTTACTCTTTAATGGCCAGTAGGTTCATATGGAATCATTTTTGCTTCAGTGGAGGCTCAAGTATGCACGACACTGAAGGGACTTTCCTTTCAGTCAACGGAGACAAGGGTACCACAAGAGCCAGCGAGGGAAAGAGAACGGGACCTCTTGGTGTCAACGCCTTGCCGCCTGCGTGGCTGTGCCCCGAACCGTGCAGTTTTTGCCGAGGTAAACAATTGGGCCATTTGAAAGTTTTGCGTTTTTGCGGATAAAAAAGACATGACTCACTTGCATGCCTTGCTGTAAACAATCCATTGCAGCACTGAAATTCTTGAGTTGCAGATAATGTCACAGGTAGGATAGATAACCTCTACATTCTCGGAGTTCTGTAGACAAAGGGGCTGCCAAAGATTACACAGCAGGATGGTGCCCCGCTACAGAGCACCAGTATATGTCGTACCATAGCCTCCTTTATACTGACAAAACCTGGCAGATTGTCACGAGAAGCGGTCGCCGAAATGGAAAAGGTGAAGTGGCATACAACGGAGAAGAGTCTCGCCGTAGCGGACGCGAAACACGAAAAAAGTATGTTTTGGGTCCTCGCCACTGCAAAAGCTGTGTGCTGACGTCCAGGTTCCGCGAGGAATGGCTCTTTAATGCTCTGTGCTACCAAATCCTCACGCTCCAAAATCTGACCAGGCACTCTATGACTCCGTCGTCGAACTGGCAGGCTTTGTGAGTTTAGAGGTGCTATAATCATACTCTAATCCACTTTACTCCTTTTTTTTTTTTCAGGGGGAGGGCATCTTTTTGTTTGCATTCTTAAAAAAGAGGGTTAGACTGTTGTGATTAAATTGGTGTGGACAACCACTAACAAGCTCTGTTTGCTGTCGTCAGGGCCTACGCTATTCTTATCAATTCCAATCTTCGCAAAAGAAAAGATAGGGGAAGGGACAAAACCGGAGGAAAGTTGCGCCGTTTACGTGGTCGATGTAACTACTCATGCTAAAGATAAATCACATGTAACTATGGTTGTTTGAGATAAATCTGTTTGAAAGGGTGTCTTCGCTATGCCAATCTGTAAACATATTTTTCTTTAAAGCTGGAGACCAAGTGACACAAGTATCATCGCTGTCTTCTCAACTGGTTATTTCAATATTTTATTAGGAGTACTTGGCCATGACTTAAAACAAACCAAAGACCAGATTCGGGCTCATGTTGGCCTTAAGCTGAATTTTGCCAGAGAAATAAATGCTGAAACTAGACAACATAATTCAAAGCAAACTTTCTGCAGCGACAAAGAGTTGGAAATAGTTACTGAAAGAATAGGGGAAGCAGTTTCGGGGCAACGGTATACAGATTGGACCTACGAGAGCCTAACCAGGCTTTTTGCTCTGGAACTAGACAAAGTTCAGAGTAAACGAAAGGGGAAGCAAGGACATAGACCAAAAAGCTGGTGGGACAAAGAAGTGAAGCAAGCGATACAAAAACGTCAAGAAGCCTATACAGAACACAGGTATTCTAAGCGCAGTGGGGATTCCGAAACGGAAGTAAAGTGAAAATGGGACACTTTTATAACTTGTCGCCGAGAGGCATCCAGTTTGATCAATGCGAAAATTCAGAGAAAGGGTGAGGAATGGATGAGTAATGTAAGCAAGAAAGATAGAAACGCAGCTAAGAAGTTTTGGGAGCACTTGAACTCACTCGGTGAAACGACGCAAGCTAGACAGAGGTTCATACTCTCGCGTCAGGGAGATCAATTAGAGGGAGATGATGCGTTACGATATATAGGAGCAGTGATAGAGGAGAAATATCGGGAACGGGTACTTGTGGAAGATAGGAGAACCGAAGGAAGTAGCAGTCCAGCTTGTGATATCGCGGATTTTGGACAAACAGAATGGGAAAAGGCAGAACGAAGAGTCCCTAGTGGCACGTCGACAGGCACAGATGGGATCCCAATCAAGCGGGTGAAGAATTTGGGTCCTAAATCTAAGGCAAAACTAAGGGATGTAGTGAGCGCTATGATAACAGAAGGAAATATTCCAGATGAATGGAGGTTTAGTAGGATGAGTATGATATATAAGGGAAAGGGAGATATTTCTGATATTAGGAATTATCGCCCCATAACCGTGACACCAGTTATTTACAGGTTGGTAATGCAGATTATAAAGCACAGACTGGAGGAATGGGTAGATTGCGAGGGCATACTGGGCGAGTTACAGAACGGGTTTCGGAAACAAAGAAGGTTGGAGGACAATATATTTTCTCTAACACAGTGTATAGAAATAGTTCAAAAACAAAACAGACAGCTCTGGCTGGCATTTCTGGATATCAAGGGTGCCTATGACAATGTGAACCAAAGGAACCTGTGGGACATACAGGAGAGCTTAAACCTAGATTAAGGACTAACAGCCCTATTAAGGAACATTTACAAAGATAATAAGGTGATTATAACATGGGAAGGAAAGGAGACGGGGGAAATAGAGGTAAGACGAGGCCTTAGGCAGGGGTGCCCATTATTGCCTTTGCTGTTTATGTTGTATCCGAGAGGATTGGAGGATAGACTAGAGAAGAGTGGGCTTGGATTCAACCTTTTGTACAGTAAACTAGGCCAAAAAATTTAGCAATCCTTACCGGGATTGATGTATGCGGATGATATTGTACTAATGGCTAACAACAGGACAGAGTTGCAGGAATTAATGAGCATCTGTGGTAAGGAAGAAGAGGAATTAGGTTTAGAATTCAGTAGTGAAAAATCAGCAATCATGATTTTTAACTGTGATGAAGTTGAGAGGCTGAAAATACAGAATATTACAGTTAAGAGAGCTAGTAAATACAAGTATCTAGGAGTATGGACATGTGATGGTGCAGAATATCTCAGTGAGCATGAAAAGTATATAATAGGTAAGGGCAACAGAAATGCAGCTGTAATGAAAAATAGAGAACTTTGGAATTACAACAGGTATGAGGTGGTGAGAGAGATCTGGAAAAGGGGTCATGGTGCCTGGCTTGACTTTTGGAAACGCAGTGCTATGCATGAAATCCGAAGTGGATGCAAGACTAGAAATAAAACAGCGCGGAGTAGGTAGACTGGCTTTGGGGGCACATTACAAAACGCCAAACCAGGGAGTACAAGGAGACATGGTTGGGCGTCTTTTGAGAGCAGGGAAGTGGTGAGCAAGATAGGATTTGAGGATCGGTCGAGGCAAATGGATAGGGACCAATGGGCACGAAAGGTTTTCAGCTATTTATGCATGAGTAGTATAGACACAAGGTGGAGACAGCGCACTAGGAAATTAAGAGGAAAGTTTTTAGGCTATAGTGGAGATACGGAAGAGCAGGTCTCAGTTAAGAAGAAAGTTAAGGCCACAGAAAGAGATCGGTGGCTAGACGGAATGCAGACAAAGACGGCTCTGGAAAGCTATAGATTAAACAAAACAGTTATTGCCAAAGAAAGCATTTATGACGACTCTACGGGAAGCTCGTTGTTTGAGGCGAGGACGGGTGTTCTGCGAACCAGAACATACAGAGCGAGGTACCAGGAAATGGATACAGTGTGCACTGGTTGTGGAGAGGAGGACGAGACGGCTGAGCACTTGATAATATACTGTAAAGGGCTTCACCCTATGCCTACTGAAGACAACATGAATTTAATAAAGTCATTGGGTTTTAGAGACAGCGAAGGGAAAGTGGATTTCAAGACTGTAGAGATTACCAAGCCAAGATTAAGTGAATGGTGGCAGAAAGCGAGAGAAAACTAGGTATTTTCTTATTAACTGATGGCAAGGGGTTTCATAGCCCCACTTCCTTTGCGGTGCGGAGTGAATATAGATTTCACATATAAATATTCTAAGCTTAAATGGTGAAACAAAATGGCTAAGTGGCATAAGCTACCGTCCGATCCAAAGGGCTCAGCCGGATTCATCCATCTATCCATCCGTTGTAAGAGGTTTTAAGGAACCCAGTTTTAAGAGGTCGCGAGAGTGTGAACGGGCCTTTAGAGAACCATGCAGTGAATGGAAAACTTAACAGTTCATGCGTTCTTGGCATTTCATCAGGTTCTCGGCAGGCCTCTTCACGATGTATATTATGTGCATTACTTTGGTATTTGTTGATTTTTCTGGAAACAGGTGCCAGCAGGTAGGGCATAGACAATGGTAATTATATTCGTGCATCTGTACAACTTTTTTTGTTATTTTATTTTAAAGCTTGCTATTTAGTTTTGAAAGAACTTTGTGGTTCCCATGGCAAAGTTGCAAACATGATATTGGTGCACTCAAAACCAGTCCAAGGTCAGAACTAATGCCAAGGCATCTAAAAAAAATAATGTGACCAGAAACAATGTCATTTATTATGTTGTCAAGGTAGGCCTCGCAAATGTTAGCCAAATCGGGTCCACTAATGCCCACCCATGTAAGAGGGTGTCTTTAGTGCCCATGCCTGTTGTTTAATTAGACCTTGAACATGATTCCTTACTACGTAGGACTTGCATTTTGAATGAGTGTTCTAGTTAACGGCGGTGTTCCTGTTAACAAACCATTGTATTAGGTTGGTAGAAAATAAGAGTGAAGAAGTGAACTTTGGTCTTTAATGGCAAGTAGGTTCATATGGAATCATTTTTGCTTCAGTGGAGGCTCAAGTATGCACGACACTGAAGGAACTTTCCTTTCAGTCGACGGAGACAAGGGTACTACAAGAGCCAGCGAGGGAAAGAGAACGGGACCTCTTGGTGTCAACGCCTTGCCGCCTGCGTGGGTGTGCCCCGAACCGTGCAGTTTTTGCCGAGGTAAACAATTCGGCCTTTTGAAAGTTTTGCGGATAAAAAAAAACATGACTCACTTGCATGCCTTGCTGTAAACAATCCAATGCAGCACTGAAATTTGTGAGTTGCAGATAATGTCACAGGTAGGATAGATAATCTCTACATTCTCAGAGTTCTGTGGACAAAGGGGCTGCCCAAAGATTACACAGCAGGATGGCGCCCCGCTACAGAGCACCAGTTTATGTCGTATCATAGCCTCCTTTATACTGACGAAACCTGGCAGATTGCCACGAGGAGCGGTCGCCGAAATGGAAAAATGTGGGGTGGCATACAACGGAGAAGAGTCTCGCTGCAGCGGACGCGAAACACGAAAAAAGTATGTTTTGGGATCTCGCCACTGCAAAAGCTGTGTGCTGACGTCCAGGTTCCCCGAGGAATGGCTCTTTAATGCTTTGTGCTACCAAATCCTCACGTTCCAAATCTGTGACCAGGCACTCTATGACTCCGTCGTCGAACTGGCAGGCTTTATGAGTATAGAGGTGCTATGGTCATACTCTAATCCACTTCACTCCTTTTTTTTTTTTTCAGTGGGAGAGCATTCGTTTGTTTGCATTCTTAAAAAAGAGGGTTAGACTGTTATGATTAAATTGGTGCGGACAACCACTAACAAGCTCAGTTTGCTGTCGTCAGGGCCTACGCTATTCTTATCAATGCCGATCTTCGCAAAAGAAAACAAGATGGGGGAAGGGACAAGAGCAGAGGAAAGCCGTGCCGTTTGCGTGGTAGATGTAACTACTCATGCTGAAGATAAATCACATGTAACTATGGTTGTTTAAGATAAATGTGTTTGAAAGGGTGTCTTCGCTATGCCAATCTATAAACATATTTTTTTTTAAAGCTGGAGACCAAGTGAGATAAGTATCATCTGCTGTCTTCTCAACTGGTTATTTCAATATTTTATTAGGAGTACTTGGCCATGACTTCAAAACAAACCAAAGACCAGATTCGGGCTCATGTTGGAAGGCGGGTCTTTCCTGCCAAACTTCAGAAACATTTATCTAAGCAAAGATGATAAACAAATTACTATTAGTTTTAGTGTCCCGCCATTCCTGCATGCAAAAGATGCCTATATAGGTACAGCACATGAAAATTTATAAGAGACTTTGTAGTGCAGAGATGCATTATGTACTCTTTTTTTTATTGTTGATGAGTGATGATGGAAATTGTAATGATTACTACCTTGTAGTAGGCCTTGTACATGAAGCATTCCCTCACATGCACACAGATGTTAAAGCAAGCTTTAAGCCCTCTCTAAATTCCATCGTGGCTTGCTTTCGTTACAACTCAAAAGGGAGCACAATAAGACGGGGACTAGAAAGGAAGAAACAAGCGCTCACTACCAACTAGTTTATTCAGAAAAAAAGTCTTCCCTTCCTTTCTTGTCCCTGCCTTAATGTACTCTTTTCTTTCATTGCAGCCGCGAAGCACCTTGCCCAGCAAAGAATTTTATAATGCTTCCTTTGACTGTACTAGACACTCTCAGTAGATAAGCCCCAGTCTTGCCTAGCAACTAGATTATGCAGGGTGCTGCAGAACAGGTTCAGCTAGACTTGGTATCCTCCCCTCTTTCCTCAGTAGGGACCGTGCCCCTTGTGCTTCAAGTGCTCTCAGTGCACTTACTGATTTATTATTTACGTTCCCTTTGAGCCTTAAATTGATATTCTTTTAAAAGAAAAAGCAGACAATAGCAGCAGCAGCCTCCCCCACCCCTCCACTCTCTATCTCTCTCCATGGGAATATTTTAAGTTCCTCCTGATGGCTAAAATAGTTTTGAATGCAATAGTCTGCATTTTTATGGTGTCCATCTGTAACCTGATACATCATCAGGGTGTCTACCAACCTGAAATTCTCAGGGAAATCGTCAAAAAGTTGGCTTCATCAGGGAAAATGACCACTGAGAGTGGAACGGCGATACGAAACAAAGCTTGATGGTTGCACATGGGCACGACTATGCTGAATAATGTTTCCGAATTATGATCCTTTGACCCAGGAGTGGTCAGGAAGTTTTTATCAAAATAGTCAAGGGAAATTTTAGAAAAGTCGAGGAATTTGAAATCAGAAATTTGGTAGACACCCTGATGCACTAGTTCCACCGTACAAAATGCTTCACAATCAAGTGAGAATTGGGGAAAGCAAAATATAGAAAGGCAGCAATGGGCGTCTGCCTCACTTGCCTTCACCCTGTTGCATGGACTTTCCATCTATGACACTGCGAGCACTTAACATGTCCTCGACAATTTTACTTTGCTCACCTACAACTTCGTCCGACTTCCAGAACTTATTTCTTATCATTGGCTTTTTTTTTCCCAGGACCCACCCGGTAAAGACTTTCGGGAACCCGGCGTTAACTTTTCACTGGAAAGCACCCATGGACATCTGGCAGCATGTGCGTTGTCTGCGAGGCCCTATCAATCGACATCCTGGACTTTTCAGCAGGAATCTCTCGGGTATTAGCCATGTACTGAGCATAGAAAGGTCAGTATGTGGGGGGAATCGACGAAGCACACTTTTTGTGTTTGAGCACCCTCATGGGTAAAAAAAATACAAAGATTTCGGTAAGAGCTGTGAAAGTTGTGACAGCACTTAAAGCACATTCCTAGAACAGGGAAAAAGAATTACCAATATTGGTTACTCTTTTAATGTTTTCCATATGTATTTGGTGAATATTCCAGCTATAATACAAAGGTTTGTGTGTTCCATTGTGTATCTAAACTTCTGTTAGATTTTTTTTTGTGTGCATCTGTTGATATGAGGATTCAAACCATAGAAGAAGAAACTGCAAAAAGAAAAACAAAGCTTTGAAAAAACAGCAAGTAGGCAAACAAAGCTTTTAGGAAACTTGTTGTAATTTTTTTTAATTCTAATTTAATCCTCAACATCAAGCAGGCAAAGCAAGCCTTCACAAAACTTGTCATTGTAATTTATTTTCGTTCTTGTCTATTAGTTATACCAGTTTTGTGTATTAGTATTATTTCTTATGATGTTATTTGTTTAGTGTTTGTGATAAAACCCCTGTGATAAGCCGAAGCAGGCTTTTGAGCCAATATGTATCACATTAATTTCTAATAAAGTAATTGTTTTAAATACTTGTGGCTTGTTTTGCAGTGCCTGCATGGTAGGACTCATGAAGTTTCATTTCCACAAATGGCAGTGATATGAGCTGAGAGAAAACAGCTATCTTTATTGTTAAATTTGAAGATTCCTGCAATTTATTGCCACCCACCTGCCCACTCAAAGCAGGCATAAAGCAACAGAACATGCTCGTTCACACCAGCTCTTGCCAATAGTATAGACATGTGACAAAAAAGATATACAACCTATTGTAAATGATAAGTATAACCAAACTAATAGAAAGTTAAGCTGCCGATTAAAAAAAAAACTTTTACTTTTTTTTTTGTTGTGTGCAAATTCCAATGTAACAAAACAATGCTGTCCTGAAAGCTTCTGTTGTGTTTCATGATAAATTTTAGAGCAGCATTCAGTTCAGCATCGTTAAGGCCACCATCGTTCATTTTTCCATGTTTCATTACAGGAAATTGTAAGATATCAGTTCTGCATTTCGACGTTTACACTTGCAGACAATTGATGTTACCGCTTCTTTTAGGTGGAATCGAAATTCCCATTTCAACTTTTATATTTTCACACAGTTGATGTTACTACCCTTGTTTTAGAGTAATTCAAGTTGAACCTCGCAGGCGACAAGAAGTCTCCTAGCGATCACAACGCCTCCCTTTGTTCAACAAACTGATACTTGACTAGGGCTGCTATACTCCAGACAAAGTGAGAGCCAGCACTGACTATCTTTCGGAGAGTCGCTCATACACTCCCATGACTCTTTTGCGATAGGAGTCGGGGGACTCTTCATAAAAGGAGGGTCCTCACAACTCTTGTTAGAGAGTCACGGGGATTACCAGGATGGAGTCGTGTGACTCTTTTTCTTCGTTGGATAAGAGTCGTTAAAGAGTCGCAGTTGACTATGTCACCTGGAGTCGCCCATACACTACCATGACTCCAGTGTGATGAGAGTCGCGGGACTCTTTTTTAAATAAGAGTCAAGTGACTCTACAAACGAGTCGTGGAGGAGTCAAATCTGTAGCGCGCAGAGACCCCCCACGGGGAGTCGTGGCGACCCTTTTTAAAAAAAGAGTCGAGGGACTCTACAAACTGGAGTCGATTCTGCGGCGCGCCAATACCCCCCAAAGAGAGTCATAGCGACTCTTCTTTTTTTAAGAGTGTACCGGAAATGGAAGTTCTTTTAGCCGAGCGAGAGAGCCGCGTTGGACACGAGCCGTCGCCAACAATTATTCCCCTTGACGAATATTTGAATTCGTTTTTGTAGCCAATGGGTGCCGTTACGGCATTTATCGTCTCTTGAGAATGACAAGTTCCACGGTGTGCTTAAAAGCCAACTAACCATGGCCTCTTTGCAACTCCGCAGGAAAGTCCCTCAGCTGTGCCTTCTTCATAAAATCTACTACTACATTTCAGACCTTAAAAATGAGCTGTTATCACCCCCCGAGCGAACATCATCGCGCCTTAACAACATACGTCCCATCAAACGTATTTCAGGCTCGACGAACGCATTTAATCGATCATTCCTTCCTTAGGCCATCAGCGACTGGAATAAACTCCCATCATGCACTGTCACCACCCTGGACCCGAATAATTTTCTGTCTTGTATTAAACTTCATTTTTCTTCTTACTAGTTTTATGATTTGTGTAATTACGAGCAGTCCTGAATTTGTTAACTGCGTTAAGTTTATTAGTTTCCTTTTGTGTTTTTTTATGTATTTGTGTTCTCTGTGTTGTATAAATCTTGAATACCCCCCCCCTCCCCTTATGTAATGCTTCTCACGGGCCCTTTAGGTGTAAATAAATGAAATAGAATGAAATGAAAGTACGGTGGAAGCTTGGAGTCATCGTACCGGTGCCCAAGCACTTCGCGACCACGTGATTTCTGATTTCGCTTTTGAGTTGAGAACGAAAGCCAAAAAGAAAGAATTTGAAAAATTATTCCATGGTTCTTTTAAGGGTGAATGAAGTATATTATTTCTTTCTAGGCAACGCCAGTCGCCAAAAAAAATTTGAGAAATATGAGCATCCTTCATTCCCACTACTCAGAGCCCAAACAGCGGCCACGTGGCCTGGCACCTATCAACGTTAACCAGAGCCACGCGCTGGGGTTGGCAAAGTAGAAAACGGGTGCTGAGCTCCAGGCATTGTTGTAGTTCGGCTATTCTCCTCACCGCAGTGGTTAAGCACGAGCCACTACCTGAGTGTCCGCCGAGGCATTGATTGTTAACAGACGAAGTCAAGCGATCACCGCAGTTCTCGTGTACAACTCATGAGCCGCGATCAACGGCCGTCATGCGGGTGGTTTCGATCCCACAATTACGTCATCAAATTTTGCGAAAGCCAGACCTAAAGAAATCGTTTTCTTTTATCCTCGCAATTTCACCGCGGGTGGTTTCAATCCCACAATTACGTCATCAAATTTTGCGAAAGCCAGACCTAAAGAAATCGTTTTCTTTTATCCTCGCAATTTCACCGCGACACAAAGTTTCTGAATAGGTGATTGTCTGTGCGAGTATACTTGGGCCAGACTATAGGACCAGTACGCCTCTGCAGGGTCATGAACATTCCAACCCGATATCAATTCATGACATCTTTGAGGAAGTAAGTGGCGAGTGCAAGGCCTTTTCCTCCCCCAAACATCATGAGTAGGTTCACGCAGTGCCGTCTAAATAGCGTCAGTGTCGCCGTCAATGCGTCTTGCAGCGTCTAACAGGGATCTCGACGCTAGCAGACGGCGGCGCCAAGACGTACCCCCGCGTCTGCCGCTTTCCATCATACTCTCATTAAGCTTTGGCGTGCATTCTGCTTGGGGAATTGTCGGAAATACCATAACGATGACGTCATGCTCAGGCCTTGCATTCTAGGTGGTATTGCGCCAAGACGCAGGAATCTACCGCTTAGCGGCATCCTTTCATCCAGCGTCATCACGTTTGCCGCTTTAGGTGGATTGGGAACCTAGTAATGTAATGAGCAGGCCTCGTACTGTTGGCGGTCTCGCTTTAATGCCTTCTCTACTCACCAGAATCGACAGGCGAGTTGAACAGTGTCATCTCTCTCGACGCTCTTTACGTGCACTTCGGGCTCGAGGAGTACCGTAGACGATGGCAGGATCCTCGGCTCGCAAACCCCTCGGACAGATACCAAAGCTAAAACCACAACGAGAAAATAAACTCAATTGATCGTACCGTAAAATTCTTCCAAAAGGTGAACGACACGTTCTATGATGAAACAAAGCATCGACTAGTAACCCCACGTGTAATAAAAACTAATGGTATATTCGGCTGGTCACTTTCGAGCACTCCAATCATCCGAGTCGTAGCTACCAGATCCCGGAGCACCTCCGCATCGGAGCGAGAGAATCGGCGCGCCCAGCCGAACGCTCTTCAACTTTTCAGAGCGGCAAGCCGAGCGGATAGAGGGTGGCGTGCGCCACTACGGATGGATGGATGGATGAATACGGCTGAGCCCTTTGGATCGGGCGGTAGCTTACGCCACCTAGCCATTTTGTTTTACCATTTAAGCTTAGAATATTTAAATGTGAAATCTATATTCACTACGCAGTGCAAAGAAAGTGAGGCTATGAAACCCCCTTGCCATCAGTGGATAAGAAAATACCTAGTTTTCTCTCGATTTCTGCCACCATTCACTTAATCTTTGCTTGGTACTCTCTACACTACAGGACGGCGCGAACCGCCCTCTAGCGGAACTTTTGCTCTTTGGATTCAAAGGGTTGAGCAATATTCAGTGATCCATCCATACGTAAATCCTTGAAAAATGGCAACCGTCAACGCGGACGCTGATAAGGTCATCGCAAGCCAGCCGTGCCAAGCGGAAATTCCTGCGAAACTATCAAAAAAAGACAACATTACAGATTGAAAACTCTCGTACTTTTGTACTTACCGGTTTGTCCCAGTAGGTTCGCACTATAAAAACGTAGGCCTTGACCTTGGGCACAGTACAAGGCAACGTTGGTACAAGGCAACGTTGGTACAAGGCAACGTTAGGTACAAGGTGCGTCAAACAACTCGGCAAACTTCGCTTCGCAAACACGGTCCTCGTCGTCGTAGTCCGAGCTGCTGGTGTTGTCCCTGTCTGCTAGCAGCACTGGCGGTGCCACCACTAACATTAAACGTCTTCGTTTCAACGACATTTTACTTCAATTCGGGGAGCATAACACAACGGTGACGGCGTCGAGACTGACGGCTGTTTTTCACAGCCCTCTTTTTGCGGAGTATCTGCGTTCTCGCCGTTCGCTTCCGACACAAAAGCAAAATGGCGGAATGGCTCGAGTCATGTGACCGGTCGGCAGCCAGATCTCTCGCGCGCTCCCACTTCCAAGTCAGAGCGCCTCAAACCGCTCCGATTCGGAGGCCCGCGAAAGTCAGAGCTTCGAGAGCGCTCCGAAAGAACCTAGGCGAATATACTTGGAGCACCTGGCATCGACCAACCGAACGCACACCGGCTTTTCAGAGCGCTCCAAGAGGCCGAAAAACGACCAGCCGAATATACCATTAGAATGCCTCAGAGCACCTGGGTGGAATTATATCGCCCTTTTGACAGCTATCCTGCACAAAGGGCCATATGAAAAAAAAGTAGGTATCACGTAGAAAATAAAGGATGATGTATTGGTCTCTGCCAAAGGGCCTTTTTAAGAAAGGGACCAACGGTCAGCACGAAGGTAGCTTTCACACGGGTCCCTTTGCAATCGGCAAATGATCCAGCGCTCTTACGGAGCGAGCACATGCCACGTGCGGGGGTTCGCGAACCGATTCGTCGCTGGCCACGACAATCCCTTAGCTAAAGGTACAGATGTGGAAATAGCCAACGAAGCCAGAGGAGCGAGCAGTCTCGAGCTAAGCGCTTGCGTCACACTGGCGGCGAAAGGAACCACGCAAGCCGGGCGCCGGTCGTTTGCGAGAATAGCGGCTATCAACATCCGGCTACCGGCCTTGTTATGTTCAATAGCGCTGACCTATTTGCGGATCACTTAAAAAAAGGGCAGCGCTATGAAATACTAGAAGGCCGGATGGTCGATGGAGATAGCCGCTAGTCTCGCAAGCGGCCGGCGCCCGGCTCGCGTGGTTCTCCTGGCCGCCAGCCTGACGCGCGTGTGTAGCTCGAGGCCGCAGGCTGCTGTGGCTTCTTTGGGACTTTCCACCGCATTTATTATAGTGTGAAGAGGGCGTCATTACGCTATTCACACGGGCAGCATTAGGTACCTTTGATATTAGCGATGTGCGCGACCAAAAGCGTCGCTGCAATCAGCTTTCCACGATTGGCCAAATCATAGGCATATGAGCATTGTCAGATTGTAAACCTTGACGGTGTTAGTTTCGGATTGCGGTGGCTCCCAGCTTCCACTGTGCTTTTTAAAAACACCACCGAACTCGTCGTTGCACCTGATGGTAAGTAGCCAGGATAACAGCTGGTGACGTCACGGCGAGGCAAATCCCAGTCATGACGTCACGGATGGAAACCATAAGAGGGCGCCACCGAAACATCTCGGCGCTAATAGACCCGTCTGCGAGTCATTCCGCGCTCTTGGGTCGTGGACACCCGTCACGCGCGGAGGATTGCGAGCTGATTCGCACCCGACTATAAAGGTCCCGCAGCTAAAGAGACATTTATGTTCGCTCGTGTGAATGGGGTATAAAGTTCAGTGTGATAAGGTTAACATTTACTTTTGAGTAATTACATTTTAATTATTGAATTTAAATGCATGCTTTCAATAGGGAGCTTTCTCTGCACAGATGGAAACAACTAAATCAACCCACTTCGCCAAAATATACGGCATTCGGAGCATACCAGAGCATCCTGACAAAATAATAAATTCGGGCGCGTTTTAATTTTCTCTTTCCTATAGAAAAGATGCGGAGATTTTTCTGGATGGCGACCCCTAATATACTTAAATGCTGACCGGCGAATCACCCTCCCCTGTCCCGTCCCGATTTTGTCGTCGCATTTTATTAAAGGCCAAAAATAACTCGTAAACAATTTTTAGTAAACCATGGTTTCCCCCCACATAAAAAACTGCTGTTTGCGAACGTCAGTGTCTGAGGGCTGCGGCCTGTGTGCTCCTCGCAATGGCGTCGATGCTTCGTGGAAATTCAGGATATCGATGGTCGACTACACCAGCTCGGAGCAAGTGGAGCGAAAGCTCGCGCTGCAGAAGCCAGGGATCCTGGGTTCAATCCCCACACCTGCCCGGTTCGATCTGGATGAGCATCATACCCGCGTGCGGTCGTGTATCCCTACTGCGTGTACTAGACGGTTGTACTTACTGTACTGCAGTACACTCAGTACAACCGTCTAGTACACTGCAGTACAACCGTCAGAGACGGTTGTACTGCAGTGTACTAGAATACGGGGTAGTGTTGGGACCGGAGCGGCTTGCGCAAGGCGTGTGGTGTAGATAGCGAGAGGTGTCGACACCGGCGCGTCGGCAGGAGGCTCAGTATGGTGGTGGTTGTATGCGTGCACCTCATGGTACGCGCACGTGCGGGAGCACATGCGGAGTGCTGCGACTTTCTGCTGCCTTGTTGACTGCAGCGCCGCGTTTATTGTCTACCCGTGCAGCCTCACTAGTTCCCAGTATCGAGTGTCGCCGGTCCAAACTCTACCCGGTATTCTAGTACAATGCAGTTGTGCTTCACTGACTAAATTTCTCATCGACATCTCAGACACCTGACGCCCATTGAAGCTAACTTCCGGCTGTCTTAACATACACACAACGTTATTATACTTTAGCGAAACTTCAGAAACGGCTAGTCTGAGTTCAGCCTCTACTTGCAGACGTGACTGTTTTTTTTTTTTTTTGTCGTCATTTATTTATTCAAAGTTACTTAAGGTTCCTTGTTAAGGACTTAAATGACACGAGAGAATTAAACAGTAACGACATAATAAATAAATACACGGTTTGTTGCAAGACAACGCGTCCATCGCCAAGGGCATTGCCCGTGGCGGTGCCCTTGGATTGTTGCACGGGGAATGTTGTCAAAACTGAGAGCTCAGATGCGCACAGGTACGTTGACCCGAAGGTAGGAATGCTTCAATAGCTCTTTTCGGTCGTATTCGCACTGTATTTCCAACCAAAAGGTTTACAACGTCACACGCTTAAAGTCTTCCTCCCATGTACCGTAGTCGTCCATTTACATGTTTGGTCTGGAAAAAGAATGAGGCAAGATTATTTTTATTAAAGTAATTCATAACGCAGTCACTTTTTCCATCTGGAAATTCTTGAAATATATTTAAGAAAATGGGTCTGTTTCTACGGTGCTTCGTAGCAGTTGTTGTTGTTGAGTGTTGTTACACACGAAGAGGGGATGCCTGCACGTAATGTTAGCCTCCTTAGGCAGGGGCAAGACTCGCACAGGCGGGGATAGAGGGTGAGAAAAGAAGAGAAGAGGGGTTGAAGGTGATTTGGTCACCAACCTCTGGATGAGTAGGGTCGAATCAGGAGGCTAATTTCTTGAGGGAGAGGGGACACTGCAGAACTGTCTTCTGGTATGGAGATCACAAATTAGTCGATGACAGTTGAGACGAGAAGGCGTGGCTGGTCTAGGTGGCGGGCCGGTGGGCTAGAGGCGCGTTGCAAGTCCAGTGGCTTGGAGGTATTCAAGAAGAAATTTATAAACAAGTTCTCTTCTTCGTCGACCTCCGGTAGGAAAAAAGATTTCGTTCTTTTGAGTCACAGTTGTGCTGGCACTTAGGATGGTGGTAAAAAAGGACCGTCGAGCTTGATCGTATTGAGAACAATTAAGGAGGACGTGGTCAAAGTCCTCTGGGACATTGCATTCGGCACAGTTGGGTGTACTATACCTGGAGATCTTGTGAAGTGTCGTTGATGTGTAGGCGCAGTTTGCACGAAGGCGATGGAGTAGCGTGGAATCTGATCTGGTTAGGTTTGACTCGGGCAGCGATGGAGGAGGATTCCCGCTTGCAACTTCTGAATGGGGGTGACGCATTGTGGTAATTAATTTGCACAGTCTGCGCGCTTTGCAATAACGTGGGATGAAAAGACTGTGTCTTCTTCCTTATGTGCCTTTGAAGCAACGGTATCGGCGCGTTCGTTGCCGAGGATACCCATATGTGACGGAATCCATTGAAAAGCCAACTGCCACCCTCGCATGCAAAGATTTCGGGCCTTGTCGGCCACACAGTGGGCCAGAAAGGAGCTTGGTCTGAAACTTCCAAATTGGATAACGCACTTCGAGAGTCGGAGAGAATAACATTCTTGCAAGGATTGAGGTTGTGAAGCGCATCTAATGCCGCTGCTAGTGCAGCCAGCTCCGCTGTCGTTGACGTGGTTGCGAAGTTGAGGCTGTGTGATGCTTCGATTCCGGCATCGGGAATGACGAATGCCGCTGTAGATGTTGCAGTTGTGGGATTCGTTGACCCGATAGTAAACACTTGGAGCCAACCATTATACGTGCTTGTCAGTTGGTCAGCTACAAGCGACCTTCCGACAGTGGCTGAGATAGAATTCTTCGGGAAATAAGGAAGCGTTTCTCCTACAATCTACGGCGGTTGGGTTATGAAAGGTACCGGAGGAAAGTAATGGCTATTAGGAGGTCCAATTTGTAAATTAAATTCTTGTACACATCGACCTATCTGCGAATCAAAACGCTCTTCAATGTTGGACAGCAGTGATGTCGCAGATCGTGCTCCATACATACGAGCGATACGATTCATTGCTCTTATTCTTATGTGCATAGCTACTGTTTGATCCTTGGCCTCTACGAGTGTCGCCGTATTGCCCGCGAAGCGTGGCAGTCCAAGGCTCTGACGGAGGGCAACACGGTGAAAACGTTCGAGTTTGGTCATTTGATGAGCCCTGATTGTGATGAGAGGTAGGCTGTATAATATTCTTGAGAGGATAAGGCCACGATAGAGAATCAGGAGTCCCTGAGGAGGCAGTCCAGATTTCTGGCGATGGAAGTGACGGAGCACAGTTTACAATTTAGTACACTGCGTTACAAGTCGTTTTATCTCGGGTCTCCATGTAACGTGGTCATCGATTTCCATCCCCAACTATCGGTACGTTGAAACTCTCTCGATCGGTATTCCTTTGATGGCTGGCGTATTTGCAACTTTGCGGTTTGGATGTCGACCAGGGCGGTAACAGAGGAAGGCTGTTTTGCTTGTAGATGAAGTAAGTCCTAGTTCTTCTAGAGTAGAAGTCGGGCTGTCAAGAACTTTCTGAAGCCTTTTTCCGATGGTCCTTGACAGTCCGGATGGACCGACACACCAAATTGCCACATCATCGGCGTATATCGTCATGGGAACTGTTTTACTGGACCAAGTTGGTGAAGAGGAGCGTCGCCTCTAGGTGCGTATGGCAGGCCATAAAGAAATCTTGCCACCACAGAATGTCAGAAGGCCTGCAAAGGCAAATTACCCGACTACAAGCAAGCGGCTACCCAGAGCCCCTGCTAGTAGTGGTGGCAGAAAAATGCATAGTAACACTCAGAGGCAATCACAAACCCAAGGAAAAGGACCAGGTCAAAAAACCACTGGTAGTGATGCCATACATTCAAAAATTTTCGCACCGACTGAAGAAAAAGATCGCCGAAACGCACGAGGTCAAAGTGGCCCTATCCGCCCCATTTAAGCTAAAAGGACTGTGCAAAAAGGTTAACAAAGAGGAAGGCGACACATCGGGTCAATCGTCGTGTCGGGTAAAGCACAAAAACAAGTTCGTCGAATCCGTAGAAGGGGTCGTCTACAGTGATACCATTGACGTGCGGAAACTCATACGTCGGGCAGACGGGGAGGTGCTTAAGGCTGCGGTCCCACGGCAGCCATCTTGAACAAGGCGTTAGTTCGACCAATAGATGGCGACACGCACCCGTGGGGTGGCCGAAACATTGGTTCACAGTGGGATGGCTCGAGCACCATCACGTTCCCCTCGTGGCCTTGCTCGCGCCGCTGCCAGCTGTGCTCAGCTAGCTCAAGTAGCGTGGCCCATCAAACGAATGTATGCGATAATGTCAGGCTGGGTATACATTTTTGTCTGATATAGGGACATACGGTTCGGCGGTTGTAACGGGCTTTCGCAATAAATCTTACCAAGAAGGAATCAAATGTTGATTGACATGTCAATATTCTATCAATGAAAATTTCCTCTGCAGGAATGCACGCTCAGTAGACTCAACCAGTGGAAGCGGACGTCAAGTAAACTGCTTCGCGATTTACGGTACTTACCTCACCATTTTAATGACGACTAAAATAACGTCACGAAATATTGTGTTTCACGGGGTCCGGAAGATGTTGTAAAGGTTGTTACATTATAGTTCCCGGAAAACAAATGCCGTTGCAATATTTTCGGAAGTTCCGACACACATAATGTTGTAAGTAGAGCTTAGGAAAACCATCAGAAGAAATAGGAAGGCATTTATTTGCAATGAAGACGCTATGAACGAACGGCGTTTAGCGACGGCAAGTTATGAGCGGTCGGGAATTTATAAGTTGACGTGGTTGCTAACTATGGACACGCGGATAATGAAGCCCAGTTTTGTCGGGAGATGGTGTTGCGCTGATGACCTGATATCGAACGACTCATGGCAGACGAACAAGCAAATTTCTTCTCAGCGAATGGTAAGTGTCCAGTGTCAAGCACAACACGTGGCTACCGACGTTGTCGACGTTTCGAGCACTTACCGCTTTCGACAAAAGTCCTGGCACCTGGGCTAACTTTGTGGAAAGACTCGAAGTCTTCCTTGAGTCCAACGCCATCATGAACAGTAACTGAAAACGATCCACTATTCAGTCGGTGGGTGGCGAAACGTATCCGCATCTACGGAGTCATGGGCGATGCGTACTCTAAGTGGCTCGAAGTTTACATGATGCCTGCCACGACGTCCAAAGACGTCATTGACGTTCTACGGTCTCTTTTACCTACTTTTGCCCTACCGAAAATACTTTTCTCTAATAACGCGCAAAATTTTGCTTCAAATAAATAAACAAGTTTTTGAAGAAAAAAAAAAACGGCATGAGGCATCACATTAGTGCACCATACCATCCTGCAACTAACGGGCAAGCAGAGCAGATGATGTGAGAAACGAAAAAAAGCCCTTTTGAAGCTTACAGAAGAAGCAGTTCAGTGAAGAATCGCCAGGTTCTTGTTCCGGCAGCACGCCGACGGTCTCATCTTACACGAAAAAAAACCCGCCGAAGCAATATTCGGCGGACGAAGAGCCACACCCCTCGATCTCATAATACTGTGGCCTACGAACAAAGATCGAGAGATACCCAGATAGAGAGTAATGGCAGTTTAATCGGTTGGAAAACTCGTCTATGTGAGGAAATTCAGCGGAAGTGGGGCCTTCCATGTAAAACTTGAGTAGAAAAGGCTCTATGTTGGTTGACCAGGAGGTGTCATCTCTCTGAATACGTTGGATATCAATGCCCTTCAGTGTAAATATAACTAAATCACAAAACTCTCTTTGTGTATTGTGTAACTGCCCTTGTATTTGATAGTAGAAGCTATGGTGGTGATTTGGACCTTTCACACCAGGCTCCTTTTTCTTATTTTTCGCCTCATACTCCTTTGCGGTTTAAGTATGCTTCAAGAATCTTTTGGAACGGGGACACATTACGTCAACGAGGCCATTTGTTCCAAGTAGTCAATCAGGGAATGCTGCTAGAAATCCGATCTTCATATTAATGAATAAGCCGCACTTCTGCACTGTGCAGTTTTCCTGTTCAACGTACAGTTGTAAAGCAGCATCCTCATTGATTCTACCTTATACTGTTGCGGGTGAAGAAAGTCTTTGGGTACACGATACTTGAAACAAGTCTGTCACTACGTTGTGGTTCGACACCCACTAATGTCGTCGTCCTTATGGAGCCTCATCAATTAATAATTACCTCGTCACCTCATATTGCTCTTCATCAACAGTAAGTACAATAGGCTACCGCCATATTACAATCTAAGAATTGAAAAATTTAGTCGTTCAGTCCTTCAACAAGTTTATTATTTGTAAATTGTTATTACGTTACATTACATCGAGACGATCGACGTCCATCGTCGATCTTCAAATACTTATACCTGTATATAAATTAGACGCACAAGAAGGGGGGGGGGGGTCGGTGGCCGAGTGCATGGTCTAGCGCACACTAGGGTGCCTCAATGACCTTCAGTTTAGAGTGATGCCACCCTTTGTAGTTCCCGATGCCGACAGCACGCGCTCACGGGGAAAATACAAAGAAATCGACGAAAACAAAATGTCGCCATAGCGCAGTCAGCGCCACAGACACGTGCAGGGACACACTCTTTCACGCGCTTCTGAACAAAAAATAAATGTAAAAGTGGGAACAAAATGGCCAGATGTCTCCACCCTAAGCATAGCGCACATGAAGGCACCCTAGCGCACACCAGCTCGGAGCACTTGGAGCGAAAGCTCGCGCTGCAGAACCCACCCCGCCCCTGCCCGTTTCGATCCGGAAGAGCATCCTACCGGCGAGCGGTCGTGTATCACTACTGCGTGGTGCACGTTAAAGACCCCAGGTTTGCGGCTGTCCCGCACTGGCTAAATTGTTCATCTACAGGTGAGACACCAGACGCCCACTAAGGCAGACTAACTTCCGGCTGCATAAACATACGCGCAACAATTTGCAATTAGACGCATAATAACAAAGAACACAGCGTGCCGCATCGTTTCTTTTGGTGCCTTTTTTTTTTTTTTTTTTAAACCAGCGCAAGCTTGTGCGTTCTTTCTTTTGAGACGGTTAGAACGGTCGCAAATAAAACCCGCGTTTCTCCTACCCGCCCGCTTCCTCCTCTCATTATGTGTATTTTGTTATAACTAAATAAGCTATAATAATGGTGTATTATTCATATTTACTCTCAGTTTCAGTCAGGGAAAGGGAGTTTCGCGGGAACTAGAGCCAATAAATGAGCTACGCAAGCCTTAGAGGATAGGCACTCTCTTCCCCGACAGTGTTGTGAACGCCGCCAATTTGTTGCTTGTGCAGAGCAGGCGCAACTGCCGATCGTCATGATTCAAAAGTGCGACATCCTCAGCATTAGATTCGGTGTTAAGAAGCTCATGCAATGTTGCTTTGCTTTGTCGAAAACTGTTTAAAGTGGAGGACGGAAGGGCGTTTCTTGTGATTTCAGATAAAGCTTCAAATAACTGGCAACCATGATTTTAAGCCACAATACGGTCAAGTGTCGCTACTCTGAAGCGTAGCTTATTTAATGACACTATTCATGCTCTTGTTCAAGAGGCTTGTAATACCTGGAGGGGCCATGACGTAAGCCCCGTGGATTCCACAAGCCACTACCTTTTGACACCTGCCTCTTCTTCATTGTTCCCGCTTGTGCCAGTAAATTAGCTGTGGTTCCGAGTAACGACACTTGGCTTAAAATTGTGGCTTAAAATCATGGTTGCCAGTTATATGGAGCTTTATCTAAAATCACAGGAAACGCTTTTCCGTCTCTCACAAATGTATAAACAACCCATGACAGAGCATTTCAACATTGCATCAGCTTCCTAGTACCGCATCTAATGCTGAGGAAGTAGTACTTTTGGATCATGATGATCGGCAGTTGCGTTTGCTCTGAGCAAGACCCAAAATGGCGGCGTCAAAATCAATAAAAAAAATTGGGTTGTGTGTGTGTTTATACAGCCTAGAACTTGGTCTGCCTCACAGGGGCGACGAGTCTCCCAGCTGTAGATGAGAAATTTAGCCAGTGCGGTACAGCCGCTAGCCTGGGGTCTTTAACGTGCATCACGCAGTAGTGATACACGACCGCACGCCGGTACGATGCTCATCCAGATCGAAACGGGCAGGGGTGGGGCTCGAACCCAGGATCCCTGGGTTCTGCAGCGCGAGCTTTCGCTCCACGTGCTCCGAGCTGGTGTGCGCCAGAGCCTTTTATACTGGGAGAGTTCGGCGGGTGGGTGGGGCTTACGGCCCGCTAGGTCTAGCGGACTCAGCGGGCGCCGCTTCCGCCATGATGTGCCTCCCGGCGAGTGGGTCCCCATTGACATGCGATGTATACGCGTGTAGGTTTTGCCGTTTGCGCTTTTGTTGGCGTAAGGACAAAGTCGAAAAATCAAGCATTTTGGGACGTTAATCATAGGTTAATCATAAACTTAACTCGCACAATCGAGAACTCGGCTTCCAGTCAGCCCTTCTTGGTTCCCCAGATCTTGTGCCTTGCGCGGTTTTCTTTTCCTTGCGGGAACCGGTACATCCTGATCCCCTTTTTCGCGTTGTTCGAGCACCCAACGGCACTGCAGCCCCCCATTTCTTTTTCATGTCTGGCAGAGCGCAGCGCAGAACGATCATTTTCATCGTCGTCTCTCGCTCCATGGACCCTAGCGAGCCGACTGCCGGCTCGCGTCAGTAGGACAAACGGGTTTTATCAGCCGCCACCAGCCTTACACCAAACAAGGGTGAAGCTTGCAATTTAAGGTTATAATTATAATGCAATTAAATGCAAAGGTGCAATCAAGCTAGACGGCAAGGCACATCATGGCGGATGCGCACAGTTGCCAGACTGTTTGATCAGTGCTGCCAGACTGGCGGCTGGATCAAAGAACCGCCGAACTCTCCCAGGATAAAAGGCTCTGGTGTGCGCTAGACCACTCGGCCACCGATCCCCTCGTCAAAATCAATTTTGGGGAACTGAGTGCCGATACTTTAAAGCTCATGTAGTGACTCTAGGCATAAAGTGAACCCGGGTGTATTTTTTTCCTCTTCGTCTTTATTGTTTATTGACTTCAATCCTATCGAATAATGAACGCATTATATCACGGTACGCTTGTGTAATTACTTGTCTTAGATTTATTAGCCTGACCCAGTATTTAAACCATTCATTTATCGATAGTAAATCTTCCAATATATTTTTTAAATGTGAAGGTATAAAGACACGGAGATTGATGATGATACAGACGCCAACGCCGCCCTCGGAAATTTTTTGAACACTAGAAATCAGCAGTTTGTCTGCCATCCGCCAGGTAGCACAACAAAACACCCAAACAGTTTTTAATTGTTTTTAAAATTAGCTAAGCTCTACACATATTAAGAAACCAAAGTAAGATCATTGTGAAAATTTAATACATCGCAATGTATATTTATTCCAAACAATAAATGTTATTAAATGCCAATAAATCTGTTTGATGTCCAAAACAGATATGCGTCAAAAACAGGTAAGTTTGAAAATGAAAAAAAGCCATCGTCCACCTCTTGGGCAACCATTGTAGCTCTAAATGTTATAAAATATTTTATCATAGTTTAATTATTTCTTCAGCGGCATTTGAACTACCATGACTCGAAGCACAAAAAAGTGCTACGTTTGCTATAAAATATCTAAACAAAAAAAATTTTACACAACATTAAGTTTTTTCCTGCATATTACCAATTATAAGTACTGCATCTGTAGCTAATTTCATTGCCCTAGCGCTTGTCATTCAAAACATATTTGTGCTGAAAAATGTCAATTTTAGGGTAATATTTGGAGGGATCAAAAAAACAAAGTAGTGCAAATACCAAAAAAGTGTATCGTTACATTCTGCTCCGACATCATCTTAACAAAACTGCTATATTGGAACCGTGTTATCTTTAATGGATCGTTCATAAAACATGAACTCGCGGAGCAAGTGAGGGTCCGCGCCATCATATTCGCAACGCTACAAACGCGCATGAACAGTAAAAACCAACACATACATAATATCAAATGAAAGAGGATTGCATTGCCTTTCGAATGACGTCAATCCCACAAAACAGTATTTAAAAGGAGATGAGTAATGGCCTGCCAAAAAGTACCTAAACTGCCACATTCAGTGGGACCGTGGCCTTAAATGACAGACTCAGAGAACATAAATATGCATGCGGGCAATTGCAAGCACCTGGCAACTTAGCAGCGCATTGCGCAAGATGCAGCTGCGAACCGCTATTTGGAAATACATCAGTTATGGACAGATAGGAAAACAGAAACAAGCGAGAAATCATAGAAGCCTTCCACATGGCACCAGGGAAGCATGGCACGTGTGTCAGTGATCCTTCCATTGCACTGAACGAAAAGGAAATTGAACTGCTGAGACACTACATAGCATAACGAGGCGGACACCAGCGCCAGCTCTAAGGTTTCCTCTCACACCACAAAAACCGAACGTTTGTCAGAAAAGGGGAAAACACCACAAAAATCGAAAGTCCACACATCTTCATGAAGACATTTAATATTCTTTCATAGCTTTCGCTCCTTTCCAAACTCACGCATTGGGAAACGCATGAAAAAAAGAAAAAAATAAACAGCTCTTTGTCTGCGCCCATTCGTGTTCGTTGTGTTTCTACTCATCTCAATGTAAACTCATCCTTTTCCTTTCAATTTCTGGTCACGCGTTTGTTCTGTATAACTTCGCAGCGCAGCACGTCTATTAAAGGTGTATCCACACGACGGACCAAATTGCTCTTTTGGTCCGCGGGCCGCGCATCATGTGATCTTACGTCACCGGTTTTTGAGGTCCGCCGGCGGTCCGCGGCCCGCGCTTTTGAGAAATGCGAAGCGACTTTTCTCGCCCGGACCTTGGCGGCGGACCGCGGCGTTTTTAGTGTAATTGAAGCGCTAAGTCTGGCAACAAGCTGACTTTCGTTGTTTGGATTGAAATCCAAATCCAAAGTCGTTTTCTTTTGGCGCCAACTGTGGAAGACGAAGAAGACGAACCTTTTGTTGTGCGACGATGCAACTTTTTACTTCATCGCGCTCATGGAGCAATTCCCCGCTCTGTGGGACAATAGTCGCGACAACTACCCAAATAATCATCTAAAGATGTCCCCATGCCTTTTCCGGTTCACTTAAGTCGTCCTCGTCCTCAATATTCAACGCCAGGGCCACCTCGGCCAACCGTCTCTTTCGTTCAACCTCCATCTTGGCTCCTTACAAATAGCCTCAAAGCAGCTCGCTGCATGCGTTTGGCGGAGCTGTGAGGTCGAGGGTTAGACCGGCCCGTTCGGTCTGTCGTCTGCTCTTCTGGTCCGCCGTGTGGATGCTCATTGCAGCCGGGCGGCCCGCGGGCCGTGCATCACGTGATCAATCGGTCCGCGGCCCGGTCCGTCGTGTGGATACACCTTAATGTACAACCAACTAGCCCAAACCCAAGTCCAAGCCGGTACTGTGTTCATCCAGATAGGAACAAGCAGGGGTGGGGCCAACGATGTAGAGGGGCTTAGAATGAGAAACCGGAAGTTCGGAAGTGACACCCCCCCCCCCCCCCCCCGGTTGCCGCCATGTTTTACGCAAATGTGACCACTCGTCACGTGACCTCACAAGAGCCGTGACGTCGCAGGTAAGATGGCAGCGCCCAGAGCTGGCGGATGCGAGTTTGTTCGGTGCGCGGCAGCCGTGATGTGCGGCGGCTTTCCGACGATTTCGGGTTTTTTCATGCTCGCTGACGCAGATATAATGTGAAAATATAAAGGAATTACACTTTTAATCCTTTTTGCGCAAGATAGTTCTGGATCATCTGGATATTAACACCTGTGAGACAGCATCAGCCGTATCGCCGTACCGGTGCTCAGATTCGGGACCTCTCCGAGGATCGATAGAACTTTGAGTGCTTTTAGCATGAAATTTTCGCATTCTCTTAGCTTTGTTTAAACGTTGGAATGTCTGAGAATCGACGCGAAAGGTATACGTCGCGTTAGAGACTAGGAGAAGTTGTTTCAGGCCTGCGTCACCGAATAACCATAACAACTTTTACCGAGGAAGCTCCTGCGATCTTTAACGCTTTGTGCTAATCGAAAATTCTACATTCAATCACTTTTCTTTCTTTTTGGTGAGTGCGAAGTGCACACTTATTTTGAGCTACGAGGATGACGTTTTATTGAGTGTGGGGATGACTAAATCGTTGCAGGCACCTGCTTCAAAGCTATTCGACTTGCAATAAGAACAACTGTTTTGGTGTAGGCATAGATTAACTGCACCTTTTTCTCTTTCGTAGTATTTATTGCAGCAATACTTTTTTCATCAAGAGGGCATTGTATTAGTCGGTCAATTATTTACTTGTTCTAATTACCTGGATAAGATGATTCATATTTGGTTCATCCCTTGCCTGAAGAGCAGTCTTGTTGAAAATAGTTTACCATTCCTTTCGGTCTCTTCAGTAGCCTTTTTTGAAAAGTGTGGGTTTCCTATACTTCGTATCATTGTAACCTGGAAAAGGGCAACCGCCACAGCCCCCTCGAGCCAATCAGAAAGACAGAGCGAAGGTGTGTCACAAACCTGTGCAGACGAGCACTCTGAATGGCATGTTGTCATGTGCCTCTCTACAACGTGCATATTGGCTCACTGAGACTGTTGCCTTTGCTGTTTGCAGAATTGTGATGAAATGAATTACAGTAGCTACTACTCTAAATACCCCAGGCTTTCATACTTTGGACATTTGTTCGACAAGAATGTTATGTCCGCCATCACTGTGAACTCGGCTCAGCGCCTATTGGACTCGAATGCTGCATTAGCATTAGCCGTGAACTGGGGCCCATTTCTGTGCTTTACGCCGTACAAAAATGGTGAGAGTTGTGTTGCTTAATGGGGTTCTGCAAAGGGTCTATTGTGTCATACGTATAGGAAGTGTCCTGCTATATAACGATGCATCAACACATTCGAATAAAGTTTATGCTCAGAGGTGCCTTCAGGAGAAGTGGAATGAGTGCAGCCCAATCCAACAAGTCTGCCAGTCTGGTATGCCCCATTAAATAATATTGAAGGGTCAGAGATGCGAGTGTCCTCAAAAGCACCTACGCGTGTGGTGAACACAATTCTTGGTGTATAAACTCTCAAGGCGTAAAGGTAAGCGGAAATAGGTTTATCTGGTTAGTGTATCAAATATGTTTATTTCCACTGGATTACATAATTATTGATTTTTAGTTAATGGTTTCAGAACGAGTTCTTTCTGCGACAGTCTCCTGTCAGGCGCTCAGTCGTAATACCTGTGGATCTTGTTGTCGGATAACGCTCCTGGCAGGTCGGTGTTCAGTTTGGTCGAGTAGCAACTTTGACTGACTGATGCCGTCTTGTAATCATACGTCATGTGCGCCCACTGACATCTGATGCACTGAAGCTGCTGCAGGGCTGGCTTCTAATCCGCAAAATGTTCCTGGTAGTTTTCTGCATCAATGCAGCAAGCTCGGGCATGTATTGCTTATGTGGCTGTGCCTTTTGCTGTACCGTTGACTTGATAGCTGGCAACATGTTTGTTTGCTATCCAAGCCATTTCACTTCCATTTCGTAATGTAGATTAGTTCTCCATCCCATGAGCACTGCAACTTGGGCAAGTCTTGTGTGGCAAAGTGAAGTCTCGTGATGCTTGCGATCCACTTTTGAGAGCAACCAACCATTCTATTTGTTTAGGTCACTGAGCGGCATTCACCCTCAAAGTTCAAAATTGTGTGCTTTGAGGCGTGGACACAGATATTTAGTCTCAGCAAATTATTAGGTATTGTCCTTGGACGACAACCGACACCAGATCAACTCTCCTTGCATTGCCACTCACCTGCTTTGTCGTGCGTACCTTCCGTCCAGATGAAGTAGATCACGAGCTTCGGGGTAATGTCGGCACCAGGGACAAAGACCGCCAAAGATAATCCTCAATCTTCCCCAGACGCTCGTGGAGACGTGGTCGAGGGTCGTTAGGCACGAACCCTTGTAGGCCAATTCATTGGTACGGGCACCTCCAGTAGACATGGTCGGCCACATGCAGTGGTAGCAGAGTGGTTTTCGGTCGGCCATTCGCAGTATCTCCGTTTTCCTCGGTGTACTTTGATTTGATTTTGATTTATTTTGCACAGATCAGGCACGTACACGGCAGCGTGCAAGGCGAAGCAGAGAGGTTAAAACCCTTACGCCTGTGCGCCTGCTTGCCTGCCGCCGTGTACATAAGAGTCACAAATTGACGTCCACAAAACTAAGATAAGATGCGACAAGGAAATAAAATAATGACAATGAAGCTAAATACAGGGTGAGAAAGCTGAAAGTTTGCGCCAGTTTAGATTAGAGCACAGTTCACACCCGCAACCGAGTAGGACGGAGAGAGGCAAGACCGGCCCCCAAGCCCCCCGCGACGCCCTAAGACCAGCTCCGCAGCAGTGCGTCCGGTCCCAAGACGTCGCAAGAGGCCCAAAAGGCCCAGCCCCACCCCTCCTTCGTCCCACTCCACCGCAAGTGCGCGAGCGGCGCCTAACCCTGACTCGAAGACATTTGTCCTGCGAAGACTCTACAGAGAGCCTGGGACTCCTCAGGCTCCCTGGGCAAAGGACTACGGGCAGCCAATGGCATGGACAAAAAGTCCCTGATAGCCGCAGGCAACAATGATTCACTGTGTCGCAGAGTCCTGCCACGGAGTGGTTGAGGCTGCCCGGTCCTTTTGCTGACACGTACGAGGGCGGACAGTCTGTTGCCAGGAAGTGACCCGTCGAGCAGATGGCACAGCACTCGGACCCGCGAAATTCTTCGCCTCTGGTCGAGAGGACGCCAGCCAAGGACCTTCAACCTCGCGGGGTACGATATATCAGCATGGCCTGAGATCCGAGCACAGATGATGCGTGATGCACGACGCTGTACACTTTCTAGGCGGTCGAGGAGGTGTTGTTGAGGAGGCGACCACACTGCGCAGCAGTATTCTAACGAGGGTAGGACCAGGGCAGTATAAAGTGTGCGCAGTGCCGCCGGTCCACTCGGCCTTGTCACTCGAGAAACAAAACCCAAAGTCCTCCGGGCAGTTGCAACAACAGTTGCAATGTGTGCGGAAAAGTCCAAGTTCCGCGAGAAGGTGACACCCAATATAGTCAGGTGGTCCGAAATAGTAAGAGGAGCACCTCCGGCAGTGTAAGAGGGTTTGTCGCGTTTTTTACTGTTCGTGAAACGCATCACACCACTCTTGGAGGTACTGAGACGAAGGTGTTGCGCTGTGGTCCAGTCCTCAACCTCAGCAAGATACAGTTGGAGGTGATCTGCGTCAGATTGTGATGACACTGACGCCACAATTGACGTATCGTCCGCGTACTGCACCAGAAGACACTTCTCACTGCGTGGCATGTCGTTCACATAGAGCAGGAACTTTGTTCAGCGCGGACCTACACTGGTTCTTCCTGATGTCGGGAATGCTTCGGCTTTTGGGTGTCTCGTTGAATTGACATTGAATAGTAACAGGTAGCCGGTGTTGGTCGTTGTGGCTTTGTGGCATAAGTCGCCCTCCTTTCGTCAGATGCCGCTTCGCTCGAAGAAGTCTCCAGTTGAAATGCCTGCTGAACTTCTTCTGAAACAATCTCGGCGATCAAAATAAAAGCCGGGCAACTGATGGCAGGAACTAGCTTCCTTATCTCCTCCTTGACACCGTTGCGAATGATGTCACGGATGCCTGAGGGGCTGGCGTCGAAGTTGCAGCTGGACGACTCGAGTGTCGCGACGCCGGGGAGTTGTTGATAGTGACATGCTCGGGCCTGCAGTGTACATTCAATGTTGGAAGCTTCATTGATATGAACCCTTCGACTGTTAATACTGCAGATTGGGCGAGTTGGTAAGGCATCATTACGAACCAGCGCAAGTAGACATTTATTCAAAATCCAAACACACAAAAAAATACACTCACACAGCGCTGAACCATCAACTGAATTGTATTTCAAACTTCCTCTTCTTCGACCCCAAGGAATAGGTTGCCAAGGAAGAAAAGGGGAAAGACAAGGCAAATGGGGGAAGGCAAAAGAAAAAGAAAAGTAAAACAGATGAATTGAAGACAAAGAAAAGGAAAATAAAGGAGAATATTACTAATACACTAGAGTCCTGAGTTACAAAAATTACAAAAATAATTACAAAATTAATCACGAACAGGTATAAACCAGGTGATATGCTGGCCTACTGTCGACTACACTCTCGGCGTAAATAGTTTGAGTGATGCGAAAAGTCCAAGAGTTACAGAAATTAGTTTTTAAATAATATCAGATGTAAATAAAAATCAAAGGTTATACTGGCTTACTGTCTTAAACACCTTCTGTCTAAATAATGTAGTTCTTTCTCCGATAAAGCTAAGGACGGAGTGCTAACGCACTGGGCTTCTCGTCTTGCAATGTTCTCCGCTTCTATAATTTATTTATATATATATATATATATATATATATATATATATAATATAAATAATTTATATAATATTTAACAACTAATTTCTGTAACTCTTGGACTTTTTGCATCACTCAAACTATTTACGCCGAGTGTGTAGTCGACAGTAGGCCAGCATATCACCGGCTTATACCTGTTCGTGATTAATTTTGTAACTATTTTTGTAATTTTTGTAACTCTTGGACTCTGATGTACTAGTATTATTCTCCTTTATTTTCCTTTTCTTTGCCTTCTATTCATCTGTTTTCCTTTTCTTTTTCTTTTGCCTTCCCCCCTTTGCCTTGTCTTTCCCCTTTTCTTCCTTGGCAACCTATTCCTTGGGGTCGAAGAAGAGGAAGTTTGAAATACAATTCAGTTGATAGTTCAGCGCTGTGTGAGTATTTTTTTGTGTGTTTGGATTTTGAATAACTGTCTACTTGCGCTGGTTCTTAATGATGCCTTCGACTGTTGTCGTGCGGTTGCGGACAAGGCTGCTGAAGGTGTTGTCCCTCATATGAGGAACATGGGATTCTTAGCTTCTTGTCTTCTGTAGCATCTGCAGGGTTGGCGTGTGCTCGATCAGAAGCAAAACATCCTCCACGAAGGTGGTGACGCTCTCGTTAGGGCCATGTCCTGGACAGAATCAGAAATTCGGCTCTCTCTCGCCAATGTTGGCTGATGAACATGCACTTCAGCTCTATCTTGCAAACTTCCCAGGACGTTAAGGAGGATTCGCGGTTCTCAAACCAGTGCCTCGCAGTTTTTTCCACGAGAAGTATAGGTTCTGCAGGAGCTAGTTGTCTATCTACCCACTGTAGCGGGCGACATGGACATATTGTTCAATCCAGCCCTCGACGTCTTATGCATCTTGCGTGAAAGGGCATCAGAGTGCGAGGTGCGACGGGCATGCAGACGGTGGTGGGAGCGGACGTGGTTTGCTGCTACAGGTTTGTCATTGTTGGCTTCGTCAGCTTCGTTGTTTTCTGGCAAAAGACCTAATTGCGGTGGTTCTTGCTGGTAGCGGCGACTGGCTTGGATTTCAAGTTCTTCGTGGTGTATTTTCGAGGTTCGTCCTTGTCGCACTCGCTCGTCTTGCGGTTTTTCTGCCGGGCTCGGGATAGGACTTGGTTCACGGCACGCCGGGGGTTTAAGACTCGGGATAATGTGCCACCCGTGTCTTGTTATTGGGCAACTCGGCTGAGGAGCCGCCAGGGTACACACAGAGTGAAGGGCTATGGGTAAAGTGCGCAGCACCTCCACCAGGACATACAATGACAGCTGAGCATGGCCTGGAACTTTCCAGAATAGTAAATATTGACAGAAAATAGGACTGGAGGAAGCAACCGTGACAATATAACAAAACAGACAGAAAAGAGTCTATCCTGACCACTGAAGAAGCTGCACTGCTTTAGTGGCATTGTCCGAATAAATCCTCTCCTTCGGGGTCTGGCGACTGCCGTGGACGAGCTCAACTGAAATCGATGCGAGACCGCTTTTGTGGTAATGAGCCGCTGCAGATTGTCATCGCAAAGCGGCGTGAATAGGTGGACTGGGTAGGTAACACGCGTGATGAAATGTCAATACAGCTTGCAATTCGCGTAACGAGTGTTGATGAAGCTTTGGTGTCGACGAAGCGTGCGACAGACCAGCGGAATCAATACCAACTACAACACTTGTGCTCCCTGAAGGTGCACGTCTATGCCAGAACACTTTAGTAGGCAGACCAGCATCGCATAAAGCACGGTACCGGAATTACCAGCTTCGGCGCGCCGCACACCTGTGCTCCGTGAAAGTGCATGTCTACGCCGGAACAATTTGGGAAGCAGTACAGTATCATTTAGCACGGCACAGGAACTACAAGCGGCAAGGCAGCTCTCCGGTGCACCGCACAACCAAAGTGAGCCTTCGGGCATTTGAACAAAGCGGCACCACGATTCCACACTGCCAAGCACGACTCACGCAATTTCCGTCACTAAACCGTGTATCCAAAGATATTGCACACGCTTTACTTGAAAGTAAACATTTGGCAGAAATCTGCCTGGTTGGGTAAGAACAATTAGAAGAGGAGGAAGGAACGCCAACCAAAAATAAAAATGAGCCCAACGTTTCGAAACCTGCTTGGTTTCTTCTTCAGGGGCGACTGTGTGCGCGAGGAGCAAGTGGTCTTCTTTTATGGCGGTGGACGTGATGTTTTCGCGATCGTAATGTGGCTGAGCCCGCTGACGTAAGCCGACGGTAAAGCGCCAAGCGACCGATTGATGTTTTGCGGTGTGGTTTGAATGTGCCATGACTCGACGAAGAGCCTTTGCCGGGAATTGGTCTCAATGTCGAGGATACGTGTGTCGTCGAAGTCAATGCGGTGGTCATTCGAGTCACTGTGTTCCGCAACCGCGCTGCGCTCATGATCGAATTTTCGCACGTCGGTTTTGTGCTGGCGAAGTCTTTCTTTAAAGTTTTTGGTTTCGCCGATGTATGTGGCAGGGCAATCCGCACAAGGAATCTGGTAAATAACGCCTTGCGCTCTTTCCTTTAGGGGACGATCTTTTGGCCGGGGCATCAGGTGTCCAAGCGTTGACACTGGTTTGTGGGACATCTGGATGCCTTCTTTTGCCAGCACACGCGCGAGCGCTTCGCTGGTTTCCTTCATGTAAGGGACGCAGATGCGCGTGGTTGAGCGGGGATGTGCGATTTCTTGTGTTTCGCCGATTGGTCTTAGGCGTCGATCAGATTTACGTTGACGACGAGCGATTCGCTGAATAAAACTGCGTGTGTAGCCGTTATTTAGCAGGTCGGAGATGATGGTTCCTTCTTCCTTTTTTCTGTAGTCCTCCGACGAGCAAATAGACTTCGCTCGGGACAGGAGTGTCTGGACGACCGACGCCTTGTGGCTCGCAGGGTGATTTGAGTCAAATCGGAGATAGCGCCCAGTGTGTGTCGGTTTCCTGTACACCGTGAATTCCAATTGATCTTTTTGTCTTTTGACCAGCACGTCAAGAAACGGCAGGGCGTCGTTCTTTTCAGTTTCAACGGTGAACTGGATGGCCGGCTCGATGGAGTTGAAGTGTGCCAAAAAGTTGTTCACTTCTGATTTCTTCATAATGCAGAAGCAATCGTCGACATACCGTAAAAACACTTTAGGGCGTGCAGTGAAAGACTCCAGCGCGCGATGTTCAATGGCTTCCATTGTCAGGTTGGCCGTGGTGACGGAGATGGATGCGCCCATTGCGGTTCCGCTGGTCTGCTTGAAGAATTCTCCTTTAAAGCTGAAGTAGGTGCTCCCCAGGCAGAACTCTAGCAGGCGGCACAGTTCGTCCACCGTAAGGCTGGTCCGTTCGCTCAGCTTCTTGTCTCCCTCGAGGGCAGCTCTGGTTGTGGTGACTGCCAGGGGAACCGGCACGCTGGTGAAGAGCGAGACGACGTCGAACGACACCAGGCTTTCGTCATCGTTTACCTTTAGTTGCGCAACCTGTTCCACAAAGTGCCCGGTGTTCCGCACATAGGTCGCTGTGTTTCCAACGAGAGGAGAGAGAGTGCTGTGGAGGTAGTTCGACAATCCCCGAAGTGGTGAGGTTGTGAAATCCACGATCGGCCGGAGAGGGACGTTAGGCTTATGAACCTTAGGAAGACCGTAGAAACCGGGCGCAAACCCATTCCTGCAAAGAAGCCGCAGATGAAGGCTCCGCGCCTCAGGGTACTTCTTAAAAATTTCAGAAAGGATATTGTTCAGTTTTGTCTGAACTTGTGATGTCGGGTCTTTCCTGAGCTTTTCATAGGCAGAGCTGTCAAGAAGGTCCTGAATCTTATTCTCGTAGGCATCCCGGTCAAGGACCACAGTCGAGTTTCCTTTGTCCGCGGGTAGAATCACGATGTTTGTGTCTCCTCGTAGCTCCCGGAGAGCTGCTATCTCTTCCCGTGGCAGGTTAGGCTGTTGACGACGTGGAAGTTTCGATAGGATGCCGATCACCTTCTGCCGGACTCGGTCTCGGGCACTTGGATCTAGGTGCAAGATGCCGTCCTCGATATTTGCAACCATTTTTGGCAAAGGGGGTTTTGTCGTGGTCATGTTGAAACCGTAACCCTTCGCCAACACACTGACCTCGCACGGGGTTAGTTGCCTGGAGGAGATATTCGTAACAAACCTAGTGGAATCAGTGCTGTGCAGTGCTTCGCCTTTTTTCTTCAGTCTCAAAAGCTTCTCCCTCTGAGATACTCGTTGCTTGTCTGCGGAAGTGGAGGCGACACTGTCGGCGAAAGTCTGAAGTGCTGGAAATAGGCTTGTGATGCGGTGTTCTAGTTGCCGACGAATAAAAAAAGAGGTCTAGTCTTTTTCGCTTTAGCGTGGCTTGACAATCGTGGATGCGAGCTTTAACCAAACGGTGTTCTGCCTGTGCGATGATTTGGTTTCCTTCTCGCGTGTGGACAAGGCGTTTGAGGCAAAGGCTTCGGGGTACGACGTGTAGGTCCCGGCAAGTGCTTGTGAAATCTAAGTGATTCTCAAACATGGCGATGGAGCGATGTTTGCGACGGTCGCTTGGCGCTTTACCGTCGGCTTACGTCAGCGGGCTCAGCCACATTACGATCGCGAAAACATCACGTCCACCGCCATAAAAAAAGACCACTTGCTCCTCGCGCACACAGTCGCCCCTGAAGAAGAAACCAAGCAGGTTTCGAAACGTTGGGCTCATTTTTATTTTTGGTTGGCGTTCCTTCCTCCTCTTCTAACACGCTTTACTGCATATCTCGAAGGTTCCGATGGTCAACGAGAGCACAGAAACGTCGCCTTAAATTTTATCCTAGCGGTATCCGATTCAATCCGAGGTGCGAGCAACGTAGGGCAGATTGTCTCTTCCGTGGCACTATCGCCGTCGGTCACCAGCGATATGCACACCGTTCCTCCGTATTTTCACCTTGTACGTACGTCAGACACCACGCTGAACTCTGAAGTCGCTGTCGACTGGCCTCATATGACGGCTTCTGCGTCTGAAATCAACTCGCCGAGACGAACGACAACCAACAAAGCATCCGGCAAGCTCCGGCCCAGCTGGGGCCAGCCGCTGCATGGGCGCTGCCATCTTTCCTGTGACGTCACGCATTTGGTTCGGTCATGTGCCGAGTGGTCAACTTTGCGTACAACGGCAGCCGTCTTATAGGGGTCACTTTCGATTGCAGACCGGAACCCCAGTTTATCACTCTAAGCCCCTCTACCTCGTTGGGTGGGGCAAATACTGTACTAGGGGGAATACATCCTACCCTGCTCATTCGCATTAGACGGCGCGCCTACTGCGCCACTTTCTCCCCTGGTGGATTAGACGTCTCGCCGCGCAGAAAAAAAACACCTCTGTGCTCTAAAAACGTTTCGAGAACAAGCCACGACACATACGTGTGATGATCGTGATCCCCCCCCCCCCCCCCCCCCCCCCCCCCTACGATAATGCCCACGAGGCGATGTAGGTATTCTGTCAATAAAATAAAATAAATACTGAGCAAACACTTGCGTCGAGGAAACGGCTTGCGTCGCGCCCGTCGCCACCGGCAGCGAATGTCTGATAACCGCGACCTCCATGGCAGTAGGTGGCGCCTTCTACCACTTTCGATTCAATGCGGAAAAACACAAGGTTGCTGGTCCTCCAGCCATTCAAGTGGCGCCAAACCTGTCCTCGCCCAGGCCATTGTATTATCGGGAGCAGGATGTAATGCAATGCATTTGTCCCAGTTCTGGTCCCGAACGTGTTAGAACGCGGAAAGCCGGCTCGCACATTCCAACACGTTCGACGAGTGCATTGGGGTGCTACGTTGCGCTTTTTGGACTCCCAGGAGACTAGGGAGAGTGAAGTGACGTCAACGACACAGCAAACGCAGATTGGGTGTTGATTTCGTTTTCTTCTGTCAACATCCAATCTGCGTTTGCTGTGTTGTTGACGTCACTTCCCTCTTCCAAGTCTCCTGGGAGTCCAAAAAGCGCAACATAGCCCCCTTGGTATAGTCATTCGAACCAGAGCTGGGCGTTCTGGTGTCCCCGCATACTCTCGTCTCCTCAGCTTCTTGGCACACACGTGTCTTGCCTGAGACGTCATTACGGCGTACAAAGAGTAATTCCTGCTCGTTTCTGTCATGAGAAACAAATGTGGTGGTGCGAAATATATTCTTCAAAGTGTACGCGTGTAGCACCGAGCTTCTTCCCAATGGCCGCTGATAGGAGGTAAATGAAAGTTATGTATTGCAACTGCAAAGCGGACCCGCCCGTTTTTGTCCTCAAACGGGTGTGAAAAATAATTTAAATAATTACACAACGGCGATCGCAACCGCTTTGCGAGCGTCTAGGCACCGCTACATGCGAATGCGGCGGAGATGGCGAGAAGAAATGGCTCATTTATTTCGAGCTCCACATTGATCAGCGAAGAAGGTGGCGGTCTTGAGATGGAATTTAGATTCACGTGACCTTATAAAATGTAACTTCTGAGGCACGAAGTATATGAAAGGTGCTTACCCGAAAGAATGCAGGACGCTGCCATAAATATTCTAATGTCTGCCATCGTTCCTTCTTTTTTTGCCCCAGGTGCTCCTGGCGAGATCAGCAGACAGATGTGGCACGATAGTTTATATGCTTCGAGACAATTTTTCTTAGCATTTTTGAGGAGAGGAGAACATCACGCGCACAGCTTTAATCCGCACTCTAAATGGGAGAGGGAAGGCGTGCCAGCACCTTTGGCTGCATTGCCAAGATAACTTGTCCCAGAGCACGAGCCAAAAACCATAGCCTCCTTTATTCTAGAAAGCCTGTAAAATCGCCGAGGAACGTGGCGGTGTAAAGGTAAAAAAATGATTAAAGAAACAGGCGCGGGCAGGGGCTCCGAATCCCCTCTATCCTGGGAAAAGTGGGCATGCATTGTTGTAGAAATGCTCGAAGCACGTGCCGCGCGCCACTGCTCATTTAGTGACTCTAGCCATGATCTTCCCAAGGGCTGCAGGTTGCACGTTCCTCATGCATTGACGCACCTTGCGCCATTGTTACTATATCAACTCAGTTGCGGAACTTTCCATACACGCTGTACATTGGAGGGAGTCCGAAACCGTGTCCGATTCTTTTGCGGCGAGGTGTGCTGCCGGCGCATTAATCCGCGCATTTTCGTCTGCTACTACTCCGCGGCTGCCAACCTCTGCAACTGTTTGCGAGTCCCAACCCGACTCCTCGGCGACCAGCATGGTTTACGGTTGATTTTCGCCCTTTCGCCAGTAAAAATACAGCTTGAGCATGATAAGCGGTAGGACCATGATGGCATACGGTTTTCATTATTGTAAAATGCTGCTGCCTTAGGTGTGCTGACAGCGCGAAGCGTTTCAAACAACCAAAATTCGTCGGGGCCACAATCCGGTGGCTGCAATCAGGGCAAGTTTGTACATGCTGTAATAGTAGATGTGCCGTCTTACCAAGGCAATTCCATTGCTGGCCGTGATCGCAGCACACCAATACGAGCGTAAGTATTCGAACGCTTCAATTGCGTTGGGGGCATTGCTTTCGTTCTGTCGCCGCTATTATCTTGGACACGCTGATTTGATGGACGAGCTAAGTTCAGCACGCCTGATTCTCAGCCTACCTGGAGCTTTTTTGTAGTCTGCTACTGTCAGAAAAAGTGTCACGAACATCCATAAGCTCAGTAGGCCAGATGCAACGGCCACAAGCGCGCCGTCAATGATGATGATAGCGAGTATTAATGCGGAGCGCGCGACCCCCCCTCCGGAGCGAAGTTCCAGAACTGAGTTGGGTCGAGATATCAGTGGTTGGATCTAATAACGTTGCCTTGCGCTACTTTTGAAATATGAAGGGTCAGAGCCGTTTATACTGAGAGAGTTTGGCCTTCTTAAGGAGATTTTGACAGTCTGACAACCACAGCAGCGTAGTCTGACAACCGGGGGATGACTACTTCCGTCCGCCATATTGTGGCCCTGACTCATAGGAACTCTACGCGATTTCTCAGGAATGAACAAGACAAAGAAGTAACGCCATATTGTGTTATCGCGAAATCCGCTTGTTCTAGCGGCCAACAAGCTCCGCCCATCGGCCAAACTCTCTCAGTATAAACGGCTCTGTGAAGGGTCTTTAAGGGGCTCCCCCTGGCAACACCAAACAAATGCCCAGCGGTAAAATCCGGAAACACGGAAGGTCTCCTTTCTTTTTTGATCTTTAGAGAAAAGAAAAAAAATTGCGTCGACTCTCTGTTCCCCCCTTTTTCCTTTCTAAACACGCCTGTAGCCTCCTTTCTTTTTCTTCTCTGCTGTTGCTTGGTTTTACGCGGATACGAGACTGCGCGTGTAGGTGGCGCTGGCTGAAGGGTTACCCTAGAGTAACTGTATTCGCGGCGGGAAGTTTGGGTATTGCCGCTTGGCGGAAGTTGTTCACAACTTAGAGCGAGGATACTTGAACTTCCTCTGCTGGTGCAAGTACGTGCAATGCTAAGCTTCCATGGCAAAGCAAAATTGAGACGTAACCACGTCTCAATGAAGAGACCGCCTGGCGTTGTTAGCAGTTCAGTTACCATGGTAACCTTCAGGCCTTAAGTGGTAATCACTATGGCGCTTCTGGCGTTGTGCATCTAGGTCATTTTGCGTCTTGTCGCTACTCTGGCAGCTAAAGGGGACGTATTCTGAGGCTCTAAGTCTGCCTTCATCCCTGTAGGCGTGAATTAGGCGATTCAGAGTCGCTATCGATCCTCCCTGAAATATTGCCTTTTGGCAATACTACTGCAGGTTTCGTTTACATGGCGGCCATCTTGAGTAGCTACAAGCCGTCTTTTAATTTTTGAAAAAAAAATCGCAGAGTACGTATCTAACAGTAACTGTGAGAATATATTTACTATATGTTTATATATATATATATATATATATATATATATATATATATATATATATATATATATATATATATATATATATGTATATATATATATATATGTTCTTGGGGACTCTCGGCCAGGCGGTTACACTAATAGGTTAATTACTTAAGTAGTGAATGAGTAAATATTGCTACAGGCTTCTAATTTATACTTCCAACATGAACACTAAAAGTTGATAGTTTTACACCGCTCACTCAGAAATATATTAAAGAAGCCGAGGGCTTATAAAACAAATGTTGTTTTGAACTGTCTTCAAGATAACAATTTTTACCACAAAAATATTTAAAACAAAGAACTGCCAATCGAAGCGCCGCGGAAATTGTTGAAGGTGCAACCCCACCTTTGGTTAGGGTGAGTTTGAACCAATACATGGCAGTGGGATCGCCTTCCAGGCCTGCACATCAATGCGAGAAATCGTGCGTGACGGCGCTTCGATACAGTGGGGTATATTTCTATGTCCTGAATTTGACATCCCTGGTCCCTGGATTGTTCTTTTCTGCACGAGCTTTCTTTGGAACGCACACGGCTGCGCCAGTTCTCGTGCAAGGGGGCCAATTACCTACGCTCCGAGCTCACGTCTCCAGCAAATGTGGGCAGAACAAAACGCGAAAATTGTCCTGAGCCAAATGGCGAGACACTTGCATAACGAAACCACCGACGCGTTGAAAAATATGAAATTGCCCGTGCGCCGCCTATTGCATATTTCAGAGGCCAATTACACATATTTCAATGTGATCAGATTTATATTGTCACGAATGAAGGTGACGAGAGGACGAACAGTGAACTGAAAAATAAAGGTTTTATCGGCGAACTTGTGCCAAACAAAAAAAGTAAAGAAAGAGCGTCGAGGCCGGCAGCAGAAACCAAGCGGCGATTCGGCAGCGTAACAGAGAGCGAGAGCGAGACTGACTCGACAATGTCGCGGGCAGCTGCTTATCTACAGTGCGTCGCTATCTCGAAAGTTCGGCAAAGAAAGTTCGAGCATCACGTGCTCGGGGCGAGGATGAACTGGCACTTTCGAGAACAAGAAAGCAGGGCGAAAGTTAAGTCTGGTGCAAGAATGAACGCGAGTCTTCTAGAAGTCCGTGACCGAGCGTTGCTTTCTCGGCTCTGCGGGCGGCAATAAGACGGGCCGGCCCTTTTGTCGTGCATGTGTTTTGCTCTTCGTGGATTTCCAGCAAAACGTGATGACGTGATAGACATGGGTTTCCAAAATTTTAGCTTGAGGAATTAGCTACCTAAAATATCAAAACAAATTAACTATTTTTTTGGGCGGTCAGGTGTCTCATTTAGGTAGCTGGGTGTTTAGTTTAACCAAAACCACGAGGCTGGAAAACACAAAAAATGACACTCAGGTTTAGATGTTGAGTTTGTTAAGCCCAAAGCAGGACTGGTGTTGGAGTCACAATAAAAAAATGCCGAGGTTAATAATTTACTCACAGCAATAAATTATAATAATTAATTTTAATACGAATCCAGTGATAAATGCATGACTGGTAAGGCAAAGATTCTGGGTCTGCGGATAGATAGCTTTTGCATATAGTCTAAGCAATGTACAGTCTGTCACAAAAAAAAATTACAGGATTTTTTTTACCGCAAGACTAAACTAGGCATCGCCAAACGCTCATTCTCCGCCCAAAGGTAGCACTAGAGGTCACAACCAGATGTCAAAGTTTTAGCCCAATCCGATACCTTATTCAAAGTTATAAGTGATTTTTTGAAAATTTCAATGGGAAAATAACGGCCGACGTAGTTTTCAAATACATGGGGCTCAATGGCACCAGAAACCGAAAACAGTCAAAAACGGGCCCCATTTTCTCATTGAAATTTTCAGAAAATCACTTATAGCTTTTGAATAAGGTGTCCGCTCGGGATAAAACTTTGGCATCGGGTTGTGACCTAGTGCTACCTTTGGGCGGAGAATGAGCGTTAGGCGATGCATAGCTAATTTTTGCGGTAAAAAAAACAAAAAAAACTGTAATTTGTTTGTTACATCCAGTACCAGTCCTAATTTGGTGAATTATGCGCGCAAGTAGTGGTGTGCGTAAATAAAAAAAGATGCAAACGGGTAGAGTTTGACGTTGCATGAAATGCAGTGTAAGCACACGCATGGTACGCTGATTAAGACTGAAACAGCGCTACATTTTACACTAGCGTTGAGCGTATTGAAAGTTAAGCTTGCATCAAAAGCTAAAGTTTGCACCCATATACTGCCCAGGCAGTAATGTTTGAATGTTCATAGTACTTTATTACTCTAAGATTAGGTTGAAGTTGTCTCCTGTTTGCTTACAACAGAAAGAAGGAAACATTCTAGCTCTGTGTTGATAGAAAAACTCCATCCGCTGACAGCTACCAATCATCTCGGCGCCGATATGAGTATTCACAGCATGCTAACGGTCGTGTGCTTAGAACGAGTTTTTCCCACGTGATTTCATACAATCGCAATCGTTTTTGAGAAACAACAATGTTTACTCAGGCCAGCGGTCACATGTGAAGCTTATAAAATATTTTGTATTGATTGTGGCACCCGTGTCAAGTTGCATAGGTTTTTTTTTTTTTTTTTTACAATCCGCGAAATAGAACGCTCCTGGGTTACCTCGGTCTCTAATGGATGTAGCGCACGAAAAAGCACGAAATGAATCGCATTGGGAAACGAAAACAATAATGATAAACAAGCATCCGTGTAATCACGCAAAAACTGAGGGCCTCGCACATATGCAGAACGTAGCTTTGTTTCACTAAATACATTACCAGTAGAGTTTTGATTTTATCGTGTGAGCGAAGCGGAACATAAAAGTGCGAGCATACTGCCCTGAACTACACTTCCAGTGAACAAGCGCATCATCCAATGCATCGAGCTTGCTTTTATAGCCTTTTCGGTGCGCTCAAACCTTTGAAAACACAATTATATTCAAATCTATTATTTCAAATATTTTTATAAAGTGCGCCTATGTGTATGTTTTTTGTTTGTTTTTTTGTCTTTCGCGTTTACGTGCCATTTTCTTAGTTATATAATACTTTCCAGTAGTCCAACAACTGCAGCCTGTTTCATAAGTAAGAACCGTATAGTCAAAGATGTAGAAACAAAAATTAACGCGAACACGCGAACACACATTAAAGTGCAATGTAACGGAGCATTCAGGGTTAGTCGTTAGTTCTTCAGAGAGCCGGAGTTTCGTAGGGCGACGTTGTTACCCGTTGAAGATTATAAAAAAAGTGCTGTACAACTGTTAGCTTGGTGTCTTTAACGTGCATTACGCAGTATATGTGGTACACGATCGCACGACGGTAGGATGCAGATGGGCGACTGAACCCAGTAGTAGTAGTTGTGCTTTATGAAGGAAAGGCAGAGATTTTAACCCGAACGTCAGTTCTAGTTTGCTACTCTGCACCGAGGATAGGGAGAGGGGGAAGGAAAGACATAGCAGTGGGGTAGGAATATGAGGTGAAAATTGTCAATGAAGATGATTATGATCTAGTGAATTATGTAAGCAGTCTCATATAAAGTTCTCAGTCATTTAGAGTCTGTCCGAAAGTCCTGTGTCTCTCAGAAATCGTATTTGAGCCTCGGTGGCCTTCATAAACAGTTCGGTTGTGTCCCAGCTGCCAAGCACTTTGAAAGCGCTAAACGGACGCGAATCTATTTTTTGTAATGTTTCTTGAAGCGTTTGGCGTTCTTCCTCAAACTCATCACATTGGCATAATATATGCTCAATTGACCCCTCCACCTCACAGCTGGTGCAATCCCCGCAGATGCGCTGTCCTATTCGACAAAGGAACTGCGGTGTATATGCTACACCTAGTCGCAGTCGGTGCAGAGTTGTCTCCAGTCGTCTTGAAATTCCGGATGGAACGCGAAAGGTTCGTTGGGGGTCTAGGAAGTATAATCTCCGGTCGTGTGTTTTTACGTTCATCCAGTGTCCTAATGAAATTGTCTTGGCCAAGGCTTGAACCTTAGCGTTGCTGTCACTTTTGGAGTAAGGTATCAGAATTGAATCGGCACTAATCGTTAACTTGGCGGCTCTGTCTGCTGCATTATTTCCGGGGATGCCACAGTGGCCTGGTATCCACTGAATAGAAATATGGTGGCCCTTTACGAGGGCATGATGGCAGAGAGCGGATACCTGATATGCCAGTTGGTCGTACGCATTGCGCTTCATGAAAGTCTGTATTATTTGTAATGCTGACTTTGAGTCACTGAAGATTGTCCATGGTTGCGGTGATCGGGACATAATGTACCGTATTGCTTCTCGTATGGCAGCTAATTCGGAAGCCGTTGATGTCGTTCGATGTCTTATCTTCATCTTGACGGTATGGTTGTGCGCAGGTATGACAACTCCAATTCCAGACTGTTTCAGAGGACGACCCATCGGTGTATATATGTGTGGACAAGTCGTATGCTTCATTGATGAAGCATACGACTTTTACTAAAAACGCTTTTACCAAGGGGCTTTAGCAGGGACCCAGGGTCCCTGCTAAAGCCCCTTGGTAAAAGCGTTTTTTACAAGTACCGCCAACCATTGTTGTGGAAACGCGCAAGACACGTGCTACGAGTGGGTGCTTAACCGCCATTCTCTATCAAGGGCCAGTCATTTTAGTGCTGCGCCGCCATTTGCCTCCAAGGGCCGCTCGAGAGACGGGCCTCGTGCACTGGCACGTTTGAGGTTACATGAAAGACCAGCGCTAACGGCATCGAGGGAATTTAGTCCCCACAGGTCAACGTCGCTACAAATTCTGCAGCGTGAGCTCCGTGCCCTGAAAGGAGCTCGCACTCGAGCATTTCTCCACGTGCTTTGGTCTGCGGTGCCATAACCACGGGCACTCGATTAGGACTCCCCTTCCGTGCCACAACACAATCGGCCAACGACCCCCCACCGCACTTGGTTTAGCTAAAGCCCCTTCATGTTTAAAAAGTAGTGCAAGCTTCGTCGATGCACGAGGCAGGTGCAACGTGCAGCTCTTGGGAAGATCACGGCGGCACAGCGCAGCACTGAGCTAGATTTCAGACGCCATTAATTTCCCAAAAGTGTCGCGCGTCACGTGCCTCGAGCATTTCCACAACAATGAATGGCGCCACTTTTCCCAGGATGGAAAAAAAAAAATTGGGTTGTGTGTGTGTTTATACAGCCTAGAACTTGGTCTGCCTCACAGGGGCGACGAGTCTCCCAGCTGTAGATGAGAAATTTAGCCAGTGCGGTACAGCCGCTAGCCTGGGGTCTTTAACGTGCATCACGCAGTAGTGATACACGACCGCACGCCGTTACGATGCTTATCCAGATCGAAACGGGCAGGGGTGGGGCTCGAACCCAGGATCCCTGGGTTCTGCAGCGCGAGCTTTCGCTCCACGTGCTCCGAGCTGGTGTGCGCTAGACCACTCGGCCACCGATCCCCCCTTCCCAGGATGGAAGGGCTTTAGGTTTAGCCTGTGAGGCAAACTAAGTGAGCTACGCTCAGAATATCGGCACTTGTCCTCCCGATATTGTTGTGGGCGCCGCCATCTTGTTGGTTAGTAACAAATCAAACGTAACTGCCGATCGTCATGATTCAAAAGTGCGACTTCCTAAGCATTCGGTGTCAGGTAGCTCACGTAATATTGCTTTGCTTTTTCTCGAACTGTTTAAACATATGTGGAGGACGGAAAAGCGTTTCCTGTGATTTCAGATAAAGTTTCAGATAACTGACAACCACCATTTTAAGCACCAAGATGTGTATCAAGCGTAGCTTATTTAGTGGCTCTAGTTTAGCCCGACCGTATAGGCACAGAAAGAGAACGAACAGCTGAACCTCGTGCTCTTGGCGTTGCTTCAGTGGCTTCAACAGCCCGTAGCGTTTGCTGCGCTCTGAACTACGTATCTCACAAGCCAAACCAACAAAAATCACTACTCACGCTCTAATTAAAAAAAATGCGTGTTTATTTCGACTAACTGGAGATCTTTTGACGTGCAACCGAAATCTCAGATTGGCCTCCGTCGGATTGCGGGCACCTCGGCCGATACTTAAATCCGACAAATATAGATTCATGGGCCAGCGCGTTAGCTCAAAGACACCGAGACGGTTTAATGTCATTGCCATTTAAGAGCCACCGAGGTGGTTTTTGAAACAAAATATAGTCGAACCATTCCGACAAGCATAGTTTGATTGCGAAATTATTTTTGCAAGTGATAAAGACATTAAAATGTTTTCGCATAAGGGGCGGAATCTGAAATGGCAGAGCGCATTTCATGGCGCCTATTTCATTTGGATCGCGACGGGCATGTGAAATGACGCACAGTAGAACGCGCGAAAAGGAGCTGTGGTGCACCCGCAGTCTCGCGCTTGTTGTTGTGACATCTCTGGCTCGCTCACTGCGAGCATCCAGGCATCTGACACCCTGACATCTGGCGCTTTTTCTGTCTTTCCCGTGGCGTTCCAAGCGGCACACGACGGAAAATGCACATCAAGCTCTTCTTGAACACGTGTCGCCATCTGTATTTTATAATAAGAAACTACAATTTGCCGTCACTGAATGGGAAAAGTTTCAGGTCTTATAACATTATTAACGTGTAATATATCAATATGGAAGTTCTGGAAATTGTAATATCGAAGGATGCTTCATAATTTAATGTCTCGTTATTTCGATTATTTGACGTTATTCCGTTTTTACAGCGCAATAAAAAAATACCATTCTAAACTTTATTTTGTATATTAAAATATACATTATTTGTACAGTTCGTTGCTTACTTTTTTACTTTATTATATCCAACCGAACGCTCACGTTAGATATCGTGGGCAATGGGACGTTATAACTCGAGAAATACATTTTTCAGCATTAGAGACTGTGGTCTATTAAAAGCTAAATAATTAAATAACCACTAAAAGAATTGTAATATTGAGACATTAAAATATCGTTGAAAAACAGCTCTTTATATTGACATTAACTTTATCAATGCAAGATACATAGAAAGAAAGTCATAAGCCGTCAAAAAAGCATGAAAACTTCATGCACGGTGGGGTTGCACCTTAAGACAGTTTAGAAATAGATTCATGTTGTGTTATGCATAGGCTTTACGGTTCGATTACACAGAAGAATGCCGCCTCCACCTACTTCATACACTCCGTTCCACTTTAGCCGACGATGTAAGACGTACTACGGGGGACACCGCGCCGTAGCCGGAGCTGTCATATAAAGTCCTCTCCTCGCCTTGGTCGCCAGCGGTGCCCCTGGACGGCTCCTGGATATGCGACTAGGAGCAGTCTGTCACGGTTCCCACTTCCCATGCTTCCTGCTTTTTAAAGGTCATTTTCTGGGTGTGCCATATCATGTAGAACTCTGCACTTGCGCTTCGCGTGTTCCGCAGACACTGCTTCGTCATTGACCGTCGCTATGAAGCGGAGGGGTCTCTGGCGCGGTGTTCAAGCCAGCGTTCGTTAAGGTCGGAGCAGACGCTCCAAGCGGAAAGAGCACGCGCCAGGGTCATGGGAATGAGCCAGTTCGTTTCTCTCCCAGTTTCGCCAATTTAGCGGCGGAGACGCAGTTGGCTGAGGTTAGGCGCGCGCCAATGAACAGTATTTACTGGTGGCCATATTTGTGTGCACGGCTGCTGAGCGCGTGCTAGGACAATGCCTGTCCTAGCAAGCCATTAAGGTAAGCTGGTTCCGAGCATGCTTTTTAAACATCGCCCTCAAATATGGCGTCCAGTGAATACCGCCTATTTTCGGCGAGATGTTTCGGTGGCGCCCTCCTATGATTCCCTCTCCTGACGCCATTACCTTGCGAACAAGAAGTTCTATAGTGTTTGATGTTTGTAATTAGCATGGTGGATGCTTGAAATCATTGCGCTCTGAAACCAACAGTGCCAACACCGTCAAGATTGAAGTTCTTACGCTACTCTTATTTCCTCCGATTAGAAATCGTCTGCTGACGTCATAACCAGCATTCGGCCAATCACGGCAGGCCGACCACTTCGACACTTTCGATCGCTCACGGAGCCAATGCGAAGGGCAAGTTCGTCTGCTTCTTGCGCAGGGGGTAGCGGTGACGTCAAAACGCCGAGCCCTGATTGGCTGATCGCGACCCCCTATCTGAGCGTCGTCCGCTCCTTTGCAACGTCGCCTGCTCGCAACGTCGCCTGGGTCTGTCTCACCTTTCCTGCGACTTTTGAACGTGCAGAGGCCAGATTCACGAAGCGATTTTACGCCAAAAATGTGCGTAATACAAAACTTAAGAACAAATTCGTATTCACGAAACGAAATTAATGTCAGTTTTGCGCAGCTTAGGACGGAATCCTACGACAGCTCCGAAGCTGTCTTACGCACTTCTTGCGATCAAATCAGCATGGCCGACTGCGTCGCTCAGTTACTTGGTCGCGACGACCAACGGACGTTTATTTTTGTATGTGCTCTTCCCACGTGTCCCGACTACAAGCAGCAAGAAAAAAAAGTAAAAAAAAAGTACTTGAAATAAACCACGACGAACAAGAACACTGCATCCACAAACACCCGGGAAATGCTCCAACGGCCACGATTCGATTGACCCCGACCAAGCGAGCTTGGCAGATAGGCCTAGCAGGCACTCCGACTCGGCGCAGCGGTGCTCCGACGGTCGTTGGCCAAGACCGACTGCCCACCGGCTGGCGTGCTGAATGGAATATGCCCGCGCCACCCTTGTGAACCCTTCCCGTATTATACTTTGATCGCTGACCTCAATTTTAGATTTAGAGGTCAATCTTTTCCTCTTGTCATAGTCTTGTTTTCCAAGGCGGCGGTGACTCTCGCTGGTGAAAAAGCGGTGAATCTCCGACAGAATGGTAAAGCAGCCATCGCTTTGACTAGCAGACGTAAAGCATACGTTAACTGCGCCAACCCGCCGACGCCGTTAAAGAGTGAGGAGTCTCGCCGCACACGAAAGGAGAGAAAAAATATTTGGGAGGGAACTTGCGGACACTAACCACCCTCACTCTCGGTTCTTAGCAAACAAACCCCGGCGCGTCGGGACAGCTTGCCAGTGTGTCCTTTGACTTCTCTCCTTGATGCGCGTCTGCTAGCTGTTAGACAAAAGCAACGTACCGCTCGAGTTCTTTCGTCTGCCCTCTCTGAAAGGCGAAGTCGAGCTCGCTTGCAAAGGCCTGCACTTCCCAAAGTCGCGGGAAAGGTAAGACAGACGCAGACGACGTTGCAAAGGAGCAGATGACGCTCAGATAGGGGTCGCGATCAGCCAATCAGGGCTCGGCGTTCTGACGTCACCGCTACTTCCTTCCTCATGCGCAGAAGACGAAAATGAGCCCACTCGCGAGGCGTGTATACTTTTATGCCGAATTAACTATGCATCAAAGAGAATGTTGGGAAGGTAAATAAACGCGCAGTGGAACGCGAAGGCGTTCCACTGCACTCGACGAACGCGGTCTAACGTGTTCGACGAGTGCAATGGAGACAACGATAGCTTTGCCTCTACACTCCAAGTCAAATGGGTGCGGGACTTAGTCCCTCCGGGGCGCAAATGCTTTGCCACAGCAATTAGCACCCTGGGGGACTAACAGGACGGGAACGACTTTTGGCGCTCCTCCCGTTAATCTCTCAAAGTTGGACCTTCAGGAATAACATTTTCCCGCTTTCAGTTAGACCCCTTGGACTAAATGTTGCGCTCATGCATGTAAACCCGCAAAACAAAAAAAATGTTTACTTTTGGTCCTGAGCCAATAAATTTTAAAGCCTTCCTTTTAGTCCACTTGGAAAAAATTGTGACCCACAAATCCCGCCCCAGTGAAGAAATGTGCTTCGCGCAGACCACCGCAGATATACTGGTTGCCCAGTCTGCAGCAATCTCAGAAACAAAACGGCGCACATCAAGTTAAACGTAGCGTTATTGCCTCGTGGATATACAGAATATTCAAGGGTTAAGCGAAGTCAAATTTTCTATGGGACAGAATCCACTCAAGGCCGAATTGCTAAGGCTGCACTTGAGTCGACGATGACTTAGACACTGTGTGACGTTTCTTCAGACCGATCGTGCTCCAAGCAACTTTTCTTGGGGCATGGACGGCTTCTTGCCTGTTCGCAAGAAATTTTAATTTGTTGCGGGAAGTACCTAATCGCTCAACAAACGTATGTGACATAACGAACGCACTCACAATACAATAAGAAGTAGACTGTTTGAGTGCTCCAACGGTTCACATAAAACATGCGGTCTATTCGCAGCGGGCCAGCACAATATTAGAGTTTTAGTATTCCGTACCATAGCCTCCTCTATACTGGCGAAGCCTGGCGGATCGCCACGAGACGCCGCCGCCGAGATAGAAAAGGTATACGGCAGACAACAGCTGAGAGGGCAGCAATGTGACGGGCGCCCCGCTGCGGCGAGACGCCGAAACACACTTCTCCCGAGCGATGGAATGTCCGCTTGTGCTCCTCGCGTTCCTCGCGCCACTGCTTATTTTTTCGTCGGGTTTGAAAACCATGTTTCGGATCCTCGCCGCTGCAAAAGCTGTGCGCTGACGTCCGGGTTCCCCGAGAAATGCGCTGTGCTACCAGAACCTCGCGCTCCAAACCTGAAACCGGGCACTCTATGTCTCTGTCGTCGAACTGCCAGGCTTTGGGAGTATAGAAAAGGCTATAACCGTACGTTTCGAAATACGAACCGAGCGAGCTCGGGCTCAATCTATGCTGCAAACTGAGGGCACGAGCTCCTGTTAGCAACGCGGAAGTCAAATATACGTGGATAAAAAGTCTCCATTATGGTCAAGCGGTGCCTGCCTAGGTCTGCAAATTAAAGATACACCATCATTAGAATTGATATTTCGCTCGTTTTTATGAGGTTATCGCATGCCATTGCATCTCACCTCATTTAGGCCGCATGACCAATTCAGTACCCATGGCGTCAAAAAGAATAGAGCACGGCGCGCTTTGTCAGTTCGAGAACGCTCTCAAACTGAGCACTTTCTCAAGCCGCAGAGAATAAATACCAGGGACTCAAACCGTAACCGCTACCGAAGCCGAAAACCATTTAGAAACGAGGTCTTTTCAGTTACCGTAGCCGGAACAAAACCGTTATTTAAAATTTATAAAACCTTAACCGTAAACTATTTACCGGTAATCAATATCGACCTATAATAACCGAAAAAAATATTTATTTTTTGTCAAGAATGGGACCTCGGGGACGGATCTTGAAGTGTTGTTTCCATTTGACAGAGTTACTGTGAGGGAGTGGTGCATCTGGTAATACGTTTCCGTCCAATCTAATTTTCAGATTGAGAATACTAAGTTGGAAGCAGTGTTCGAGCCTATAATTAAAAGTCTCGGACACACTCCTGCAGTCGCTAAATGTATTCAGTACTTGTCGATTTCTGGGTATTAACTAATAAGTTAGAATTCTGAGATGTCCAATCAACTTGGTTCGTTAAAAACCGCCTATGTTCCTTCCTGACCTGCAACTAGGGATGTCGCGAACCGTTTGAGTTTTGAGTTCGACCAAGTTCGACGTTTTAAAAGTTTGAGGAAATTTCATTAGGGTCTGACTGTTATGCGCAGGCGGCGGCGGGCTGGCTCAGTTGACTTTGGACTGGATGGTGATGACCAAATGATCAAATGACACATACTTCTTATAGCAACGTTACTAGAACAACTCAGTTGGGAAACTGCTGTTGAGCTTGCTTTGAGAAAGTGGCTCCGATCCGTAGTCGAGGACCGAACTAAAGGCGATCGAAACGCCACCATACTCCCGCAGCGGCCACTGTGGGAACTGCTCGGCTGCACGAATTGGTTTAGATCGAGTCGCGCAAGGGCTGGTGGCGCCATCTCGCAGTGCCATTTTGCAGTAGCTATGCAAAGGAACATATATGTTTTGACTCGCCGCTAAAGGGCGGCATGTTATAGTATTTAGTTCGGTCTCGGTGGATGCGAGATGCCGGGTTTCAAGGGCGAGCTTTCCGACCGAGTGTTTTACTAATGCTGACTTTTAGTAAGGACAGCACTGTTGGGTTGTTTTCACGATAGCAAAAAGTTGTTAACTTTTACGTTATTAAACATATGTTCCGTTCATTGTAACTATTCATAAAATCAAGCAACCTATTCCGTACAAATGTTTTCTCCAAACCTAGACTTGCGTGAATCAAAGTCTAGCCACACTGTCCACAAAGTCCAACCTTCTAGCGCCTGGTTAAAAAGTCGAAGGTTCTTCGAACCAATTGAACCTAGAGGTTCGACGTAAAAATCCGGCTCGATGGAAGTTTGTGACATCCCTTGCAACACATCTGTAGGAGATGCTCCGCCTCCAAACCAGGAAAAAAATAGCACTTCTACATGGATGCACAATTTTTCTAGCGCTGTAGATTCTGACACCGAGAAACGGGCGCTTCTATAACAATGTGCATTTGCTTGGAAATGCCAGGCATGACGTAGGTGTAACAGCGCACAATAACTAAGACTAGGGAAAGAAACGAACAAAACAGAACATATTTTGACAGCTTTCTGTGTTGTTCGTTCTCCGCCTTAGTCTTGCTCGTTTTTCGTGATTGCATTTGCAATATGTTTGACATTTACCAATTTGCCGAGCGCTCAATCAATTTTTTTTTTACTTTACTGCGGTTAGCAGAATTTCACTTGAGGAGGGCTATAGTTCTTTTCCTTCCTTCAGTGTAGGCGAAGCCTCTTCTGTATATCTTTGGTTGCAACAAACTATAGTGACGAGAAGGTGCGTATGGATCTTCCAGCACCCAGTGGGGACTTCCTAAGGGTTGTTGGCAAACGCTGCTGAACCACAACGCAGCGATGTTTATTTTTATTACATAAAATGCAATGGACCTCCGAGTACCGGAGGGGATATTTATGCTTGGGTATCAAAACTTATAATGCAAATAGATGTAGTGAACAAGTGCTAGAGCTAGTAACGTGTGCAACTTTTTACCAATTAGAAGTACTAAGAGATTTTTAAGTTCCTGTTATCGTGAATGTCTTGATGTTGGATATCTGGGACTATTTTAAACTGTTTATTGTAAGGAACGAATTTCGCCTATTGCGTAAATTTTTTTTTCGCAAGCTAGATATAACTTGTGACGCTTACAATGGCATATGTGTGTTGGGTAAATATCTATGCCTTGCTTTTTTCTAAATAGACGAAACAGAAACCGAAATGTCGACATTTGGTAAGCACTCGATTCCTTCACGGTCTTCGTGGTCTGCGACGACTTTTTTGCTAAGTTGTAACATGCAGCGATACTCGTAGGTTGAGTCACAATACATTCCAAAACATCGACATCGAGAAGACCAGTTTTCGCGTACACACACCTAGTGCTACGAGATCCCATATTAAGCCAGTTTTGTTGATTTATTCCAAGCTCTCAGTTTTGCCGAAGAACAGAAAAATATAAATTTTCATAAGTATTTATTAATCTGGAAAAACTGCCAACCACAGGTAGTAATTCTTGAAGGAAGGAGGGGTAAATAAATTCATCATGGTCACAGGTCATTACCGTAGCATGCTCGTAAAACGACAGGTAACAGTATGTAAGATGAAAAATAATAGTAAAACAAAGCAAAAAAGCACTAAAATGCATAATTCACATCTCATCATCATCAGGTTATGCAAGCAAATGTTGTGGTATAAATCAGATAGCAAAAAAGTGAAATAAATAGGGAAGCTATCTAGACATATAAAAAAAAAGAAGCGAAGAAATAGAAAAGAACCAGGGTTATGCATGACTGTGCAAAACTAACGACGCGGATATAAGCAAATCAAGTTATCCCAAATAATATTGACTTTTGCGTCGCTTATCACTTGGGCGAAAAATGCTGAGTCATTGAGCTGTGGAAGCGTGCGCAGCGTCTGATATACCGCACAGCGGAGCAACAGCGCATGCTCAGAAGACTTTCCTCAGCGCAGCAGACAAAGATGGCAGCGCGCAGAGGGCGATTTTCCTAAACGTCTGTATCACGAAATAAAAATGTTAGTACAAACTTTGTAAAAATATGGTGGCGCTTTACTATCCAGTTCGTCACTTATTACAAACCGAGCGTGATGGGAAGGTTTATTAACATACGAAAACATAAACACATATGGCGTAGCACAAAACAACGGATCTCTCATGTTCTGTGCTTATTCTTTCCTCTGTAAATGAATCCATTTCCTGATGGCTAGAGAAAAAATGAGTACCGGCAACAATCGCCAATAGGAGTATTCATGTAAGGTTTAATGGTGTTCATCCGGTTTGCCTTGCGGTAGGTAATGAAAAATATACTTCGTGTTGTCAGTTTTAAAGGTGTTATTACGTATTAGGTAAAGGAACTTAATAAAAAAGCTAAAGAGGTTCCTGCAAAAAAAAAAAAAAAAAAAGAAGAGTGTTAGAGATGAATTCTGGAGTATGTTTTTTTTCCCGTGAGTCTGAATGCCACGTTGGTTCTCCCCGAAGATATAACTAAACGCGAGAATACGCAAGAAACCTCCGACCAGTTGTTACGTCATAAATGGATCTTTCGGACGCCAAGCGCGTGTCGCTCGTGTGGGCAGTGCGTGTAGCTGGCAAGCTTACCAGGTATATTCCCCCGCACTGACACGAGTCGTGACGTCGTTTTATAACATTTCCAAAAATAGCAAGAGGGGGCGTGCATAGGCTTAAGACGCTCTGAAGATGCGCGGGAGCGGAGATTCCGAAAACTGCTTTCGTGACGTAACGCTCCGGGAAAGAGGGGCTTCAGCCGTACTTTGAAATACGCCTCTGTAGCCTCCGTGCGCCAAATTAAAAAAAAAAAAAAATCGATATTTGTAATACTGGGGGTCAAATGAAGACGATTCAAGTATTTTTACTCGAATACACAACGTCTGCAAATTTCCATTTTCAGTTTTAGAGTTGTATAGCTCTGTTAGCTAAGGTTAAACGACATATTCTTTGGAGAAAGTCGCTAGATCAGTCAACATGCTGTATTGGAAATAAAACGTATTGCAACTGTCTCTAATTTGCTCGAGCCTCGTTGTATTAGTCTTTGTATAAGGGAACCAAACTATGTTGGCACACGCTAGTGTAGCTCTAACAGACTCTGTTTAAGCCAGGAGCTTCGTCGTCGAGGTGGCTAATTTCAGTATTTTTTTAAGAAGATAATATTTTTTAAAGATTTCCATCTGGCATCCTTTACATAAAGATTCTATTTTATATCTGACACAATCATTCTTTCTAAATATTTCAATATTTGTTAAAACTGGCTCGTGTGTGAAAATGTTATATTATCAAAACCGTTACAAAAATTCTGGAATATTGTTTGTTACTGACGCGCAAAGAGATTAGTGAACACTGAGAGCCATCTGCCAGTCAATGTAAAGTGAGTTGTTTAGAGATAAATGATCATCGAGAGATTTCATTTCTCTGCTAACAATGGAGTCTCCTACGAACAGCCGGATGTTGGGATAGATGCATTTTGATAGGTCATTCACTAAATAACCTAAAGCGACAGCCATATGTGGAAATGTTTCAAGTTTTGTGCGCTTTTTACATATGTAATTCAAAATCGTAGACAATTTGAAATAAAGCGTCTAGTTAAAGTTTTTGACTTCAAGTTTTTTTTCTATGAAACTTTTTTTTTTGTTCCTTATTTCTTAGTTCTTTAATAGTATAATGCGTCTTTTATTTATATTCACACCTTTTTTTTTTTTGTAAGGAAGACCACAGAAATAATGTGCTGGGAAAATCAGAAATAAAGTTTCGAACGTACACAATTGCTTTTTGAGACCTCCTTTAACCACCAGTGTATTCCCTCCTCCAACCGAGCGCGCACACGCACACGGAGTATTTTTAACATATTTCTTTTTTTTTTCTTTCTTGAAGTAATGTTCGCCTGTTTATTGTAATTTTTTGCAGTGTCTTCGGAGACGTACGCATCTACCGGACCAGAAGGTGCACCTCCAGAAAGTAGTATTTCTTTGATTGTTTTCACTAACCCTAATTTAAAGAAATCAGACGGACAGAAATGGTGGTGCGCTTTGTGCTAGAGGATTAGAGCGTACGCAGCTAAATGGGATGATGTTCGCTCAAGTAGTACTGTTGTTGAGGGGCCGAGAATTGTTTTTTGTCTCAAAATGTTGGCAATAGAAAGCCGAGCAATTCAGGGTAAAGCTGAACTTGACCCTCTTTGGTCAAAGTATGGGTATCTGGGCCCAAATTCGTTAAACAAATGTCAAAGTTAGGTTTCACTGCGGGTAGTCTGGCTTTAATCTGGCATCTTTGGGCCAAAATGGCCAAACAGGTACTATTTAGGCTTCACATTAGTCTATCTAGTTTTCGTGTAGCATTTTTAGGCCTAATGTCAGGAGTGCCAGATGTAGGCTTTACTGCTCGTTCTTCGGTTAACATGTGTCATATTTAGCTCAAATCTGGCACATTAGCAAAAAAAAAAAATGCCATTGAAACGTTTAAGATAAGTGCTCTGGCACTAACTAACGCCTTGGAACATAACCATATTTGTCCTAATTAAGAGACCCCTAGGATCGCCAATCTTATGCAAAGTTAAGCGTTTCTTTCGCGTGCTACAATCCATGACGTCCTTTGGGGGGGGGGGGGGGGGGGGGACTATGATTAGTGCTCAACAGCACCAGAGGCGTATATGTAGAGAGTTTGGCCATTCGTTGGGAAATATAGGAGACAAATGAGGAGGCGCCATTGGTCGAAAGCGGGCTGGGCGTGCTCCGGGGCGTTTTCAGAAATTCGAATGTGACCAACCCGAAGCCGGAAATAATTGCCTGGCGGTGGTCGCGAGAAACAAACCTGATAAGTGAATCAGAGTAACTCTCGGTGACGGAAAATATGGTACACGTGATGTTTCAATAACGCTCATTCAAAATGATGGTGGAAGAGTGCGACTAGCGGAACGATCGACATAATCCTTACGCCAAGCGCCGAGGGCCGGGAATCTGCCGTCCGAGCGGTCACACTCTGTCCGAGCAAAACAGAGTTGAGCGGCGCATTCGTTTCTTACATCTTTCTGCATGATCATGATCGAAACATCACGTGTACCCTATTTTTAAACACAAAGAATTACTACACTTCACTCTTACGCGCTTATTATAACCATATACGAACATATACCTGTGATTAGAACTGTTTTTGGCTACCACCGCTAGGGGATTCTTTTCGGCTTCTGGTTGGTCAAGCGAGCATACCAAGCCCTCTTTTCGAGCCTCGTGCACGCCCTGGCTCTGCCCGCGCCTCCCATTGACCAAACTCTCTGTATACACGGCTCTGCACAGCACTAATCAACCCGGTCGCCCAGTCACCCGAGCTGAATCACTACTTGCAATAGAGCAATCTATTTTTGGAAGTAGTCAGTAATGTATGGCGAAAGTTGTTTACGTTCTGTGTTAAAGGGGTAGGAAACAAAATGTTTGCTCTTATTTTTTTGTTTAGGTATGGTACTTTTTGTGGCGGCAGCCCAGAAACACTAGTCTAGACCATTGCTTCTGGGCTGCCGGCAGAAAAGTCAAGAAAGTTCATTTAAAACGATTGGACATAATTCAAGTTTGCACGTGGTGGCGGTTTGTGAAGCTCCGTTAAAATGCCGTCATGTCATCGGCCTCTTAGAACCAGAGCTGGTTTGCAGCGCCTTGGCCCTTGAGAAAGAACGCTAACGAGAGAACGCTAACGAGTCTACTACGTTCCCTATGTTAATTTCAACAGTGCTTCCACAACGCGCATTCAACACAATCGGGATCATTTCATTTCATTTCATTTATTCAACCCTTAAAGGCCCAATGGGCATTACATAAGGGGGGGCAAGGAGTATAAAATCAAAAATACAGAACACCGCACGAAGCGAAAAAAAAAACAAACAAAAAACACATCAATTATACATTTGTAAACGCTATAAAAATAGCAGGGAAAATCCACACAGAAACAAATGAGGTCAAAAATCACCAACATATCGTCTATGTAACCCCCTCGACAAAAAAAAAAATATTAAAAGAATAAAACAAAATAAGAAATATATAATAAAGTATAAAAATAAGGTAGCCAACTATGAAAACAATGTAGAAATCGCCTCACGGAAATCGCCTCACGGAGAAATCGCCTCACGAAATCGACATTCATTGCACCATATACCATGGGACCAAAGGAGAATACAATATGATATCGCGTGCATATATCTCAGAACGCGGGTACCAAGTTACCAACATGAATTACGTTGGCATATCCACACAGCAATACGCGAGGAATATATTGGGTGTGGATACACACATAACATAAACGTTCTGCGTTGCGAACACATTAACATTGATCGACAGTGCAAGTATGTACAGCTGTTGGTACGGCACACAACACACAGCCTCGCGCGTTTGAAACTAGACAACCACCAAACCATTCAGAATAACTATAGCCGGAACACCCGCCGCGACCTACCTTTTAATGACAAAGCCCAATAACGACGTGCTCATTGGAGTGATCGTTTTCCAACAAATGTTTATTGCACTTGTAATACAACAAAAGTTGATCGCCAAACGATAAACCCTACGTACCGGGATACCATTCGATGTTGCAACACAACATCGCAATACAACAAGAAACTATCGGTGTTGGGACACGACCACCACATCGAATACGATATCAATACGAAGTTACCGACGGTGAGAAATACATCATGACACGATATACTATTCGAAGTTACCGGTGTTGGGACCGAAATCGAACGCCATACGTGACAATGTCGGTTCGCACGATAAAATAATGAGGGTGAATAGGTTTGACAGGTCACGTGCATGTAGTTGCTTCTTACGCGCACATTTATCGATATTGACCCACCTTTCTGGGTAATCCTACGTGGTACACAAAATCCACGACAACATGCGAGCACATTTCAGCCACCACTTTTCGTCGCCTGTTTCGCGAGATTCACAAACTGTCCAAAAAACGACGTGAAAAATACGTGCATTTGCGCCATCAAACGATACGTTACAGCCTCGTTTTTCGAGAAGATAGTTTCCATCGCCAACCCGCGCGCGCGCACAAGCAGTTTGGACTTTGAACTGTTCGAACTTCGAAGGGAGCGAGCCCAGCTGGCCCGGCGCGATGCCGGCGTGCTCCGTGTTGCCGAGCCGCCAAGCCGAGCATGCGCAGTGCGCAGCGGGCGGGCGTCGGTTGCGCCACTCTGGGTTGCGCGACCCGGCCAGCCTGGCCAGCCGGCGTGATTGGCGTTCGTCGCACTTTGTGCTCGTGGGCATCGATCGAAACCTACACACTTTCAATTGCTTCGAAAGGTACGTATACGCGACTCTATTCTTGCAGCATTGAGTGCTTTGGTGTACGCGGATCAAAGTTAACACCGAAGGACAGAAAGTAGACGTGTTTTTAAATCGCGGCCTTTTTGAACGCCTGTGTCCCCTGTTGAAAGCCCGTAGCTGTGCTCTGTTGCAGGCGTCATTTCGGCTGCGTGTGCTCCAATGTAACGTTAGTCACTGTTCACACTCGGCTAGCTTTGCCAGTTTGTTATCTCATGTGCGAAATAGACGTAGAAACCAGCGCCGCGTCTCTTTCGGATACTCAGCCTCCAGCCCCCTTCCTTCCGGCGTGCTTCCTGCCGCGCTTTTCGGCGCATTGGATTCGCGGGCGCGTCAGGCTTGTTAGAAGAGGCGTTGTTTGAAGCTGACGAGTCGCCGAAGTGTTACGGAGCTTCTCTTTAGGAAAGTCGCAATCGACGCTCGGCGGCTCGGCTCTGAGCTCGTACTTTTCTCCTCCCGGGTAGACCATGAGTGCCGATGAACGAATTTGAAAAAGCGCTAGCGAGTTACTTTGTGACGCCGCCCAACTGTCCTTCTCTCAACGGCGCAGAGCAAATGATGTACAGAAAAAAAAAGCGTTTTTTATATTTTGTTGGCCATGTTTCACCTCAACGCAAAGTGAATCGCGGCTGTATGTTAGTTGACTCATTACTGTGCCTAGATTGTAACGGAACCTTTTTGGTGTGATCTTATTCTGATATCGTTATATCTCGCCTTTTCATCTTGGCCGCACACCTCTACACGACATTCTACACATTGCACTCCTTGTCGACATGTCGCTGGTGCTTGAGACTAATTGGAAGTCACTATTTGCTCACTCCTTGGTGCACATATTTTATGTTCAACATCAGTTATCTGAAGGAGGCACCATGAAACCCTGGAATTTGTTTAGAGGTACCTCTACATACTGTATTAGAGTGCTGTTTTGTGTGTTGTAGGTTTGTACAAAACAAAATTGGGCACTTTGTAATATATCCTATGACTGTTTACTACAATAGACCCTTTCCGAAATTCAGTGCCATCTGGTGGTTTGTAAAGCAGTTTAGGTTTTGCCATATCAATGGCGGAAATGAACTTGTATCGGCACCGTTACTTTCGCAAGTCAACGGCACGCGAGGAATTGTTCAGTGTGAGGTCTTTCTCGATCACTTTCAGTTCGGTGGTGACCAAGAACCTGCATTCAGAACAGAGCTCCAACCCACTCAGATGCCTCGAGAAACTTCTATACACCAAAGTGCTTTAAAGCCTATTGTGTGCCGCCCAGATTGACTGAATCTGAGTTATTAGAAATAAACGCTTACGTAGGTCTTGTGTTTCGTTCCAACGTCCCGTCGTACTGACCCCCCTAATGTACAGGGTTCGCAAGATCCGCTTAGGAGCATCTTCAGCATCTTCCTTTATCAGTCACTATAAGGCCGCCATTGGTATGGCACAGATGCCGTTCCAGAGATGATGATAGTGATCAAAGTGGCCAGACTGAATTTCGGAAAGGGTCTATTAAAGTTCCAATGAAACATTGGCCACGAGAGGTGACTCGGCCAACGTGGCCGACAAAGTTCTCGCATAATTTTCTCCATGGGTCATTTTGGATTTTGACAAATTTTCTTGTGAATAATGAGTGTTATGCACGTATGTTTTTTCTACTTTTCAGGCAGGTACTTCAGTTAGATAAACCCCAGCAAAGGCAGCAAGGGAGTCTCGTAGGGTCACACCAAGAATAACGGCATTCCTGCTCGAGTCCCGGGTCTTCTCACCGAACTTCACTGAACATAATGGTACATTCCCTTTCCTTAACTTTGTGGGAGCCAAGGGTGAAAGACGACGCAGAGGGCACGTGACAGCCGGTCGGCGGAGAAAGAAGTCACGAGCTGGCGCGAGACAGTGCGTACTGAGCGAGCCTGGAGCTGGGCAGGAACATCGGAGCCGGGCTGCCTGGCCTGGCCCATGCCGAACCCCGGAGCGGTCCACCAGCGAGGTTCGAAGTCCGGACCGGTAGAAACGGCGAGTCCTGGCCATCTAGCCTAGGCCACGATGATCCCGGGGTGGTTCCGAAGCGAGACTCGGGCAGTGATAGCCCGGGACAGCCAGCCTACGCAGCGCTGGCATGGGAAGGACGATCCGCAGGCCTGGACACTGACTCCGACTGTGAGCTCTGATCGACGGGCGACAACAAGGGTCGGCGTGCCTGGACTGCCGGCTCTGAACGACGGGCAACCGTGAGGTAGTTAACTTGTTCGCTGTCTTCTCGTTGCTGTATGTCACTCCCTGGGTGACGGGCGGAGCGCATACCGATTGGGCGGTGATTATTAGTAGCTAAGCGAACTCCATAAAGAAACCAACATTAAAATGGCACATCCTACGTGGGGCTCGTTCGGTATGCCTCTGCTTCTAGTCGTCCCCAGGGAGTCTCACGGATTCGTTGAGCGGGTTGTTCACTAACGCTAACGATGCCCGTTGAGACAAATATGTTGGAATTTTGGCGACTTGTCTCACGGCAGAGCTCAGCAGGTCTCTCCTCGAATCAAGTACCTAAAGGGCTCGAAGAACGAGGTTGCAGACACGCTTTCTCGGGTACCCCAGAATAGTGGTTGGCAGGAGACGGGGAGCGCGGTTAAGATGTAAGAAAGTCGTCTTCAGAGGCAGAGGAGAATCACGGCATGTTCGCTGGAAGGCAGGATAACGAGTGGCAGGAGGGGAAACAGTCAGGACTCATTGCAGATTTAGGATTTAGGCTTGGGGTGATGCGGTAGGAAAGTAAGCGCTTGTCGAGGCCTGGAGTGCAGATGGGTTTTTGACAGTGGGTGTTGGAAAGATTGCGGAAATGGGAGTTGACACCGCCCTTACAAAAAAATTGAACCAATTTCTACAGAATTTCTAGACATAATTGTAGCTAGAGAGCTTAGATTTCCTAGGGAGAATGTATCCACTTTTTTAACCATTGTCTACAGATTACTGGCCGCTGCTTCCTACAGGTTTTTTGTAGACTTCAGTGTACAGATAGTGTGGCGACTCAGTACAGCAAACATACAGACATTCTAGCAACACTCCTGTCCCATTTCTAGCGCCAATTAGAGAGTTTCTAACGAATTGCTGTAGACAAATTTTTTATCATCTCATTACGGAGAATATAGTAGTTTATACCCATTTTCTGCCCACTTTCTACAGAGAAATCCCCTCAACTCTATCCATTAACTACAGAAAATAGGCCAGTTTCTATCTTTGTGTAATGCTAGTTATCAGTTCTGAAGTGTACCGATGCATATGCTGCCTACAGAGCACTTGCTTCATTATACACTCAAAGACCAGACAAAATGTTCTTATTTTACGTTTTTTTTTTATTCTCATTTGTTGAGCAGTGTTTTTGTTGTACTTGTCCAGCTTGCTCAGCATGCTTGATAGGCTGTGCTTGAGCTTTGCTGCATCGACCTTGAAAAGTGCGAAGCTAGGCCTGGAAAAATAGAGAGAGAGAGATGACAGGTTAGCATCTATTAAAATCTCCAGTTGTGCAGCTCCCCACTACTCAACTGGGGAGCACATGCCCCATTCACAGCCTCACTTGCTCGATATTAGGAAAAATGGGCATGATACGTTGGAAGCAAAAAGGGTCACCAATACAGCTGGCCCGGCCAAACTTTCCAATCAACGCCAAGCTACCAGCTTCTGCCTGCAGCTTTCATAGAAGCCTAGACTTTGCATGGTAATGAAAAAGTGAAGTGTCTTCAAATTGCTGCTCCATTAGCAAGTCTATTTTAAACTAGGGACGTATACAGGGTGTCTTTTTTTGTTTAGTTGCACCAAATGTTCAAAAAGGGAACTTGAGATAGAGTGATTTGAGCCCTGGGGAAGTGTTAATGGCCATGACGGCTTCTAGAAAATACGTGAAATTAGGTAATGAGCAAATTAACTAAAATGTTTTAATTAACTTTTTAATTTTTGACTTGAGGGCGCAAAAAGCACTTACAAATAGCGCTGTACAGTGCCTTTCGGGCCGATCGCTGTGGATTACACGTTGAACTCGTCGGAGATTCTTGGCACAGAGTTCGACACGGTTCGAACTCATGGGATAGTGACAAAACGTACATTGCGTAGCAAGAATACCTATCCCAAATGGTCAGGAGGGCCCTTCCTTGTCACTCACATGGAAGAGAAGGCGGTCCGTCGTGTGTTCAGTCCGTCGAACCGTCGAAGCTAGTGGGCACATGTATGCCCACAACAAAGGAAGATCACTGGTGTGTAGGCGCTGCATGTTGAAGATCGCACTTGGAACTAAGACGAAATGCACAGCTGGTGATCGGAACTCTACTACTAGATTTACCGCATTTACCACAGAAGCGAAATCCACAGCAGGCCCGCAGGCCGCATCACCCGCGAAGCTAGGTACGGTCTTCGCAGGCGTTCCGGGTTTGTCAACGGCTAATGCGTCATCCGCCAAACCACGGGATCAGGCTTCTGTCGTTAGCCGCGCACAGAGAGAGGATTCAAGCGATAAAAAGTATACGGCTCATTGGTCCGGCGAATACGCCCCGTCTACTACGCCTTCAGCTTAGAGAGAGAGAGAGAGAGAGAAAGAAAAAGAAAGAAGTAGAAAGGAACCAGCAGAGAACGGGGGGTGCGCTTACAAAGGCCATTTCAACAATGAACACAATGGGAGGATTTGTCACTTGTACCCAAGGATGATAATGCAGTGGATGTTATGCGTGGCCTTGGGCTTTTAGTCAGGTTCCGTGCTCTGCCTTATCACCAGCTTCGAGACTGTAGTCACGTGACCCTAACCGGAGACATGATTGGCCTAAAACACGCGTAGCGTTACCCTGCTGTCAATACGGATTGAACAGGACAGCTCTTTGAAGGCCAGCTTTTGAATTTCCAAAGAAGCTGTCTAGCCCAAGAGTGCTTCTAAACGGGGCAAGTTTGAAGACACTATGTTTTACGTCGTATAACTCACTTTATAATTTAGAATAAAGAACTAAGCGCGAATATTTTTTGCGCACGATGTTCACAAATAAATAAATAAAGATATATATTACCAATAAATTTAAAATTATTTGTACACTGTTAGGTTCGCGTTTTTAAACTTCAATTTTTTTTTTTTTTTTTTACGAAAGAGTTACACATAAAAGACACCACGGACAGCACATCGTCCGACTTTCAGCACACGATGAATCGCCGAAGCTCTGACAGAAGGTTGCGATGCTGCGCTAACAATTTAGGAAAGATGCTGCGTAGGGTACGCTGGGCGCAACTGCTTCGCGGCCGTTCAAAGGGCAAACGATTCGCGACGACAAAGTAGCGTCTTCCAACTTCAGTAAGCTAACGGGGCTCGAGAGTCCCACGCTCACATTCCCGCAGAGCGAGCGCGGCCGGCCACATGGTGCGCAGTATGCTCTCGCGTCGCGATTGCTACGTCGTTGCTCTGTCTACACTGATGGCATGTGCACTGGCAGTCGAAGCAGCCCTCTCGAGACTTCATTCGAGTCCAATAGACGACTTTATAGCGCGATAGACTCTCGTAAAACTGAGAGTAGAAGTCACTTCGGTTGGCGGCGTAAGCGACGGCTTTAAGTCTGTTGACACCTGCGTCGACAATGACAAACACTCACAGAAACATTAAATATTAAAAATAGGGCACGCAGTGGTCGAGGTTGCAACCAACAGCATGTTTGATCGGAAACCTGTGTTATTGATGTACGTGATTATCACTATGTGATAATCACATACATGTTTATCAGGGCATGTTTATCATGTTTATGTAGTTCACTTCAAGCCTGTTGTAAAAGCGTTTCTTACTACACACGAAACCTGCTTATGACTCATATCAACGATTTTGTCATGTTTTCAGTGTGTATGGTCTATCAAGTCAGGTCTGTAGAAAATCTAGGAATATGTCGACGCAAAGTCTAACGACCGTTGGCGACAAACAGTTGGTAGGATTTCTGTCGACAGTGCTCTGTAGACTGCTGTTGACAGGAAATCTGTGGAAACCTTGTAGAAAAATGGCGATAACATGGGAAGTGTACAGGTATGTTAAAAAATCGTTAAGATGTCTACAGACAGGCCCAAATTTTTTTGTAAGGGCGGGAACACTGGCAGACGAGATTGTCAGCGGGTGTCGGGTAAACTGGCGGAAATTGCGGTTGGCACCGGGAACGCTGGCAGGCGAGTTAATGAGCACTATGATTTGTAACTGCTGGGCCAAGAAGGCTAGTTGCTTCGCGTCAGTCCAACAATCGACAAAGGGCGGAGGGACGACTCTCCCTTCAGGGGGGTCGTTCCAAGAAAGCTACGAATTGATTTAGATGATTCTTTCTCGACTTCACTCTGGGCGGTCGTGGCAGTGACAGCAAGACTTTTAATAAGTTATGTCGCGTCACGGCCTGGCCGGGGATGCGGCAGTAGACATTTAGGTGGCTTGTAGCTGTCCAGCTTGCCTCGAGGTGTGAACGGTTGAAGCGGGCTTGCTCGCTGAGCATGAACGGTGGGAGCGAGCCTAAGGCCCACTTCAGACGAGCAATTTCCCTCAGCAACTTAATGTCGCAACACCAGCAACACGGGCCGCCTGCATTCAGACGCTGCAGCCGAATTGCTACGACTTGCCATCATCATCATGAAATTTGATTTTTCTTGCACTATATAGACGCGCAACTACGTGCTAAAACGTGTTTTTATATCTTTGAGTGGCGTTGAGAATACTCACTCATGTTTCTGAAAAAGTTTATTTCCAAAAACGATCCATTTCAAACCAGGACAGAGTCATCAGCTGTCATCCTCACCACCACAGGGGTGTCACGTGAAAATATTGCGTCCCTGATTGGCTGCTGCCGCTTCAAACTTCTCCAGTTTGTTCGAGTTGCGTGTCTGTTTAAGACGTACCTGATCTCAGAAATTCGTGCTGATCTGGGAAAACCTAGGGAACTACCCGCCAGCAACCTCAAAATGGCTAGAAAAGTTGCCCCATCTGAAGCGGGCCTGAGGGAATGAAATCAAGGGCAGTGGATCTCTGGGTTCAAACCCACCTGGAGACGTTTCTTTTCTTTTTGCCTTTTTTTTAGTACACAGTATATATATATATATATATATATATATATATATATATATATATATATATATATATATATATATATATATATATAAATAATACTTCTTTTTAAGTTTTAACGTATAGACGCATAATTTACACACTAATTGCCATTCAGAAGTGCTTTTATTCACACACTGTGGCTCCCTAGTACTTGCAATAGCTTCTTGCTAAGCTATTGCAAGCTCTGCAAAGGGAGGGGCATCTTCCCACCCTTTGCAGGCTGTAAAGCTGTGGCTTGCACAGCTCTAGCAGGTCGCACCTCGCACACTGGCTACATCATCAAGCATAGGGGCTGCATGAGTCGCGCCACACCGTAAGGCTATATACGGTCGGATCACAGCACCTGGGACCATTCGTCGCTGCACTCAGCTATGGTATGGTGGCATGGTCAGGGCATGAAGCAGGGGTACAACTTGGAAATGCTCATCTTCATCACATTTGAAGCACATTTTTTATTACTCTTGTGTCGAGTTGTCAGCATTTTAAGGGTGAGGAAGCAAGCAGCAGCAAGAGCAAGAAAAAAAATTGAAAGCCGCTCTTATTGACAATTTATTACGAGCACTAGGAAGCCGTGAAGTATTCTTAAAACGCTTCTAAAGGTGAATTAGCGTATAAATTATGTGCTAGTGCCTCAAAAATAAAAAAATTAACAATTTAAGTATAATAAATAAGGATAAAAATATACACCAGGAGGACTCCAACCAGAACTACACAGTCTGTAAATTTGAAATTTGGCACCATAAACCGCTTGGCCACCACCCAATTTTATTTTTAGGTCGTTTATCGAGATATATGAATTTCGTTTGCAGCTGTGGGCTGCAAGAGAGATAGCCTTATTTTCATTTACTTTACTATTCCCACCAAATATGGCAAGTGACCAAGAATAGAACCTCATTTGTCGGCCGAGGCACTGTGCTTGCATCAAGGCAAACTAGCCTGGCTTGGTAGGCTTATATTTTGTTTCATCACCCGTTTAGGATTCTGTTGTCGCTCATCAAAAGAAAAAAAAAACTGACTAAGTCTGACTTATACTAGTGTGCAGGTACCCTTGGCAGTAAACTCTGCTAAATGGGACAAAATATATATTATACATTTTTTAGCAAATATGCATTGTTTTAGCAAAATGAGCTACACTATTTGACTAAGTTGAAACAGAACGAGCCTCTCAACCTGGGTCTGTTTCCACCTCACGCAGACACTATTTCCTGCTTTTTGTGGTTTGTATCAGACTTTTGTGTCTCTGTCCGGCCAAAGCATCTGTGTTAGACTCGGACTGGTTTCTTTAGTTTACGTGCAGGTATTCTTCGTAGCAAATGGCAGCCAATCATGAACACGAGTTTGTTCTCGGCCACCAAGAGCAAGTATCTTCAAGGTGAGCTATTGCCTGCCTATATTTTATTTATTTATTTATTTAGCAATACTGCCAGCATTCTGTGAAATGCCCAGGCAGAAGGTGTACAAAAACAATATTCAAAAACAAGCGGAAGTAGTACAAACAAACAGACAGCGCCACTACTCAACAAAGTGCGAGACTAGTGCTTCAATAAAAGCATCGAATGATCTCAAATTTACAACACTTTCAAGAAGCTTATTCTACTCACACGTGGTTCTAGGAAAAAAGGATGCTTTGAACAAAGTGGTTCCACACAATGGTTCGACAAGTGTTAATTGGTGTTTGCCTCTCATGGGCCTTGTTTTGTTACATGAAGTATAATCACAGAGACGCAGTCGCAAATTACCCTGTATCATATTATAAAGAAACTTCAGCCGTCCTGTTATTCTCCGGGTTGCTAAATCACTCAATCCCGATCTGGGGTACAAATCTGAAACTGATGACATAAAACCATAATGGTTGTACACAAACTGCAATGTTTTTTTGTTTTTTTTTTGCACAGTCTCTAACATATCGATTGTCAGCTTTGTATGAGGGTCCCATACAATACATGCATATTCTAGCATTGGTCTTATGATGGTTTTATAAGCAGTCAGTTTAGTTTCAGGTGAACACATGTTAATATTTCGTCTTAAAAACCAGAGCTTCCGCATTGCTTTACGAGCTATAAACTCAGTATTTGCACTCCATGACAAATCAGAGGTAATTAAAGCTCCGAGGTATTGATATTGGTTAACAGTATCGAGTGGTACTCATTTGATAGAATATGTAAAAAAACAAAGGGTTGTTCTTCCGCGTCAAGGCCGTTTGAACACACTTTTTACAGTTTAGAACCATATTCCATTTTATGCACAATGCATGAACCAAAGATAGACATTAATTTAATTCTTGATCAGACGGGTTGTTTACCTTAGCAAATAAAACACAATCGTCAGCAAAAAATCGGCTTTGTACATTGGAATGGTGTATCTTTAAATCGTTAATAAAAATTAAAAACAAAAGTGGTCCAAGGACCAAGCCCAAGGGCTCGCTCGAGAAAACGGGTGACTTGGGGGAAAAAACAGTCAACACTAACACACTGCGTTTAGTGTTTCATTCCCCTTGGATGCCATTTCCTATGTGTCGTGGTCTTGCATTAGTATTTTTTGTCTCCCATCTGCAAAAACACCCAAGTTTGACTAAGACCGGGTTCTTTCTTATACATGCAGGTCTTGGTGCCAAGCACCAGCCAATCAAGGCCAGAAGTTTGCTCTTTGCCGCGCATGGCAAGTGTTTTCAAGGTGGGTGAATGATGCCTATCTGAGTTGTGTGTTTTATTCCTCACAGACGCTCTATTTCCGGTCTTTATAGTGGTCTTGTGTCAGGCTTTTGTGTCTCTGTCCGGCCAAAGCATCTGTATTAGACTAAAACTGGGTTCCCCTATTGAAAAAGGCCAATATGAACTCGGCTTATTGGAAATATTGTATTCCAATGAAGTTGATGGAAACCAATGAAAACTTATTGTTATCCGATTAACCCAATACGCACGATGGGAATTCATAACGGGGCACAATATCCCGATATAGTATGCGGCTATTGGTATACAACAGGATATTGGAGCACAATATCCCGATATAACTTGCGGTTATTGGTATACAACACGATATCGAAGCACAATATCCCGACAGAACTTACGGTTATTTGAATAGAATACGACACCGCGTGCATATTGGTGACCGACATGAACATACTGTGCGGCCACACGATATATAAATATCGGTCGTCGATCACGGGCCCAAAGGAGAATACAATATCGCGTGGATAAATCTCAGAACGAATTCCAAGTTACCAACATGAATTACGTCGGCATATACCGCGGACTAAGAGGATACGTAACACAGTATTGATCGCCCGTGAAGCAACATGTGGATGTCGGTACGCCCACATATACGACATCGCGTAAATGATATCGTAGAACAGCAGGAGTTACCATACGGCAATACGAGAGAGAATGATATTAGAGGTGGATACACACAGAACACAAACGTTCCGCGTTGCAAACACATTCACATTGATCGAAAGCGCAAGTGTACGTACGGCACACAGTACGCACAGCCTCGAGCGCTTGAAATGCTAGACAACCACTAAACCATTCAGAATAACTAGCTAGGACATCCGCGACCTACCTTTCAATGAGAAAGCCCAATAACCACGTGCTCATTGGAGTGATCGTTTTCAAAAAAATGTTTATTGCAGTTTTAATGCAACAAAAGTTAGGTTACCGATGTTGGAACCCAAATCGAACGCGATACGTGATAATGTCAGTTCGCACAATAAAATAATGAGGATTAATGGGCTTGACAGGTCACATGCTTCTTACCCGCACATTTATCGATATTGACCCACCTTTCTGGGTAATCCTAGGTCGTACATAAAATCCACAACCACACACGAGCACATTTCAGCCACCACTCTTCGTCGCCTGTTTCGCAAGATTCACACACCGTAAAAAACGACGGGCAAAATACGTGCATTTGCGCCATCAAACGATACGTTACAGACTCGTTTTATGAGAAAAGTTTCCATCGTCAACCCGCGCGCGCGAAAGCTCGAGCGCTGGAGCTTCGGAGGCAGTTCGAACTCCGAAGGGAGGCGAGCCGAGCGAGCCGCGAGTAGCCCATCGAGCCAGACGAGCGCCTGAGCGAGCCGCCGAGTGGCCGAATCCGCCGATCCAGCCAAGCCTAGCCGAGCCGCCGAGATTGCGCGTTGCGCCATTGCGCCATTGCGCAGCGACCGCGACCGCGCCAACCCGGCGTGACGGCGGCGATGGCGGGACCGACGGATGACAGCTCATCAAGTTCGTCGCGCACTTTGCTTGTGGGTTCCAAGTGAAACCAACGCACTTTCAATCGCTTCGAAAGGTACGTATAGACGACTTTATTACTTGCAGCATTGAGTGCTTTGGTATACACAGATCAAAGTGGACACTGAAGGACAGAAGGGAGACATGATGTTTTGAAATCGCAGCTTATTTGAACGCATGCGTCCCCTGCTGAAATCGTCTGCTGTGCTCTGTTGCAGACGTCATTTCGACTCCGGGTACTCTGATGTAACGTCAGTCAGTGTTTACACTCGGCTAGCTTCGCTATCTTGTTATCTCATGTGCGAAATAGACGTAGAAACCAGCGCCTCGTCTCTTTCGGATATCCAACCTCCAGCCCCCTGGCTCCCAGCGTGCTTACCGGCGCAAACCGTTCGACGTGTTGGATTCGTGGGCTTGTTCGAAGAGGCGTTGTTTAACGCTCACGAGTCGCCGAAGTGTTACCGGAGCTTCTCTTTACGAAAGTCGCGATCGACGCTGGGCTCTGAGCTCTTACTTTTTTTCTTCGCTGGTAGACTAAGAGTGCCGACCATTCATCTGTGGTGCCGACTGGCGCCGTACGAAGTTGAGAAAAGCTAGCGAGTCTGTTCGATTTTCGTGACGCCGCCCAACTGCTCTGCTACCGGCTGCGCTCAACGGATAATGTAAAAACAACAACAAAAAACGCGTTTTCTAATTTTTAAATTTTTTTTTTGCCATGTTTCATTTTAGTCGCCGCAAAGTAAATCGCGGCCATACGTCGGTTGACTCCCGATCACTGTCTCTACATCGTAGATTGTCTCACCACAATGGTGCCTCGTTGGTGCGATCTTATTCTGATATCGTTACACCTTGCTTTTTCATCTTGGCACACTTCTAGACGGCCTTCTACACGTTGCACTCCTTGTCGACATGTCGCTGGTGTTAGAGACAAATCTGAAGTCGCTGTTTGCTATCTCCTTGGTGCACATATTTAATGTTCAACATCAGGTATCTGAAGGAGGCGCCATGAAACCCTGGAGTTTGTTTAAAGGCACCTCAACATACTGTATACAACTGTCGTTTTGTGTGTTATAGTTTCCTACAAAACCAAATTGCACTTTGTTCGTAATATATACCCGATAACTGTTCACTACAATTGAAGTTGCTATGAAACATTGGCCACGATAGGTGACTCGGCCAACGCAGCCTGAAAATTCCTCGCATAATTTCCTTCATGGGTCATTTTGGACATTGACAAATTTTCTTGTGAATAATGAGTGTTATGCACATGTGTTCTACTTTTCGTACAGGTACTTCAGTTAGATAAACCCCAGCAAAGGCAGCAAGACAGTCTCATGGGGTCACACCAAGGATAACTGCATTCCTGCTCGAGTCCCGAGTCTTGTCACCAAACTTCACTGAGCATAATGGTACATTCCGTTTCCTGAACTTTTTCTTCTGAAATGTGTTTTTTTTTATTGTTGCTTTTTTTTCTATTGAAAAAAGGGTAGTACAACGTTTAAACACACAATGTTTTTTTTCTTTTTGTAAAATGTGTAGTACAGCGTTTAAACACCCAAGCGTTCATAAATGGTCTCTGTACCAGACAATAGGGTGTCTTATACTCTGTTTCATACTTAGCGTGCAACACTGTCAAAGGTACTAAAGTGGTGCGCATGAAAAAATAGAAAAAGTGTTACTCCGCGCGTTTCGTGGACGAGTGGTAGAAGGCGCTGCTCTGGCGATATTGACGTCTCGGTGGCCGTGGTTCGAAGCCATTTTACGCGCAAAGTTTTTTTTCTTTTTTTTTTCTTTTTTAGACATACTTTTTGTGCAAGATTGTGCGCATTGACGAAGTGCATATTTCAGTTCCTCCTTCTTGATTTTTATTTATAAGTCGCCGAGAGGCCAGATTCCTACCATCTGGTCTGCCGCTTTGCAAGTGCTATTTGCCTCCAGCACCGAGTTATATTTTTCTTTCGTGCAGCGTGGAATGAGGAATCGCCCTGGTAGCGGCCTTGTCCCAAAATTTATAATAAGACGTTAATCGACAATAATTGTGGCCTGTACAGTTTATTTTGAAATAGCTGTCAAGGGTAGGAATCTCCCTCTCGGAGCACTTGCAATGCACCTTCAGGCGAATGGCGTTCTGTGTGAACTCGTCATGCTTGACGGTCCCCGTGCTCGAAACTTTCACGTTGCGAGGTCTTTGCTTCGGGGACGCCACCTTGCCAGATAGGCGCTGCGCCTTGCACTTCGCGACAGTACCGGGCACACTCCAGTGTCGTTACTGGCCGTCTCCAGGACTTCACGACCGAATTCTCCGGGGAATGTGTTCTTATACTCCCGTACACATTGGCGATCATCTGCTTGCACTCTTTCAAGATTTTCGCACAACGAATCTTCGAAAACATCCGAGCAGGAGAGGTACTTGAGCTTGCTGCGTAAGACGCCATCTTCTCAAAACCAGCCAGTGCCACACAACGCGAAAACCCACAGCGGCTGCCACACGGATGAACACGAAAACAATTTAAGGTGGTTTACATTATCTTTTCCTTTTTCTTGAAAAACATTTGTGCTCCGTTGAAATCATAACGCCAATATCAGTTACTAGCCCCGAGGAGGCACATTTTCCGACTTTTTAAAATTTTTCTGCAGGGGACGCACTATCTTATGGGGCGAACGTAGGCACGGTCAGCAATGCAAACCGGTGCGCTAGCTTTGACTGCGGTGCACTCTATGTATGAAACAGAGTATAGGACCGCTTCAGACGGGGCAACCTTTCCAGCAATTTTGGTGCTGCTGGCGAGTTGTTCCCTAGTTTTCCCTAGATCGACACGAATTGCTGAGATCGGGTCCGGCTCGAAGCGGACGAGCAACTCTGACTACTCGGAGATGTTTGAAGCGGCAGCAGCCAATCAGGAATGCAATATTTTCACGTGACACCCCTGTGGTCGTGATGATGAGAACTGACGACTTAGTTCTGGTTTGAAATGGATCATTTTTGAAAATAAACTGTTTCAAAAAGATGAGTTAGTATTCTCAGCGCAATTTAAAGATATAAAAACATGTTTTTAGGATATAACTGTGCGCCTAAATACTGTAAGGAAAATAAAATTTCATGATGATGATGGCAAGTCGTAGCAATTCGGTTGCTGCATGTGAACGCGGGCGGCCCGTGTTGCTGGCGTTGCGACATGAAGTTGCTGCTCGAAATTGTTCCGTCTGAAGCGGGCTTTAGGGAACTGAAGTCAAGGGCCGTGGAGCTCTGGGTGCAAGCCCACCTGGAAACATTTTTTTTCCTTTTTTGCCTTTTTTAGTATTTAAATAGATATATATATATATACATATATACTTTTTTTAAGTTTTAACATAGATATGCATAATTTACACACTAATTTATTTTCAGAAGCGCTTTTATTCACACTCTGGGGCTTTCTAGTGCTCGCAATAGCTTCTCGGTGAGCTAATGCCAGCTCTGCAAAGGGAGAGGGATCTTCCCACGCTTTGCAGGCTGTAACGCTGTGGCTTGCACAGCTCTAGTGTGTCACACCTCGCTCACTGGCTCCATCGCGAAGCATAGGTGCTGCATGAGTCGCGCCACACCGTAAGCCCATATACGGTCGGGTGAAAAACCTGGGACCATTTGTCACTGCACTCAGCTATGGTATGGTGGCATGGTCGGGGCATGAAGCAGGGGTACAGCTTGGAAATGCTCATCTTCATGACATTTTAAACACATTTTTCATTACTTTTGTGTCGAGTTGTCAGCATTCTAAAGGTGAGAAATCAAGCAACAGCGACAGCAAGAAAAGAAAAATTTAAGACCGCTTTCACCAAGAATCAATTACGAGCACTAGAAAGGCATGGAGTGTAATTAAAACGCTTCTAAAGGTGAATTAGCGTATAAATTAAGTACTTGTGCCTCAAAAATACAAGAAAAAACAATGTAAATATAGTTATAAGGATAAAAATATACACCAGGAGGACTTAAACCAAAACTATAGTCTGTAAGTTTGAAATTTGACACCTTAAACCACTTGGCCACCACCCAATTTTATTTCCAGGTCGTTCATCGAGGTATATGAATTTTGTTTGCAGCTGTCGGCTGCAAGAGAGATTACCTTTTTTCATTTACTTTACTATTCCCTCCAAATATGACAAGTGATAAAGAATAGAACCTCATTTGGTTGGCCGAGGCACTGTGCTTGCATCAAGGCAAACTAGCCTGTCTTGCTGGGTTCATATTTTGTTTCATCACCTGTTTAGGGTTCTGTTGTCGCTCATCAAAAGAAGGAAAAAAAAATACTGACTAATTCTGACTTGTTCTGGTGTGCAGGTACCCTTGGCAGTAAACTCTGCTAAATGGGGCAAAATATAGATACTTTTTTTTAGCAAATATGCATCCTTTTAGCAAAATGAGCTACACTATTTGACTAACGTGAAACAGAACGAGCCTCTCCACTTGGGTCTCTTTTCATCTCTCGCAGACACTATTTCCTGCTTTTTGTGGTTTGTATCAGACTTTTGTATTCTGTCCGGCCAGAGCGTCTGTGTTACACTAAGACTGGGTTCTTTAGCATATCTACAGGTATTCTTCGCAGCAAATGGCTTCCAATCAGGAACACGGGTTTGTTCTCGGCCACCGAGAGCAAGTATTTTGAAGGTGAGCTATTGCCCGCCTATATGAGTTTTGTATTTCATTCCTCTTGAATGCCATAACCTATGTGTAGTGGTCTTGCGTTAGTATTTTGTCGTCTCCCATCTGCAAAAACACCCAAGTTTGACTAAGACCGGGTTCTTTCTCATACATGCAGGTCTTGGTGCCAAGCACCAGCCAATCAAGGCCAGAAGTTTGCTCTTTGCCGCGCATGGCAAGTGTTTTCAAGGTGAGTGATTGATGCCTATCTGTGTTGTGCGTTTTATTCCTCACAGACACTCTATGTCCTGTCTTTATAGTGGGCTTGTGTCAGGCTTTTGTGTCTCTGTCCGGTCAAAGAATCGGTGTTAGACTAAGACTCGGTTCTTTAGGATATCTGCAGGTATTCTTTGCAGCAAATGGCTGCCAATCAGGAACACGTGTTTGTTCTCGGCCACTAAGAGCAAGTATTTTCAAGGTGAGCTATTGCCCACCTATATCAGTTTTGTGTTTCATTCCTTTTGGATGCCCTTTCCTATGTGTGGTGGTCTTGCACTAGTATTTTGTTGTCTCTCTTCTGCAAAAGCACCCAAGTTTAATTAAGACCGGGTTCTTTCTTATACATGCAGGTCTTGGTGGCAAGAACCAGCCAATCAAGGCCAGAAGTTTGTTTTTTGCCACGCATGGCAAGTGTTTTCAAGGTGAGTGATTGATGCCTATCTGAGTTGCTTGTTTCGTTCCTCACAGACACTTTATTTCCTGTCTGTATAGTGGTCTTGTTTCAGGCTTTTGTGTCTCTGTCCGGCCAAAGCATCTGTGCTAGACTAATCTTTAGGATATGTGCAGCAATGCTTGGCAGCAAGTGGCTGCCAATCAGGAACACGAGTTTGTTCTCGGCCACCAAAAGCAAGTATTTTCAAGGCGACTCGCCTATATGAGTTTCAGCATTCATCAAGGAGCGCAAAATCAAAGCCCGGGGGTTGGCCATTGCAAAAATGTTCACTCGGAAGCGCATAGGGAGGAAGCTTTATAAAAGTATCCACCTGCTTGTACAAGACAAACCAAAACTAAAATTGTAGGTTCCATTTGAAAAAAAAAAACATTGTCAGCCCGAATTAACTCGGGGGCGGCACGAAGCAAACAAGCCACGGTACAAGTATGCTTGGTTCGGGCGTTTGTAGGGGTGGTAGATGACTCGGTGTTTTGTAAAAAAAATATTTTGTTTCTTAAAGTGTGGTGGTTGAATAATCAGGGATGGGGATTGAGTCGGGAGTTAAGGTAAGAATTTCATCCACATGCCGGGATTTATGTGCCTTGTCCCCCTAGTGAGGGGGACAAGGCCTTCAATATTTTGGGTTCGCAAAAGGGGTGCGTAAGTATTGACGTCTCATTTTACATCATGCGTCTCAATTTAAAACGCACTATAAATGACATGCCTGAGATTCGTTTGGGTGTACTTCCTCTCAGCAAGTATATGGTTCTGTCTCAAAAAGGTCTAACCTGATGTTGACCGCTCCTCAGGTCTCCACCGACGATTCATCAGGACGAGACCCAACCGCGACACTTGGGAGGAACGGCTTAAGCAAGGGAGGCTACATATACGACAGCTTCTTGCGGACAAGAAACGAAAATAGATAGATGGTGGGTGTTTCATTTGCTATGCCTTTTGGCGTGCACATTATGTTTGTTATGTTTCAAGATTCCTGCAGAGTTCGGTTTCAACTATTGTAAAATACCGAGCAAGCGCCCAGGTCGCAGAAGCGCCTACCCTCTGATTCGGAACGATCCGCAAATAAGCAAAGGGCATACCAGACACCCATCCGCCTGTTTTGAGCCGTGCTCAAAATATTGAAAGAGCACATCAAGCGCCAGGTGCTGTGGCGTCTTTGCCACAATAGCGCCAGTCGCAGAGCTGACAGATCCGTGACTGGCGCAAGCCATGGCATGGCCTTTCGGAACCAGGGAATCGAGATTAAAGAAGTAGCGCAGAAATTGGAGGCGAGTGGTGAAGGTGAGCAGAGTTAACAGGAAACAAGGACGAAGGGAGTTCCGTCGCATGAGGCATCTCTGTCCCGTGCATGTAATTTTGAGTGTGCTGTAGGTGGCTACCCCAAAAAATTGTTACTTGGACGTAACTAATCGCAAATCTCTCTTGCAGCTTTCATGGCCCACAGCCAGCCGGCGCCAGTTCGTTCTCATTCAAAGGTGAGGATTCTAGATTTTCTAGATTGCTCTGAAGCAGCAATATTGAAGCCAGACAGGTGGTACGGCATATTTAATTGACAGAACGACTGGGGACGCTTTCACTGAAGCTTGTTTTGCTGCAATACACGTGTGTATTGCAGCAAAACAAGCTTCAGTGAAAGCTTCCCTACTCGTTCTGAGCTCCGTCAATTAAAGGTGCCGTACCGCTTGTCTGTTTGGCTTCAGTGTTACTGTAGGCGACAAAACGTGTGCCCAGTTTTGTCACAAGAGGCATATTATGTCACGCACATGTAATTTTGAATTTATCTGGCTTAGTGTGCTCTAGGTGGCTGGTCAAAGAAATTGATGCTTGGACGCAGCTAATCGCAAATCTTTCTGGCAGTTTCCACAGCCTAAGAGCCAGCAGGTCCCAGTTTGCTTTTCTTCAAAGGTGAGAATTCCAGATTCCCGAAGCAGGAATACTGAAGCCATACGACCGGTACAGCATTTTTAATTGACGGAGCTCAGAACAACTGGGAGCTCCTGCATTGAAGCTTATTTTTCTGTAATACAAGCGGGCGACATTGACACGTGCCCAGTTACGTCGCAAGAGGATATCTTATGTTCCGCGCATGTAATTTTGAATCTTTCAGACTTAGTGTACTTTACGTGGGTACTCAAAGTAACTGCTACTTGGACGCAACTAACCGCAAATCTCTCTTCCAGTTTCCACGGCCTACAAGCAAGCAAGCACCAGTTCGTTTTTCCTCAAAGGTGAGCATTCCAGATACTCTAGTTTGGTGCGAAGCATGAATAGTGAAGCCAGACGAGCGGATATGTATATTTAATTGACTGAGCTCAGAATGACCTGTGGCAGTGGCATTGAAGCTTATTTTTCCACAATCAAACGGAGACATAATTTTGAATCTATCCGGCTTGGTGAAGGATTGCTACTTGTCGCAAACTAATCACAAATTTTTATTTTGCAGTTTCTATATGGCTACAGCTAGCAGGTGCTGTTTTCATTAAGGTGAGGATTTCACATTCTGCTTTCAAACATCAAGTTTTTGAATGAGAGTCCTAAACAATTAACTTTCTTTTGCAGTAAATGCCAGATCCTCCAGTTCAGGAATATGTTAAATATATTTGGTATGGATAAGTCCAGTATTTTGCTTCTTTATTCACAATTTCACAACAGCAACATTTTTTTAATTTATCACTCAGAAATACACACAAGAAGAGACTGCGTTGCAGAGAAATGTTGCGCTGAACGTGATATTCCAACTCGTATATGGTTTTATTGGTAGCCGATATAATATATTGGATTCCAATATCCATGTTACGCTGAGTATATTGGAATCGTAAACCCATATTGGATCCCCGTACGACACATGGGGATCCAATAAGGGTTTATACGGTATTGGATTCCAATATTTTCAGCGTATTATGAATATTGGAATCCCATAACAAATCCTTATTGTAATACAATACAATAAATGTAAGGTTTTCCAATACACTGTCTATATTGTATTGCAATACAATAAAAAGATATTGTTTACCAATATCCATAATACGCTGTTCATTATTGGGGTTTTCCAATAGGGTCTTTAGGATATGTGCAGGTATTCTTCGCAGCAAATGGCGGCCAATCAGAAACACGAGTTTGTTCTCGGCCACCAAGAGCAAGTATTTTCAAGGCGAGCTATTGCCCGCCTATATCAGTGATAGGATGGCTGCGCCAATTGCGCCAAACTGCGCCAAGGGGCTAACCCTGCTACATTTTGTCAAAATATGGGTAATCTGCGCCAAGCCTGCCCCAAAGGGCCAATTTTAGTCGCCTTTCAAAACCGAAACTAAACTAAGTACCGTAACTGAGCATGCATGAGCTAGGCGCCGCAAACGGCCGCCCGACACAAAATACCCTGCATCAATCGTCCATGGTTTTTTGCATGGTTTTTTCCGCCATGCCGTCTCTCCTTTCATGTCTCGTCGTCTCGTAAGCGTAGGTCTCGTCTCGCTTTTTTTTTTTAACGATAGTTGCCGGCGTGTGTGTGTGTGCTGCGACGCTAGCGTGCTGGGTACCAGCCATGACGTGATGCTGTGAAACGAAACTATGTTTTGGCGCGGCGGGAGTTGCTTTTTGAGCTGAAGCTCTAGCTCCTGAAATCAACGGCCACACGACATTGCAGATATGGAGCTTCCTAAACTGAAACATAAGGACCGCCGCATGTTCATCAGCATTCATGCTCGTGTTTAAAACATACGCTGCTACAAAAATCCCTCTCTAACTCAAAGACTGCTGTGTCGAAGTATTGATTACCTAGGTTTCTCTTGGTGGGCTTTCTTTAGAGAGAAACCCTGGTACGTGAAAAATGTGTTGTGAAGAAAAGTTGAAGTGAGCTAAAGCAAAGAGGGAATGTCTGCACGCTGAACCCGCAGAGAAGGCTTGTTTGTCTCGAGTTCAGTACCCAGGCACCTCTCCGGGATGTGGCAGCGATCACCCAAACCTGTGCCACTCCATCTGGGAATGCCGTCACCCCCTCGGTTAGGGTATCACCCCCATTCCTTCCCCCACCTTTTCCTCCTGGGAGGCGGCCCTTTCCGGCACAGAGCTCGATGACCAGCAGCGACTGGTTGAGCGAGCCCGCCGAATCTGGGCGGCCAACGGAGCCCTGGGCTAAGGGCACCGACCAGAGACCGCAAGGTCCTTTCACTTTATCAATTAATAAAGTTTACGGTGATGATGATGAGTCGTTGCACAAAGCGACCCTGGCTCGCGATGTCTTGCATCAATGCGCTCAGGTTCTTTGTTTCTGTGTTTAGCTCGTACCTCGCCTGCCTGCCTTGCAAGCACGCGGCGTTGGACTCTTTTTTGCGCATGCTGGGCAGTTACATTTTGCATAGACTTTTGGCAACCAGTTGGGACGGAGCGGAGAGGCATGCTTTCGGTTTCGATCAAACAGCCGTTTCGCTCGCGCAACGAAGCACGTGCACCTGCAAGCCTGCCGGAGTTGCCCTCACGTGCATGCGAACCAACGATGCGAACATAATTGCATGAAAGAGGCACCAGCCGGGACGCTTGCAATTCAGTGTTTTACATTTAATTACTTTTGACGAAAATCTGGCACGTCGGCAATCAGTAAAACGGAAACAAGCGGTTTTTCGGAATTGCTTGGCAACGCCTACAGCACTGTACACTTCTGGGATGTCGCAATGTCTCTTTGGAGAAATTGAAATTGGACATTCAATACTACCCTAAGCTAAAGCAAAGCTTGCTCCAGCTTTTCAGAATGTTTCGAAAAACAAAAAAAAAGAATGTGTCATGTCGCTGGCATTTCAGTTACATCCTGAAAGACTCCCAGGTGGCCCAACTTGACCATAATTGGTTTATTTCGGCGAGCAAGATTCCCTTCGCGTGTCCAGCATTTAAAACAAATATTTTTATTAGAATATCTCCTTTAAAAGCAACTTTTGCTGCTCCAAAACACTGTTTTGGCTGCTCCGAAAGGTGCTCTAAAACGGCTTAGGCCAATCACATCACTGCTATATGAGTTTCAGCATTTGTCAAGGAGCGCAAAAATCAAAGCCCGGGGGTTGGCCATTGCAAAAATGTTGACTCGGAAGCGCATAGGGAGGAAGCTTTACAAAAGTATCCACCTGCCTCTACAAGTAAAACCGAAACTAAGAATGTGGGTTCCATTTGAAAAAAAAGAAAAAACATTTTCAGCCCGAATTAACTTGGGGGCGGCACGGAGCAAACAAGTCACGGTACGAGTAGGCTTGGTTCAGGCTTTTGTAGGGGTGGTCGATGACTCGGTGTTTTCTAAAAAGTTATCTTTTTCTAAAAGTGTGGTGGTCGAATATTCGGGGATGGGCATTGAGTCGGGATGTTAAGGTAAAAATTTCATCCACATGCCGGGATTCATGTGCCTTGTCCCCCTAGCGAGGGGGACAAGGCCTTCAAAATTTTAGGTTCGCAAAATTGGTGCGTCAGTATTGACGTCTCATTTTACATCAGGCCTCTCATTTTAAAACTCACTATAAATGACATGTCTAAAATTCGTTTGGGTGTACTTCCTCCCAGCAAGTATATGGTTCTGTCTCAAAAGTCTAATCTGATGTTGACCGCACCTCAGGTCTCCACCGACGATTCATCAGGACGAGAGCCAACCGGGACATTAGGGAGGAGCAGCTTAAGCAAGGAAGTCTACATACACGACAGCTTCTTGCGGACAAGAACCAAAAATAGATAGACGGTGGATGTTTTATTTGCTATGCCTTTTGGCATGCACATTCTGTTTATTATGATTGAAGATTCCTGCGGAGTTCAATTTCAACTATTGTAAAAAACCGAGCATGGACTCAGATCGCAGAAGCGCTTACCCTCTGATTTGAAACGATCCGCAAATAGCAAAGGGCATACCAGACACCCATCCACCTGTTTTGAGCCATGCTCAAAATATTAAAAGAGCACATCAAGTGCCAGGTGCTTTGGCGTCTTTGCCACAATGGCGCCGGTTGCAGAGCTGACAGACCCGTGACTGGCACAAGCCATGAAATGGCCTTTGGGAACCAGGGAATCGAGATTAAAGAAGTAGCGCAGAAATTGGAGGCGGGTGGTGAAGGTGAGCAGAGTTAACAGAAAACAAGGATGAAGGAAGTTCGTCGCATGAGGCATCTATGTCCCGTACATATAATTTTGAGTGTGCTGTAGTTGCCTACTCAAAAAAAGTGTTACTTGGACGTAACTAATCGCAAATCTCTTGCAGTTTCCACGGCCCACAAGCCAGCAGGCGCCAGTTCATTCTTGTTCAAAGGTGAGGATTCTAGATTTTCTAGATTGCTCTGAAGCAGCAATACTGAAGCCAGACAAGCGGTACGGCATATTTAATTGACGGAGTTATGAACGACTGGGGACGCTTTCACTGAAGCTTGTTTTGCTGCAATACAAGCGTGTCTTGCAGCAAAACAAGCGTGTATTGCAGCAAAACAAGCTTCAGTGAAAGCGTCCCCAGTCCTTCTGAGCTCCGTCAATTAAATATGCTGTATTGCTTGTGTGTCTGGCTTCAGTGTTGCTGTAGGCGACAAAACATGTGCCCAGTTTTGTCACAAGAGGCATATTATGTCACGCACATGTAATTTTAATTTTATCCGGCTTAGTGTGCTGTAGGTGGCTGGTCAAAGAAATTAGTACTTGGACGCAACTAATCGCAAATCTTTCTGGCAGTTTCCAAGGCCTAAGAGCCAGCAGGTCCCAGTTTGCTTTTCCTCAGAGGTGAGAATTCCAGATTCCCGAAGCAGGAATACTAAAGCCAGACGACCGGTACAGCATTTTTAATTGACGAAGCTCAGAACGACTCTTGCTTTGTTGTTTATTTTTCTGTAATACACGCGAGCGACATTGACGTATGCCGAGTTACGTCGCAAGAGGTTATCTATGTCCCGCGCATGTAATTTTTTTAATCTTTCTGACTTGGTGTACTTGACGGTGACAGCGCAGGAAAAAAATCAAATTCACACCAGACACTCAGGAAGACAAGCACACGCGCTGAACTTACAACTCTTGTGTATTCGACTGCTTCATTTTTCTCTTCATCGTCCGGGTTGACTTTTCAGAACGTGATAAGTAGAAGAAGCAGCACGAAATACAAAGGAAAATTCTAAAGAGAAGGCAAAAGAAGAGTAAAAGAGAAGACAAATGAAGAAACGGAAAAAACATCTATACGAAACACATTTACAAATCGTCCCTCTCCCTCATCTCTATCATTTAGATGGAAATTGGAGCTCTTTGGTCGACAGTGCTACAGCGCTATAGCTACGTGAAAGGATCCGGTCCCGATGCGCGAAGTAAAGGTTACTCAAAACTGGTACTATGCATGAACCAATGCATACCCCTGCTTTTTGGAGAAAGGTGTTACCCTCCCAACACGCAAACGTAGGTTTTAAATATACGGTGAGCAATTCAAGGAAACCACCTTGAAAAATTCCTGACGCGGTCTGAAAAGCAATAAGTCATGTAGTCATTCACTTAAGGTTAGCTTTGATGCTCAAATCGCCAGGTTAAAGTCAACAGGATATCCTAGTGCATTACTTAGAGCCGTGGCAGAGGATTTATTAAAGAGAATAAGATGGGGTGAACGACCTAAACGCAATACAGGAAAGAAAAGGACGGCCATCGTTCCATATATACATAAAGTTTCACACGGTCTAAAAAAGATAGGTAACTGCATTAACATTAATGTTGCTTTTTCAGCACGAAATAAGGTTCTAAGCCTGTGCAGGAAGGTAAATGGATCGGCACACCGGGAAGTTGGTTGTTCGAAAAAGCACCAAAAGAGCTTTGTAAATTGTACTGAAGGAGTTGTATATTCTGTCCCACTCGCATGTGGTAGAGAGTATGTAGGCCAGACTGGAAGGTGTTTGAATGATCGTTCAAGAGAGCATTTTTATAACACCCACCGAGTCGTAGCTGGACACTTGGGAATCCATTGCCGCGATTGTGGCTGTATAGCACATTTTGAAAATTGTTCTGTAATAGGTAGGAGTAGAGACGCATTGACTAGAGAAATAATCTAAGCGGAAAGGATAGCACAGCTGAAGGACAAGTGTGGAAATAGTCCTTCTATAGCGCTGTCGACCAAAGAGCTCCAATTTCTATCTAAATGATAGCGATGAGGGAGAGGGACGATTTGTAAAAGTGTTTCGTTTAGATATTTATTCTGTTTCTTTATTTGTCTTTTCTTTAACTGTTCTTTTGCCTTCCCTTTAGAATTTTCCTTTGTATTTCGTGCTACTTCTTCTACTTATCACATTGTGAAAAGTCAACCCAGACGTTGAAGAGAAAAATGAAGCAGTCGAATACACAAGAGTTGTAAGTTCAGCGCGTGTGCTTGTCTTCCTGAGTGTCTGGTGCGAGATTAATTTTTGCTGCGCTGTCACCGTCAAGTATGGTTCACCAACTCGCCCAAGCTTCCATCCTATCGACTTAATGTACTTTACGGGGCTACTCAATGTAATTTCTACTTGAACGCAACTAATCGCAAATCTCTCTCCCAGTTTGTCCCAGTTTCCACGGCCTACAAGCAAGCAAGCATCAGTTCGTTTTTCCTCAGAGGTGAGCATTCCAGATACTTTAGTTAGGCGCACGGTGTAAGATAATACTCTTCAGGTGAGGACAGCGCACTCCTGGCCACGTGCCCGATAAAGTTCGCTCTTCATACTCTCTCACTATGGTTTCAAGCGGCGCCGGCAGGTGACTCGTCGACCCGTGGGCACGTACAAGACGGCTCGTGCCGCCTTATGTACCACACGCGCAGAGATCCAGCGAGGTTGTCACACGTGCAGAAGGACTATGGTGTACCGGGGTGTCATGACAACGAGATAATGTTTTTTCGCTCTCACACAGTTTCGTCGTTTGGCCGCCGGCGACACTGTCAGTCGCGGGCACGTTGGCAGCCGAATGATGCAGTCTTTCGGATGCCCGTCGAACGAAGACTATTTGATTCCTCGCGCCGCGCGTTCAGCCCCGGCGTGTTCTCACCCAAAAGAGTGTATCTTATACCGTGGTTAGGTGCGAAGCAGGAACTGCGAAGCCAGACGAGCATATAGGTATATTTAATTGACCGAGCTCAGAATGACCCGTGGCTGTGGAATGGAAGCTTTTCTTTCCGCAATCAAACGCAGACATAATTTTGGATCTATCCGGCTTAGTGAAGGATTGCTACTTGTTGCGAACTAATCCCAAGTTTTTATTTTGGAGTTTCTATATGGCTACAGCTCGCTGGTGCTGTTTTCATTGAAAGGTGAGGATTTCACATTCTGTTTTCAAACAGCAAGTTTTTGAATGAGGGTCCTAAACAATTAACTTTCTTTTGCAGTAAATGCCAGATCCTCCAGTTCAGGAATATGTCAAATATATTTGGTATGGATAAGTCCAGTATTTTGCTTCTTTATTCACAATTTCACAACAGCAACATTTTTTTAATTTATCACTCAGAAATACACACAAGAAGAGACTGCGTTGCAGAGAAATGTAGCGCTGAACGCGATTTTCCAACTGTATATAATTTTATTGGTAGCCGATATAATATATTGGATTCCAATATCCATCATACGCTAAGTACACTGGAATCGTAAACCCTTATTGGATCCCCATAGACACATGGGGATCCAATGAGGGTTTATACGGTATTGGATTCCAATGTTTTCAGCGTATTATGGATATTGGAATCCCATAACAAACCCTTATTGTAATACACTACAATAAATATAATGTTTTTTAATACACTGTCTATATCTTCTTGTAATACAATAAAAAGATATTGTTTATAATATCCATAATACGCTGTTCATATTGGGGCTTTCCAATAGGGAAGACATTCCATGATCGCATTTGACTTATTAGCACGGAGATCCTGAAGTGCATTTGTTTCATTTCCAGTGGGCTGATCACTACGTACGCCCTATCACTGTGCGTACACATTTGAGTGACTTAAACTCCATTGTCGTGACACGAACATATTATTACGTAACTACTGCTAGTTTCTAGAGCCTAATTGTTAATGATCAGAGTGCACGCGTTTCTGTATGCAAACTGGGCAAATTTTCGTCGGTTCGGTCATGGTCCTTTGCGTTGATTTTGACCTTCGAGGTCCGTATCACGTAATCTGGTGCTATGCCTACGGTACTGCATACAGAGGTGTCACGAGCTGCGAAAAAATATTGTGCGATCTACCGAGGTCCCATCAAGCGACTTCGGCTTTTTGTACACGAATATTTTTCTGTTCCTGGGTCTCGGGTTTTTATAGCGGAGCTGTTAAATGCTAGGTTCCCCAGGATCGTGCCCACCAGCAAAGAAATGATGGCACCGAACTCTGGACAGCTACCGCCATATATGAGCGACGGCGGCAACTAGACAGCCGGCTGTTTGCTGCCGTCGCTCATAGAGTGCGGTAGCTTTCCAGAGTTCGGTGACATCACCTATGAGCGACGGCGACATGCGCAGCCGCGCGAATGGTTCCGGAATCGCCGTCTTCCAGCGCTCTAGATTCGCTTATAAAAGGAGAGCAGATCGCTCGCCAGATAAGCCACCGCCGACAACAGAAGCTACTGCTCCGCTCCTCTTCCATCTTCACCAGAGTGGAAAGGTGAGAGTTTTTATTACTATGAATCATCAACAGCTTGCTTGTTTTTTAAGTATTGTTACAATACGCATTACGAGTCAGGATGGCTGGTGTAAAATTTATATTTATTATGTTGGTTCAGTGATATGCCCCTTCCTCGAAAGAAACCATCAGGAACGTAGTACAGGAAACGAAAATTTGAACCAGATCGCGAATCCAAAAAGATCGCAGATGCCCTGAAAAAGTTTGTGAAAGTACACGAGGACCCCTCAATTTCAGGTAAACCAGCAGAGGGAGAAACATTGCACGAAACGAGCTCGACAGGCGAGATTATTTTCATTCAAAGGAAAATGAGACAGCACAGCAATATCCCGACGACGCCGAGTGCTCCACTGCCAAAATGGTCTGTGATACTAAACAAGATGGCGATGACACATCAAATGAGATAAAGTCCGCCAGCGACGAAGTGTCTGATTCTGCATTATGGCCTAAGCTGACACCATAAATCCGTGACGCCATAGTCAGCCAAGTGTCTGCGAATATAGAGAGTAGCGTGGAATTTCCTCTAGACAAGCACAACCGCCACTTCTCAACCAGGTTTCTGGACCGACATCTTGAAAATGGCGAAGTACAAAAGCGGCGCTGTCTTTGTTACTCGGAGTCTTCAAATAGGGATTTTTGTTTCTGTTGCAAGCTCTACGACGTAAACCCAGAATCGTCTTTGGCGACTGCTAGATCGAATGACTTGAGGCACCTGTCGCAAATTCTGACGAGCGACAAGAACTCTCCCAGTCATTTTCTATCCTATCAAGCTTGGACAGAGGCAACTTTGAGAACGAGAAGAGGCGAATGCATCGACAACAAACATCAACTCATAAAAACGCAGGAAAATGAGCGCTGGAAGAGTATCTTGGAGCGACTAATAAAAATAACACAATTTCTTTCGAAGCAGTGCCTGGGTTTTCGCGGCCCCACTGATCGGCTTTTCACAGAAAATAACGGAAACGGACACGTTTTTGGGATTAGTCGGGCTACTTGGTGAATTTGACGAAGTCATGAAGGAGCACCTGCGACGTGTGGTTCGCCGGGTGGTGGTCAACCACTGCGGAGAAAACATCCAAAATTAAATAATTGAGATGATGGCCACGGTCGTGCTCAAGCACATTCTCGAAAGGTTGAAGGCCGCGAAGTGCTACTCTCTCATATTGGACCGTACACCTGACATCACCCATACAGAGAAGATGTCATTTAATCTTCGCTTCTTGGACACGATCGATGGCAGTCATATTTAAAGATCATTTCATTGGTTTTAAGACAGTCTGTGAATCCACAGGAGAGGAACTCGCCAAGGCTATTATGTCAACACTGGTGGAGTGCAACATTAATATTGAGAACTGTCGCGGCCAAGGCTTTGACAACGGTGCAAACATGAAAGGGAAAAGAAAAGGTGTGCAGGCAAGAATTCGTGAGAAAAATCCCCGAGCATTTTGGTTCCATGTGGATGCCACTCTCTCATTGTCGTGGTGGGGACTGCAGCAGTATCTTCTACAGAATCTGTCACGCTCTTCGGTATAATCCAAAGAATTTGTTTTATTATCTGCCTCTGTTCATCGCTGGAAGATACTAACGGATCACGTCAAGGGGCTTACCTTGAAGCCGCTATGTGACACGCGCTGGGAATGCAGAGATAACAGCCTCAAACCCGTCCGCCGCCAGACAGCTGAACTTGATGACGCCCTTGTTGGGTTGGCCGAATCACAGCAGGCAGACCCTGGCGTCCGACATGAAGCTCGAACTCTTGCAGGGCAGATCATGGACCTTAAGTTTGTCGTTTCTACTGTTGTGTGGTTCGACATTCTTTTTCAAGTTAATCTTGTAAGCAAGTACATGCAATGCAAAACGGAGGACATTGTAGCAACCACCCAGCTGCTGAAAGCATGCAGCGATCACATCGACAACGCTCGCGATGTCGGGTACGAAACTGCACTTGCAACAGCGAACGGTCTTGCCAAGAGCATGGGTGTTGTTAGTGTGATGAAACCGGTCCCTCGACTGCGGTGGAAAAAACGCCAATTCAGTTATGAGTTTCAAGACGAGTTTGATGATGTCGAGACAAAATTCAAGCGAGAGTTTTTCTACGAGATGGTTGACACCGTAAAGATGTTAATTGAAGAACGCTTCAGATGGAGCATCACGTGAGCCTCTAGGGATTTCTTTACGACCTCACCCGACTTCCCGACAAAGCAGAACTTTTTTAACAGTGCCAAGGCCTTGACCATGCACTGAGACACCCAGGAAGTGCGGATATTGACGGTAGAGATCTCTGCGAAGGGCTGATCCACCTATGCAGCCTGCTGCCCACTGGATGCAGTGCTCCCCAGGACGTCCTCCAGTTCATTCTGGACAACCATCTATGTGACAAGTTCCCTCACACGTGGGTGTCATTGAGGATCCTCCTCACTTTGCCAGTGTCAGTGGAAACCGCTGAGAGGAGTTTCTTAAGATTAAAGCTTATTAAGACATATCTAAAATCAACCATGGCAGATGACAATGTTCGTCATTGCCAATTTTGTCCACTGAAAACAGAATAGCGTCTAGCCTGGATATGTCGGAAGCCGTAGCCCAATTTGAGATGCTGAAGCCTCGGAAGGTTGCCTTCTAGGGTACCTGGCATGGTTAAATTTGCTTTTGGTTTTTCTAGCTATCAGACGTTAGCTTGCTATGGGGTACCCAGAGCTGAAAGTTAGTTAATCTTAGAAATAAATGTATTTTTAACAATTTGAACACGGTGCCGACAGAACCCTCAATGCTCGCGAACGTCGTTCGCTTTAGGATGTGGTTCTCGACTGACAACGACGAAATCGCGAACATTCGGGCTTGGTCCTCTGGCACGTTTACTAACAACGTGACGTTGGGTGCGAAAATAGGAGGGGGGGGGGGGGGGGGCGCGCCACAGCCGCAGTCTGCCTAGGGCGCTTGCTGCTCTAAGGCCGGCCCTGCGTCTGAGATACCCGGGGTGATCAATGCGGACCGCCAATTTAGGCGTAAGGAGTAGGACCCGAAGAAATAAATCCCACCATAGGCGTAGATTTTAATTGTGAGACAAAGAAAATGCAATCGCTTGTGCCAATTTTTAAACGCGCTTATAATCAGTGCTGTACACGTCTATCCAAAAGAGAAAAAAAAAAAAACGCTGATTTCTTGTTCCTTCTTATTCTCGAAAGTTGTTCCCGTTACAAATTCCAGTGGTTCAAAAGAAACGCGTTCCCGTTACTTTTAAATATTTAACGGGTTTCATATTGAGGTTTCATTTCCATAATTTTGTAAAACGTTGAGCTCTATAGTTTGTAAATAATATACTGCAAGCAAGTGAAAATCTCCACATCAAACAACGCGTCGCGCCGCCACAATCACATTTGTTGCAATTCTTTGTTTTCGACTGCCTTTGGCTACTGGCACCAACCACAGAGCCAGAGGCTGAAACGGAGGCTAATAAGAAGCCTAAATATCCACTAAAGTTGGGTAAAACTGCAGCACGTAACGGCGTTCCTCCTGCCGTATTCTCGAAACCCTGACGGGTTCCCGTTCCAGTTCCACCGTCGCAAAATGGGACTGCGGCGTTCCTCCGTTTTTTCTAAAAGAAACTCCTTCCAGGAATGTCGTTCCTTGGAGGGCCGTTCCGTACAGCACTGCTTATAGCGCCCAAGATTGACCACAACCTACGAATGTGTACTCCTGGGCACCTTTTTGTTTGGAGATTCCAGCGCAATCGGCAATCGACTAAGCTCTCCTTGTCTGGTCGAAGCAAAAACGAAACCGAGCGCAATATTACACACACATGCTACTTTGTAATATGTACAGGGTTGTCTAATTTATTTTTTCTGAAATATCGCAAAAATTATAAATGTGAAGAGCACTTACTTTATACTTGATAGTGTCTGGGGTCTCGTAAAAGACGGTAACGCCGTAAAGTGTGCTGGTTTCAAAATTTACTTGCTGATCGGGTAAACGACGAACAGTGTAGTTCCTGTTGTTTTCACAAATCTGAATAGAAAGTAAAATAAGAACATTATTTTTGCGGCGGAAATATTTCTTTTAGTCTAGAAGACAAGATCACTTTCGAATTTTATTGTTGCTGTGAAACCTGCTAATGAATCAGTCATTAGAAGATAACCGGTAACCACATATCGCAAATATTTGTATTAAGTACAACGCCAAATAAATTTTATTTGATTAGAAACTGCGTTTTCAGGTATTTGAAGAAAACCGCTGTGTGCACAGCACCAACGCATCTTCGAAAAGGCGCGAACACGTGGCATGTTGAATACGCAGATGTTATTTGTCAACCTAAGACAGGCTTGCCGAGTCAAGTCAAACAAAGCTTGTATCAAAATTCAGTCCTGTTTTACGCAGAACTCATATAAACGGTGCTTGGATTAATTTTCGTCTTGTTCGTAGTACCGGGTACGAATGAAAACCGAACGACAGGGCGCGTGATCCTCGATTCAGGCTGCGTTAGCTGAAGGCAGCAAGGAGCCTCGATAACTTCGGAGTAGAGAGGGGCTCAGTGGGTGAGCGCCTACTTCAATGTGCACACCAAATATCTCACTAGGGGGATACATTCTAGTCCACTCACTGCCGTGAGACAGGGCGCCTTCAGCATATTGACTTAAGCAGCACAAATAAGGCAAGGCAATGACAACAGGAAGGAAAGAGCGCTGACTCACAACTGATGTTTTAATGAGGAGGTAGTAAAAAGAGAAAAAAAAAAGTCGAGTGCGGTGATATTAATAAATTAATTAAGGGAGAGAAAGTAAGTTACAAACGTTAACCTCTCTCTAAGAGCCGTTTTAAAGGAATGACAGTATATAGGGTGGTCCAAGTCACCATGCTCGATCTAAAATAGACCGCAAAAATCGACGCCTGCACGTAGCAATCTAAACTTTTCGCCAAAGGTGTATTTTACAGGTCGGATTTTTCTTCTAAAATTACAAAGCGTAGTTCTTTTCCTGTAAAAAATAGGGCCGAGAACTTTGCCAGGGTCTACGGTGAGCAGCGACGCAGACCACAGGGGTTCAGTAGCGGTGTGTGTTTGGCGTTCGTATTGATAGATGGCGTCGGGAGCAGCGTCCGAAGGTGCAGCCGACCAGCGAAAGATAGCAGACGACACGCTGACAGTCGAAATCTGTTGGCTGTAAAAGCGCCGCCGTTATGCAGACGCGTTTTTTAACTTGAAGTTTTGCTTTTATTGTCTGCATTTAATTTTTAACCGAAGGTCCATATCAAAAAGATTATGTTCGTTTTAATAAACCACGGAGTTCGCGAGCCGTCGCAATAGGAGGTAGCGCCATCTATCAATACGAGCGCCAAACATACCCGCTACTGAACTCTTGTCGTCTGTGTCGCTGCCCGCCGTAGACCCTGACAAGATTCTTGGCATTATTTTTTACAGAAAAAGAACTACGCTTTGTAAGTTTACAAGAAAAAACCGACCTGTGGAATACACCTTTGACGAAAAGTTTAGATTGCTATGTGCAGGCGTCAATTTTTACGGTGTATTTTAGATCGAGCCTGGTAACTTGAACCATCCTATACATTATTAACCAAACCAAGTGAATATATTTATGTACAATTATACAAATGGGAACTACACAGTTGACGGAGACCCAAATGGCAAAGGCAGGAAAAACGAACAACAGAGTGTACGGCACAGGGTGGTTCCCGTTTCGACCCATTCCCAATACAACCTTCCCGTTTCGACCAGCCTCAAAACGACCCTCCCGTTTCATCCGTTCCCATTTCGCCCTTTCCCGAAACAACCTTCCCGTTTCGGCCACCGTTTGGTTCGTTTGTATTGCTCGTTAACAGTTGAGTAGGTACAAGAGTCCAGTGTCTGTTCTCCTTGCTCACATCACTGCTCCCTCTCCCGAAACAACCTGTGTCAGGGAGGGCTCACCCGAACATTTACAACTTCATCACTGGATGAGGCCTTGACAAGGATATCGCTGTAGCAGCTTGCAAATGGTGGTGCCGTGCGGCCCAGGTGACCGCTGCGAACTATCACAATCGGAGTATCGCCTTTCTGATGGCGCGAGTTTCCTGCTCGACTTCTTTAACCAAGGAGATAGCATTTTGTGGTTTATGATTTTTGCCTGTGTACGTGACGGTTCTGTGTTTGAACTTGTAAAAAAATGAAGTCGTGATCATATGCCCGTCATCCCCTCTGATTTATCCCTCTTAAAAATATCCCGTTCACTATAAGGAAGCTTTAGAATAACGTACGCAAGCGCTTTGGCTAGCTTAAAGATAGCGTCGTGGTATAAAAAACTTAGGCAACGATAATTTTTGCTGACTCAAAGTGCTTGCCTGCGTAACTCTAAAACTTTATTAGGGAATTTTAGTAGACCGCGTTTCCCCTTTCGCTAAGCCCTCCTCAACAAAGAAGCCGCTACTGCGCCTGCGCGCCAATGGCCTTGACTGTACAGTTCTGGGTATCGTAGCGCGTTGCGGAGGAGCGTCGCCTGACGTCTAAAACGGTCTACAAAAGCTCCCTGTTAGTAGGGAATTGCAGTAGACCGTTTCCGCAGCCCGCTAAGCACCCGGGTAGCGCTCCGTAATCCCCCACAAGACCTTGAACTATGCAGAGAAGGCTGGGGGCGCGCATGCGCAGCTGTGGTATTTTCTTCGGGGATATCGTAGCGGAGGAGAAAAACGATCTGCTACAAGTCCCTGTCGTACAGAGCGCGAAGAAACGATTGTTGGTTTTAGCTGTTTGTCTAAAAAAAAATCTGAAGACTGCCATCTATATTATTAGTGTATATGAAAGTGCTCATCTGGTCTACTAACCTAAGCGATCAAGTGTTGTACCTTCTCTCGCGGAGTTGAGTGACACGCAGACGCATCGGATTCCAGTCGGCAAGTGAAGTGCTTTATTCGAGCCGCCGATTATATAGACTCGCAACGGAGGAGCGACAGAGTGAGGGGGCGCCACTTGCGACCTCTACATCTCCCCTTCAGGGAAAAAGACACAAACTTGTTGTCTTTATAAATTAAGTCTCTCGGGCGTCTTGATGCGTCGCTCGAAGCGAGAAACTCTGCCCGGTTGCTGAGGACACACTGGTGACTGCGGCGTGGGCACCGACGCTGTGCCCAGCACTGGGGATTTCGCCAGAGACCGCGGAGACCCAGTGGAGCGTTGTAGGGGTTGCGGAGGCGGCGAAGCATCATGAGGCACTGGAGGTAGAGTCGATGCAGCTGGAGTGTCGGAGACCGGCGAACTAGCAGACTCCACTGCAGGCTGAGATGGTGTAAATGGAACCAGATGACGACGGTTCCGCTCAAGTATGCCTGTGGGCGTCTGCACAACGTACGAGCGAGGTCGTCTTGCTGGCCCCAAGACACGCGCAGCTCCAGGTACATCTGCAAGCCAAACATCTTCGCCCGGAGACAGCGGACGAAGTGGACGAGCGGCGTGGCGCCTGTTGTAGTCCTGTGCCTGTCGGCGTCGTGCACACGAGTCTCGCTGGTGGAAGAGAGTCCTTGGAGGCTTTCGAGGGATCAGGGCCTCCTCAAGCTTCGGCACCGTGGTCTGCAGTCTTCTCCCCATCAAGAGTTGCGCTGGGCTCCATCCACTTACTCCCGGGGTGTCGCGATAGACGAGCAGGGCCAGGTAGGGATCCTTCGTCTTGGCCAGCAGGTCCTTCACTGTCCGCACCATGCGTTCAGCCTCTCCGTTGGCCTGCGGGTACCGGGGGCTGCTGGTTACGTGATGGAAGCCGTAACAAGCAGCGAAGGAGGCGAAGTCCCTTGAGGAGAACTGTGGCCCATTGTCGGAGACGACCACTGTGGGAATGCCAAAGCGGGCAAAAATGCTCTTCATTGCTGCAATAACAGCCGAGGAAGATGTCGATGATAGGGTAATCACCTCCGGGTAGCGCGAATAGTAATCTACCGTGAGGAGGTAGTGACGTCCACCTACTTCAAACAAATCAGCCCCCACCCGAAACCAGGGCCTGCTCGGAGTCTGGGAACCCATGAGTGGCTCGTGGCGCTGTACCCGAGTCTGAGCGCAGGTCTCACAGCCGGCCACCAGCTGTTCCAGTTCAGAGTTCAGTGTCGGCCACCACACAGACTCGCGCGCCCGTGCCTTGCAACGGCCAATTTCCTGGTGGCCCTCGTGCAGTCTGGTCAGCATGTCACGTCGGAGCACCGCAGGAACCAGGATCCGGTTGTTGTAGAGCAGCAGCCCCTCACAGACTGTGATGTTGCTCCTCGTGCTCCAGAAGCAACGTAGATGGGCAGGAACTTGCGACGCTCGCCGCGGCCACCCACGTTCGCAGAGACGAGCCAGATCCATGCAGGTTCCGTCTTCCTCCTGGTGTTTGCGCAGTTGCTCAAGACCCGGAGCAGTAAGGTCTTGCCACTTCTTCACGATGTTGTTTACGAAGCGCTCTACATCGAGGGAGTCGACTTCCAGACTGGCAACCTGCGTAGTAGCTGGAGCCCGGGAGAGGGTATCGGCGGTGGCGATAAGCTTCCCAGGGACGTAGAGCACCCGGAACTGGAAGCGAAGGAGCCTCATCTGCAGCCGTTGAATTCTTGGAGGGACGAGGTCTAACTCGGCGTTGCCCAGAAGTGTGACGAGAGGCCTGTGATCAGTCTGGACGTCGAACTGGATACCCCGCACGAACTGTTCGAATCGTTCAACTGCCCATGCCACGGCGAGTGCCTCCTTTTCGGTTTGGCTGTATCTGGACTCCGTCGGAGTTAGTGAACGACTTGCAAATGCCACTGCACGATGCTCTCCGGAAGGTTGCTGCTGCAGGAGAACTGCTCCGAGGCCGTAGGAGCTGGCGTCGGCGGACACAGTCGTGGGGTAGGTAGGGTCGTACTGGGCCATGCAGGCGGTTGAGCTGAGCAGCCCTTTCAGTTTCTGGAACGTTTGCTGCTGTGCAGGACCCCAAACACATGTAGTGGACTTCTGAAGAAGAGCCCGGAGGGGTGCTGTCGTGTCCGACAAGTGGGGAAGAAAACGTCCCAAGTGATTGGCCATCCCCAGCAGTCGTCGCACTCCACTGACGTCTGAGGGAGCCTCGAGATCTGCGAGCGCTTTGATCTTCTCCGGATCAGGACTGATGCCTCTGTCGCTGACCATGACGCCCAGGAACTTGACTTCACGCGCCGAAAAGACGCACTTGGAGCGGTTGAGCTTGACCCCGGCTGCCTGGAGACGCTGCAAGACGTTGTTCAGGCGACGGTCGTGCTCAGCCTGAGTGCTGCCGAAGACCAATATGTCGTCGATCATGTTTACCACACCCTCGAGGCCTTCCAGGACACGGCTCATCTGTCGCTGGAAGTATTCCGGCGCCGAGCAGATGCCGAAGGGGAGGCGTCGGAAGCAGAACCGCCCGAAAGGGGTGATGAACGTAGTCAGTTCTTGGCAGCTTTCTGCAAGCTTCACCTGATGAAAGCTCGCCGTTGCGTCGACTTTGGAGAAGACCTGGGCTTGTCCAAGTTGTCCCAGGGTGTGCTCGACGGAGGGGAGGATGTGTCGCTCTCGTAGGACGACCTGGTTGAGGCGGGTCAGGTCGACGCAAATTCGGTAGTCGCCAGACTGCTTCGGAACGACGACGATGCCGGAGCACCACTCTGTGGGGCCGTCAACGCGGCGAATGACCCCGTCGGCTTCAAGCTTCGCAAGTTCGCGCCGGACAGCGTCATGGAGTGGAAGGGGAACCCTTCTCGGCGTGCTCAACGAAAAAGGTCGTGTCCCGGGTTGGAGACGGATGACGTACTCCTCTCGCAGTTCGCCCAACCCGTCGAAGATGTCTCGGGAAAGAGGCGTGCGCTGCTGTGGCCCTTCAGAGCTTGTGACAGCATCTGCGAACCGGACGACACCCAGGGCCTGGATTGCGGGGAACCCAAGTAATGGCGTGGTCGATGCTGGCAGCACGTATATACGCTGGACCGTGGTCGTACCCTTCCACGTGAGAGTGGCGTCGAAAGTGCCCAAAACGGTCAACACGTGGTTTCCTGGTCCCGTGAGCTGGCCTTCTACCGGTTGAAGTTGTGGAGGGAGGCCTGGAAAAGTCTCGGGTACGGCTGTGACTTCGGCGCCGGTGTCGATCTTGAAGTTCACGGAGTGACCGTCGACGGAGACTTGCGTGAACTTGGCTAAGGGGCGCGGCGTCACCGCGTGCAGCTGAAGAGAGCCAAGTCGGTCCCGCTGTTCGCAAACGGCTGCGTAGTGACCTTTCCGCTTGCAGCGGCTGCATATGGCGTCCCGTGCCGGGCAGTTCGCACGGGGGTGAGCGGTGCGGCCGCAGTAACGGCAGGGGCTGTCGCCGTCGTGCTTGTCGCGGGCCGCGTGCTTGCCAGTGCGAGTGTTCTTGCGCTGTAGGTTTTTCCCGGAGCGCTGTCGACCCTCGGAGTCGTGCTTGCGTGTCTCGGCGAGCACGTGGCCGGGAACAGACTCTGCGAAGAGCGTGTCACGTGCACGTCCGGCGTCCTCGTGGACACGAGCCTGGAGGCGGGCTTCGTCCAGCGATAGCTTGGGACTTCGGCAGAGTTTGTCGACGAGCGCCTTGTCGCGAAGCCCCACGACGAAGCGGTCCCTTACGAGTCGGTCTTCAACTGCGGTCGACGCATAACCACATTTCTTGACGAGCGACCGGAGCCCCGTGAAAAATGCGTCCACGCTTTCGCCGGGTTCTTGGATGCGACGATGAAACACGACGCTTGCGTATACCTCGTTGGTAGGATGCACGAAGTGGCGTGTGAAGGCTTCTTTGACGGCGTCGAAGGACAGTAGCGCTTCCGAAGACAGGCCGAATGTCTCAAGTACGCGCCGAGCCTCGTGGGAGCCCATGAGGTAGAGAAGAGTCCGTACCTGGACCTCGTCGGCGGCGTGGTGTAGTCCCGAAGCGAAGCGGAAGTCTTCGAAGACTGTAATCCATTGTTCCCAAGTGCTGGGGTTCGCGAAGTCGAACGGAGGCGGCGACGGGAGGGACGTGTGGGGACTGTCGAGCGGCTGTCCGCTAAGCCTTGTCTCCTGCTGCGTAGCTGGCGTAGCCATGCCGGCCGTGTCGAGCGAGCGAGCCGAGGCGAGGCGAGGCGAGGCGAGCGAGCGGGCGGGCGAGCGAGCGTTACGCCGCTGCTGTCGTGACCGCTTCTGACACCATGTCGCGGAGTTGAGTGACACGCAGACGCATCGGATTCCAGTCGGCAAGTGAAGTGCTTTATTCGAGCCGCCGATTATATAGACTCGCAACGGAGGAGCGACAGAGTGAGGGGGCGCCACTTGTGACCTCTACACCTTCTAATATCATTTCGAAGTAAAATTCAAAAAAAAAAATTGCCAACATCGTGTTTGTGGTAACGTTGTCGCGCAGTGTACAAAGTCCATTTCGTAGTTACACATTTTGGGGACCATCTTGAAAGAAACATTTTTAGTGGTTTAAGTAGAAATATATTTCGTTGAAGCTTGTCTGAAAGTATTGCATATTTTAAGAATATGTTTACAAGAAGAAATATTTCCCAACATAACTGAATTGCTCGCCTGCACCTTAGCATTAATTGCATTAACATGATTTCGGGACATATACTTAAGCAGAAATACTGCGCAAACCAGGAATAGAACGATGGACACTTTTCGCGAAGAGGTTGAGATGTGCGGAGCTTTTTACCAACGGGCTCAAACGGGACAAATTCAAACAAAAATGTCTTGGCTACGGGTTCGAATATGAAGGGCGCTTCGGGAATGGGTCAGAACGGGACGGGTTTAAACGGGAATGGGTTGTTTCGGGCTACAGCCCTTTCACAAGAAAGAAAAATAAAGAAAGAAAACAAAAATAATTAGGGACTAAAATTTAAAACAAATTCGAGTTCTTTCGCCGTCAGAGCAATTGAATGTGCACTTATACAGGCTAGGCCCTTATTCGGGGTCTTGCACGCCTCGTACACCTCTCTAGTCTTTTGTTCCTTAAAATGTTTAGGCAGCTTTTGTCTCGGAAAATGTTGGTGTGCACCCGCAATCTCTCATGTGCACAGCAAGATGGCCTGCTGGTGTTGACTTAGGAGAAAGTGCATGTTCCCCGAGTCTCTCGTTGATGCAGCCCCCAGATTGTCCCAGTACACCTCGGAATTGTCTTCTAAGGTTTGTAATTTTTTTTAACTGTCTTTCTGATACACATCATGATGCAATTTTATACATGTATTTTAGTATCGGTATACCGGCTGCCTCAGAAACATGTTTTTGATTATTTGTAATCTCAAGTATGTTTATATCATTTATTTATTTATTTATTGATACTGCCGGCCGCTAATACGCAGCCAAGGCAGGAAATATACACAATAAAATGCACTTGAAAATAATATACATAGGTGTGGTGGCGTCACACCTCGTAGAGGAATAAAGGGCCAACAGATGCCCTTGATAGGATTCTTCCCATGCAAAGAATGACTACACAAAAGGATCTTTTACAACTACACGTCACAAAAACACACGTAAACATAAAAACACAGTACAAACCTATAAAAAAAAAAGAAATATCTAAAGCATTACTAGTAGAAAAGCGCAATCTCAGACAATCAAACCAAATCATACGCATGTAATATCAAACAACATCCGATTCCTTTAAGTTGGCTGTGAACGACAATACGCAATCTGTGGAGGCGATTTCTTGTGGGAGCAAGTTCCATTCATGAATCGTACGTGGAAAACAGGAATATTTGAAGCAGTCAGTTCTACACCTTATTTCAGTGAAAGATTTGCAGTGCTTGTATACATGTCTTTGCATACATGCGCTTGCATACATGTGTTTCAGATACACATCGTATCGCGCAACAAACAGGTCCGGGCTTTAAGAGAGTGTACATTGCCCACACAAAAATCAGCCAAACGCACAGTAAAAATACAACTGAGCCTTCACCAAAAAGGTGAAGAAAATGCTGAAGTTCGAACACTAAAACAGAAAAATAAAAACAAACTGTAGCGCGTGTTGAGAGGGTCGCCCTATTGGAAAAACGTACAAGAAACATACCTGATGCTTGTACAGTTCTGGTATGACACCATCGTAATTTCTTGTTATTACGAATGCAGCTGGTTTAGTTTGGCGTACTGCATAACCGCAGATACCGGCACCGCTATGGCTCCGCGTGTTTATACTGGCAGACAGTTTGCTTGCCAATATGATTCGGAGTGGCTGGTATGATTTTGCGTCCGATGACGTAGGCTTCCGCCATCATTCCAACGAAACGCTTACACCACAGCACCACCGGTATAACCAAATCATACCAACAGAAAGACGACTGACTTCTTCCAACAAAACGTCCATCGTTTACCACCGGTATCGTTCCATATACAATAAATGTCGAAACGAAGCGGGTTTGCATGAATGCGACTTAGTCGCATCAAATTCAGTTGTCGCTTTTCAATGCGGTCATGTAAACAGCATAATGCGCAAAGATTTGGCGGTCTCAAACGCCTCTCAGGGGATCACACGCGTTTGAAACTCGTCTGGGAAGCGGAAAAAAGGCGTTTAGATACTCGAACTACGTCGTAATCATTAAAACATGCAAAAACGACATGTTAATATCACCAGAGCAAGCGCACGAGCTGCTGGAGCATAAAAACAAAACAAAAAGTAAGGATAAAAATGACCGTGCAAACACTTACCGAACTTTGCAGAAAAAATGTTGTCGCCATTCCCGGTGAAAATAAAAAGAGACGGGAAAGAGAAGCGAACAACGGCGAATAAAACAAAAAAAGCTAGCGAAAAACTATTTCAACGACGACGATGGTTGCGGCGCTTATAGAAAAAAAGAAAGAGAAATGGAAAGCAGCAAATGAATAGCTGGTGGTCGCCACCGGTGTTGAGTTCACGACAAACCAAGCGGAAGCAACAGACGAAACTAATGAAAAAAAAAGAAGGCGTCCCTTTTTTATCAGCTGCTTGTTGTGCATTTCTTTATTTGCTTTCCCGGCGTAGGTACGAACTAAAAACAAAACAGGGGAAATTAATAACGTAGTGCAGCTCCCACTGCCCGGTAAAAAAGAGTCGCAGAAATGTTTTGGTCGCAGGCAGCAATCTTCTATATGTGCTAGCAGTGAGTAACCTTTTTTTGCTTTCGAATTTTTTTTTTCCAGTAACTTTGGCGGGTTGTTCGTTCGCTCGCTTGACGAAGCAGTTTAAAAGTGCATTCAAGTACTAGTTGACATAGGTGTCCGTAGGTTAACGTAGGAAGCAGAAGACAAATTTTCCACCACATCGCACAAACTTGTACTTTCAATGGTAGGCAGCGCATAGCATGCCTGCCATCTCTATGTATGCTCTGGTGTATGCTCGAATGCGGCCGGTTGATCAACAAACGATGACCGATAGCAGACGTGTCGGCCTGAGTACACAAATAAAATTCGAATAAAAATGTATAACGAGCTTACACTTCTAAATTTATTTAATAAATATCAAAAAGCACGTATGACGATTTTGGATTAGAAACTCAATCGAAGGCGAAAGTAGGAGGTTATCGCAGACGACAGTGGAAGAAAACAACAACAGCAAAGTTGCAGACGGCCCTCAAAATGCCCGGGCTCAGCGCAGACGAACCGGCGGTAGTAAGCGCCGAAGCGAAGGAAAGGGAGTACAAACTAAGCCAAACAAAGCAAGCATACGCGATGGTTTACACATCGGGCAAAAGAAAAAAAAAGCAAAAAAAAAATATACACAGCAACATATAAGCAGGAGGAAGAAATAACGCGGCAGAATGGCGTCGCCTCAAAAATATAAAAGAAAGAAGACTCAAAAATGGAAAGAGTGGGGACGGTTCAACGGGTGTCGGCATTTATCGTAGAAGTAAAGAAGCAGCGAAGCAGAAGATGTTGGTTGTCCCCGCGCTAACAATCGAAATTTGTGCACTGTAAATAACGTGACTGAAATCACCTTTTTTCGCGGGGCTACGACGCTCTCCCCTTCTTTCTTTGCAAGAGCGAGAAGTCTGCTTTTTTCGTAACTCCGCTTTTGTTAATCCATAATTGCGTCAGATTTGCATATGCACAACGATTTCTTTCGGAGCATACTGACATCGGCGTAACCTACGTGGTTCGAAATTGACTTCTGCTTTTTCATCCGGAGACGACCTTAACGGGATTAGCCAGCTCGCCTGTTCGACGAATCGGTTATAAGCAAGACATTCATGAGAAATGGGAATTGCAACAACAAAACGAATTGACTGATCAGAACAATAAAGTTGAAACGAAGCTATGTTCTGAAATGTTTGTACATTTCCCTTTTTCGCGAAACAGCGCGAAGGCATACATTCGTGTTTTGCTTGGCTTACATAAGTTGCGACAGAATGTTTTCTCCGGGAGAACTCCGAAATTGCACCCAGAAAGCTGTAACATCTTTCCCACGCAAAGAGAATGTCCTTCACTCATGTGCTGGCACCCTTTTTTTAACTTTCAAAGCAGCGAATGTCCGTGACAATTTTTTTTTTCGTTGGTCACCTCGCACGTAGATAGGTAAAACCAATGCATTTTGGAGAATTTGTCTGTTAGCGGAGACTCCGAGCTCGCCAGGGGCGCTGCAATCACTTTTCGCCCGTTTTCCGCGGGAGTTGCCAGTATTGGCTTCCACGGTATTTGGTGGAATGCCCGCGGAGAGGGGAGGGCTTCCGGTATGCGGGTGAGGGGCTGCGGTGTTAGCGACCACGGTTGGAAGGAGATCACGAGCACCGTTGTTGACCGAAGCGGGGATCATCAACCTCATTAGGTTGGTTGTAGAGCCGGCTGTATTCATATGGCGTAAAGTGCCGGGAGCTAGATGTGGTTCTTGCAGTGTCCGATAGCCAGCGGCGACATAAGCGCGAAATATGACCTGGTATACCACAGTAGAAGCAAGTTGGTCGACGGTCCGTGAAGTAGTTCGAAAGAACTACTGGAGGAGCCCAAGGTCGTTGTTCAGTATAAAGCCGGGGAAAAGGTGTTCGAGGGTCAGGATGGTACATTGTGATGGGCTGATAATATTGTGCCGGAGACGTAGCGCATACTGCGTCGGGTGGTAGGGGTGCCGCTGGTAGAGGTAAAGATGTGGTTTTGACGGGAGGAGGTGAAAATCGAGACAACTCAGTTCGAATGAGTGTTCGTAACTCGTCGGGGGTAAGATGTGCCTCTGTTGATAAGCTTCGTTGAGCCGCGGGAGACAAGGCGGCAAGCTCTTCTTTGATTATTGTTCGGATGAGGGAAGCGATGTCGCCGGTCGATGAAAGTGGTTATGACGCGACGCAATTTTGGAGGCGAGTGATGCTTTCTGTTCCTGAAAAGCGCCGATTCCGAAGCGCTTCCCATCGCTGGCACTGTTCCTGGAGTTTGGCGACTGTGGTTGGATTCTGAGAAATCAGTATGTTGAATGCGTCTTCTGCAATCCCTTTCAAGATGTGGCTGACTTTTTCTGATTCAGGCATCGCCGGGTTCGCGCGTTTACACAGAGTCAGTATGTCTTCAATGTAAGAAGTGGTTGTCTCGAGCCCGGACTGAGCGCGAGTCGCAAGCTTGCGGGTCGCGTCCTGTGTTCGGCTGATAAGACATCCGAAAACGTCTAATAGACGGGTCTTGAGTGCGTCCCACGAGGCTATCTGATCTTCGTGGTTGTCAAACCATACCTTGGCGGTGTCACGTAGGTAAAAAAACACATTGGCCAATTTTAGGGTGTTGTCCCAGACGTTGTGAGTGCTGACGCACTCGAAGTTGCGAAGCCAGTCATCCACGTCATCGCTTCCGAAGCCACCAAAGGTGGGAGGGTCTCGCTGTCGGTAGGGGACGGAGCCAGCACGGAGATTTCGAGTGCCTGACGCCTCACCTCGAGACATTGTTGGGGCAAGCTGCCTCAGACTTCGGAGAAGCGTTGTGGCTAGTGAGCGAAGAGGCGCAAGGGACGCACCTCCACCTAAATGTTACGGTGTTGTCGCTGAAGGAGTAGACTGTCTCTGGCTGTGGGTTTTTATTTGGAACTGCCCGGCTCAGCTCAAGCTGTCGCGCGCCCTAGCCATTTGTCTGGCGCGCTCTTCTTCTTTCTATATAACGATATATATATATATATATATATATATATATATATATATATATATATGGGTGGTTTCATCTCAAATCGTGCAGGCAAAAAGGGTCGAATATTTAATTTCGATGAAAAAAATATATGTTATGGCGCCGTTTCTAAAACCGCAGTCGCCACAAACGGCAAGTTCGTCGGATTTTTGTTCTCGACTTATGAATTTTTGAAGAGGCCGCGGCGAAAAGCAGTGTTTTTCGCACCCGTCGTGGGTCGGATGTTTCGCTTGATCTCCCGCCATGGATTTTCAGTCCACATATTATTTTTTTCAAGCACTCTGTGGACACATTTAAAAGGCTCCAATACCATAAAATAATTTTAGGCGTTTTGCTTTTTTTTTTCTGTAAAAATGTCAAAAACGCCCCCTCGGTCAATTGCTGACGAACTTTGACAATTAAATACTGGCGATCTACTTGGGTTACATTGATATTTTTTATGTCCACGGAGAGCCCAAAACACCTTCTTTATATGTATTATAAAATGACTCGGCTGTATAAAATATCCTTTGCGGTACGTTTACATTAATGTTATTTGAAAAACAAAAGGTACCAATTTTAAAATTGATTTTCTAAAAAAAATATATATATTTTTTTTATTTTTTGTTCAAATGTAGATACGATAGTTGTCTACACAAAAATCGAGCCCAGAAAGTGTGCATTTTGTTTGTATATTTCAAATTTAGGCCTCAATATCGGAAAAAGACGTCTTTGTTTTGCAAGACGTACGACAGACATAGCGACCCATGCGTCTCTATGAATTGTGTAAAAAGTTTTCTTGAATTTTATTCTTCATTTTGTAATAAATTATAAACGGATTTTGTGGTATTGAATATTTATATATGTTTTGATAAGAGCGGGAACCACGAGATACATATCTAACCAAATCAGCAGGCCTAGTCGACTTTCAATAACCAAAAGGCACAGACGTTGTATTGTTTTGATTTATAAACCTTTCACTGTAAACTAGCATGACTAGTTAGTAGCTGTCATATTACTAAGACAGAGAAAGTCACCGCATCATTGATATATACAATTCTTTCCGAAACCAAACGCTAGGGTTTGTTCACCGCACATCGCACAGATCACCAGGGAATATCCTTTCAATTCCGTAATACACAAAAGGGATGACACAGAAACGATGCGAAACACACAGAGAAAGTGTCACGGAGAGGGGTAGGGAATGAAAATAAATAAATAAGAATAAAATTACCCTAACCCCATGTTAACGAAAATTGCGTTAAAAAATAAAAGATTAAGGTTCGAGTGGTGCCAAGGCGATAGGTCCACGCCTGGTGGAGAGTCAGACAAAGAAGTCGACGACTCGTACTGGTAAAACAAAGAAACAAAGATTCTAAACCTGAATTCGGATTGACTAATTATGTTAAGATCATCTCAACATTTGATAAGGTGATTACAAATAGTTTTATAAGCCCTTCGGATATACAGGAAAAGGTGAAACAGGCCTGTAGTTGTTTATATAACTTACATGACGTTTTTATTAAGAGCCACCACCTCACCTATCTGAATTTTTAGGCAATGGGGCCGTTTCCGAACAAATATTATAAATGTATGCCAGATAACAGCATATAATGTCCATAACATGCAAAACTGGAATCATATCTGTGCCATCGGCGTATCAACTATGACTCATGTCCATGGTAGTAGTAGACTGGCGTTTTTTGTGCCATAAAACGCCAATCTACTACTACAACTTCACGGTGCGGAACACTGACATCACCTTTTCTTCAGTTAACGGACCAAAATAAATGGTATCCTCAGTGTTGCGCTTCATAACATGACAAGCGTCGATTATGTTCGAATTTCCTCCTAGGCATACCAAAAAAATTCGATATGTTAGAAAGGGATCGACCGGTAAATTCAATAATGTTGCGATTTATTGATTTTATATTGGTTTGCATATCGTTACAAATCAGACTATGTTTCGTTGCGATACGGTATTGAACAAATTGTGGTAGTAGAGAACTTTACGTTTCTTTAATTATTTGTTTAGCCTATTCCCGAACGTCCTAAATGTTTTAAGAATTTCTGCGTTTTTTTTATGCAAGTTTGATATAGCGTGCTTCTCATTTGTATATTTGCAATTAATTCTGCTGCTATCCGAGCTTTTCGGGTTTTCCTAAAAAGCCCTGATTTATGTGTAAAGAATGTGCTTATTGTAAATAGTTTTGAAAGTTTAAACAAGTGCTTTATAAGCTTGATTTGCATTCGTTTCGGTCAAAACCTCAGCACAATTTGTATTGTTGAGACTTTCTCAGAAACGCGCTAGGCGGCCGGCAGCAGTGCTTTGAAACAGAGAGCAAATTCGAGAGCTTTTACATCTACAAATATTTTTATTGATACAAAGAAAAGTCGCAAGGTGGTCGCTGATGTCGCAGGCTATCACACCATATTTTATGTTGCGTGCATCAAATTTAGTAATAAATATAAAAATGAACGTTGTTGGTACTTGCCTTGCACGAGCGCTCGTGCTTGGGTAAGACGCTGAGAGCCTGGATGTCGCGCTTGTAGCATCTGTTACTCTTATTTCTTTGTTTATTTATTTATATATTGATATTGTCAGCCATTAATCGAGTCTTGACACGAGTGGGTGGTGCAGTGTCCCAACGCAGTAAAATAAACGTACGCGTGCATAAAATAGGATTAAAAAGGACGCGGATTCAAAGACAGTCTTTAGGTGCGAGCGAGAGTCACCCTTAAAGGAAACAGAGGATGTGAAAGAAAACTAAGTGTAAAAATGGAAGGAGAGAGCGCGTAGACGTCAGGGAGCCGAGCTCTGAATGGAAGGACAGTGGACAGAAATTAAAGGAGCTGTGCAACAATTTTTGTACTGTGCACAAATACCGCTTAAAACGGATCCCTGACGTTAATGACCTATGAAACACGCGTTCGTCTTTCACCGCACGCAATAGAAGTCCCAGAAAAAAATTTAAGAAAAACGAGCAAAGTTCACCCCCTCAACTCGCAGCCAGAACAAGCGGCCACGCGATCTGGAGCCGATTATATGCCGCCAGTGTTGATCATAGCCACGCGCTGGGGTTGGCAAAGCACAGGGCACGTGCTGAGTTCCAGACATTGTTATGGCTCGGCCGTTGTCGTCGTTGCAGCGATTGGACACGGGTCACTACCGGAATGCTTCTCGAGCTAGCAATTGTCACGAGCCCAAGTCGAGTATCCACGCAATGCTCGCGTCCAATCTATGAACCGCATTCAAATATCGTCACTTGGGTGTACTGCGATCCCCGAGTTACGTCATCAAATTTCGCAAGGGAGAGATTGAATGAAAATGATCGCTTTTGTCCTTGTAATTACACCGCAACAAAGGAGTTTCTTGGCCAATGGCGTTGCGTGTGAGTGTCCTTGAGTCCCAGGTGTGCCAGTAAGCTCGTGTAGAGCGAAAAACATTCCAATCGAATATCGTTGCACAGCTCCTTTAAGGGCACACGGTGAGTCCTTCACTCCCCAAGCCTTTTAGTCCAGGTTGAGGGAATTTTTTTCTGTAATGACTAGGAGTATTCCTGTCATATATTTGTCTCATTTTGTTGAAAAATTGTTTTTTTCCTCCGAACTAGAATTATTGAAACCAATTTAAAATTAAATATTTTATCAAGTTTTCCCAAGTAGAGAAAAGTTAGCTCTTTTAGTGTATTAAAAACGTGTAGCACAGAAGCTGCTGGGTGCATATATTTAGTTCTAGTTCAGTGAGTTTCAACACTTATGTAAGTGAAAGGAATAAAATAATCAATCCTCTTTAAAGGGAGGCTAAGGACATAATGGTACATGGGTGCTGCAAACTACTCTTTCAAAATATTTAAATTAAAGTAAAAAAACAGGTAAATGACAACTTGCTACTTGCACCAACACTCTCAGAATCACCTCTTCAATAGCCGCCAGCTTTGTAGTCATTTTAACCGTCATTTCTTCGTTTTTCGTCTTATTGCCCTGCTTGCCGGGCCTTTTTTCGGAGCAGTCGTGTCGCTGGGTGCGCAAAGTATATATTACTGCGGTAAACTTCCCTCGGCTACTTCATGGTGTTCCACCCAGGGTTCAATCTATAGGACTTCGAAATATTGGCTAGAGCGATGCTATTGCCATTGAATGAAAGAACAGAGTCTAGTGTCGCCATTGTCTATCTGGAAAGCATGGAAAGCACTTGAAAACACATACGGTAAAAAAAAAACGTGCACAGCGCCTCGGGATTCTCTTGGTTAAAGAAAGAGCTATACAATGGTTGCCAGAGAGTTTTTAAAATGTAGCTGATTGCGGGTGTGGTTTTAGATCTGGATTTTTTTGTTTTGGTTGTTAGAAACGTTATCAATAGACAAGGAGCGTATTTCAAAATGGGGCGTGTTCACCAGGTATTTGCTTTCGAAAAGAAAAGTGGTTTTGAACCCGAAATATAACTTTCAAAGAACAGCCTGACAATGGAAAATGTGCAGAAATAAATAAATTTTCAAATTCTCCCAAAATAATATTCAACTCTAAAATTGTTCTTTGCCCTGTGTATTGAAGGGAACAGCGTTTAAAGGAATAGAATGTGTTCTTTCAGGAGAAACGAAGGAACGCCCTCGATTTCTTTTGCATCGGTGGAACTGAAACGGGAGCTGATTACAGATTCGAGGTAACAAGAAAACAAAACGGCGTTAATATTTGTTTTTTGTTCTACTTATTGGCAATTTTATAAAAATTTAGTAGGCCTATAAGATTTTATTATGGACTATTTCAACCTCCGACTTCATGACATAAGGAAGTTTCCCAGAGATAGTGGAAATCAAAGACCTGGAATAAATGTGATCGTGTCCACTTGACAGTTAGCTCGATGTGGATGTTTTACCTGCCTTTTTTATCTTATCAATTGATTAGCGGGACCGACACTGTATTAAAATACGCAGAACGTACCAATAACATACCGACACGTTCCAAACTTCAGAACGTGCCGAAACCACGTTCCTTTGGAACCACAGGTACCTGTAACGGGAACTTGTTCCAAGATCAAGAAGGAACGAGGGGCGAGATTTTGTTCCTGTTTTTGAGAATTACGTACAGCGCTGGTTTCTTCCCGTTGTCTTCCCGCAATCAAAGCGAACAAGAACATCTTCTACGCCTCGCACGCGCACTATCTTGCGTTCGAACCTTACTGAACAGTCAGTAAAGAAAGTCGCAGCTAGCCTTTGAGTTCATGCACCATCCCTCCCATCAGAGCTAGGTGCTCTGCCGTGCAGGGCAGGCTTCATCACTTCCACTCACTCAGTCGCTCACAATCTAGAAATTGAAAGAGTGCGTGCAGGTCTATCTGCGCCTCATTTTGGATCTATGAACAGAAAGGCAAAAATAGTAATCTAAATGTAAATATGTATGCAAGAAGCCTTCCAGTTTTGATCGTGGGAAAAAGCAGCTTCAGCGAGTGTCTGGCGAGGGAGACACGAAACCTGCTTACCCCGCGTGCCCACAATTCTTCACCCCTGAGATGCGGGCAATTTATCGCTATTTAGTGTTCTTCGTCCTCTCTCGGAGTCACTCTGCAACGCCACAAAATTTGTTTGCCAACCCGAAGGAATGGTATTTGTAGATACTAGCGCCGAGATGTTTTGCCAGTACCCCCTTAAGGGGTATTCACACGAGGGAGAAATCCCGGGGATTTCTCCCCGGCACGCGCATCCCACGACGAAAACGTCAGGCTTTCCGATGTGCAAAAGCCTCGCGTTTTCATCTCGTGATGCGCGCGTGCCGGGGAGAAATCCCCGGGATTTCTCCCTCGTGTGAATACCCCTTTAAGGCCGGTTTTCACATGCAGCGAAGCGCTGCTCACGTGTCGCCATGTACTTATCGTCCGCCATGAGCAACAGTCCTAACGCTGCGATGCAAAGCTCGTGAACGCTCCCGTCAGCACGTGCTAAGCGCGATGTCAGAGTATGCTTGTAGTGCTCTGCTATGGGTGCCTACAGCGCTATATATGTGAGCAGACTTTTATGGTTTGCATACGTGAGGTCGCGTCTAGGATTCGCTTCACCGTGACATCACAAGTTGTGGTCCGGGCTCTTTATCATAAGTTGCGATGACAAGCTTTATGATCTGGGCATAAAGCAACGTGAAAACTGGAAACAATAGCTTTCTTAAACCGACACCGTCGAGGTCGACTGTCCGAGAATGATCTTATGCCCGTGGTTTGGTCAACTGCAGAATGCCGACAACAGGGATGTTTTTTGTCGTAGATGTCACATACGGGGATTGACATTTGAAAAAAAAACACAAAAACATGCAAAGAAGCTTCATCTGTAGCACGTGGTTGTATCCTTCCACCAGGCTCCTCTTCACAGTGCGTAGATGTGTTTTTGAAGGTGAAACGCTGGCTATCGAGGCGGAGCTTCGACTTCGTTCTTAGCCTATCGCTGATACACGTACTTCGAAGATCCATGTTTTGAAATAATTGTTAAAATGAATGCTAAAATCAACTGATAAATTCAAGTCATGCTTCTTTTTTATTTTGCATAGAAAAATAGCAAACTCCTCAGAGAACGACATATTGTGGTTTGGAGATAACTACGGTGCATACAACGCGACCAACCTGTACAGTCTTATATCCTTGAAACAAACCACGTTAATAAAAACACTACAATATATATATATATATATATATATAAGTCAGAGGTCCGTACTTGCGGAGTTGCTATGCTAGGAGTTTATTGCATGTATTTCAACAGTTTCACCGAGAGGCTCGGCTTCGTCAGGAGATGGCATAGAGTGATGGGATGGGATGTATGCCATCTCCTGACGAAGCCGAGCCTCTCGGCGAAACTGTCGAAATACATGCAATAAACTCCTAGCATAGCAACTCCGCAAGTACGGACCTCTGACTTATTACATTTTCCCGGTCCATTGTTCTCAAGCTAGTCTGCCTCACCTATATATATATATATATATATATATATATATATATATATATATATATATATATATATATATATATATACATTTCACCATTTTCAAAGACAAATTGTGTAAATACCTGCATTCTTGTCTCATTGTTATACGCAACTCGCAAATAAGAAAAAATGCCAGGGAATTAAAAAAAATATTATCAGTTTTTTCGTTTGCTTTTTTGGATCAACGCTTCCAAAAAAAAATATTATTTTAGGGCGCAGCATTTAGGCGCCCGTTTCCGGCTTGAGCGGCGTCGGCGTAACCGTGTGGTGCATTATGGGACATTTCCCAAGATGCAACGCGCGGCGAGAGGGATGAGGGACGAGGAGAAAGGTGAGGAGGAGTAAGGGGAAGAGGAGGATGAGGAGGTGAGGAGAAGGGAGGAGGGTTATACCCTCCCATCAGTACCTTTCCGTCCTCCTCAAGAGCTGCGCTCTAATTCGGCGTTACAGGGTGTTGTAAACGTCTTTCATTTTGCAACATAATCCCCTCTTACACTAATGCAGTTCTGCCTTTTGCCTTAAAGGCTTTTGATACATCGCAAAAAAAAACTTTCCTCATGCTCGTCAAGCCTCTGCTCGGTGGCAGTTCGCAGTGGTCTCAAGTCATAGAACCTAGAGCACTGCACGGGCCGGAATTTCTAGGCCCGGCCCGACCCGGCCCGGTAGAGACACGGCCCGGGCCCGGCCCAAGCCCGACAGAATATTTTATTTCTAGCCCCGGCCCGACCCGGCCCGGTAGAGACACGGCCCGGGCTCGGTCCGGGCCCGATAACATTGTCAAATATGAGCCCGAGCCCGGCCCGAGCCGGAAAACTGGGACCGAGTTTTTTATATCATAAATATGTCGACTTAGAATATGTATTGTCGAGAGTATGGGTGAAATATGAGCGTCATTTGCGACAGTTTTTGAACTCATGTCACACCGATAATCCTTGAGACAGAAGTTGGGAATTTTTATTTATGAATTTATTGAAGGGATATTGCACTTTTCGTTGTTCTATTCAATTCGTTTAAGAGAAATTTCCTTGCTAAATATTTTTGCAGAAACAATAAATTGTCCATGGACTCTCTCTTCAGGCAGGTCCGTCTTGCTTGCATAATGTAGCCCGCCGCGCTAAAGTTCCGTTCGCTGCTAGCAATTGTAGCAGTGATGCACAGAATGCAATTGGATAGAATCAGAATGGACAGTTTCGGAAATTCTTTCTCGTGCGCTCTCCTGAAGTTACAAAGCTCAGACACTCCTGAGCACGAGTAGTCTTTCTTGCCGCGTAGATACTCCTCCAATTCGTACAAAGTACCAAGTCGGGGTAACGTTTTTTTTTTTTTCTTTTTTTAGTTTGAAAAGCAGAGGAAAAAGATAGTGATGGGACGAATCACTGGAGATTCGGATTCGGACAGATTGGGAAATTTCCGAACTTCCCGCGACGAATATTCGGCAGATTCGGAGATTCGTCAGGTTCGTCGCTGGTTGCAGTCGACAGCGTGAAACTTGTCGTAAACCTCGCGAATACGGTCAGTTGTGTTTTCTTTTTAGGTATTGTTACTGCATATTACCAGATTTCGTCTTGTTTATTTCAACGTATAGTATGCACTGCACTGTTAAACCCTGGCACGCGACCGGTCCAGCTGAGCTGATTGGTGTGATTGACGTAGGCCTAACCAATGCACGGTCTCGGTTTCTGTGCGATTTCGCGGTGATCGGCAAAATGTAGCGAAAGGCAGTGTATTATTCATAATGTGGCGCAGCGCACAATAAATATATTCAGGTAAGGAAATGATTCGCCTCCTTCTTTAGAGCTGCGTGTGTCTACCTGTAAGGCGCGAGATCGAGATGAATGTTGCTCGTCTCAACTTCGACCGCGTACCGGCACGCACGGTTCCAGCACCGGTGGCAATGGAAAACCTCGCTAATTCGCACTTGTTCTCCGTTCTCGGCAGCAAGTCGGCCGTGAAAGGTTATGCGTTGCACATCTTCGGAAGCAACACAATAGATACTAGAAGAAACGGACAAAGGGCTTAGTCCATTTCCGGTGCGCCGTTCGTGGTTTGCAAGACGAACTATCTCGAATACCAATCTGCATTTCTCGCAGGAGCTTAACCATACTCAATGCTCCTTGAACTACCTGTCCAAGCAAGTGTTGTCAGAAACAAATAATAGTTTTATTGCACTCGCTGCTTCTCTTGCAGAAAAATGAACACGTCGAAACAGTAAAAGTTAAAAGGACTAGGAGTGGTTCATTAACAGATAAACAATCGCCACTCGAAGGTCAGCTTTTCCAGGAATGTTTCTTGCGGTTCAGACTGTTCCAGCTGTGCTTGCCTATGCCTCCATGCCCTGCTCATGTGAATGAAGCTGATGGTGGCCACATTCTACAGTGTGAGGCGGTTCCTTCTGACGATCATGACGGCCCCTGCAAGGTAGATACGCCCCCTGTGTACACACACTGATTGGCAGGCAGGCAAGATATCCAGTGGCTAAGGTGTACAGGTCAGGGTACAGGTACACCCCTAATCACACTTAGCTACAACAAGCAGTCCGTGGCTCTCCTGTCCTCCCAGCACCCACATAGAAAGTGCACTCCAAAACGTTGCGCAGTTTGGAAGAACAAGTTCACTGCATCCCGCATGTGGCGTATTTGTAAGCACACCTGCTATGTCGGCGATTAGAGGACGGAAAAACCACGGACTGCTTGTTGTAGCTAAGTGTGACTATACCTGTAGTTTTTTTTCTTCCAGTATAGATGATGAGATTGCTTCGCAAGTTAATTAAGCATCCCACTTCCTCGTCTTCCAGGTAAGCATCAGCTTGTGCACTGATGACCGTTGTGGTTTGTCTCTTCCGTCGTGGCCCTTGAGTAGTGTGCTTAGTTTTACTGCAGTTGCCGCTTATCGTTTGCAGGAAAATTAACAACTTGAAACGGTATTGGGAGTGATGCAAGGGCACTTTAGCAGTCGCCACTCTCAAATATCATCTTTTCCAGAAAAGGCTCTTCTTCCGGTTCAGACAGTTCCTCCTCAGCTGCACTGGCCTGTGCTGTCTCTGCTGCACTGCTGAGGCTGTTGGCTACTCTTGCAGGCAGAATGTTGGGGATCCATTCCCTGTTCATGCGAATGAAACTGAGGGTGGCCACATTCTTCGGTGTGAGACGGTTCCTTCTGTCGGTCACGATGGCTCCTGCAGTGCTGAATACCCTCTCGGAGTACACACTGGTTGGAGGGCAGGCAAGGTATCCAACAGCTACGGTGTACAGGTCAGGCCACAGGTACCGCTTTTTCTCCCAGTAGACGGTGGGATTGCTCTGCGAGTTGTAGCATTCCACTCCCTCGTCTTCCAGGAAGGCATCAAGTTGCGCCTTGACGACCGTTATGGTTTGCCGCCTTTCCTGTCGTGGCCTGGGAGTTGTTGTGCTCGATGTCGTATACCATGAGTGAAAATCACTGGGTGGTGAGCTGCCTGAGGAGGTGCTGGGGGCGCTCTGGGGTGATGATTCAGCCACACTCTTGTCCTTGCATGCCTGGCTATGGACATCCTGGAGTCTCTGCTGTAGGTAGCTTCGCACAATTTCCAATTTTGGGGATGCAGAGGCCTCTTCGCTTGTGTGAGTGGAAAGTGTGTCCCTGAAACGAGGATCCAGTAGGGTAGCAGCCCAGTACTGAACATCTGTCTTCACAGCATTCAAAAGTCGACTGAGGCTCAGTTCATTGAGCAGACATGACGCAAGGCAGAAGACCGGGGTGTCCAGCTCTGCACCTGTCATAGTGTGGGTGACTGTTCTCTCGATGAATGTGAGGAGGGGCAACACTTGTCCCAGCGTCGACGTGTCCATGCAGAGGAGGCGTGTTGCCTCCTCAAACGGCTTCAAAACAGTTGCCATGGCCTTGAGCAGAGCCCATTGCCGTGGCGCAAGGTAGTGCTTCGTGCTGTCTTCGAAGAACTCGCTGACAGCTCTCCGCTGCTCAGAGAGTCTCTCAACCATGTAGAATGTGCTGTTCCATCTGGTGGGAACATCTTGCAGAAGCTTGTGAACTGGCAGGCCGTAACGAAGTTGGATAGCTTCCAGTTGCCTCTGAGCACTCGCAGAGTGTCGGAAATGGCCAACAATGGCACGTGCTGCCTTGAGAGTCTCCTCCAGCTCTGCACCAGACTTGGTCAGCGATGCTTTTACTACCAAGTTAAGGCAGTGGGGCATGCATGGTGCGCGCTTCATCCCTCTGTCGTTCAGTGCTTTCACCACATTTTGTGCATTGTCGCTTGTTACAATGCCCACTTTCACCCCCAAAGGAACTAGCCATGTCTCTATGACATCCCCGAGCTTCTTGCCGATGTTGTACGCCGTATGCTGCTGTCCAAACCCGGACATGTCGAGGACGGCATTGTTTCTGGTCAGGGATCCTTTGGAGTCTGGAGCTATCCAGTGTGCCGTCACAGACATAAAGTCATTGACTTGGCGGCTCGACCAAATGTCGGTTGTCAGGTGGACTTCCCCCACGCACTCTTTAAGTTGTACCTTTAAAGCCTCTGCAATGACAGTCTCCAGCGCTGGGATGGCCGAGTTTGCAAAATAGCCCCTGCTCGGAATGTTCCATTTCGGAACACAGAACCGCATAAAATCTATGAATGCAGGGTCTTCAACCATGGAGAATGGCTTCATTGACTTTGCTATGTATTCTGCCAGTTGCTTGTTGTGCGCCATTGCCAATGGGTGCGTCGAAGTTCAGCACGGCTTGCGATACATGGCCTCTAGTAAGGTCAGCTGGGTCTGGGGTGATTTTGCAACACAGGATGTCACGAATGATGCTGCTGGTGTTGATGCAGACGTTGCTGTTGGCGCAGCAGGAGTCCTCTTTAACAAGTGGGGATGGTTTCGCTTCATATGATTATGAAGTGCATTTGTTCCAATCTTTTGGCATCCACCTTCTTTTCCAAGCCGTACAGTCTTGCGGCATTGTTTACATACTGCCTGATACTGGCCTGTTCTCTCGAAATGGACCCATATTGATGATTCTTTTGCACGCTTGGCGGGTGGGGGCAGGTTCCGGTCCTCCTGGATATCTGGACTGGGTCCACTCTGTGGCGCTCTGCTGCTGGAACTCGGTGTTTGGTCCACTTGAGCGTCCACTGGAGGTGTCAGCGTTGGATCTGATAATTAAAGTTTAAAAAGAGTAACAAATAGTTATGTAGGTGATTACCATGTACCTCATAGCTACTGTTTTTTTGGATCACTGCAATTAGATCTACACAATTTTTGCATAGAGTAACGCTGGTGTGCATGATGTAGTTATGAAACTTCCATTATTTGAGTGCCTGCAGTTCCATATTTTATATAGTGAATAAGCTCCTCAAAGACAAGAACAGAAGACCAAGACGACATTGAGCACTACTTACAACTGTATTGTTTATTGAAAAACATTAGCTGTACACAAAACTGGGCTCCTGGCATAAGGCGAACTCATCAGTTAGATACAGCGACGATGCACTTCTGCCTACCGTGTTTGCTCACTAGTCAAGCCCTTAAAGCGCAGAAAAAATTGCAGTCTAGAGAAGCAAAGGCTGACTAAGAGTAATTATGAGCAAGAATCAGTTGTCATTCTAAAAAAAGAGGTTACGCTGATATCAGGCGGTAATATCTTGTGTGCTGAATTTACGCCCTAAGCAGTTGTGTCGATTGGCAGCGTACATCTAAAAATGAGATCTGATAAAATATAATTTGACTTGGTTACTTTTGGTAATACAGCTTTAATGAAAAAACAATTAGGGCGCAGGCGAGCTGGTGTAAGTTTACCATTTTTTTAGACCACCTGAGACTGGGTGGAAGAAACACGACGACGTCTCAAACACAGCTAACCACTTTATTCAGTTTTCCCTCCTTTTATACATCCTGATCCCAAAATCGTCACCATAAAAAAGCTTTAATATTGTTATGAGCACATGTTTCCTTTGGCTGGGGAACTATATCTGAAGCAACATTTTTTTTTTTGGCATATCAGTATTAAAGAGGACATTTGTGTAGCCTTGACCGCCACCCTGGGTGTGCGAGCTCACAAGTGCCCGCAGCTTTGACTACACCGCCAAAAAAGTTGTCCCCAAGTATAGACTTTATTCTAGCAGCTAGATGTATGCTAAATATATAATACCTTGAATTATTGCAATCTCGAAGCCCTCCAGTCCTTCTATTCCTCTTAAGACATACACAGAACCTTGGTTGGAACTGGTCTCTTGTGCAGGTTCAGGAGTTTCAGGAGGCCGCGTTGCTTTGTCACTCTCCGTGGCTTTGTCAGGAATTTCCCTTTCAGAATTAAAAAAAGTTTTTTTTATTATTTTAATATAAGTTGTTTACACAATGCCTATGTGCCACATCAGTCACATTTTAAAACAACCGAAACATACTTTGGGGTGGCACATCACAGGTTATTCTGCAACATGCATTGCAACACGAGAAACATTGTTGCACCATTACAGTGTCCAGACAGAGAGAGTTCGGAATAGCAGGGTATTTAGACATTCCACTTAAATGTGCCCGGAATATGACTGAGGCCTGTTGCAGAAAGGTGCCATGTAATTCAGGTTAGGGTTGCACATCAAAATATCTCCAGATAGTTCAAGTAATCCTCAGCCCACCGCCTGGGCGTGCCAGATGCCCTTAGTAGGTTTTGCATGTAAACCCCAAACCTACACTGCATTCCACTTAAATGCATGACGAATAATTACTCATGCTGCATATCTTTTCCTCTTCTGAAATATATTCATGTAATCTCAGTGCCAAATTTGATTGAATTTAGCTGAATAAATATAAGACTTAGTACATTCTTTGTCTGGAAGGTATTAAAATTTACATTAATAGGTACACCCAATGCCGCCCACCTCAGTCTTGGGTACTTGTTGCTCTATTTAGCTTCCGAATATAGTGCTTTGCGAGCATGTAGTACAGGAGGTAAGTTGAACCACCCTTGTCAGGTCAAGGTATTTAACGTTTATATTATTAATTAATTCACTTATTTATTTATAGACAAGCTACCAAGCAGCTACGATCGATGTAGTTCTGGCAATAAAAATACATTGCATTAATATAATTTGAGGTGAAAACGACCGCATTTTTGTTTATTTTCAATTGTGTGCACATGTTATTTTGTGCGTACTTAAACTTCAATACGACAATTTTCCTACATTAAAATGCACGTTTAATGCTGCACACCTGTTCACGTACCAGTTATGCTCAAATAAAAAAATGAAAGCTCATATACTTACAGTAAGATGGGGGATTCCCTGTCTGCCGAACGTCCCGAAGAATCGTGTAGCTCCATTGGCTCCATCCTTCGAGTGCGAAACCGTAATACCCGCCGAAGTCGGAGCAGTCAGAGCTTTGGGAAGGGGAGGAGGAGGAGGGGGGGGTGCACTTCGATGGTTTTCTATGCGTGAACTTTATTTGATGAAAGAGAAACACAACACAGGGGTGTACAACGCAACTTTATTGTTCGGAAACAAACACTAACTAAATCGGATGTCATTAACCAGAAAGGTACAAATGCAGTACAGGAGACTGCAATCCTACAGCGCAAGGAGTTTCAGATTGTTTCCCGTGTTCCGATAACAGTACCTCAGTGGACACACGATGGAGATAATCGAATCGAACATACTCACTTGCGTGGTGTGTGCCACTATGACCGTAATTATGGGCACAAAATCTGTCCGTACCGAACAGCCCGTGCGGCATCGATCTCTTGCGGCGATGAAAACATGCGGACATGCGCTTGCATTTCCACCTGCACCATACGTGCACCAAGCATGCCTATTTCGGTCGTAATCCAGAACCGAAACCAATTTTCCCGCGATGTCTGGCTACCGTTCTCGACAAACATCCAAAATATTATAAACGAAGCGGAACATTTTATTTATTACTATACTAATATATTGCAACATTATTTTGTGCACTTTGTAGAATTTAGTGAATTTAATATCACGAAAAGTTAAACACTCGTCGACGTAATCTGGCAATCATGGCAACGCTCCGAATTTTTCCGAACTTTTCCGAATCTCTCGAGATTCGGCTACTCTTCCGAATCTTTCCGAATCTTCAAATTCGGCTCCGAATCTCGATTCGGATAAAGATTCGTCCCATCACTAGAAAAACACAATCATGTTGTACCCTGCGACCGGAGTGCCCTCGTTATCTTGCCCGCTCTCTCTCCCTATGCTGGTGGAGTCCATGTTTCCTTTTATCCGCTTGAAGGCTTTCTAACTGCGAGACACCTTTTTGTTAATATTTTAACGGCGCTGTCGCGACTTTGCACCTCGCGTTTTTTTTTTCTTTTTTTTTTTCAATGAATTTAACAGATTAATGTGTAATATTTTTGTTATTAACAATTTAAAATTTACGGAACACGACTGACCAGGCACGACCCGGGCCGGCCTGGGCCAGCCCGGGCCGACGCGGCCCGGTAACTTTTTTTTCAAGCCCGAGCTCAGCCCGGGCCCTAAAAAATCCGTGCTACCCGGCCCGAGCCCGGCCCGCGGGCCGGGCCGGGCCCGGGCTTTCGGGCCGGCCCGAGCCCGTGCAGTGCTCCAATAGAACCTTGCTTCTTTTAGGTGTTTTCCTTTCAGATTCGGAAATAAAAAAAAGCCACTAGTGGCCAGATCAGAACTCTAGGGCGGGTGGTCAAGCTCTTTGAAAGCACACTGTCGAATGCCCACCTGGGATACGCATTCTTCTGAACGGGTGCGTTATCACGCACGAGAAGGGTACCACTTGTCACCAATCCTCATTGTTTTTCCACGATGGCCTCACGCATTTTGCGAAGAACGTTGGCATTGTATTCACTCGTTATCATCCTGCGCGTTCCCAGATAATCAATCAGTAGGATTGCCTTTTGAGTCCCAAAAATCTTCAGCAATCACATTCTTCCCCGAGCGTTGCGTCTAGCATTTTTTTTTTTCAGGGGGGAAAGGGGATTGCGAATGTCTCCCTTGCGTAGACTGTTGTTTTGTATTGGGGTCCCACTGGTAAAGCCACGTTTCATCCGCAGTCACAAGGAGGGCATGACATCCTTCTGGGTCGCTTTCATAGATGCTCAAATGATTTTTTGACGCTTGCAAGCGGTGCTGTCGATTTTGTGTGTGGAGGTTCCATGGCATCCATCGTACCGAGACCTTCGACATACCCAAAACGTCATGGATGACTGTGAACGCACTGCCATACAAAATGTTCAATTCTGTAGCAACTTCGGACACCTTAATTCGGCGATTCTTCATGATAAGGCTCTTGGCTCTGGCTAAAAAAATCCAAAATGGTCGAATTGCTGGGCCACCCAGACCTTAGTTTGTCTTGCAGGTCCACACGACCGCGTTTTAACTCGTTGAATCAACGAGCTACTGTAGCACATGAAGAGAATTTATCGCCATACATATTCACAATTCTACTGTGAATTTTCTTGGCGGAACACTCTCCTTTGCACAAAAACTTTATCCAGGAGCTACTGTACCCAAGCTGGGAATCGGGGGAGAACGCCATGTTTAAGTGATTGGTGAAGACCAAAATCAGAACCGGAAGTCTTGATATTACGAATATCTTTGGCTAGAGAGATGGGCGAACCAACGGTTAGAAAGACATCACTGTCAGACGTTTAGTTGTAGCCGAGTTGCAAAACTTTCTGATCACCCCTCGTAGATACAACCGCCCCTCCTACAAGTGAAGCCTTCAAAACTCAGCAATATCTGAGAAATGCTAATACCCCAAAACTCTCTCGTTGTTGTTTTTAATAAGAAACGAAACATTTGTGATTAAATTAGAGGTCACTAAGGGAAGCTTACACATCATGTCTTGCTCAGTTTCCTCCGCTGCAAGAAAGAAAAGAAGAGAAGCGTGAACGAACATGCTGCGATGCCCTCCTTGCCATAAAAAAACTCAGACCTTACAAAACTGGGTCATCACAAAAAAACAAAAATATACGCCGGGTCAACATTAGACACATCTATAGACATCGGGATATGCTTAAAAGAACTAAAGTCTATAAAACATCAGAAATATATTTGTCTGAAAAACTCGCAGCCTAAAACGCGTGGACTGACAAGCCCCTGACACCATATATTATGGCTCCCTAGCAAATAAAATAGAGGCATGAGCCGATTCGAACACCTCAGAATAAACCATGAGTGCGGAAGCATAATCACAACGCGAAGAGCAAGTTCGTCTGCTTATTTTGGAGGGATTCCGATGACGTCAGGACGCCAAGGAGCTGTGGTTAACAAATAGTGGGTAGACCTCAAGGCAGGTTGCTCGGATGCTTTGAGGTCTACCCACTATCCGTCGATCGGAGCCAATTAGAGCTCGGCGTCATTACAACACCTGCAAAAGAAGCTGACGAACCAATGCTCAGCATAGGTTTCGCGCCTCGTGTGTGAAGCTGCCACTAATTATAGGCCCTTTCTTACGGCACGAAACTCCGCGAAGGCTTTTTTGGTTAACGTTGTTCCTTGTCGCCACCAGGTGAACTGAAGCAACACACACGATAAAAAATTGGGATCTTTAAATTGGTGACTCCAGAGGAAGTCGACGGTACCTCGGTGTTAGCACATATATCTTCGGCGGCAGGTTCACTCGCCATCCTTCTTGAGTGACTCAGATATGAAGGGCGCCAGGCGTTTTAAAGACGCAGTCTAGGAAGTATAGGCTCAAAAACAAGTGATGGAAATCGCCATTTAACCCAATAAGCACTTGTGAGAACGCCATAATCTAACAGTAAGCTCATCGAATGATAAGCCTAAAATTATGTTTAGCCACGAAAAAAAAAAGTCTATCCTAGGCACTTGGTGGCACGGAGCAGAGCGTTTTTTAGGCCTGAACATGTTTTGCCAGCCTCGTGATTCGCCCAGCTGCTCCGTCGATTGCAGTGATTGGCTCTTCCAAGGTCTTTGCAGATAAGCGGACGACTGGATAGGTTTAGTGTGCACCGGTTGAACGGGACATAGAGATTTAACGACCGTCATCATCGCCGCCTGTGACTATGTGTTCAGGGGTACACTTCGCTCCGGTATTTTATCGGCAAATATTAGCGCATCTTGTGAGGTTTGTGCCAAAGTATTTTGTTTCGCGCATGTCGGACCGCAGGAGACACTGCGATCAAATGGCGCCGATTAATAGGGTGACCACCCGTCCCGCGACTCGCGGGACTGTCCCGCATTAAGGGCTCATGTCCCGCGTCCCGCGAGAAATTCCAAAATCATCAAAATGTCCCGCATTTCACACTGTCGTAAAATTCACTCGGCAACTCGGGGTGCTGCCGAACAACGGGGCACGGGAAAGCGCGGAGGTCGCATGGTAATCGCGTGAATCGCAATGATACTCCATTTTCTATTCAAGCATTGCGGGAAGCGACCTTCGTTCTTGCAGGAGATCGACGCGCATGCGGCGTTGTGCCTCTCCCTTTGGTGGTAAAATATCGTAAGAAAAATTGCTCGCCAAAAGTTTAAATATAAAATACTATAATAATTTTTAAATTGCTGTGTCACTGTGAAAGGGTTGCTGAGGATTTTTTATTTTAGTGAACGACAGGGACATTTGCAGCGGTCGAAAAAGAACATTATGTTAAACCACTGTTTATGACCATGTCGATAAAAGTGTGCGCTGGCCAGAAACAATAACCCGAAAAAGATTTCCTGTTTTTTATTTCCATTCGATGCATTGAGTTTTGATATCGTCGATTTTTGTTTTCAACTTCGACACATTTAATAACATGTTTGGCATTAAAACAAATATATCGCTGGGTGTGGAAATTATTTGAGCTTAACTGCTGCAATACAATTAGCAGGTGTATAAACAGTGCAGGATAATAAATGTGTTAACAGAATCTAGGTTCGATGTGTCCGTGTTAACATATTTCCTCTAACCCCCCCCCCCCCCCCCCCCCTCCTTGGCCAGCGTGTCCCGCATTTCGCTAGGAGGAAGGTGGTCACCCTACCGACTAGGCAGCCCTAAAATGATATGTCTCCATGACGCTCGTCGATTTCTTTTCATTGGCAATCACCTTCGAGACCAGTCGCGCACAGTAAACGCGCCGAAATCCTGCGGTTTCTGCTTTCTGCGATATTGGCCTTGGACGGTGATAGCCAACGAACAGAAACGGCAAGCGCCGTGACGATGCACATTTGGCGCTGCTTATTTTGCTTCATCAAATTCTAGCCTCGGCTGAGGGCAGGGTTAACGTGAAACGGAGTATAGTGCATGTGCAACCTGGCCGGCATCTGTGTACAGCAGCTTTCTGAACTATATTTGCACGTTCCCTTTACCGCTGTGCAGGATGACGGCCTACCCCGATGAGGGATGAAAGAATTCCAACCAACGAGAATTCTCAGGGAACAACTAAATCGAAAAACAATTAATCGCGTAGGGGCCTAAGTAAGTGATACGTTGTGATCAGTGTCCCTGTGCACATAGATAATTTTTTATTTTTTTTATTTTTTACCATTATTTGAGGCATCGATATAATACGTTGCGTCACTACAGGCACTTCGGGAGTCACAAAAAAAAGCGTGCTCTCATTCTGCGTGGATGGAATATCTTCAGCATGCTTACCGGCAGAAAAAGCCAATGAACAGACGTCGCCATGCTTCCGCGCTGCGCCAAGGAAGAGTGCTGCCGCCAACGCAACGAGACACCCGATTCGCGAAGACAGCAGGGCCGGCTCTCTCCGCCATTTTGACGGGCTTCCACGATGATCAATGGGGCAGCTACCCCACCCAATTAAAAAGTAAAAAAAAAAAAAAAAAGATCCGAGTGTGGGCCTGTCCAGCCGTCACAACAACGCAAATGCCGTCGGCTCCAATGGATTTTTGCGGAGAAATATGTACTCCATAGTATGTATTTGTCTAGCAATACGATCTTCGCCTTATGCCTACATGCTCTGCGTGATAACTGAGGTTGCCTACTAGGGTAGGAACTGCCTAATAACGGAATAATATAGTAAGCGTGGACAAATTTCTAAGTGCCGCAGGTTCAATGAATGTCATAAGACGTCCGAGCCAGGTTAGCGTCTATATCGCCCCAACGTTTTCTGAGCTCCATCATTTGCTTGAATCTGTTATGTTATTCGAACTTATATGCCGTCCTTTTGTTCTGAAGAAGAACGAACACAGTTACATTTGGAGCTTTGGGTCATGAAACGATTTTTCCACTTTCGCTAAATGCTAGTCAGAACTACTCCCTAACGTTAAAACCAAATAAACTCGCCTTAGTGTTCTCTTTTTTTTAAACGGCAAGATTCGGTGATTAGTCGCCGGCGAGCCGATGGTGGCGAGCCGATGCCGGCGGCACCGGCAACCGAAACCGGCCAGCGGAGCACGACTTGTCCCTCCCCACCTGAACACAAAGCGCCGGCGACTGGCGTTTTTAACCTCTTCGACTATCTCATGGTACAATAGGCACGCTGCTGCATCCACAAGATAAACACATTCGGACTCGGAGATGTGGGTGAACACAAGTGGCTTCAAAATATTTCTTCTTTATATTGACATTTCCTAAGTCAGCGCACCTCAGAAGACCTTAAATTATAAACCTAATTTAAGGACAGACTAATAAATATGTCTGGTGAACATTCACCAATATTTAATATATTATGTTTGGATTTCCAATGTACTGTTGCCATATTACGAGGCTCCCAGAAGGCAAACCACCGTCGCTGTTTATCTTCTATTTTCTTGGTATTATACTTTTTTCTCGAGCTGCAGCACTATCAATACATTTTTTACGTAGGTTTAATGAAACAATGCGTCACAGAACAAAGTGGCCTTCCGCAAGCTTCGTTTAGAATGTTTTTTCTTTCTTTGCGTTGTTTTTGCTATCTTTTCTAGGGCTGTCTCAATGGCTTCGTTTTCTACTCAAACCCGCTATCCGCAAGCATTGTTTTATTTAATTCCCTTCCTAAAATCGAATATGGTGACGCCGGATAGAGTCTGTACAGTCTGGCAGACAAGCTGCCGGACGTCTTAGAGCTCGGGCAAACATATTGCCGGTAAATTGCCCACACATGCCTGAGAAGCGACACCCGAATGGCGCGCGCTCGCCAGCCCTTGACCACGCAAACACCCTCGCCGAAGATATGGCAGTATATATTTTTGGGAAATTACCACCCGAATAATCCATGAACCATAAATAAATTGGAAAAATATTAGCATACTCAATCCGGAAAAATCGGAGCCAGAACAAGCGGCCACGTGGCCCGGCGCCTATCCTATGCCCCCAACGTCAATCCTAGCCACGCGCTGGGGTCGTCAAAGTAGAAAATGCTTGGTAAGATCCAGGCAGTGTTAGGCTACTTCCATCACTGCAGTGGTTAATTGAACACGTGCCATTCCCCGAGTGCCCGCTGAGGCATGGATTGTCACGAGCCAAAGGCGAGTGCTCACTCAGCTCTCGTTTCCGATCCATGAGCCGGGCTTGACTATCGCCAGGCGGGTGGTTTCGATCCCACAATCACGCTATCAAGCTCTGCGAAGGCGGGAGTGAAAGAAATAGTCCCCTTGATCCCCGCAATTTCCCCGAGACTAAGAAGCTTCTGAATCAGTAGCGGTCCGTGCGCCTGAGCATTACAACCCGATATCGTTTCATGACCCCTTTCACAGAGAAGGCAATGTGGCTTGCAAGTTTGTCTGTCGATTGCGCGCCTCGTGGGTTTTTGTTAGGCCCCAAACGCGCCCATGTTCGCTTATTTGTCTCCAACCTCGAGCAGTGACGGCGCGCGCTTAGCTGTCTCGTCATACCGCGTTCCCTTCGTGTAATCGATGTTGCCGTTTGATTGGTGTGCTTCCCCTTGCGCTCTGACGCGCCAGGGCGGTGTTGACAAGAGACGTATTTCGAAACACTTGCTTGACGTATGGGCTCCCTGCGACAACTATACTCTGTTTCACCTTATGATGTACCGCAGGAAAGGCTACAAGCGCGAGCTCCTTGGGCACATCTCGGCGGCACACGCTCTCGTGCGTTAAGAGCAGCTCCCAACGCCATGAGCTCGGGCTTCTAGCCTTGTCTGCGGTACAACATCAGGTGAAACGGAGTATAGGAGCCGCTACCGATCGGCCAGGCAGCAGCGCCGCGCGCGGCCACTTTCGAGTCATCTTTGGGAAAGCGTTAGAGCGCCGCCGGCGCTCCCGCTGCTCCGCGCGTTTGCCACTGTGGTAGCCCAAGCAGGGATATCGACCTTGCAACACCCACCGGTGTACTATCACGAGTAATATGAGCGCGAACACCGCCCACGTTGGCCGCGGTACTATCAGTGCACCCTGTCGATTGCCCCTTGAAGTATAAGTGCGCATTGTGGTCGAGACATATCTTCTCTATCGATCGCCGCACCACTCTGCACTTCCGGGTCCTCCGCTCGCGAGAAACGGTCGGCGAAACCGCGAAACTCTTCAGCAATGACGAAGCGCATTTTTCGCCGCTAGCAATGTGTGTCAGGAGAAATAACTTGTATAAACATTTTCAGGGTGATCTCTTTGATTAGGGATTTTTCGTAGATTATTCCAATGACTCCGATAACAATACCAAAACAATATCTGATACTTTACCAATGCCTTGATGCACGCATCATATTGTTATTGGAGGTATCAGTACAATCAACGCAGACTGCCTAATATTTACTTTGTGTGAGTTTTGCGAGAGCAAAGGACCACCAATGCGCACAAGTAAGAAGTTAGCGCGGATCGAACGTGGGGGATACCCTTCATCGTGGAAAACAGCTAAAAAAACGACGAGGATGTAGAAAGGACACACGAAACGTCGTTGTCTTTTATTATGAAAGAGGGTATCACCAACGCTTGCACCGCTCTAATTTTTTGCTCGTTCGCATGGGTGGTCCTTTGCTCTCGCAAAACTGAGCGAAGTAAATAATAGGCATTTGTAGTTGACTGTTTCGATACATCGGAGAACAATACGATGCACCCTTAAAGATGTGGGCGAAATATCGGGTATTGTTATCGGAGTTATGGAAATAACCTACTAAAACTTTCGAGTCAAAACGATGAACCTAAAAATATTTATACCAGTTATTTCTGCTGGCTCATATGTGTATACTCCGCGACAACTTTTCTTGGCAATGCAGTGGAAGGTACAAGCAGGTGTTCCCTCTCTCATTTTGAGCGCTGAATAAAGCTGTGCGCGGGCTCTCCTCCTTTCCAGTGTTGTACACGTTCCTCAAAAAAAGGAACGAAAGGTCGTGCTTCGTTCCTTCTGATATTTGGAACGCGTTCCCGTTACAAGTTCCATTTGCGAAAAAGGAACTCGTTCCCGTTACATTTTAAAAAATGGAACGTACCGTTACATATACGTTACATCTGTATTTTGATGATTACCATATTCAATTGGAACAAACAGAGTTGTTTTTGTTGTTTCTTAATCTATCCCATCAAATGGCAACATACGATTTTGAATGCCGTGATGGAAGGACGGGAGAAGAAGACAAGCGGAGGCAAGGTTTCATTTGTTGATATATTCGCGCTTAAAATCTCAGCTTTGGGCCATATTTATCTTGAAGGTGGGTAATTCAGGCGAGCCAAATTTACTGTTGCACGCGTGTTTTACAACCATCTCACACGTTTCAATCTAACAAAGTTCCTCGTTCGAACTTAACACTTGCTTCTCGATGTTTCTGTGCGCAAGAGGAGCAAGAGAAGAGGAGGGTAGGGTTTTTGGAAGGCCAGTCTTGAAAGCTGCCAGTCCTTCGTGAAGGTTAGATTCGTTGTGAAACAGGGACAACGGGACAATGAATAAAAGCTAATTTTTGTGTATACTTTAAGTGACCGATGTTCGGGATACAAGGTTGCGTTCGATGTCTGGTCACCTGTTGTTCAGTTGTCACTGTAGGTCGCTTTCTGAAAATTCAGTGATGGCTGTAGTCGGCGTTAGATTTCTGGTGTATGAGGATTCGTCAAAAAAAGTAACTGAGTTTGAGACGTCCCTGTTTCTGTGTCTTTTCTTTCGACTAAAAGTGTTGGTTTTTTGCACTGCAGTCTTGACCACTGAAAAAAATGTATCGATGTCCATTAGCTTTCCTGCACCCAACTGTTACCAAGAGAAAACCTCACAAAATAAACCCTAAAGCGCCATTCACACACTTGCAACCAAGTACGACCAAGAGAGACACACCGGTTTTTAAGCCTCTTGCGAGGTTTAGGACCAGTTCCACAGGAGCGCATCAGGTCCTAAGTCGTCGCAACAAGCTTAAAAACCGGTCTTCTCTCGGTCGGTCCGACTCGGTTGCAAGTGTGTGAACGGGCCTTAAAGTGCCATTCACATACTTGCAACCGAGTACGACTCAGCGAGTCAATACCGGTTTTTAAGCCTCTTACGACGGCCCAGAACCAGACGCGCTGCTGCGGAGCAGGTGCTTCGCAGTCACAATTTGCTTAAAAACAGGTCTTGTCTCTCACGGTCGTACGCGGTTGCACAAGTGTGCCTTAAAGGGCAACTCCGCTCAATTCCGAAAAATTTAGGCTTCCATGTGATTCACATTCACAAAGCACTACTGAACAACTCTACGTCTTCGGATTCGCGAAATGTGGAATATTATTTGTGTAATCCTAATTTAAACATCAGCAGATACCGAAACCGAAACTTCGGTTGCGTCAGGCAACATCGGTCTCGGGTCGTCAAAGGCATGCACGTCACGTCGAACCACGTGGTCTTGTGACGTTCGGGAGGGAGCGAGAAACAGGACACGCAACGCGGGCAGATTTTTTTTTTTTTTTTTTTATTGGACGCGGGAAGGTCGCTTTGCGTGGCGTGGACGGTGATGGCCTGGGTGAGAGGGGGAAGGGAAAAGACGAAAGAGAAGGGGAGCGGAGATACAGACCGATAAGCGCGTAGGACAGCGCAAAGTAGCGCATCCGTGTTACGGTGATCACGTGAACGCCCGGTCAGCCAACACCGGGAGGAGAAACTCATGACGTCATCGTTGAATTTCGCTCTGAGAAATAAAAACAAGCAAAACGTGAGAATGTGCGTACACGCCTCTGACGTAGTGGCTCAACGTTGGCCGCTCCAACTCCGTGGCATTGACAGCGCTGATGATTGCGCCTCGCGCCGCACGCTAGAGTTGGCAGATTTCGGCGACTTGGCTCGCTTGAAGGTTTGCCGGCCAGTTTATTAAATAAATAAACGGAATTAGATCGTAATATTTGACGTGGGGTCTTCCTATATGATACTGAAGAGGGCTACATAGTTTTCTAAATATCAAAAATGAAGCGGAGTTGCCCTTTAAAGGGGCGGTGCAACAATTTTCGGACTTCGGTCAAAGATTTCTGGAAGTTGCCCCCTGACACTTCTGAAGTAAAGAACAGAAAACCGATTTCGCCTGCGTGTCCTAGTTGTTGCGTAAAAAAAAGATAAAGATTGGCATTTCGGGCACCCCTCAACTCACTCCCAGTCTTCAGGGTCACACCTGGTCGCACTCCCAGTGACGTCATTCGGAGTGCCGTGTAGCTTCCCGTGTGCTATCTCGGAGGACGCTTCCCCTCCCTCTCTCTGCGTACATTAGCGGGCGCTATGCTGCAGCTTAGAGCCGAGCGAGGTCACGTAATCTTTCCGCCGCAGTTCCTTCGGCTGCCACTTGAAGCTGCAGGTGGGGGAAAAAGGTCGACTTTTGCTTTGCGATTATGCAGCGGAATCGCGGCATTTTTAATAAAGGAAGTGTTTTTCTATCCTCTGGGATACGATAAACAACGTAAAAATGACGAGATGCAAATTGTTTCAATCATAAAATCGTTGCACCACCCCTTTAAAGGACACATGCAAAGGAAAAAAACATTTTTTTTAAACGGCTTAGATGGAAAAAGGACGCCATAAAACGATTTTACAACGAAGAAAAAAAATTTTTAGAGCTATATTTACGGCGCAAAACGAATTTGTAGTTGGCGCCCGCGGGCACCGCGGAAAAGTGGTCTGTATTTATCACGTGACTGGTCTTTCATTATCACGTGGTGCTTGCGCTCTTTCGGAAGCTTCCTATGGCCTCTAAAAGTAACTTATTCATCTTTGTTTGAAGTACAACAAAAAACCAAGACGAATAAGTAACTTTTAGAGCCCAAAGGAAACTCCTGAAAAAGCGCAAGCAGACGTGATAGACCTGTGCGCCGGTCAGACGACGGCGGCGGCGCCCCGAAGCAGACGAACTTGTGCGGCGGCGGCGACGGCGGCTTGGAGAAACGCGTTGAAGCGGCGTTCGCACAACGCTCAGCGTGCGGCGGCGACGCAGCGCGGCGGCGCGCGGGCCTACCACGTGACCAGCAGCGGCTCCCGCGAGCGCCAACTACAAATTCGTATAGCGCCGTAAATATAGCTCTAAAAATTTTGTTTCTTCGTTGTAAAATCGTTTTATGACATCCTTTTTCCATCTAAGCTGTCTAAAAAAAATGTTTTTTTCCAAGCTAACGAGACCCTGCTCTTCGTAATGATATTGTTTTTCTACATTTTAGAATTTCCCTTTTAGAAATAAATTAAAAATTACCCCACTGGACGAAAAAAAAAGGAACGCCGTTCCTTCTTCCGTTCCACTGAAAAAGTAACGCGTTCCCGTTCCAGTTCCACTGATGCAAAATGGAACGGTGGCGTTCCTTCGTTCCTCCGAAAAGGAACGCGTTCCAGGAACGCCGTTCCTTGGAACGCCGTTCCGTACAACACTGCTCCTTTCCCAGGAAATGCCAAGAAAAGTAGTCGCGGATTATAGCGACAAATGCTCTTCGTCACTGGTGAATAGGTTTGCGGTTTCGCCGACCGTTTTTCGCTTGCACAAGACCCTGAAGTGCAGAGCGGCGCGACGATCCTTAGAGACGATATGCCTCGACCGCCCCAAGGTACACTTATTCTCTAATACTTGAAAGAGCCATCGTCAGGGGACACTGATAGTACCGCAGGCGACGCAGATCGGTGATCGCACTCATATTGATCATGAAAGTATAACCATCCGAATGCAGCTCCTGAGTTCCCGGTTGGGCCGATAGGGGCGCCGCGTCGCTGGCTTCTCTCTTGTACGTCCATCCAAAGAGCAGACTCGTAGGTCTACCCAGCCGACTCCGACCAAACTGTTATGCTCATATTCGCCGCTATGATTTTCAGCGCAGGCGACGTGTATATGATCTTCGCTACCGAAAGCGAAGCACTCTGGGCTCTCCCGACCAATCAGTAAGAGCGAAGGGAAACGACCGTTTTTGTCTTTTTTGTTTTGTTTGCGCTCGCTCGTCACTCCAAGCTTTCAAACCGTTCCGCGCGTGCTAAAATCGAAAGTGCGGATTATACGGCAGTATGCAGTACGGTGCGACGCTGCTGCGCGCTTATGATAATTAGAGATGTACGTCTCTAATTTGACAGAGATTCTGCCGAGTGTTTTGCGTGCCTCATGACGGCGTATTACGGAGTCTACAGCGCGGCGAAGTAACCTCGGAGTGCTCATTCTTCCGCTTTCCAACAGACGACAGGTGAACTTCTATATCAATTTTTTTTTTTTGTCAGCGTTCGAAACTCGACTTTTCCATCAGAGCATCGAAATAGATTGCGTATGCAAATCGCCAGGACTTTGGAAGCCTGCCCGGCTTGCCGACGAGCAAGCTGCGCCAGCGTCGTTTGTGCAGCGAGCACTTCGGTGCTACCGTGTTTGCAAGGTGTGGGAAGATTCGTTTGTGGAAAAACGCGTGCCCCACCGTTCTTGTTACGAATCTGTTGCTGCAAGGACTTGCTCCTCTGGGTGAGTTGCTGTCAGAACAATCTTCAGTTAATTTGACAGCTTCGTGTTTATATGTTAGGATAGAGTACCGATAAAGCATTCACAGTCAGAGATGTAGACACTCCAAAACAGCACTTCTTTCTTTCTTAATTGCATTGCCTATTAGCGAGTTTGTTTATGGTTTATTCATCGTTTATTCTTATGCAGCTCACCTGCAAGCCTTTTCCTTTATTTCGGTGTTGATTTGTTTGTTTGGGTATTCAGAAGTTTAGTTTGTGGGAGTTGTTCATAGACCATTTAGATAATTCGATGATAAGTGCTATTCTCTTAGTTTGTACATTAAAGTAATTAATTTCGTTTTACATGTTTGACAACTTTACTGTGTTTACTGCCTACTACAGTACTTGGTTCCCCTTTGAGGGCGGTGGACTGCCAACGGAGTTTGTAGATGCGTGTTTGAAGTACCGCAACTCATTTGAATGGGGTTCAATAAAAAAATACATTTCAATGAACGTGCTGTTTCTGTTTGATTGCACTGGTAATATCACGTGAAGCGCAGTTGTTGTGAAGTATATCGCGCGCGGCTGGTCTGCTAGACCGGTGCCTTGCTGGCCGCTCACAGCGGTCGGCGCGGCATCAGAGCCTAGCAAACAAACCAGAAAAAAAAAAAAAAAAAAAAGAACCCCGGGGGGGGGGGGGGGGGGGGGGGGGAGGGGAAAGGAGGACGGAGGGCGCACGCCAACGGCAGTGGTGGCGCCATCTGGCAGCCTTTCGAGACCGATTTTAATCTCCGACCATACGTATGTTCGCCTTTCTGCCACTAGCGCCTCGTGGCGCTAGTTTTTCCTTACCATGGTGGAGGCTACAGCTGCACTCGGCTGGTATAACTGCAGTAAAGCTGCGACTGCCGATGTGGCTTCCCGATAAGTATGCGCGCCGCCGCAGCGAGAGGCGCACGTATCGGCACTGAGTTAGATTTTCAGGGTGCTCATAGGATGTGAAATACGAGAAACGAGGCTTACGCATCATGGACGAATCATAGTCTTCTGAAAATATTGAAATAAGAGAGAGAGGGAGAGAGAGACAGTGAGAGAAAGAACAGTTGAAACAGAATGACTGATCATAAGTTTATTTTCCTGCAGAGCATGGAGGTAGCCAATGACTGTGAAGATTGCAAGTATACACCAATCACAAAGCTCATACGTTTACCAAATCTCCAATGCTATAGGGAGAATGAGAACAGGCGTGTAAAGCATTGAATGTTTATCCCTGAGCGCATTGCATTTTATGGTCCAGTTGTAATCTGAGCTTTTTCTTTCGTCGTTTTCGGGATATTTTTAATTTATACTTTGATCGGCTGCGTTCATATTCTGCACAAACGTGACCGCACAGTGGCCTTTTTAATTTACAGTCAAGATTAAAAAAAAAAACATGAACAGGAGTTTGTTTTTTTAAACCCGCAGAGCTTTTGAGCGAACCTTGGTCGTACAGTGGCCCAATTTTTTAATAACATCACGCGAGCGCCAACCGCCGGGAAGGCCAGCGCTGTTCCGCGGAAAAACGTGGCGAGACGGGAGAGATTAGGCGCGTGCGCACAAAGCTCCTTCCGTTGCGAGCGTCGTCTGCTCGGCTATTCCGTTGATTATCAACTGGCATAGCTAACCGCCTTTAAGCAAAAATATGAACGACGCTTCCTTGCGTGATATTGCTCAGGCGTGGCATAAACCGCGCGTCATCTCGAGTTTAATTTACGATGCATTTAACAATTTAACTGTAAATGATGTCAACGTTCTTGCATTGTGTGATGAAGGCTGTGGCTCTTGATCTGTATAACTTTGTAATTTTGTGTTGGTGTAGATAACCTTGAGATTGAGACTATATAAGGAGGTGGACTAAATAAATGAGTTAGCTGAGTTTGAGACGTCGTCCTGTCTATTTTCTTTCACGTCTACGTTTTGATGTTTCTTCTCTACCCCAGACTCAGGTTAATTCAACATGATTTAACTATATGCTTCAGGCAATACTAACAGCAATCAAAACCAATCCAGTGCTTTCACCCTGCCACGTGACATCGTGCTTCCCCGTGCATTTGCACACAACGGTAAGGCCACGTAACACACTTATACCGATTGACTGGCGAAGATGGCTCCTAGCGTCGGCTGCGGTACAACACAAAGTGAAACGGATTATTGACAAGATTTTCGCTTGATGTTTTGCATTATCAACTGCGTTGTTGCTGTCGTCGTCTAGACTATACAGCCTAGTAGTCACACTTTTCTTTGACCAGTGGAAGCGCATATTTATGTCTCCTCGAGTGCCCATAAAGACACGGGAACGAGTTGGTAAAATGTCGATGGGAGGCATGACGAGTCGGCGTTACACATTCTAACGGCAATAGGATTGTTAACGCATTCCAAGAGGAGGGGCGTATCGACGATGCCCTTCGACGTTGCTAGCGCCCTGCCCTTCGACGTTGCTAGCGCCCTGCCCTCCTTTGGTACCGAGTAGGGGCTGTGTGCGATCACCGCATAACCTAGCAGACGACGCTCCCACGAGAAAGGGCTTTGTGCGCGCGCGCTTAATCTCTCCCGTATCGCCGCACGCCTCCGCGGCACGGCACTGGCCGTCCCGGCGGTCGACGCTCGCTTGATATTATTAAAAACAATTTGGCCACTGTACTTCTCCCGCAGGATTATTATCAATGTTTTTGACCGTGACTTCATATTCACTCCTTCTACACGCGGAACCTGCACTCGCCCTTTTGATGGTGGGCGTAACCTTGAAGTGCTGCCATTCATAATCAAAGGGCCGTCAGTCATCGCGTTGAAAGAAGAGCACGCCAAATTGAGCGCTGTCGCCTGCAGCGCAGAGTTGTCTCACTATGAGCTCTCGTTGTTTCGAACAACAAAGATTGTGTACAATTGCACCATGACGTTTGCATTGATTTAGTGACCCCCCCCCCCCCCCCCCCCCCCCCCCAATGAATGATTGGAAAACAAACCCTTTTTAAGCGGAATCGGAATGGCTTCAAAAACAAATTACTTAGCGCAATCGATCATTAAAGTACGCAGATTATGCGGCCTCGCAATCATTTGACGGGGTTTCACAAATTCTTTCCAAATAACGGCATCAATCCTGAAGCAGTTCCCTCAAGAGCGCATGGAAAAGGCGGTATTGTTTTGGCGGTAAATAAATAAAAAAAAATATATATATAAAGAAAATGTAGCGCTAGAAAAATCAATAAACAATTAACAGGGTTTCTGCTTGGTATTCTGCCCGCATCTGCCGTTTTTAGACACATTGGTATCCGTTCGGTGCCCTCTTCGTTTGAATTTATATTGCCCGCGACTGTGCCATGTGCTCGCATCCACCACGCCATTCTAACGTTTCGAACTCCTGATAATCAGAAAGCTATCATTGCATCCCAGCACGCGGATATTTCGTCGTTTCCTAGGGTGTGTAAGCTCCGCGCCCTGAGCCCATTTCTCTCGAGCAGCGGGAGTGAACTGTTCCGCGAAACGCGACCATGTAATGCTGAGTGTACCGTCCATGCGATAATACTACCGCAAAAGAGACGTTGGAACATCTGTTTATGCACAAGCCACATTCGAATAGGGGCATTCACTGGAGGCCCCTATTTCAGTGCGGTGTGTAGAACGGAGGTTCAGAACGCTCTCACATTAATATCCTGCTAAGACGGGGCAATCTTCATGGTGCGGAATGCACATTGCAAAAGGACTGTAGAAGCTCGCTATCAGCTGGCGCTAAGCAGCCGCCCCACACAGCTATGGCCGCCCAGTGAAAGCTTCGTATACAAGCGTCTGTCAGCATCTCTCCATGTGGGCTAACAAAAACGCTTGTAATTGGCTCGTGGCCTGGGGCGTCCAATACACATTCAATTAAGGCTCATTATTTGTTCTGTTTTTATTATTTTTCGTGCGCAAGTATGCTTCACTTTATTTGATAGCAAACTCGAAGCTACAAGCAAAAGCACGTTCCCCTCAACCATTGCCTCCTCTATACTGACAAAGCCCTGGCAGATCGCCGCGACAAGCGGCCGTCGGAATTGAAAAGGTAGAGTGGCAGGCAAGGGATTATCGGAGGGGCACCTGACGAGCGCCCCTCTGCGGCGAAACGCCGAAACACACTTCTCCCGAGCGATGGAATGTCCGCTCGTGCTCCAAACGTTCCTCGCGCTACTGCTTCTTTTCTCGTCGGGTATGAAAACCATGTTTCGGGTCCTCGCCGCTGAGAAAGCTGTGCACTGACGTCCAGGGTCCCCCGAGAAATACTCTGTGCTACCAGATCCTCACGCTCCAAATCTGCGACCCGGTACTCTATGACTCCGTCGTCAAACTGCCAGGCACTGTGACTATAGAGGAGACTACGGCTGAACTACAGTGTACTAGAACCTGAACGATACTCGCATCGCACGAGTACGCGTACTTGGCAGGGGACACTGAAAGGTCGCAGCTGGCTCTTGTAGCGTCCGTTACGCTGGCAACTTGTATTAAAAACGGATAAAAAACAATGAGTGCAGTAGGCAGGCGTAATGACGCAAGTTCAAACACGACTTACAAATATTGTTTTTTGTTCACCTGAGCGCTGCTCCAGACTTGAAAGCGACGCCCTTTATAAAGAGAGTTTGGCCATACATTGGTTTGAATAGGCGAGCATCTCGGGGCTAACCACAGGCCACGAAACGGCCCCTAGGCGGGGGTCGCGTGCTCCTAAATATGTGACACGACTAATTACAGTCATTTTAGCGTCGCTAGAGTGAAGAGGTTTAGCTCTCGGTGACCGAAAACTTTGCGCATGTGAGGTTTTTAACACGCCAATATTCAACTGTAGAATAAACGAGCGTGCGCTTCAAACCAGGGCCGAATTGTTAGAAACAGCGTCTCAGCTGAGACGGCGGAAGAAAGCACTGCCAAAGCCAGCGCACGACCCGAGCGGGACTCCGCGTCTCAAGACGCCCGAGCGCCCCAACCTTTGCACTGTGTTCTTTCAGCAGTCTCAGCTTAGACGCTGTTCTAGCAAGCTGGCACAGAGCAAACTATCACCGAACTCCTTCTGCACAAACATCCTAGCGCAGACAAAAGCATGGGCACGAGGGCGTGGCTTGGAAAGTGCCTCCTATGCACGAGTTCTCGTACAAACTTTTACAGGTACAAACATAGCTCAGTATTTCGCCGAGCTGGCTCGCGCGCCTTTGCCTTGACTTTAGTGCAGACATGTGTGGGATAGAATAGAGAGGCCGAGATTGAACGCTTCTATTTCACGCTTTAAATGTCGTCTGCCATATTGTTATGTCACGGTCTCCTGATTGGTCGACGCTGTGTCGTACCTTTAGTTTACGCTTTAACCGCGGGGGGGGGGGGGGGGGGGGGGGGGGAGGAGGGGAGAGTTTTCGGCGCTGACGGCGGCCTCTGCTCCGCCTACTGTCCAAACTCTCCTAATATACGGCTCTGCTTGAGATCTACGGGCCTATACACCTTTGCAAGTGGGATCCCGGCTTAACCTTGAACCGCGAGCCGAGGTGAGTCAGGTCTAGTGTCCAGTTAGGACGTTCGCTGCTTGTCGTACATTGTTGTCAAGCTTCCCTTGCTGAAGCATACACCACTAAGCGGAGAAAGAAATTAAAAAAAAAATAATAATAATTGTAAAATGTACACGTGTTGTCTTCGACCGCGAAGGAGCACACACAATTAAATTAAATAAACTAAACAAGTAAAAAATCGAAAAATCTTAAATATATTTAAAGCTTCAAAGCGCTCATCAGACGCGCCAGAAGCCGTATGGCCATTGCATCAACGATGGCTGCGACCGCGGCTGCTCTGGCTTCCACTGCGAGCTGGAACAGAGACTACGATCGGTATAAAGTCAGTTCTAACCCTTAAAGATACACTGTCCCACAGTATTTGACGCTGACATTCCCTGTGAATACCTTCAGCGTTCTGAAACGGTAACGCTGGCCTTCGGCGATACACCAGACGCCGCCGCCATCTTGTCATCGGGTACCCCAATGACGTGCCCCTGATGCACCCCAGCATGGCGAAACGTTACGCGGTGCAATATTCCTCAAAATGGCAGCGCGGAGGAGACTTTCTTGGAAACGTGTATAGACCCGTAGCTCTTAAGCATTGAGCAGCGCTCCAGGCGAGCAAAATATAATATTTCTGGCTCGGGTTTCCAACACGCGTCATTACGCTTCCCCACTCAGGTTTCCTACACTCCGTTCCATTATAACTGTCAGCGTACCCGAGGCCACAAGCGCGTGGACGGAGCTTTCAGTGTTCCGGTCAACCACGCTCGCCGGTGCAGTGCAAGCATCGTTCAGAAGAACATGTTTTTTTTTCCTGTAGCTTTATCTTTGCTATCACGTAAAGTGAAACATACTATTTCTCGGAGGCTATGAAAGAAAGCAATACAAATAATAAATCCGAAAAGAATGTTCGGTAGGATGGTGAGGCCGGGAGCTGCATAATTCTTAGGTATATATATATATATATATATATATATATACACGAGGCGTGATCAAAAACTCCCAAGACTGACTTTGTAGCGTAAAAACAGACGGAAGCAAAGTGATGGGCGCGAAGCAGTCGAAGGAAAGGACCTTCGGGCGCCGCTGTGTCAACATTTGAAGCTGCGCTTCTTTAGTTTTTGACCGCGTGCATGAATACAATGACGATTTCGCCATCAACTGCAAACGACAGCGAGAAGAGCGAACACAACTTCTGGCATCAAACTGCGGAAAGTATCAAAGAGAGGCATTTGAAATGATTCAGCAGCTTGTGTCGAAAATCAGGGAATTTTACCAAATGTTTTAAGGTGGCACTCGGACTTCAGGGACGGTACGTTAATCGGGGTTTTGTGGATATTTATACAGCGTGTAGTTGGTCAGCTTTTTCAAAGTTTTGACGAGTCACTCGCTGCGGATGAACGATTTAGCCAGTGCAGTATGACTGCTAGCCTGGGGTCAATAATGTGCACCACGCAGTAGTAATACACGAGCGCACGCCGGTGCGATGCTCATTCAGATCGAAACGGGCAGGGGTGGGGATGGAACGGGAACGGCAGAACATCGCTGAAGACGAAGAGCCGTAAGGCGACTTTATCCAACCTCTTATTGACCTCAGTGATATCCTGCCACTCTTGGGGCGCGAGTGCCAATCAAAACACTTCGCACTACTAACAGCTTCTTGACGTAATCAATCTAAATCAATTCAGAGGTCTCGGTTTTAGATTGGCCGAGTTTGACGTAAAGTGGATGTTTGCTCTCGCTTTGGTCTGCAGCCTATGGAGATAACGCCATTATGCTCGTGCATGTGGTCAACCAAAATTGTGTAGCGCAGTTCCGAATGTTCACAGAGCGACGCCTTTTGGCATTACGACGCAGGAAGGTCCCCGCATACGACTGCTGCGCGCGCATCACTGTCGTTTCCTCTCATTTTACGTTACAAAATGAAACCTTTTTGATAACAAAATGAAACTTTTTGATCCAACCTCCGATATAAGTATTTTTAGACTCTTCTGTATTTCGCGTTGACGATTGCTGGCAGATGATTGTAGTCGAACGTGGCACGTGTGTAGTGTGTGGAGGGTGCAGCCAGCATACCATTTTTGCGTCCTGTTCACACACTAGTGGTCCCTGCCCGAACACAACGGGCCTCTTTGGACGAGCGCTGAATGAGGCACCGGCCAGAAGCTGCGTTCGATGAACCTGCACTGCCTGCACCAGCTGCATTCGGTGTACACCACTGTATTTGCTTTACGTGCGAAGCCTATCTCAAAGCCACGGAGTAAAAATGTACACTTGATGAAACGCTGCACGTAGAACGCTGGTTGCGATCGACCATAGGCCCGTAGCTCTCAAGTTTTGAGCAGCGCTCCAGGCGAGCAGAATAGAATATTTGGCTCGCGTTTCGAACGTGCGTCATCACGCTTCCCCACTACAGTTCTTTTTATACTCCGTTCCATTCTAAGTGCCAGCGTAGCAGAGGCTACAAAAGCGCGCTCCGAGCTTGCAGTGTCCCTTCCAAGGACGCGCGCTCCTGCAGTGCCAGCATTGCTCACGGGAACATGCCTTTGCAAGTAGCTTCAGCTTCGCTATCATGTAAATTGAAACATACGGGCTCACGGAAGCTATGAAAGAGCGCAATGAAATAATAAAGCTGATTGGGACGCCGAGGGCGCGAGCTGCATAATTCGTTTTTATTTTATTTTCTGACTTTTTCTTATGCCGCGTCTACAGATGCTGTCAGATGCTTATATTCGAACGTGGCACGTGCAAAATTGAACGTTACAGCGCCACCTGGATAGTGCTGCCAGCATAACATGGTCCCGTCTTGCGGATGCGCTCGCGCCCCCTGCCCGAGAGCAACGGGTCTGTACAAAGTCCTGTTCGCGCGACCGTCTAGCCTCAACCGAAAGCGTCTGCGCCGTCCAGAGGGCGTCACACAGAAAAAACAACAACAAAGAAAACGCCAAAAACATTTCTCATGTCCCTGGAACTCGGGCCCGCGCTCATTACGTTCGGAGTGTGTGCTCTGATATTGATGGACGCTGGCTTGCTCTTCTACTGCAACGCTTTCGTAAAACTACTATTACCGCTTTTAGGCACGAAACAAGGTTGAGTAACGGAGCAGTATCTAAGTAAGAAGTGCACTGCAGTGTCAAGTTCTACACGATTTGAGCAACTCATAAAAGGACTTAAAAAAAATCATGTCTCTCAAGGGAAGCGTATAAAACCGGACATGCGACTGCCCTAAACAGCACTAAAGTCCCTTGGTAAAATTCACGTTTACAAGTGCCGCCAACCATTGAGGAAACGCAGAAGACACGTGCCATGAGCGTTTGCTCCGCCGCCCTTGGCTTTCAAGGGCTGCTCGAGACACAGGTTTCGAGCACTGGCGCATTCGACGCTAATTTCAAGACAAACGCAAACACACCGAGGGGTTTTACCACAGCGTTATCCTGTATTCGCAACGAGACGCTCGGGTATCGGCGCCTGGTAGAATTGTTTCAGAGCCCTAGAGTGGGGATACTTCAACTTCGTTTGCTGGTGCAAGCACGTGCAATGCCAAGCTTCTGTGCACTATGGAAATAAAACATAACTTCGTGGATAGCACGTGCACTACCCATATTGAGGAAAACAGACGCGCTGCCATCGAGCTTCTCATCGCGAATAGGCAACCTACGGGAGCCAGAGTTGAGCGTTCAGCCATCTTGAAATCCTAAGTTCTGCAGGAAAGCGAGAGCTCTCGCGTGTAGGAGCCGTGCTTGCCCGATTGCGGCTGGTCACATGACTGAATACAGCGTCTTGATGTCGCCGCGGGCTGTCGTCTCCTTCCGTCGCTCACTTTCTCGGCGCATGGCCCCTTTTCTTTGCAAATGCAACCAGGCGGTGCTCCAGTCCTTGGCGTCCCAGAGAACTTTCGTTTCATAAAAAAAGTATGAACGAAGCAAAGCTTAGGACCGCTGCTTGCAACGTCGATGAAACATTGAACCATCAATAGACATATTGCTATATTACCCAAGCATCAAGGAGAATGCAGGGATTGGTGTTCCACGCGCAGCACGTCCTGGCCTCAGCAGTAGTAACTTTTCTAAAGCAAATAACTAAAACAAATGGCATCTTGCACGTGCGTTTGTAAACGCTTTATTTTGGTTATTTACTTCGAATCTTTTATACGGGGAAGGCGTGCGCGTGTGGCGCGAAGAACACCACTCTTAGCGAAAAGTCGTTCAAAATCAGTACACTCGAAGTGTACTGAAGTATACTAAAAGTATACTTTCAGTGCGGTTTTTGTACTGATTGTATACTTTACGTGTACTTAAAGTGTACTTCCAGTAAAAATGGCGGTGGACTGAAAGTATACTCGTCCGTACAAAACTAGTACATGTAGTAGAATCGTAGTGCCCGCGGCAAAACGTAGTTCAAAATCAGTATACCGAAAGTGCACTTGAGTATACTAAAGGTCCACTTTCAGTGCTTGCAGTCGGTGTACTCAAATTATAATAACGGGTATATATATATATATATATATATATATATATATATATATATATATATATATAGTGCGATTTTTAACATCAACACACTAAAAACGCGATATATAGGCCGATGCCGTTTTCACAAAATGGTTGTGGGGCTCGGTGGACATTAGATGAGTAAATAAACGTCACAGTACGTTGTCTACTTAGCTTTTTTAATTGACATTGTAATTGACCATGTTGAATTTTCAATTTTAAAGGGGCTATGAATAAGCTCTAGCCCAACTGAAACAATTTGCGAAAAGGTGACGAGTTTTAGGTTATTCATAGCTAAAACTGCCTTTTGTCGCCTGATTAAAAACAGCGCACTGGACAGAGCGCAGGATGCTATTCTTAATTATTCCCTTCAGTCGAACCGTTGGAAGTATGATGCTGGAGCATCCACCAAAGGCACGCTTTCAAAAGAGTGCAACTTCGTTCATGCTAATGCGACAGCACTTTATGAGGGTTGTAACTTCACTAGAAAATTAAATAATGCATAGAACTCCAGTATGAGAAGTTCTCGCTAACACAAACAAACATGCCATCACCGATATGCCATGTCAAAACCGCTAATTTCACTCTCCACTTTGCCCGCCCCTGCCGCGCGTGGTTCTTGAATCGAGGGAAAAAGTGCGAAATTTGATAAATAAATATCTTAAGGCCCCTTGCTGTTTCGTGAATAGTTTTGATTGTGTTAGGCTCCAATAACGACCGCTTCTAAAACAGCAATAATAATAAAAAAGTAAATTTACGGATTTTAATTACTTAAAAAAATGTTGCCACGGTTATTCACCCATGTAATGTCCGCCGAGTCGCACGACACACATGAAGAGTGCATCAACATGACATACGTTGTTTCAGATATCCTTATCCACAGCAATCAATAGGACAGGAGGCAAAAGAAACCACGGCTAATAATGGGGACATAAGGTGCTCCACCTTGCATGGTCGCATGCAGCGCAAATCAACTTCCGATCCGCTTAAGCGAAGTGATGTTATGAATGGAAGCTCGCTCTGAAATTGGCTGGAGAAATCGGCGCCTTTATGTAACAACCTCAATGTTTCACCGAAAGTGTTTCATGGTGTAGATTTATCTTGCAAAACTCTAAGACATCTCAAGTAACGTGAAAAGAGATCTACAATTGCAACAACGAACAACACCGTCGATCGAGATTTCCACACTGTAAAAAATCGACGTAAATTTAACGTGTCTTTCCCTCGTCAAAAAAGACGGACACGCTCATTGTTTCAAAACACGAGGTTGCCCTCATTATTTATGTGCCGCGAGAGCCGATCCTTCCAGGAAAGCCGAAATACCAACGGTGCAAGCATGCGCTGATGAATCAAAATAGCCTTGGCGACAAGGGAGAAATTGCTTGAGATAGTTTCGGTTTTACACTGAAAAAGAAAACCGAAAGTTTAGATAACACCTAAGATAGACTAAACGTTTTGTTAATTTTTTACGAATATAATAAAGTGACATTATTATTATTAATATATTATTTGCTTAGTTTTGTCTTCAAAAAAAAAAAAAAGAACAAAAAAAATAGACTTTTGAAAACTGCGCAAGACCATCGCTATTGCAATCAGCTTCCATTCGGCCGCCGTTGGAGTTTCGGAGAGTTCGAGAAACGCTTCCTTTTCACGTTTTAGCCGTTTTAGCGGATATTTTAGATATCTTACTTACGAATACCGTGTTCAATAATAGGATGCGATTACTGAGAGCTGTGAGACGCAGCGTCGCAAGTGGCGGACAGTCATGGCCGACTGGTGCAAGCGAAGGTGAGGAAGTTCCTTTTGTTTCTGCCGAAGCGCGCCGCTGTTTCAAACTTTGTCTTGTACCGTGTGCTTGCTAAGCTATGCTTGACTCTCACTATGCTCCACCCGGTTTTATTTCGTTATTTGAAAAGAGCGTATCTTCAAAATTTATGGCTCTCTCCGCAGAGTGAGAAAGATTCGCGTGCTGCGGAACCGAGGGCCAGCCGAGGGCCTGTCCTGGTCGCCGTCCCTACGACGGTCGCCCGACGACGCTTTTGCGGAGCGTTCAAGTACAGTCTGACGGCAGTTCAAGCAATCACAGGTCATGCTAGTTCTGACGTGTGGTTCCAACAGTCTGTCGTCAACGATTTGTTTCATAAAGCGGGAGCGTGAAAAACGTTACAAGAGCGAGCAGCATGATTTCTTGCCCGTGCTGATGCCTGTGCCGTAGAGACGGACGATCTCTTTGCGTATGCCGAAGCGGCACGCTTTACAAGTTTGCGATTTTGTGTTGTGAATAAAGTGAGTTTGGATGTCACGTTTTTTAGTGGCGGCGAAAGCCGCTACAAAAGGCAGAGCAGTTAGAAAAAGCAAAAGCATGAAAAAAATATTAAAACACCTGAATATCCGATGGAGTTGAAAGACTACCAATGTACCAACTCGCCCAGTTATTCTTTGTCAAAGGATAATAGCCAATACTAATAAATAAATAAATGCCAACTTTTAAATGGTTAGACATTTGAAATTGATGCAGTGCAGCCCTACCCTGCTCTAGTGCTTTTATGATATCAGATTATGTGTAAATATATAGGATAGTTCATAGCAACCATTTATGTCCGACCCATTATATTGAATTTTATCTCTAAAAGCTCGGAGTTATATAAAAAAAGTACTTATCATAAATTAAGCCGCACCACTGAATGTGTAATAGCGTATGACTTGCATGTGCGTTCACAGCAAAAGAAAAGGAGGCATTAAGAAAATGCCAATCATTTTGTTTGCTCTGTGTTAGAGCTTCTTTCAGGTATCAGGTTTTCAGAAACGATACTGTCCGATTTTTCTTGCCCTTTTGTCAGGATGAAGTTGTTACTATGTTGCCTTCCTCAGATAGTGGTCCTTTGAGCGAATTATGTGATGTTATATCATAGAGTGGCATAGGGTAATTTTCTCTTCTCTTTTTACGCAGGATGTAATGGCATATTATCATCCCAAACGAGAGTGTACAGTGAGGCAGGCTCGGAAACTTGAATAAAGTGATAAGTAGGATTTCAATTTCTGTCTTATCAATTACGCGAAGAACACTGATCATAATGTTTGTATGCTACACATACATACTTTCAGTTGAAAAATGCAATGCAGCTCTTCTTTATGGCTTTTCTCAGACAGTTTCAGAAGACGCTCTTGCACGCTCGAAGCTCACGAGGCGGTTACGAAAGAGCTCAAAATAAGGACCTCTGAGCTGTCCTTAACACGTAATTGATTACGGGACGTGCTTGCATTTGCGAGTTGCTTCGTGCGCATGCCTTTGATAGCTAAGACACCGGATATATATTTTGGCGTACAGCCCCAAGAAACTAAGTAATGGCAGCCTGTGAATACAATTCATACGCAAGCTGCCACTTTGATCACACCTATTAGTAATTTCCTCGTGATCTTGGTATTACGCCGGTGCGTTTCAGGGCATAATTGTATATAATTTAACATGGTGCCTTGTGATTCCAGACGGACTTACCCATTCTTGTGTTCGTTCCCGTTTATAGGATCTCCGGTAGATTGGACCTCCGGTTGTACGACGGTGATAACCTGGCGGGAACGACGGCATGTTAAAGCAGTAACGGGTAGTCAAGGGTCTTTGCGAACAATATAGACCACTCAATCAATTGATGGTAAATACAGTTGACCAATCAAAAACCTAAATAATCAATAAATCACTTAGTGGATGGGTCAATAAATCAGTCAATCTAGTAATTGATTAATCAATCCCTCAGCCAGTTATTCAAAGCATTGTTTAATTAACTGATAGACTGACTAGGTGATTAATTAATTGTTTGAATAATTTGATTATTGGTCGAGTAAATGGTATGTCGATTAAACGACAGTTATCCACTATTCCCCTAATCAATCAATCAATCATTCATTACAAATAAGGAAAACACAAGGAAAAATTGGCTTGCAGAGATGTCATATCCGTTTAAAAGGAACTTGCTGCAGCGCGCGGACCTTCAGCAACAAACCTTTCGCACCGTCGAATTTGCATCTTTCGGCAAGACATCACATTCGTATCATTCAATCAATGAGTCAGTGGAAAACTTGGAAGCCGACCTGCCCTGAACAAATGAGCAATACGAATAAGAACGCCTAAAACGATATAAGTACCTGAGTAAGATGCGAAAAGGAAGGCAGGACGATGGCCGCTGAATCTGTTCGAGAGCTGAAGGCAAATCGAATGGCTGTTTTCGCTCGTGAAATGAAGAAGCGGTCTTCAGTTTTGTTTTTTGTGTTACAGAGCGTATGGTGTGCATTTTTTGGGGCGAGCGCTAGTTCGGCGGAATAATGTTTCAAAGCCTTGACATCGTGCTCGCATGCGTGTTGCATTGGCTGCAGTATCAGCGTAAAGGGTTAGGAAAATAAATTTTAGGTCTTATTTCTTTGTTTAGGTAGTGTATATGCTGTGGCGGGCAGCACAAAAACACTATTCTAGAAAATTGTGTCTGGGCTGCCAGGAGACAAGTTATAAAAACTAATTTTAAAACGAATGAACATTTTTTAAGATTGTGCTTAGTGGCGGCGCGTGAAGCTCCGTCCAGGCTTTCAAACATTATTCCGCTCAAGTAGCGCTCGCGCTAAAAATGCAAGTCTGAAAGCCAGGAGTGCGGGCAAGCTCGCGCATATACCTCTGGCTGCAGTCTCAGCTTAAATCACTCATTAGCTTTGTAAAACGAAAAAGAAAACTGAAGACCGCTTCATCATTTCACGAAAACAGCCATTCGATTTGCCTTCAGCTCACGAACAGTCAGAAGATTCAGTGGCCATCGTCCACCCTTCCTTTTCGCATCTTACTCAGGTACTTATATCGTTTTAGGCGTTGTTATTCGTATTGCTCATTCGTTCAGGGGAGGTCGGCACCTAGGTTTTCTACTGACTGATTGATTGAATGATACGAACGCATTCTCTTGCCGAAAGAAGCTAATACGACGGTGCGAATGGTGTGCTGCTGGCGGTCAGCGCGCTGCGGCAATTTCCTTTTAAATAGGTACGGATATGACATCTCTGCAAGCCAATATTTTTTTTGTGTTTTCCTTATTTGTAATGAATAATTGATTGAATGATTGATTGATTGATTAAGTGAATAATCTATTTACTAACGTTTAGTCAACACACCAATTACTCGACCGACAATCAAATCAATCAAATAATTAATTAACTAGTCAATCTATCAGTTAATGAAACAATGCTTTGATTATTGATCGAAGGATTGATTAGTCAATTACTAGATCGACTGATTTTTTTATTTATCGACTAAGTGATTGATTAATTATTTAGGATTTGATTGGTCAACTGGCTTTAGCATCAATTGATTGAGTGGTCTATATTTTTCGCAAACACCCTTGACTACCCGTTACTGCTTTAACATGCCGTCGCTCGCGCCAGGTTATCACAGTCGTACAGCCGGACGTCCAATCTACCGGAGGTCCTATAAACGGGAACAAACACAAGAATGGGTAAGTCCGCCTGAAAGCAAGCCGCACATGTTAAATGATATGCAATTGCGCCATGAAACCCACCGGCATAATAACAAGATCACGAGGAAATTACAAGTGAGCGTGATCGAAGTGGCAGCTTGCGTATGAATTGTATTCACAGGCTACCTTTACTTAGTTTCTTGAGTCTGTACATTAAAATATATCTCTGGAGTCTCTGCTATCAAAGGCATACGCACGAAGCAACCCGCAAGTGCCAGCGCGTTCCATAATCAATTAGATGTTAAGGACAGCACAGAGGTCCTTATTTTGAGCTCTTTCGTAACCGCCTCGTGAGCTTCGAGCGTGCAAGAGCAAACACATCATGACGGAGGGCAAGAAGAGCGTGCGGGAGGTCTGCCATTCAAACGAGATTTCCTGCCGTTCATACCCTGCCAAATCGGCTCATTCGATATACCTTTACCCGCCTTCACCGGTGCAGAAAATTGTTCCGCAATGCTGAAAAGTGCAGTCTAATGTACTTCCGTTTGCGTTTTTAGCACGGTGGAAGGCGCATATAGACCATCTTAGTGTTTACAGACATGAACTGCTGCTTCCGTACCAAGCGACTTCCGTTCGCTCCCTCTTTGCAAGGCTGACGAGCTTGCTTATGTGACCATTGCAAGAAAGCATAAATTCTGCACGAAAAACGAAGTTTGAGAAATAGCGAAGGTTTTCGGCTCTACGATTTAACATCCCGTAGGAGACAAGATGGGTTATAAGAACATTGGAAAGATTTGAACAGGTCTCGCGCTTCTTAGTGCTGTAGGCGCTCGCCTAGAGATTTGGCGGTTCACTGTTTCATCGACGTTGCAAACAGCGGTCCTAGGCTTTGCTTCGTTCCTACATATTTATGAAACGGAAATTCTCTGGGATGCCAAGGCCTGGAGCACCGCCTGGTTGCATTTGCAACGAAAGGGGGCCATGCGCCGAAAAAGTGTGTAACGGAAGGAGACGACAGCGCGCGGCAACATCAAGACGCTGAGCTCTTATTCGAATGAGCAGTGGGTAGACTTAAAGCTTTTCGCCGAATTCAGTCATGTGACCAGCCGCAATCGGGCAAGCACGGCTCCTACACACGAGAGCACTGGCTTTCCTGAACAACTTAGGTTTTCAAGATGGCTGAACGCTCAACTCTGGCTCCCGTAGGTTGCCTATTCGCGATGAGAAGCTCGATGGCAGCGCGTCTGTTTTCTTCAATATGGGTAGTGCACGCGCTACCCACGCAGTTATGTTTTAGTTTCATTGTGCATACAAACTTGGCATTGCACGTGTTTGCACCAGCAAAGAAAGTTGATGTATGTTCAATCGGGGCTGTGAAAACATTCCACCAGGCGCCGATACCCGAACTTCTCGTTGCGAATACAGGACCAGGCTGTGGATAAAAACCCTCGGTGTGTTGGCGTTTGTCTTGGAAGTAGCGTCGAATGCGCCAGTGCTCGAAGCCTGTGTCTCGAGCGGCCCTTGAAAGGCAAGGGCGTTGCAGAAGTGAAATGAGCGGCCCTGGGAAGAGAATGGCGGCGGAGCAAACGCTCATGGCACGTGTCTTGCGGGTTTCACCTATGGTTGGCGGCACTTGTAAACGTGAATTTTGACAAGAAACTTTACTGCTGTTCCAGCCAGTCGGGGGTCGGCTTTTATATGCTTCTCTTGAGAGGCATGATTTTTTTTAAGGTCCTTTTCTGGGTGGCCCACGTCGTATAGAACTTTCCACTTGCAGTACACCTCTTACTTAGACACTGCTTCGTTACTCAACCTAGTTTCGTGCCTAAAAGCGGTAATAGCAGTTTTCCGAAAGCGTCGAATTAGAAGAGCAAGCCAGCTTTTATCAATATCAGAGCACACGCTCCGAACGTAATGAGCGCGCACCCGAGTTACAGGGACATGAGAAATGTTTTTGCGTCTGTTTTTTTTTTTTTTTTTTTTGTGTGTCGCGCTCTCTGGACGGTGCAGACGCTGTCGGCTGCGGCTACACGGGCGCGCGCCAATAGGAATTTATATGGCCGATTACGACCAGCGTTCGACGTGCAGTGTTTCATCAAGTATATATTTTGCTCCGTGGCTTTGACATAGGATTCAAACGTAAATCAAATACAGTGGTGTACACCGAATGCAACTGGTGCAGGCAGTGCAGGTATATCGAAAGCAGCTTCTGGCCAGTGCCTCATTCAGCGTTCGTCCAAAGAGACCCGTTGTGTTCGGGCAGGGGCCGCTAGCGTGTGCACGGGACGCGAGAATGGTATGCTGGCTGCACCCTCCACGCACTACGCACGTGCCACCTTCGACTGTAATCATCTGTCAGCAATAGACCCGTTGCTCTGCACTCTTAGAAAAAAGGGTATGGATAGTCCTCCCTTAGGGGAGGAACGGTCTTGTAACCTATGTTCCTTTAGAAAGAGAGAAACTTTCGTCCCTGAAGCAGGGGAGCAAAGTTCCTCCGTCGCCTGCATCTCAATATGGCGGCCCCGAATCGAGTAAATCAAGCCCAATAAGGCTTGGCGAGGACGCTACGTCTCTTGTACGGGACGAGAGCAGCAGCAAATGAAAGCGTAACACGAGCTTTCCGCAAACTGTGTTTATTTCCGAAGCCAGATTCCCCCCACAGGTACAGAAACTTGCGTTTCGAAAGCAGTTACTCAGTCTTCTCGTCGACAGCACTGCGATGTTAAACGGAGACAACCGACACCCAGTTACTTCGTGCACTTTGCGTCTTACCTTTGGTGTTCCTCGAGTCACAATTCCTTCGTCAACCGCACATCACGGAGAAGGGCAAACTCAATCCGCGAAACCAAAAGCCGCTCTCGAAAGAACAAACTCGAAGCCGCTGTTTATCGCGTAGCGTGAAAGAAGGTTAAATTGCTAGCCACCAGATGGCGGGGTCAAGCAGAGTATTGCAAGTAGCTAGGCTAGGTGGCGCTAGGTACCGCCCAATTCCTGTTGTACAAAAAATAATTTGCTTCCCTCAGCTACTACTGCGCTTGGAGATCCTCTACACTACACACATTACGCTCATTACAACATCAGGTGAACATACATTGAGCACATACACGGCACACACAAATATCAATACAACCTGAACACCACACTAACCCGAACACTATACCTGTGCTCTGCGTTTCCGTCTTTTATACTGGTCGTTTTGAACGCACGGAACATTTCGGTGACTCCCTAAGCAATAAAAAATATTCCTAGCACGTTGATTTTTTCCCAGCAATGTCATACATCTGAGAGTATTTTGAATGGCTCAGGCGATGAATCTCTTATTAAAAAGTAAACGCTCGATCATGCCGTAATTATTTGAAAGCCAATAAATCAAGCCGCTCCAATGCAGTTCGAAGCCATGAGTTTGTTTCCCCACACGACACGTCGTAGCCTGTATTTCTATTGGTTTTTCTATTTGTGCTGTTCGCGCAAAGCTGCAATTGCCGTCTTGACTTAATCTCTGTAGAGCGGATATTCACTCAGCTGGAAGTGATGCTTCACGGACTGAGAAATCGTTTTTCGATCAACTTGAATGCAGTCAAAGCCGCGACTTGCGGCAGGTGTTAAGTGTACGGAGCTACGCCGCGGCGAGCCCGAAAACTTCTAGCGCTCATCCCAGCGCGCCACGGAGGGCAGTTTCTCCAGGAACCGTAGTATATTTAAACAGTAAAATAAAGGGTAGCTTTTTTTTTTTCGGTTTTACCTGCTATTGTTTTTTAATGCCGAAATTCCAGGCTGTAAATATACGTACTTTCCGTCACGATTTCGTACTGGTCAGTCCTTGCCCCAGAGCGCAATCGCTCTCGGGGACGAGACAATTCCGAGTCACATTGGCTACTGTACGATAGGAGCTTCTACTGTTCAGACCAGCGTTCCAACATGACTATCCGCACGTTGATCGATTGCACGTAATCCTTCAAGTGTCATTAAACCTTTTAATGTAAAGCGGAATGTCAATCTGCGACACCCCGCCCCCTCCGATCACGGCCCGTCCAGCGGCATCAATGCCCAACAGTTTACGATCTCATCTTCTTGTTACACCACTGATACGCGAACACACGGTCACATCGGCGATAATTCCAGTGTTCTGTTCACACCCCACAACACTGCCATCACGATGCTGCAGCTATGTTGCTGATACGCACAAACACAGAACCACGTTGAACGCCGGTTGCACTCGGCATCGGAAAACAGAACCGAGCTCAGGGGGGAAGGCACCCAGGCAGCCGGCAGCAAAACCTGCCTGTCTTGGACGCAGTTCCTGCGGTTTCCATAACGTCGAAAACGTCGACACAGTTCCGCGTGGTTTCGCTACTGTAGTGACTGCAGTGCTGTAGTTCCGTACCGCGCGAGTCCCACAATCCGGAGACGGCCATCGCCCAGTGTACGTGGCGCTGCTGGCACTGCTCCGGAACTTCGCTGTTTCTAGCGGCTTCGTTTGCTCGTGTGATAAAATTAGTGATAAAAACGTCAATACAACCGAAATGTTCGGCACGTTTGGACTAGAAGACGGAATTACAGACGGCCTTCGCTGCCGCTGAAGCTCAATCAACTCAGCAGCTATTTATGAAACAACGTGCGCGACCTGCTCGAAAAACGAAACCGAAAGAAGATGAGTCGGGAGGGCGAAAGCTTTCTCCCGTCTGCCTGGAGAAGGAGAAAAACGTTTCGTTCCTCCCCTTTTCTCGTGTCCGCTTGGGGGCGCGTCGGTTGAAGGGAGGAAGACGCGCCGTTGCTACTTTTTTCCTCCATTTTTTCTTAGAGTGTGGGGCAGGAGGCGGGAGCGCATCCGCAGGACGCGACCATGTTATGATGGCTGAATCATCCAAGTGGCTGTGTAACGTTCGATTTTGTACGTGCCACGTTCGAATGCAAGCATCTGAAAACGCCCGATAACAAAACCTCTAAAAAAATTAAAAAAAAATTATGCCGCTCGCGGCCAGAGCGTCCCATTAGACATTGCTTTAATCTTTGCCATCTTTCATAGCTTCCGCGAGCGCGAATGTTGCACTTTACGTGACAGCCAAGCCGAAGCTATTCGCAAAAGCACGTCCTCCTGAAAGATGCTCCCACTGCACGAGCGCGCGTGTTTGACAGGGAAGCTGAAAACTCGCAGCTAGCTCTTGTAGCCTCTGCTACGCTGGCACCTACTTAGAAAGGAACGGAGTAGAAAAAAACTCTAGTGGGGAAGCGTATTGACGCAGGTTCGAATCTCGATCCAAATATTCTATTTTGCTTGCCTGGAGCGCTGCTCAAAACTTAAGAGCTACGGGCCTATTGTCAATGCGAAATAACAAAACGTCTAGAAATAAATATATCCGAGGTCTGACCAAAAAGTTCCGGTTTCGATTTTGTAACGTAAAGAGAGGGAAGGACAGTGATGCGATTGCAGCAGTCGTATGCTGGGACCCTCCAGCGTCATAAAGCCAGGGGCGTCGCTCTGTGAACATTCGAAACTGCGCTACACGATTTTGGTTGACCACATGCACGAGCATAATGGCAATATCTCCATAGGCTGCAGACCAAAGCGCGTAAAAACATCCACTTTACGTCAAACTCGGCCAATCTAAAACCGAGACCTCTGAATTGATTTAGAAGGATTATGCCAAGAAGTTGTTAGTTGTGCCAAGAGTTTTGATTGGCACTCGCCCCTCAAGGGTTGCTGAACATCACTGATGTCAATAAGAGGTTGGATAAGGTCGCCTTACCTCTCTTCGTCTTCCAGCGATGTTCTGCCGTTCCCGTTCAATCCCCATCCCTGCCCGTTTCGATCTGGATCAGCATCGTACCGGCGTGCGGTCGTGTATCACTTCTGCGTGGTGTGCGTTAGTGACCCTAAGCTAGCAGTCGTACTGCACTGGCTAGATTGCTCATCCGCAGCGAGTAACTCATCACAACTTTTTAATGGCTGACCAACTGCACGCTGAATAAATATCCGCAAAACCCCGATTAACCTACCGTCCCTGAAGTCCAAGTGCCACCTCAAAACATTTGGTAAAATTCCCTGATTTTCGACACAAGCTGCTGAATCATTTCAAATGCCTCTCTTTGATACTTTCCGCAGTTTGATGCAGAATTTGTGTTCGCTCTTCTCGCTCTCGTTTGCAGTTTATGGTAAAATCGTCATTGTATTCATGCACGCGGTCAAAAACTAAAGAAGCGCAGCTTCAAATGTTGTCACAGCGGCGCCCGAAGGTCACTTCCTCCGACTGCTGCGCGCCCATCACTTTGCTTCCCTCTATTTTTACGCTACAAAGTCAGTATTGGGAGTTTTTGATCACACCTCGTATATATATATATATATATATATATATATATATATATATATATAAAGAATTATGCAGCTCGCGGCCTCACCGTCTTAGCGAACATTCCTTTCGGATTTAATATTTGAATTACTTTCTTTCTTAGCCTCCGTGAAATAGTATGTTTCTCTTAGCGTGATAGCGAAGATAAAGCTACATGAAAAAGCATGTTCTCCTGAACGATGCTCGCACTGCAACGGCGAGCGTGGTTGGCAGGAACACTGAAAGCTCGGTCCTCGCACCTGCAGCTTCTGGTGCGCTGACACTTATAGTGGAACGGAATGTAAAAAAAACCTGAGTGGGGCAGCGAAATGACGCATGTTGGAAACACGAGCCAGAAATATTATATTTCTCTCGCCTGGAGCGCTGCTCAAAGCTTGAGAGATACGGGCCTATACAAGTTTGCAAGGAAGTCTCATCCGCGCTGCCATTTTGAGCAATAATGCACCGCGTAACGTTTCCGCCATGCTGGGGTGCATCAGGGGCACGTCATTGGGGCGCGCGATGACAAGATGGCGGCGTCTGGTGTATCTCCGAAGGCCAGCGTTACCGTTTCGGTGCGCAGAAGGTGTCCACAGAGAATCTTAGCATGAAATATTGTAGGACAGTGCATCTTGAAGGGTTAGAACTGACTTTATACCGATCGTAGTCTCTGTTACAGCACGCAGTGGAAGCCAGAGCAGCTGCGAACGCAGCCATCGTCGATGCAATGACCATACGGCTTCTGGCGCGTCTGATGAGCGCTTTGAAACTTTAAATATATTCCAGATTTTTCGAATCTTTACTGCTTCAGTTATTTAATTGTTCGTGCTCCTTCGCGGTCGAAGACAACACCTGTATATTTTATAATTCTTTTTTTATTTATTTATTTCTGCGCTCAGTGGTGTATGCTTCAGCAAGAGAAGCTTGGCAACAATGTACGACGAGCAGCGAACATTTTAACTTGACACTAGAGCCGCCTGACCTCGGCTCGCGGTTCAAGGTTAAGCCGGGACCCCACTTGAAAAGGTGTCTAGACCCGTAGATCTCAAGCAGAGCCGTATATTAGAAAAGTTTTGATAATAGGCGGAGCAAAGGCCGCCGTCAGCACCGAAAACTCATCCCGCCCCTTCCCCCCGCGGTAAAGCGTCAACTAAAGGTACGATACAGTGTCGACCAGTCAGGAGACCCTGAGATCCCAATATTGCAAACGACTTTAAACCGTGAAATAGAAGCGTTCAATCTCGGCCTCTCTACTCCATCCCACAAACGTCTGCAGTAAATTTAAAGGCAAAGGCGCGTGAGGCTAGCTCAGCAAAGTGCTGAGCTATATTTGTGTAAGCGTTTGTACGAGAACTCGTGCAGAGGAGGCACTTTCCAAAGCCACGCGCTCGTGCCCATGCCTTTGTCTGCACTACTGATGTTTGTGCAGGCGGAGTATCGGTGATAGTTTGCTCTAAAGCCTGGTTCACATGCAGCGGTTTTGGCTCTAGAGCGGCGCGATTTCTGCCGACGCGACGCTCTGGCCAGCACCAGCGGTTGAGCGGCACGAGCGCCGCGACGGCAGAAATTGCGCCTTTTAACCCCCCATTCACACCGGAAGCGGATCCGCGTTCGCGAAGCGGTTGCGAAAGCGGTTCTATAAAGATCCAGTGCAATTGCACGCGCATTTGATGTCATCGTGTGCGCGTGCAATTGTACTGAATCCTTATACAACCGCGTTCGCAACCGCTTTGCGAACGCGGATCCGCTTCCAGTGTGAATGAGCCCTAAGGGCCGCCCACACTAGCGAGAAAACGCGCGTAGCACGCCGATCGCGGGAAGACGCGTCCCGCATCCTGAAGACCACACTAGGTAGAGGTCTGCCGCCGCGAATGTCACATGACGGCATAGGAGGCCTTGCGCACTCTTGAAGCATTCGAGCGAATGCATGATTTCCCCCAAGATCTCGAGGATTCTCGAGGCAATCGAGCGGGCGAGGGACGCTTTTGCTCGCCGAAGAGGAACGCGTTTTGAACGCGATCGGCGCGCCGCGCGCGCTTTCTCGCTAGTGTGGGCGGCCCTTTAGGGCCAAAATCGCTGCATGTGAAACCCGCCTACCGGCTCGCTAGAAGAGCGTCTAAGCTAAGACAGCTGAAAGAAAACAATGCAAAGGATGGGGCGGGCGAACGTTTTGAGACGCCGAGTCCCGCTAGGCTCGTGCTCTGGCTTTGGCAGTGCTTTCTTTCGCCGTTTCAGCTGAGACGCTGTTTCTAACAAGTCGGCCCTGGTTTGAAGCGCACGCTCGTTTATTCTACACTTGAATATTGGTGTGACGAAAAGATGCGCAAAGTTTTAGGTCACCGAGAGGTAAACCTGTTCACTCTAGCGACGCTAAAATGGCTTTAATTAGTCGCGTCACATATTTAGACCACACGACACCCGTAAGGGGCTGTTTCGCGTCCTGTGGTTGGCCCCGAGATGCTCTCCTATTCAAAACAATGTATGGCCAAAGTCTCTTCATAAAGGGTTCTGCTCTCAAGTCTTGAGAAGCGCTCCAGGTGAGCCAAAACTATATTTGTAAGTCGCTTTTTGAACTTGCGTCATTACGCCTGCCTACTATACTCATTTTTTTTTTGTAATCCGTTTCAATACAAGTGCCAGCGTAACGGACGCTACAAGAGCCAGCTGAGAGTTTTCAGTGTTCCTGCCAATTACGCACCCTCATGCGAGGCGAGTATCGTTCAGGTTTCAGGACACTGTAGTTCAGGCATAACCTGCTGTATAATAAGAATGCCTGGCAGTTCGACGACGGAGTCAGAGTGCCCGGTCTCAGATTTGGAGCGTGAGGATCTGGTAGCACAAAGTATTTCTCGGGGACCCTGGACGTCAGCGCACAGCTTTTGCAGCGGCGAGGACCCGAAACATGTTTTCATACCCGGCGGGATAGAAGCAGTAGCGCGAGGAACGCGAGGAGCACGAGGTGACATTCCATCGCACGGGAAAAGCGTGTTTTGGCGTCTCGCCGCAGCGGGGCGCCCGTCACGTGCCCCTCCTATTATTCCTTGTCTGCCGCTCTACCTTTTCAATATCGACGGCCGCTTGTCGCGGCGATCTGACGGACTTTGTCCGTATAAAGGAGGCAATGGTTGGGGGAACACGCTTTTGCTTGTAGCTACGACTTCGCTATCAAGTAAAGTGAAACATACTTGCTCAGGAAAAAAAATAAAAAAAAAAAATAATAAGAATCAATTGAATGTGTGCAGGACGCCCAGGCCACGAGCCAATTACAAGCGTTTTGCTAGCGCACAAGGAGAGATGCTGACAGACGCTTGTGTGAGAAGATTTCACTGGCGGCCATAGCTGTGTGCGCGGCTGCTGAGCGCCAGTTGGCAGCGAACTTCCACAGTTCTTTTGCAAGGTGCATTCCGCTCCCTCGAAATTTCCCCGTCCTGGCAGGATATTCATGTGACCACATTCTGAACATGCGTTCTGTACACCGCCCTCAAATAGGGCCTCCAGTGAATGCCCCTATTCGAATGTGGCTTGTGCATTATCAGATGTTACAGCGCCACTTTTATGGTAGTATTATCGCATGGAGGTACACTCAGCCTTACATGTTCGCGTTTGGCGGAACACTTCACTCACGCTGCCCGAGAGAAGTGGGCTGAGAGCCCGGAGTTTGCTCACCTTACGAAACGACGAATATCAGCGTGCTTGGATGCGATGATCGCTTTCTATTATCAGGAGTTCCAAACGTTAGAATGGCATGGTGAATGCGAGCACATAGCACAGTCGCGGGCAAAATAAATTCAAACGAAGAGGGCACCGAACAGATACCAATGTGCCTAAAAACGGCGGATGCGGGCAGAATATCAAGCAGAAACCCTGTTAATCTTTAATGCTTTTTTTTAGCGCTACATTTTTGTTTATTTTTTTTATTTGTGTGATTCACCTTCGACAATACCGCCTTTACCATGCGCTCTTGAGGGAACAACTTCAGGAATGATGCCACTATTTAGAAACAATTTGTGGAACCTCATGAAATGATTGCGCAGCCGCATAATCTGCGTACTTTAATGATCGATTCCGCTAAGTAATTTATTTTGAAGCCATTCCGATTCCGCTTAGAAGGGGTTTGTTTTCCAATAATTCATTGTCACTGAATCCATGCAAACGTCATGGCGCAATCGTACACAATCTTCGTTGTTCCAAACGAAAATAGCTCATAGTGAGACAACTCTGCGTTGCAAGCGACAGCGCTCAATTTGGCGTGATCTTCTTTCAACGCGATGACTGACGGCCCTTTGATTATGAATGGGAGCACTTCAAGGGTGTGCCCACCATGAAAAGGGCGAGTGTAGGTTCCACGTGTAGCCAGGAGTTGAGAACCACCGATAATAATCTTGCCAGAGAAGTACAGCGGGTCAATTTTTTAATAATATCAAGCGAGCGTCGACCGCCGGGACGGCCAGTACCGTGCCGCGGAGGCGTGCGGCGATACGGGAGAGATTAAGCGCGTGCGCACAAAGCCCTTTATCGCGGGAGCGTCGCCTGCTTGGTTATGCGGTGATCGCAAACAGCGCCACTGGGTACCAAAGGAGGGCAGTTCGCTTGCAATGTCGAAGGGCATTGTCGATACGCCCCTTCTCTTGGAATGCGTTAACAATCCTATAGACGTTAGCCTGTGTAACCCCGACTCGTCATGCCGCCCATCGACATTCTCTCAACTCGTTCCCGCGTCTTTATGGGCTCTCGAGGAGACATAAATATGCGCGCTCCCACTGGTCAAAGAAAAGTGTGACTAGGCTGTATAGTCTAGACGACGACAGCAACAACGCAGTTGATAATACCAACACCAAGCGAAAATCTTGTCAATAATCCGTTTCACTTTGTGTTGTACCGCAGCCGACGCTACGAGCCATCTTGGCCAGTAAATCGTTATAAGTGTGTTACGTGGCCTTACCGTTGTGTGTAAATGCATGGGGAAGCACGATGTCACGTGGCAGGGTGAAAGCACGGGATTAGTTTTGATTGCTCGTAGCACTGCCTGCAGTATTCAGTTAAAAGCATCGTTGCATTCAGTTTGTCGCGTCACCGTATTTTTCATTTTTGTGGCTTTTCAGAGAAGTAAATACGAACATGAAATGAAAAGAAAATGTGAATTAAATTCCAGATGACGCGCGGTTGATGCCACGCCAAAGCAGTATCACGCAAGCAAGCGTCCTTCAGACCTTTGCTTAATGGCGGTTGGCTATGCCAGCGATAATGAACAGGGGCGGTGTGCGGTCAACGGAATAGCCGAGCAGACGACGCTCGCAACGGAAAGAGCTTTGTGCGCACGCGCCTAATCTTTGCCGTCACGCCGCATTTCTCCGCGGCCGAGCGCTGGCCTTCCAGCCGGTCGACGCTCGCGTGATGTTTTTAAAAAATTGGGCCACTGTACGACCAAGGTCCGCTCAAAAAATCTGCGGTCTCAAAAACAAAACAAAAACTACTGTTCGTTTTTTGTTTCTTTTTCCTTTGACTGTACTGTATAAAACGCCACTCTGTGGAGACGCTTTTGCAGAACATGAGGGCAGCCGATTAAACTATAAAATAATAATATCCCGAAAATGACAAAAAAGATAGCTCAGATTACAACTGGACCATGAAATGCGATGTGCTCAGGAATAAAGATTGATCAGAATGTTTTACATGCTTATTATCATTGTCCATGATAGCGTTGGAGATTTGAAATATAAACGTATGAGCTTTATCATTGGCTGTATATTTGCAATCATCAGACTCATTGGCCACCTCCATGTTCTGCAGGAAAATGAACTTATAATCAGTTATTCTGTTTCAAATATTCTTTCTCTCACTGTTCTCTCTCTCTTTCTCATTTTTATTTTTTTAGAAAGCTATGATTCGTCCATGATGCGTAAGCCTCGTTTCTCGTATTTCACATCCTATGAGCACCCTGCAAATCAAACTCAGTGCCGATACGTGCGCCTCTCGCGGCGGCGGCGCGCGTACTCATCGGGAAGCCACATTTGGCAGTCGCCGCTCGACTGCAGTTGCACTATCATAATCAATAGGTGTGCCAACAACGCTCCGCGTGGCCTGCGCTACTATCACTGTCTCCTGACGATTGCTCTTTCAAGTATAACAGCATAAGTGTACCTTGCGATCGCGGCATGTCGTCTCTCGCAATCGTCGCACCACTCTGCGCTTCCGGGTCGTCTGCAAGCGAAAAACGGTCGGCGAAACCGCAAACCTCTTCACCAATGACGAAGAGAATTTGTCGCTATACTCGGCGACAACTTTTCTTGGCATTTCCGGGGAGGGGAGGAGAGCTAACGCACAATTTTATTCAGCGCTCAAAATGAGAGAGGGAACACCTGCTTGTACCTTCCACTGCATTGCCAAGAAAGGTCGCGGAGTATAGTAATGTGAGCCAGCCAAAATAACTTGTATAAACATCTTCAGAGTCATCGTTTTGATTCGAAAGTTTTAGTAGATTATTTCCATGACTCCAATAACAACATCCGATACTTCACCCACGTCTTTAAGGATGCATCGTATTGTTCTCCGATGTATCAAAACAATCAACTACAAAAGCCTATCATTTACTTCGCCTAAGTTTTGCGAAAGCAAATGATCACTAATGCGAACAAGCAAAAAGTTAAAGCGGTGCGAGCGTTGGTGATATCCTATATCATAAAAAACAACGCAAAAAAAAACAAAAAAAACGACGACGACGTCCCGTGTATTTCTTCTACGTCCTCGTCGTTTTTTTTTTTTTTTTTTTTGTGGTTATTTTAGCTGTTTTCCACGATGAAGGGTATCACTCACGTTCGATCCGCGCTAACTTCTTACCTGTGCACATTGGTGGTCCTTTGCTCTCGAAAAACTCACACAAAGTAAATATTAGGCAGTCTGCGTTGATTGTACTAATACCTCCAATAACAATATGATGCGTGCATTAAGGCATCGGTAAAATATCAGATATTGTTTTGGTATTGTTATCGGAGTCATTGGAATAATCTACGAAAAATCCCTAATCAAAGAGATGACCCTGAAAATGTTTATACAAGTTATTTCTCCTGACACACATTGCTAGCGGAAAAGATCCGTTTCGTCATTGGTGAAGAGTTTCGCGGTTTCACCGACCGTTTCTCGGGAGCGGACGACCCGGAAGTGCAGAGTGTCTCGACCGGAAGTGCAGATATGTCTCGATCGCAAGTTGCACTTATACTTCAGAGAGCAATCGCCAGGGGGCACTGATAGTACCGCGGGCAACGTGGAGTGGTGTTTGCTCTCATATTGATCGTGATAGTACAGCGGTGGGTGTTGCAAGGACGATATCCCTGCTTGGGCTACCACAGTGGCAAACGCGCGGGAGTAGTGGGAGCACCGGTGGAGCTCTAACGCTTTCCCAAAGATGATTCGAAAGTGGCCGCGCGCGGCGCTGTGGTCGTAGGGAGCCCATACGTCAAGCAAGTGTTTCGAAATACGTCTATTGTCAACACCCCCCTGGCGCGTCAGAGCGCAAGGAGCAGCACACCAATCAAAGGGAAACATAGCGATCACGAATGGAACGCGGTATGACGAGAGAGCTAAGCGCGCGCCGTCATTGCTTGCGGTTGGAGAGAAATAAGCGAACATGGGCCGCCTTTGGGGTCTACCAAAAACCCACGAGGCGCGCAAGGGACAGACGAACTTGCAAGCCACACAGGCACACGGACCGCCACTGATTCAGAAGCTTCTTGGTCGCGGAGAAATTGCGAGGATCGAAAGGGACTATTTCTCTCACTCTCACCTTCGCAGATCTTAATAAAAAAAAATTGTCGAATCGAAACCACCCGCCTGGTGGTAGTCGAGTCCCGTTCGTGGTTCGGAAAGGAGAACTGCGTGAGCACCCGTCTTTGGCGCGTAACAATCGATGCCTCAGCGGGCATTCGGGTAATGGCACGTGTTCAAAATAACCACTGCGGTAATGCAAATAGTCTTACTCTAAAGCCTGGTTCAGACAGTTGCGTTTGACTGCGTTTGACTGCGTTGCGGCTGCGAGAAAGCAGAACATTCCTGCTGCTTATACCTCGTGCCAAGATGATTCCTTGAATTGGATTCTACGCTTCATACGAAGCACAGCTGTTCCGATGACTCGCTTTCTGTTCTCGAAGCAACGCAGTCAAACGCACTCAAACGCAAGTGTCTCAACCGGCCTTTACACTGCCTGAATCTCATCAGGAATTTCCTACTTCGCCGACCCCAGCGCGTGGCTGGGATTGACTTTGGGGGCATAGGATAGGCGCCAGGCGACGTGGCCGCTTGTTCTGGCTCTGATTTTTCCGGATTGACTATGCTAATATTTCTCGAATTTTTCCCGGTTTATGAAATTTTCGGCTGGTAATTTCACCAGAAATATATATCGCCATATCTTCGGCGAGGGCGTTCGCGTGGTCAAAGGCTGGCGAGGGCGCGCCATTCACGGGGCGCTTCTCAGGCGTGGGTCGGCAATTTACCGCTTATATTTCGTTGTTTACCCTGAGACTGGTTTTCTTTTTTTGAAGAGCAGAAGTAACAGAAAAACAGACAGGTCTCAAACTTCCTTCTGCTCTTCAAAAAAAAAAAAAGAAAAAACCCAGTCTCAGGGTAAACGACGAAATGGTTGACTTCCACCAGCTAGCCTGTACTTTGACTCTTTTCTCGTTTACCGCTAATATGTTTGCCCGAGCCCCAACAGGTCGGGCAGCTTGTCTGCCAGACTGTCCAGACGTTATTTGGTGTCGCCGTATTCGACTCTATGAAGGGAATTTAATAAAACAACGCTCGCAAATAGCGGGTTGGAGTAGAAAACGAAGCCATTGAGACAGCCCTAGAAAAGATTGCAACAACAACGAAACCAAAGAAACAAATTTCTAAAGGTAGCTCTCGAAAGGTCACTTTCTTCTGTGACCGCAGTGTTTCATTAAACCTTTGTAAAAAATGCATTGCTAGGGCTGCAGCTCGACACTTGAACGCGCATTACGTGTGGGAGCAATGAAAATACTGAGGACTCGAGAAAAAAGTAGAATATCAAGAAAATAGAATATAAACAGCGACACTGGTTTGCCTTCTGGGAGCCTTGTAATATGGCAACAGTACATTGGAAATCCAAACATAATATATTAAAATTTGGTGAATGTGCACCACACATATTTATTAGTCTGTCCTTTAATTACATTTATAATTTAAGATCTTGTAAGCTGTGCGGGCTTAGGTAATTTCAATAGAAAGAAAAATTATTTTGAAGCCACTTATGTTTACCTACCGTCACCACCTTGCCGACTTTGCTAAGCACGTTTGTGCAGTATAATTTTGACACAGATAATATTAGCAAATATGAGATTAGAAATTATTTTTTAAGAAAATAAATGTTTTATACGGTGGTATGTTATTCAGTTGCGTTTTTTTCATTTCTTTCATATATTGTTGGCTAGGTATTTGCATTATATAATTTCTTGCGCACGTTTTTCGCGACTGATATGTATATGAGGGGGCTGAGGACCAGTCAAATTGCTTGTGCAGGTTTTTTCTGTTCATTTCTTTTATTTATTAATATTAATATTAATATTATTATCTTTCAGATCAATATGCTTTACTAGTGGCTAGGGCCTCGCTTGCCCATTGGGAAGGATATCCAACCGTCGCGCACCTAGTGGCTTGATCGAGAATGCACTTGTTGTGACAATAACAGCATAGATGATTTGTTTATTGTTTTGATAGCAGCGCTCATCCCATCTAGCCAAACTTCCCGTCACCGCTCCGCTGGAGCTCATATTCAATCAGGGAAGCCGAATGCGGACGCAGCACTCGTGGAGGTTTTTACTTCATCTTTCTTGATTGAGCAGTTGGGGGGGAAATATCGAGGACGAGTCGAACCCAATCTTGTCCCGGTGCTCAATTGAGAAAGTTGAAGAATTCAGTGTACATGCCCTGTGTTGGTAAACATAAAATTATGGGGAAAACGAGCAGCACATGGCGCCTCCCACCTTTCCTCTCCTCGCCAATGCAGTGTAATAAAGCATGTAGTAGTTTCGCGTTTCGGCGTTTCTTACGGATAGTGGTGTAAATGCTAGAAACACCCTTATACGACAAAGCACCAGACTTTACTCCGTCCCCATCCAAGCTGACAGCTCTTATTCATATTGACAGCCCTGCTTGATGGCTGCAACAATCATGCGTCCATATCTACGTGATTACTCCCCCCCCCCCCCCCTTATAACCGTCCACAGTGATTAGGTTCCTCGCACGTGGCAAGGCTCCATCGCAATGCTTGGTTAGGCGTGCGGGGAGTAAACACCTATCTAGCAATTATCACCTAGGTACGAAATGCTGAGTTACTGAGCTGTGGTTGTGTATGTTTCATACAATATTTAACGGAAGATAACTTACACGCATGTTCAGAATTCGTTCCACGACTCAAGAAGGTTAAGATGACAGCGAGGGACTCCGTTGGAAAGGTGAATAAAAGGTTCGGCACATTGGTACGTGGCTTAGACCCGTTTCGCCTTTAAGAACAAAAACACGTATTTTGACCTTTAAAAACAGTCGTTCAGTTTAGGACTTGTCGAAATACTAGGGGTGGTTCAAATTGGCTGTCGGCGTTAATTTCTCATTCACAATTTTTTGTCTCGTTCAGGAAACCTGAGCGAAATAGAAACCGGTGGTAAAACACGGCAAAAAAGGCCGAAACGTGCACCTGATCCTCCCATACCGCTGTCTCAAACGGTTTGCTGAATGGGCGATGTGACGATTTCTGTGCTCTGCGCAAATACTGCTTGGAACAGATCCCTGACCTTCATGACCTTTGAATCCCCCGCTCGCTTTTCACCACACGCAATCGAAAACGCAGAAAAAAGTTAAAGAAAACAAGCAGAGTTCTCCCCTTCAATTCGCAGCCAGAACAAGCGGCCACGTCATCTGGTGCCGATTATATGCCGCCAATGTTGATCATTGCCAGGCGCTGGGGTTGGCAAGGCACAGGACAGGCGCTGAGTTCCAGGCATTGTTATGGTCCGGCTATTGTCGTCATTCCAGCGATTAGACACGGGTCACTACCCGAATGCTTCTAGAGCTATCGATTATTCCGATCCCTAATCGAGTGTCCACGCAATGCTGGGGTTCAATCTGTGAGCGGCATTCAAATATCGTCACGGGGTGGTACTGGAACTGCCCAGCTACGTCGTCAAGTTTTGTGAATGAGAGATCGAACAAAAAACGCTCGCTTCTGTCCCTTAAAGTATGCCGCAAACAAAGGAGTTTCGTGGCCAGTGGCGTTTTGTAGGAGTATCCTCGAGTTCCACTTGTGCCAGTACGCTCCTGTAAAGTGAAAAACACTTCAATTCAATATCATTGCACCGCCCCCTTAAGCTCACTGTTAGCATAGCAACAAAGCGTCCGCTGAAGTTCGTCTGCCATGGAGCAGGTGCCAAGGAGCATCTTGAAAATAGTGATAGCTTGCATGAATACATTTACGTAATTCCTTAAAAGTAACGCGTTATTTTTAGCTATATACTTCTCTTGACAACAGAGTAATGACCTAATAAAAGTTTAAGACAAAGATTGAGTAGCCTATTTTCTAAGTATTTGTTGGCTAAGAAGCAATGCGGAATGGTGTTTAACTACTTCTGGAGGGAAACGTGTACCACAAGAATACTTAACCTAGTTTTAACCCGAGTTGGCGCATTTAATTTGCACGACGAAAGAACCCTACATATAAAATATAAACATGCGAAATATATGTCAGTGCATACACAATTATTCCTCAATGAACGCGTTAGAAAGTTAAAAAGATACGGGTCAAAAATATTTGAAGTGATACTGCTTCATAAACACGACACATAAAGAGTAACAAGAAAACCACGGACTACTCTCAAGCTGAGGTAACCTTTTGAATTGCAGTCATGACTAACGAATTTCGTTAGACATTGAGTGGGTAAAGATCAATGGTATTAACTTACTTTATTTTGAGAATGCGCACATGTCTCGTAGTACATACCTTAGGTCGTGTTTTGGTTACTTCAAGGTAACTCTTATATAATTTGATAACTAGAAACTCTTACATATTTTCTTTCAGTTTCAGAGATTACTGAGTACAAAAGTTCTTCATTGGAACTACAAGACAGTAAGTGTATCTGTATTCATATTATCAAAGTTATGCATATCAGGACGCACATAAATCTTTATATGATTTTGTTCTTCAGACAAAGGGTAAGTTAAAATAATATGGACGTTTCATGGTGACACCACCCGGGCTGTTTGTTTTAGTACACAGCCGTTTATTGTGTCAGTCTTGTGTGCAATTTAGCTAATGTTTGGTTTAACAAGACGCGAGATAGCGATCTTTGAAGAATGTAAAATTAAAACTTCACTTTTGTTTCTTAATTTATACGTTTCCAAATTTCACTTCTTTATTGAGTTTCAGGAAATAATTCCATGCTTTCTTCTCCCGCACCTGCTCTCGTTCGATTTGGGACGATGCAACAGAGATATTTTCACTCCATTCATTTTTTCCCCCTTTCTGTTTTTCTGTCACGCAAAAATTCAATGGCTTTATTTCTCCTTTTTTAACACAATTTAACAATTTAAAAAAGCAGAATAAAAAGAACCCCTGGATTTCTAGAAAGGCCTTGCAGTTAAAAAGACAATTGAAACGATTGAAAAAGAAAATGAAAACAAGCGCCGACTCGTGCGAACTGACTGAGAAATTTCTTGATCTTTCTTTGCAACTTAAAACCCAAGTTACAGTTGATAAAACTCGTTATTTCGGTGAATCTTTGCCAAACTTCATATCTACTTCACCGGAGAAATTTTGGCGATTAATATCTCCACATTCTAGAGATTGTGATGTTTTCGAAATTGGTTGTAGCTTAACCCATGACGAAAAAATAATTTCAAACGCATTTAATAAGCATTTTAAATCGGTGTTTACTCAAGACGATGATGTGTTACCAAATTTTGACGCTGACTATCCGCCTATGCCTGATATTGTAATTAGTGAATGTGGTATATTGAATATGCTTTTGAAATTAGATGTAAAAAAATCCCCTGGGCCTGATGGTATCCCCAATGCATTTTTGCACAGGTATGCTGAATGGGTCTCAAAATATTTGTTTGTTTTGTATTCACGATCGCTGTCCGAAGGTCAGGTTCCAGACGACTGGAGAACGGCCAGAGTCAAACCACTTCATAAGAACGGAAACAAGCACTGCATTCAAAATTACCGTCCAATTTCATTGACTTCAACTACCTGTAAACTTCTTGAACATATAATATATAATCATTTATCAAAATTCCTAGACGAACACAATATCTTGAATAAAAATCAGCATGGATTTTGAAAAGGTTTTTCAACATGTACTCAATTAATTGAAACTGTTCACGATTTCTCGTGGGCAATAAACAATAGAAAACAAATTGATGCTATCTTTATGGATTTTTCGAAGGCATTCGATAAGGTCTCGCACAAAAAGTTACTATACAAATTGGAAAAAAATATGTAAGAACACACAGTTAGTTAAATGAATTTCAGCATACCTTTCAAATCGTCGACAATTTGTAGTCTATGGGGAATATTGCTCTGAACGACTTTCGGTTGACTCTGGCGTTCCCCAGGGCTCTGTGCTCGGACCTCTCCTTTTCTTGTTGTTTATTAATGATATAGTAGACGATGTTCCGGTAAAAATCAGGTTATACGCTGATGATTGTATAATTTACTCAGAAATAGCTAGTACTTCCGATCAGCTTTTGTTGAATAGAGCTTTTCAAAAAATCACGGAATGGTGCACGCAGTGGCAAATGACTGTTAACTATGAAAAAACTGTTTTTATGAGAATTACTCACAAAAGAAATCCTTTGAAATTTGTTTACTATACTAATAATATTCTTCTATCTGAAGTAACACAATATAAATACCTTGGACTATGGATCACTCATAATCTTACTTAGCAAAACAGCTTGATTACGTAACATCAAATGCTCTTCGAAAGTTATTCTTTCTTAGAAGAACTCTAAGACTTTCTACCCCTTCCTTGCGTCTTCTAACATACAAAGCCATAGTCTTGCCTACCTTAGATTACGCGGCTATCATTTGGGATCCCTTCACCAAGCTAAACATTAACAAGCTGGATCGTGTGCAGAAGAAGGCAGTTCGCTACATTTACAATAGCTTTGGACGTACCTCTATAACTGAACTTTTAACCAGAGCTAACTTAAAGTCGTTATCTCTCAGAAATCAGCATTCTCGACTAAAATATTTGTACCAATTAATAAATGGACATTATAGGATAGAACTGTCTCATTTGATAAACTTCTCATCAGGCTACGCTACTCGACAGAGGCATGCGCTAACAATAACTCCTTTTCGATCCCATAATAATTGCTTCAAGTACTCTTTTTTTTCCGCGAACAGTAGCTGATTGGAATAGCCTTTCTGAGAGTGTCGTTATGCAGCCATCATTGTCTTTATTTGAATCCCTTCTAAATTAGTTTTGTCCCTCTGAAAAATATTTGTTCTTTTGTTTCTGCAACTTGTATGCTCTTTTGTATGCCTGCATGTCTTGACAATCAAGTGTATACCCACCTGCTAAAATCCCTTTCAGGGATTGCAGTATCAATAAATAAATAAATAATAAATAAACATAAAAATTTATGACGGGACGGGATATACTTAAATCGCCCTTCAGAAAACTGCGGCAAACGAAATCTAAGGATATTAACAGCAGAAAGCGGAGCAAATTCCACATAGAAGACATCTTGCCTGAAATTATTTGAAAGGTTAACTATCTGAAATTATAAACATGTTGTGTTAGCTGTCAATGAACTTAAATACATTTGCAGGACTTCAGCCGCTTAGTATGTTTAAAAATCAATACGGGCCATTCAAGTGCTTTCGAATTTTGTGAAACGCAATGTGAGACTGAAAACTAAAAAAAAAAAGAAAAGAAACACAATGTTGTTTCAATTAAAGGTCACCTGCACTTAGCTCCACTATTTGTTCAGTGAAAAAAAAGGTCCACGTAAAAATATTACGTCAGATGGATGTCGTAATCCCAACGAGAACCGTTGTCAATAACACAATGAGAAGTTTCTTTGCGGGCCACTATCGGGTAGTTCGTGGAGTCACGTTCGTACACCTGTTTCCTCTGTCGTGCTTTTTTCAGTAGTGTCCTCCGACAAGTATTTTTCCCGTTCTTTTTTAATTTTTTACGGTTTACCTATTTGTTGCTAGAAAACTTATCCTTATAGTTATATTTTTGCTAGTCATCTTACACTATATATAAAACGCAGAATGTCGAAGACGTCGGGTGGTTCATTCATATGCAGACTTGAGAAAGATGTTGATTCTTAATGTGATATCACGGGTGCTCTGAGTTTATGTTGTCTCATTTTACGCATTCGTCGCGGAGAATTCGAAAGCAAATATACCATAGTTGTAAAGCAGTGCACTCTGTTTTTTGTGTTTTGTTCCGGTGTCTCCCCTGCTATGTCCTTTCCCGCTTCTGTCTTCTGTTGCTGAATTCACATTGGAATGTCGTAAACTCGTAGCTCCAAATCAATACTCTGCTCAATTCACACTGTGTCGACTGGCCAGAAACGTGATTTAGGGTTGCAGGATGCTACGGTTTTTTCCGCAAACACCAGAGAGATTAAAGGATGGTACTGCGTAATCGCTATTCCTGTACAATCGGTCCGCTGTGTCACAAGGGCAAGTATCATGCCACGCCACATGCAGATCCGTCTGTTATTGCAGAGGCGTCTGTTATAAAATTTCAGGCAAGAAACTATACTTAATTGTGTAGTATCTTAAGGCCACGGTCCCACTGAATGTGGCAGTTTAGGTACTTTTTGGCAGGTTATTACTCATCTCCTTTTAAATACCATTTTGTGGGATTGATGTCATTCTAAAGGCAATGCAATCCTCTTTCATTTGATATTATGTATGTGTTGATTTTTACTGTTCATGCGCGTTTGTAGCGTTGCGAATATGATGGCGCGGACCCTCACTTGCTCCGCTAGTTCATGTTTTATGAACGATGCATTAAAGATACCACGGTTCCAGTATAGCAGTTTTGTTAAGATGATGTCGGAGCAGAACGCAAGTGATACACTTTTTTGGTATTTGCACTACTTTGTTTTTTTTTCATCCCTCCAAATATTTCCCTAAAATTGACATTTTACAGCAAAAATATGTTTTTAATGACTAGTGCTAGAGCAATGAAATTAGCTACAGATGTAGTGCTTATAATTGGTAATATGCAGAAAAAAAACTTAATGGTGTGGAAAATGTTTTTGTTTAGATATTTTATATCAAACGTAGCACTTTTTTGTGCTTCGAGTCATGGTACATCAAATGCCGCTGAGGAAATAATTAAACTATGATAAAATATTTTATAACATTTAGAGCTACAATGGTTGCCCAAGAGGGGGACGATGGCTTTTTTTTTATTTTCAAAGTCATAACGCTCCAGGAACCCTTCAAACTTACCTGTTTTTGACGCATATCTTTTTTTGGACATCAATCAGATTTATTGGCATCTAATAACATTTATTGTTTGGAATAGATATACATTGCGATGTACTAAATTTTGAAAATGATCTTGCTTTGGTTGTTTATTAGGTGTAGAGCTTAGCTAATTTTAAAAACAATTAAAAACGGTTTGGGTGTTTTGTTGCGCTACCTGGCGGATGGCAGACAAACTGCTGATTTCCAGTGTTCAAAACATTTCCGAGGGCGGCGTTGGCGTCTGTATCATCATCAATCTCTGTGTCTTTTTACCTTCACATTTAAAAAAAATATACTGGAAGATTTACTATCGATGAATGAATGGTTTAAGTACTGGGTCAGGTTAATAAATCTAAGACAAATAATGACACACGAGTAGCGTGATATAATGTGTTCATTATTCGATATGATTGAAATCAGTAAACAATAAAGACGAAGAGGAAAATAATACACCCGAGTTCACTTCATGCCTAGAGTCACTAAATGAGCTTTAAAGTATCGGCACTCCGTTCCCCAATATTGTTTTGGGCGCCGCCATTTTGGGTCTTGCTCACAGCAAACGCCACTGCCGATCGTCATGATCGAAAAGTACGACTTCCTCAGCATTAGATGCCGTGCTTGGAAGCTTACGAAATATTGCAATGCTCTGTCGCGGATTGTTTAAACGTTTGTGGGGGGCGGAAAAGCGTTTTCTGTGATTTTAGATAAAGCTTCAGGTAACTTGCAACCATGATTTTAAGCCACAATATGGCCAAGTGTCGTTACTCTGAACCATAGCTAATTTACTGGCACAAGCGGAACAATGAGGAATATGCAGGTGTGAAAAGGTAGTGGCTTGTGGAATCCACGGGGCTTACGTCATGGCCCCTCCATGTATTACAAGCCTCTCGAACAAGAGCATGAACAGTGTCATTAAATAAGCTACGCGTCAGAGTAGCGACACTTGGCCATATTGTGGCTTAAAATCATGGTTGCCAGTTATTTGAAGCTTTATCTCAAATCACAAGAAACGCTTTTCCGTCCTCCACTTTAAACAGTGTGCGACAAAGCAAAGCAACATTACATGAGCTTACCAACACCGAATCTAATGCTGAGGATGTCGCACTTTTGAATCATGACGATCGGCAGTTGCGCCTGCTCTGCACAAACACCAGAATGGCGACGTTCACAACACTGTCGGGGAAGAGAGTGCCGATACTCTAAGCGCAGCTAATTTATTTGGTCTAATTCCCGCGAAACTCATTTTCCCTGACTGAAACAGAAAGTAAATATGAATAATACGCCATTATTATAGTTTATTTAGTTATAACCAACTCCGCATAACGAGCGGAGGAGGCGGCCGGGTAGGAGAAACGCGGGTTTTATGTGCGACCGTTCTAACCGTTTCAAAAGAGAGAACGCGCGAGCTCTCACTGGTTTAAGAAAAGGCATCCAAAGAAGAGAGGCGGCACGCTGTGCTCTTTGTTATTATGCGTCGAATTGCGAATTGTTGTGTGTATGTTTATACAGCCGGAAGTTAGTCCGCCTTAGTGGGCGTCTGACTCTCAGCTGTAGATGAGCAATTTAGCCAGTGCGGTACAACCGCAAACCTGGGGTCTTTAAGTGCACCACGCAGTAGTGATACACGACCGCACGCCGGTACGATGCTCTTCCAGATCGAAACGGGCAGGGGCGGAGTGGCTTCTGCAGCGCGAGCTTTCACTCCAAGTGCTCCGAGCTGGTGTGCGCTAGACCATGCACTCGGCCACCGACCCCCCCCCCCCCCCCCCCCCCCCCTTTTTTGTGTGTCTAATTTATATACAGGTATAAGTATTTGAAGATCGACGATGGACGTCGATCGTCTCGAGGCAATGCAACGTAATAACATTATATAAATAATAAACTTGTTGAAGGACTGAACGACTCAATTTTTCAATTCTTGGATTGTAATATGGTGGTAGCTTATTGTACTTACTGTTGATGAAGAGCAATATGAGGTGACGAGGTAATGATTAAATGATGAGGCTCTATAAGGACGACGACATTAGTGGGTGTCGAACCACATCGTACAGTTCCAGACTTATTTCAAGTATCGTGTACCCAAAGACTTTCTTCACCCGCAACAGAATATGGTAGACTCAATGAGGATGCTGCTCTTCAGCTTTACGTGGAACAGGAAAACTGCACTGTGCAGAAGTGTGGCTTATTCGTTAATAGGAGGGACGGATTTCTAGCAGCATTCCTTGATTGACTACTTGGAACAAATGGCCTCGTTGACGTAAAGTGTCCCCGTTTTAAAAGATTCTTGAAGCATACTTAAACCGCAAAGTAGTATGAGGCTAAAAATCAGAAAAAGGAGCGTGGTGTGAAATGTCCAAATAACCACCATAGCTTCTACTATCAAATACAAGGGCAGTTAAGAAATACACAAAGCGAGTTTTGTGATTTAATTATATTTACACTCAAGGGCATTGATATCCAACGTATTCAAAGACATGACACCTTCTGGTTAGCCAACATAGAGCCTTTTCTACTCAAGTTTTACATGGAAGGCCCGACTTCCGCTTAAATTCCTTACGTAGACGAGTTGTCCGACCGAATAAACTGCAATTTCTCCCGATCTGGGAATCTCTCGATCTTCGTTCGTAAGCCATAGTATCATGACATTGAGGGGTGTGGCTCTTCGTCCGCCGAATATTGCTTCGGCGGGTGTTTTTACCGTGTAAGATGAGACCGTCGCGTGCTGCTGGAACAATAACCTGGCGATTCTTCACTGAACTGCCTCTTCCCTAAGCTTCAAAAGGGCTTTTTTTTTGTTTTGCACACCATCTGTTCTGCATGCCCGTTAGTTGCAGGATGGTATGGTGCACTAATGTGATGCCTGATGCCCGTTTTTTTTTTCTTCAAAAACTTGTTTATTTTGTTTGAAGCAAGATTTGTCGCGTTATCAGAGATAAGTATTTTCGGTAGGGCAAAAGTACGTAAAAGATACCGTAGAACGTCAATGACGTGTTTGGACGTCGTGGCAGGCATCGTGTAAACTTCCTGCCACTTAGACTACGCATCGCCCATGACTCCGCAAATCCGGATACGTTTCGCCACCCACCGATTGAATTGTGGATCGTTTTCAGTTACTGTTCATGATGGCGTTGGACTCAAGGAAGACTTCGAGTCTTTCCAGAAAGTTAGCCCAGGTGCCAGGACTTTTGTCGAAAGCGGTAAGTGTTCGAAACGTCGACAACGTTGGTAACCACGTGTTTTGCTTGACACTGGACACTTACCATTCGCTGAGAAGAAACTTGGGCTTCTTCGTCTGGCACGAGTCGTCCGACTCATCACCACAACACCATCTCCCGACAAAAACGCATGTTCATAGTTAGCAATCACGTGAACCTATAAATTCCCGAACGCTCATAACTTGCCGTCGCTAAACGCCGTTTATTCATAGCGTCATCATTGCAAATAAACGTCTTCCTATTTCTTCTGATGGTTTTCATCATATTCCTCCTAAGCTGTACTTACAACATTATGTGTGTCGGTACTTGCGAAAATATTGCAACGGCGTTTGTTTTCTGGGAACCCCCCCCCCCCCCCCCTATAATGTAACAACCTTTACAACATCTTCCGGATCCCGTGAAACATAATATTTCCTGACCTTTTTTTAGTCGTCATTAAAATGGTGAGGTAAGTACCGTAAATCGTGAAGCAGTTTACTTGACGTCCGCTTCCACTGGTGTTTTGGAAGATTGAGTCTACTGAGCGTGCATTCCTGCAGAGGAAATTTTCATAGATAGAATATTGACACGTCAATCAACATTTGACTCCTTCTTGGTAAGATTTATTGCGATACCCGTTACAACCGCCGAACCGTATGTCCCTATATCAGGGAACAATTTATACCCAGCCTGACATTCTCACATACATACGTTTGATGGGCCACGCTACTTGAGCTAGCTGAGCGCAGCTGGCAGCGGCGCGAGCAAGGCCATGAGGGAAACGTGATGGTGCTTGAGCCATCCCACCGTGAACCAATGTTTCGGCTACCCCACGGGTACGTGTCGCCATCTATTGGTTGAACTAACGCCTTGTTCAAGATGGCTGCCGTGGGACCGCAGCCTTAAGAAAACGATATTTTTCTCAGAAGTCGCGCTTTGTCTTGCTCTGCCCGAACATTCCTGTGCAATAGTTCGTCTCATTTCCTGGGCGAGCGAAGCCGAGGAAACAAGCACAAGCATACTGCCCTAAAGAGATGGATACAGCCTGATTTAACGCGAGCGCGCATATGCGGCGCCATGTTGCATCACGCCGTCGAAGAGCCTTCACTCTACAATCTGATGCCTCGGCGTAACCATTGCAACCGGCGGCGACCGGCGCGATTTGGTGGCGCTGACGCAAAAAAAGTATTGCTCTATTCGCGACTCCAGCAAAACGAACGGCACCAAGCGGGAAAAAACTGAACTGGCCGGAACAAGTTTTTTGATGGTTTCTGCTAGTGTCTTCTGGCTTCCGTATTTCCATGTTGTCGGTGGTTTGTAGGACAAAACATTTCTACCAGTGACTCTGTCGTAACCGTAGTTTCGCCTTGTGACCCAGGTTGCTCTGCACGCGACCTATGGAACCGCATGAGCCAGACATTCTGCGTTTCTCAACGTTGATCAGCAGCGTGGAAGGACAGTGGGCAGTATTTTCCTCGTTTTCTCGAAGAAAGTCAAGCCTCTAGAAGTTCGCTTACCCCAACACATCGCCGTAGGTTTGAAACGTGGAAGATAAAACGCGGGGAAATCAATTTTGAGTCTAATGCTTACTTGCTGGTGCCCTAGCGTTGTGCGTTGAACTCGCACATGGCACGTCACGACTTGCATTCGACCGCCATATTTCCCCGATAGTGGCGTCCCCTAGAGGTCACTGGAGTCGCAAATTTCGCGCCAGGCTAGCCTGACTACAGCGATGGAAAAATTACTTTTAAGAGCCACTAAATAACGTTACTAATTACATTCCTGAAATGTGCAAAAATGTAATTAAATTACATTACAAATTACCGTAGGGTTGCTGGATGCTGCTGGTTTCTCCGCAAACACCAGAGAGATTGAAAGATGGTACTGCGTAGTCTCTATCCCTGTACAATCGGTGCGCTGTGTCACAAGTGCAAGTATCATGATAATATTACATAACAATTACTTTCCAAAAGTAATGAACTTACTTTGACATTACTTTTGCATAGCTCGAGTCTGTAATTCGTGCAATTTTACTTACGGTATATGTACCAAAACTCAGACCATCCTGTTTACACTGTTACAGTCTTATGCACCTCAAAGTGAAACATACTGAAAAGTAGTTTTGCTGGCGCACACGACATGAATGTTAAATTTGACGAATAGATTGTTTAGACGTGGCTCAAAAACGGTCGACTCAGCAGTTTCGCTGTTCATTCAACAGTGAAGGAGCTGAAAAAATTGTGACATGTTTCTGTCTTCCTCATGTAGGCGTAGTCATAGTACGTGTCAGTCTGTTAAGTCGGGCCATCGGAGCCCGTTCTCACAAGAAGTCGTCACGTGAAATTTTTCTCTTCCGCCCCGGACGCGGTGTAATCCAATCATCCCAAGCGCACAAGTTGACGTATTGCCGGTTACTCCTCGCAAGGATTATTCTTCCCAAGCACCCGAAAAGCCCAGGAGTTTGCGCATTGTCCCGCAAAGGGGCTGGATAATTTCTAAACAGGTGCGTCGCGAGTTGAGGAAAGGAATGACGTGAGCTTCCTAAATTATGCACTTTCCAATCAAACGGGTGGCGATAGTAGCTTGTAGGCTTATTCCCGAATAAACGTTTCAAGGGAAGGCAGCAAGGCGTACCGCGAGCAGCACCCGATTTGCTTGAGGACGCACCAAACGTTCTGCGGCCTTGAGGAGGCTTTTGAAATTAACTATTTATTTCGGCCGTTTGTTGTTCACACTCGTCGAAGCTTACGGTTCGACCTTGATTGACGAAGGAACAAGAAGGTAGGGGGTCCTTTTGTCCTCTCCTCTCAGGTTTTAAATTGTGTTGACCTCACTGGTGATGTGACCTTCGCCTTGTAGCCTAAAAGCCTTTCATCCCTAAGCTCAAAGTGCTGTGAAAGCTACGTGCTCGTTGGAACACTAGCAAGTCTATCTTTCGCCACGTAAATACGCTTTCGTTTATACCCACTCTCAGAGAAAGGGACGGGTCAGGTGATGAAAAAGAGGCGTTTTATTTGTTCTGGTTAGCTCGCAGCTCCCACCGCACTGTCATTTTAGGGATGAACGAAGTACAGTATCGTGGTGATAAGGTGACACCGTGAATCTGTCTTGCCTGGAGTTCGTAAGCCGTGGCCTTCCAGCGATGTCCACACGTAAGCTTTTCTCCTTCGCCTTCTCAGCCCGCCTTTGTGCGTCTGTTTAATTCCTCGTACGAGGCTTTGCAATTAGATCGTACGAGGCTCGTACGAGGCTTTGCAATCAGGGGGCTCGACATCGCTGCTGACGCCATGACGAAACCGCACTTGTTTGTTCAGGTGCTGCTCCTGTCTGCTATCGTCCCATCGAAGCTTGCCGTGGATTGCCCGACCGTGACCCGTGGTTCCACCGACGACGCACATCATCTGTTCAAGGACGATGACACCTTACAAATGCCGCACACGCCCACTCTGCTAAGCTCAGCCAGTTTCACCAACTTTGGCTGGCAACGAGGACCAACGACTGCGGAGCCTGGGGAGGGTCTACTAAAGCCGCTTCAACGGTCTGGCCAGTTGGGGCTCGACATCGCTGCTGACGCCATGACGAAACCGCACTTGTTTATTCAGGTTAGTTACCTTAGGAATGCCAAATGTTTCCGCAGTAATGATTTGTGCCTTTTTTTAGTGTCGAGCCCCTACGACAATGTGTGCACTTCATGGAAGTATCTTTGTTACTGCTGTTTTCATTACTCATACATATCTTTAGTCTCCCGACTACTCTTAGCTTTGTCGGGTGACGTGGAATCTAACCCGGGCCCACTGACGGTCAGTGAGCAACTAGAAAGCATTCTTGCAACAGTTCAGAGAATTGAGGCCTCACAGTCGGAGATTTTCGCAAAAGTCGCGTCCTTAGATAGTGGACTGAAGGCAACAGACGCCACCGTCCAGCAACTATCTACCAGGTTATCTGCTGTGGAAACTAGTCTTGTTGCGACGAGCGCCACACCTGGGATTTCACCCGTTCTTAACATGTCCGTCGAGCTAACCAACATCCAGAAACAGTGTGACGATAACGAAAACAGGCTTCGAAGATCGAATCTTTTATTTTTTGGCTGCCCAGATGACCAGGCGGAAACATGGAGCCAATCGGAAAGAAAAATGATCGATTTCTGCGCTAACAATCTAGGCGTACAGCTGGATCCCTCTAATCTAGAGAGATCGCACCGTCTGGGGAAATTTCAACCTGATAAACATAGGCCAATCATCGTCAAGTTTTCCCGGTTTAAAGACAAAGAGAGCATTTTGGCTGCCGGATTCAAACTGAAAGACACACATTTTGCCGTCCGTGAGGATTTTTCTGAGGCCGTACGCTTTGCCCGCAGTAAGCTTTATGAGTATGGAAAGAGTCTAAATGTGCCGTTTAAAGTTCGTTTTAACAAACTGCACATCAATAACAAACGTTTCGTCTTTAACGTAGAGTCTCAGTCTGTAGTTGAGTTCGCATAACTAGGTACACGTAAAAAAAACAAAGCTCTGTCATCTTCCCCTCATACCGTAACGCGCGATAAAAATCAAACATTATCTGTCTTTTTCACAAATATCCGTAGCATCATTCCAAAACGTACCGCGCTGCATAGTGTTCTTGAGGACAATTCGTCTGGCATAGTCATTCTCACGGAAACCTGGGTAAAACCTGATATTGAAGATAAAGAACTTTTCCCTGCACATCTATGCTATAACATTTTCCGGCACGACCGGCCCAGCAGGAGAGGCGGCGGTGTGCTAATCGCAATAAAAAAGAATATTTCCTTTTTTAACATTTGTTTAGTTAACCATGGTTTAGAATTTCTGTGTATATGCATTTCTACATCGTCCAGCAAAGTCATTCTTGGTGTATGTTATAGGCCACCGGATTGTGCTTCATCCTTTCATACAGAACTGTGCTCCGTGCTTCTGGACATAAAAAATCGTTTCCCGAAAGCTGACATGCTCCTCTTTGGCGACTTTAATTTTCCTTCCATAGACTGGCCTAATCTATCACCAGGAAGCTCCACCGCATCAAAATTGTTTCTAGATATGTGTCTCAACCTAAACTTCACACAGTTAGTTGATAAACCAACACGCTCTGACAACATCCTCGACTTGGTTTTAACTACGTCATCTGACCTTGTCAAATCCATTCACTACTGCGATGGGCCTAGTGATCACAAAGTACTGCACATCGACTTGTCACTTCCCGTTCTCATGAAGCATCCCATTTTCCGAAATTATTCACGATTACAACAAAGCTGACTACGCATCAATTAACCATGAGTTGACCATTTTCTTCGATCATTTCATTTCTAATTTTTATTGTAGATCAGTAGAAGAAAATTGGGTGCTATTCAAGAGTAAAATAAATAATCTGGTACACATGTTTGTTCCAACCATTCATAAACGCTCTGACACGACAAATCCTTGGTTTACAAAAACTTTGCTCTCATTAGGCAACAGGAAGAAAAGACTCTTCACAAAAGCCAAACGTACGAACACCCCCCAAGCCTTGGATGCTTACAATTCTGCCCTAAAAGCATACACCAGTAGTCTTCGACTCTCTAAAAAAAAAAAATTCTTTTTTCACGACTTACCTAATATACTTCATAGTAACCCAAGGAAGTTCTGGAGCTTAATCTTGCCGAAAAGTAGCAACCCTGTCATCCATCTTAAAAACGCTAATGGCGACCCCATCCTGGAGAGTGACTGCCCTAGAGTCTTTAATGATTACTTTTCTTCAGTGTTTACAAACGAGTGCTTGGACAGCGTTCCCATATTCCCCGATCAACCCTACGAGCCTATGCCCCCTATCACTGTTACTCCTGCCGGAATAAAAAATCTAATTGATAAATTAAAACTTACATCATCTGCTGGTCCCGATAATATCAACTCTAAAATCCTAAAAAATACTAGCATAATTTCAAGCGAGTTTCTTAAATTGATCTTTACCCAATCACTTTCTGAATGCTGCCTTCTCTCTGACTGGAAGATGGCCAGGGTAGTCCCAGTTTTTAAGCAGGGTAGTCGCTCTTCTGTGTCTAATTATCGCCCAATATCATTAACCTCCATCTCTTGCAAATTATGAGAGCATATACTTTACTCCCATATCATGTCTCACCTAGCAAGTAATTCTTTTTTCTTCAAGCAGCAGCACGGTTTTCAAAAGGGACTTTCCTGCGAGACTCAGCTTTGTGATTTTGTTAATGACCTACACACTAACCTTGAATGTCATACTCAGACTGACGCCGTTTTTCTTGATTTCTCAAAAGCCTTCGACCGTGTCCCTCATCAACGCCTACTCTCTAAGTTGTCATCTCTACACATTGACCCACTCACATTTTCATGGATACGTGACTTTCTTTCGTCCCGCGTGCAACTAACGTCAATTAATGACCAAGAATCATCCCTAACAAACGTGACTTCTGGTGTTCCGCAGGGGTCTGTTTTAGGGCCTCTGTTATTCTTAATATATTTAAATGACCTCCCTAGCAATATTTCCTCTAAAATACGTCTATTTGCAGATGACTGCGTCGTCTATAACAAAGTAACAGGTGTGCAAGATAACGACTAACTTCAAAGTGACTTATCTAAAATTAACAAATGGTGGAATGACTGGTTGATGTCGTTAAATAAATCTAAATGCAAACTAATTCGCTTCGCTAGGAAAAAATCTGTACTGTCCTACCAATACTACCTGGACTCCGACTTAATTGAGAATGTTTCTATGTATAAATATCTTGGTGTAAGACTAACACCCGACCTCTCCTGGAATAATCACATTGAAGCCATTACTGCTGACTCATCAAGGACCCTTGGACTAATAAGACGTAACCTACGATCCGCACCTCCCCTGGTTCGAAAACTGGCGTACGACACGTACGTCAGACCTAAATTAGAATACGCCGCTACCATCTGGAATCCCCATCAAATTTACCTAATTAACAACCTCGAAGCAGTTCAAAACAGGGCTGCTCGATTCATCCTGTCTACTTATGATCACTCATTTAGTGTTTCCGCCTTGAAAACTCAACTAACTATGTCCTCTTTGCAGCTCCGCAGGAAAGTCTCTCAGCTCTGCCTTCTTCATAAAATCTACTACCACATTCCAGTCCTTAAAAATGAGTTGCTATCACCCCCCGACCGAACATCTTCACGCCTTAACAACACATGTACAATCAAGCGTATTTCAGGCTCTACAAACGCATTCAATCGATCATTCCTCCCTCAGGCCATCAGCGACTGGAACAACCTCCCATCGTCCATTGTCACCATTGTGAATCCGATTAATTTTCTATCATGTATTAAACTTCATTTATCGTCCTACTAGTGCTATGAGTTGTGTAACTTTGAGCAGACCTGAGTGTGTTGAGTGTGTTAAGTGTGTTTTAGTTTCCTTTTATGTTTTTTCTTGTACTTGCGTTTCTGTGTTGTATAAAACTTGAATACCCCCCCCCCTTATGTAATGCCCTTCACGGGCCCTTAAGGTGTAAATAAATGAAATGAAAGATGGCCGTCAGTCATTTTCTCTCATGGGTTTCACGTTTAGTTTTAAAAGCTAACCCTCAACTGCATGCTCGGAACCATATACTTCAAAAACAACTCAGTGCTGTTACGTTTCCGGGCAGCCCACCGAGACAGAGACTGTAGTTTGTCTGACTGCGTTTATTGCATCTCGGCAGCAGGACGAAGAAGAGCCCCACGCTGCTAGGCGCAGCCGCTTTTATCGGTTCCAACACGGCATTATGCGGCGCTGACGCAGCAGGTTGACGGCGACGCCCTCGCTAGCGTCGACAAGCGAGGTCAACAAAAAAAACAACATAACAACTCCTCCCCCTTCTAGGGTACAATCGAAAACCAAAGGTTGTCCCCATCCAGGCTTCGGCACTTCAACAAAGCGAAGACAAGACGGAACGGACCAGTCTTGGTACATTCACTAACGTTCGGACCCGGACAACACACTTGTGTAATGAAGACAGTCCGGCTTGATCCGTAGCTTCGCCTGAACAAGTTCGGCGGCGACAAGTCGGACACCACGTATTTGTCACTAGCGTCAAAACAGCGTTCTTGACGATGCTCCGTCTGGACAAAACCGCCTGAAATCGAAGGCGACGCTTGGTCTCGTTCGCCAGTCCCCGGTAGATGAGGCATGGCTGCGACACTTGTTCGACTGGCCGTCCGGGGAGATATAGTCAGGTGCACAGCCGAGTCGAGGGTCACTGGGACACTTGTCAGACGGGCCGTCAGGGAGGTGCGTGAACAGTACAGGCGAGCCCAAAGTGACTGGAAAATTGGGAGGCCGACAACAACCAGAGGGCCACAGAAGGGCAGCGGTGCCCGAAACATTATCCCCGTTCTCCGAGAGCTGCATTCTCCAAAAAATCGCCTATGATGCCCCTTACGTGACCAGACCTTTTTTACGAAACGTTAGAACACGAGAATAAAACTATTTACAAGTTGTTAAGAAATGAAAGTATGTAGAAGTGTGCAAACGACATAAAGAAAGAAAATCGAACGGGATACTTGGGAGTGCGCTCGACTCAAGGAATCAGCGTTGGCGTGAAATTTTTCTTTTTTATGCCTGACCAAAAAAGAATATTCCTGGAGCGTCAAGCTCCATCGCAACAAGCGACCTTTCTTCTGGGGGCGCTGTTGCAGCCATGTGAGCGGTCGGTGATCAGTAATGAAAATGAATTCGCAGCCAGACAGGTAACAGCGAAGCTTCTCTACCGCCCACGCAAGGCAAACAGATTTCTTTTAACCGTACTGTACGCTTGATCTCTCGAAGTCAGCTTCCTGCTGACAAACAAAACTGGAAGCTCTTCCCCTTGGTCATTTTCTTGGCTAAGTACAACCTCAAGCCCTTTATCGTTTGTGTCACATTGCACCGAGAAGGGCCTTGTGTAGTCTGGGCTGGCCAGAACGGGTCGAGTGACTAAAGCACCTTTTCAAGCCTCAAACGCATTCCGCTTCTGCTCATCCCATTTGATCGTGTTCGGCTTTATTTTCTTAAGGGCGTCCGTCAGCGGGCTCGCCTTTTCAGATGAATGGGGAATGTACTGGTGGTAAGAATTCACTAACCCAAGGAAAAAATTAGTTCCTTTTTTGTTTGCGGCAAAGGAAACTCTTCAATAGCCTGCACTTTAAGCTCATGAGGGCGTCTTTGCCCCTTGCAAACAACGTGCCCCAAGTATAGCACTTCGCTTTACCCGAACCTGCATTTCTTCTCTTTGACTGTTAGGTCTGCGTCTTGCAGGCGAGAAAAGACCTGTTGCAAATGCGTGGTCCTCCCACGTATCAGAAAAAATCACTACGTCGTCGAGGTACGGCAGAGCGAAGGACTCTGTTCCCGCGAGAACCTGGTTCATCAACCTCGAAAATGCATAGGGAGCATTTTTCAATCCAAAGCTCAAAACGAGGGGCCTGAAAACACCTAATGGTGTCATGAACACTGCAAGGCTGCTGGCACGTTCGGTAAGCGGTACTTGCCAGTAACCTCTCACAAGGTCAATGGTTGAAATAAACTTCGCTTTGTTCACTTTTTCAATGCACGGATCTATGTTGGGAATCGGGTAAACTTTTGTTACGGTCACAGCATTTAGCTTCCTGTAGTCCACGCAAGGCCGCGGATCTTTGCCAGGGCTCTCGACCAAAATCATAGGAGAGACGAAATTGCTCTCGCACCGCTCTATTAACTTTAGTTCCAGCATTTGGTCCACCGATTCCTTTAACATCTTTTCCTGACGTGGGGGAAAAACGATAGGCTTTGCACTGAATCGTAGACTGACTTGAGAGTTCGATGTCCTGCTCGACCAAGTTCGTCCTTCCGGGGATGGTGGAAAGCAGGGTTTGGTACTTGTCAATCAAGGCAGTAAGTTCCGAAAGCTGGCCTTGACTCATCTGTTTCTTATCGATTGTAGCCTCTACAATCTCAGCGACAGTCAAACTCCCATCAGTTCTCCCCAGCTCAGGAATATGAGCTTGCAATTCCTCCGGCTGGTTCACTGCGATGCTGACAAGGTGCACTCGTTCTCTGTACGGCTTTATCAGGTTACAGTGGAATATGCGAACCTCTTTCCTGCGACCTGGCAGCTTAACGACATAGTTTGTCTCGGAAAGTTTCTGCTGGATTGTTGCTGGCCCTTCCCATTGGACTTCTAGCGTATTTGCTTTGGCCGACCGCAAAAGCAGCCCCTTGTCACCTTCCTTGAATGTGCGAAGGCGGCTGTTCATGTCGTAATACAATTTACCACGCGCTTGAGCTCTCTCCATGTTTGCCTCAACCAGCTCTTGCGTCCTGTGTAGTCAATTCAGCGATGAAAGCACGTGCTCCACCACCGTTTGGTTCTCAGCTTCGCCTTCTCAGCCTTCTCGCAGCAATCGCAATGGCGAACGCAAATTTCGCCCGTACACTAACTCAGCTGGCGCAAAACCAATCGACTCATGAGCGACGGTTCGCAGCGCGAAAAGCATCGCAGGCAAAGCCAAGTCCCAGTCTTTTCCCTGCTCGTGGCACAGGGCCCTGAAAATATGTTTCATTACCGAGTGTGCTCTCTCCACGCTGTTACTTTGAGGGTGGCTTACCGAGCTGTGGACAAGCTTTATACCGCATTTCTCAAGAAAGCTGGTCGTTAAAGCGCTTGTGAAAACGCTACCGAGATGACACTGGATCTCACTCGGGAACCCGATCCGGGAAAACACAGTCAGCAAGTTGTCCACTACCTCTACCGAGGTTTGTTCCTTCAGAGGAACGGCTTCTGGAAACTTCTAGCTGGGCATAGCATAGTCAGAATATACTTAAAACCTGTCTTCGTTGCAGGTAATGGTCCTACGACATCTATCACGAGCCTCTCAAATGGCTCAGAGATTATCGGCACTAGGGTGGGCGGCGCCTTCCTTCGCTCGTCCGGCCTTCCCATCCTTTGGCATGTGTCACAAGAGCGAACGAACTCTTCTACGTCCCTAAAGCACCCCGGCCAGTAATACTCGGCTAAAAGTCTACACTTTGTCTTCGTGATGCCCAGGTGCCAAGACCATCCTTCTTTATGAGCAAACTCAAGAAGGCCACCCCTATACCTAGAAGGGAGCACGAGTTGTTCTACTTCTTTGCCGGATTTGTCCTTGAAGTCACGGTACAGAATACCTCTGCGCTCGTAGAAAGATACGTTTTGCGAGAGGTCCTTACCCACGCTCTCTCGGCACTTAGCTAGAGACGCATCTGTTTTCTGTTCTGCGATAAGAGTCATCTTATCTACACTTGTTAGAGCTCGAAAGTTTTGGCTCTCTGGCGAAACCAGCGTAGTCATTCCCGATACCGCAGTCGCTTCGTCGCGAGATGCGTCGGTGTCTGGCGAAATCAGCGTAGTCATTCCCGATTCCGCAGTCGCTTTCTCGGTAGATGCTTCGGTGCTCGCACGAACTGCCGCATCTAGTACCGTTTTCTTTTCGTGTGCATTTTTCTTTTTCATCGAGCGAGTTACTACTAGGACAGGATTCATGTCGAAGCGCGACACCAGACTCGCTCAAATGCTTTGCAGTTCGGTTAGACAGAATGTACGGACAGCTGGGAAACACGCCATCGGAAACCGCAGCATCCGTTTCTGCTACACCGAACGGTCCGCTTAGTTTTACTTTAGCTACGGGCAGGCTATAAGACCGATCTTCCAAAGCTTGGCGGATACACACGCAATCACCAGTGAAATCCGATTGTTTTACTAGCGATGAATGTACCAAGTCGTACGGGGCTCCAGTGTCTCGGAGTCCTTTCCAAGGTATACCGTTTACTTTTATGTTGTACAAGTAAGGCTCAAGTAGTTCCTCAGGATTCCCCGGACTCAAGTTTACTGGAGACACTTTAGGCACACGGCAACCCGCAGCCACATGTCCAGCTTGGTGACATTTATAGCATCGAATTAATTTTCGTTCCTCGAACGACTTCCTTTTGCTTTTCTTGTCGTCCGAAGCAAATTCTACCGTTTCTGGTGTCGGACTATCCGTAGTAGGCTCGTACTTTCTTGAGCCTGAGTGGTCCGACTTCCGCGACTGATTTCTGGCAAATGTAGGCTTATCATCCGTTACCTCTCTGCGCCTGGAGCAATACTGATCAGCGTAATCAGCGGCTTTCTGGATAGTTTCGACCTCGGGTCGGTCTTGGATCCATTCTTTCAAGGTCGAAGGAATAGAACAGAAAAACTGCTCCACAGCTAATTGCTCCAGGATTTTTTCGCGGTCCTCAAATGCGTTGGCCCCACGAAGCCAGCTTTCAGAAAAGCCTTTAAGCCTGTAAGCGAACTCTGAGTAGCTTTCCTTACAGTCTTTTTTTGTATGTCGGAACTTCATCCTGGAGGCTTCAGGCAACAACCTGAACTTTCTCAGCAGGCTCGATTTCACGACAGAGTAGTCCTCTGCTTCTTCGGGGTCCAACCTAGCCATAACATCGGCTACTTCTGCTGGTAGTAAACTCAAAAGCCGTTGCGGCCAGCGCGACCTCTCAAGCGACATCTTGGAGCATGTGCGTTCGAAGTTCATGAGGTAAAGACCCAAGTCCCCTCCGACACGTAAAGGCTGCAGCAAGCTTCGCATATTTAATTTTCAAGAACTGCCATCAACCGCACTGGCCTCACCGGCGACCTTTACTTTTTGTTGAAGCATTTCTAACTCGAGATCCTCTTTCTTTCGTCTCCTCTGCACCTCACTCTAACATTCGGAAATTTCGTCGGCGTCCTAGACACAAGTTTCAATGGCCTTGATAATCTCGGGCTTTCTAATGGCATTTGCGACCTTTAATCCCCAACTCTTCCGCCAAGAGCATTAATTCAGGCTTCACTATCGCCGCGAGATTCATCGTGACACGCTTTTGAAATCACGAAAAAGGTCTGGCTGCCTTCGTCCCGTTCCCTTGTCACCAGCACGGTGACAACCTACAAATTGAACATTTCGGCTGCTCGGGAACAAGGACAACTCCTCCGGCACCCACCAACCGAATCCGCAGGTCCCCCGGAGCCGTCGATACCGCCGCTGCCACCAGCTGTTACGTTTCCGGGCAACCCACTGAGACGGAGACTGTAGTTGGTCTGACTGCGTTTATTGCATCTTGGCAGCAGGATGAAGAAGAGCCCCACGCTGCTAGGCGCTGCCGCTTTTATCGGTTCCAACACGGCACTATGCAGCGCTGACGCAGCAGGTTGACAGCGACGCCCTCGCTAGCGTCGACAAGCGAGGCCAACAAAACAACAACATGACAGTGCTAACTATCGAGAAGAAAAACAACGTCCACACACAAAAAAGTTGTATTTGTCGATGTTGCTTTTAAAAGAAACATTATATCATCATCATTGACGGATTCAGACTGGTTCGTCTCTCTTGAATTACAACCCTCTAATAAGAAGTCTCTTTCCGTTAATGAAAGTGATGCTGGGATGGCATGCACGAACTGCGTTACAAACATGAGGTGAGAAAACTCGTCCCTGTCGCAAGTTGCACCGCTCTTGAGTATCGAGTACCAGTCTTCTCAATCTATTTGCAGGCGAAGAAGCCACTTGCAGGCATCGACTTTCTTGTGCCTTGTCCGTTTTAAGGTTTCTTTGCCCAAAGAATGTTTTCCGAACTTTTCCAATGAAACAAGGACACGCTTTCCCGGCGCGACTGATACTCCTGCATTGTTTACATTTTCTAGGTACAGCATTTTCGGCGAGACAGAACATTCTATACAATCTTCTGTGAGAATCAAATCCTTCTTGGCGTCAAGAACAGCTTTCTCCATCAATCAATCTCTTATTTCACATCACAAAGAGAAGTAAGCTGCAGGGGCAAAAAGTCAGAAGTTTGACTTGACTAGGCCTCTGCAGCCTTACGATTGGCACACGGCGACATACTACACATCAACTGTTAATACTGAGTTTTCATCATTTAACATTAGGCAAAAAAAATCTAAAATATCAAAAAGAACAACATGAATTATTGAAACGATCAAAGATAGAAAAATATGTATCTATATATGTATATTGGGCACATGACGACATATTTAGACACATGACATATCTAAGTACATGATGACATATTTAGGTACATGACAGGACTGTAGAAATAATAATCGTATTACCTCAAGGATAACTGAAATATACAGAAACACGACCTCACAATAAAAGGATCTCCGATTGGATCGCTTTAACTAAGGGAGCCGTTTTCTGCCGGAATACATATAACGATGTACTTCACAATATCCTTCACATATTCACTCTACACTGTGCGGTCGCGCACGTTTATGGGCTGCCTAGTAGTGATGCAAAACTATCTATAATTTGACTATCAATTCTATCGACTGTTTTTCCAAAACTATCGATAGTGTCGCAGAACTATCGATAGTTGATTTTCGATAGTACTATTCATAGTTTTGCACCACTAGAGCGAACGCAGTTGCCGCACCGCCTCTCGCCTCCCTTCCTCCTCTCTTCGCCCTAACTCCCGTTTTCGTCATCACTGAAAGCTGAACCAGTGTTGGGATGGCAAGTGCTTGGGCTAGTTGGTGTCCCATTAGAAAAAAAAAATAAAAAAAATAAAGCGAGAAAAAGAGAATAGGGAGCGACGCCAACTACTAGTGTCGCAAAACCATCGATAGTTTACCGTCGACAATACTATCGATAGGTTTACGATAGTCGACTATCGATAGTTTCCCGATGGTCGACCAACGATAATTTTCCGATAGTTGAATATCGATAGTACTATGGATAGTTTTTCGATAGTCGAATATCGATGGTACTATCGATGGTACTATCGATAGTTTTTTGGTAGTCGGCTGTCGATAGTACTATCGATAGATTTTTTTACTATCTATAGTCAAATTTCTGGCGACTATCGATACTATCGATAGTACTAGCGATAGTTTTTAACTACTACTGCCTCGGCAAACATGTAGATCCGCGGACTTACTCATCCGATCCGCATCCGCGGCCCCTGGCATCTGCTTCCCCTGGTATCCGTATTCAATCCGCAATCTGCCAAATCTGATTAATTTTTAACCGCGTCCGCCGGTTTACTGTGGATAATCCGTAAATAATCTGCGGATATGCAGGGCTCTATCCAGAAGAGTCGGTAATTCCTTTCCAAACATTCCTTTGGCCAGGTTGATATTAGCCGTCTGGTGATTGGTGCAGTGATGATGGAATAACAATCGTGATAGTAGGATATTCACTGATCCGGATGACTCCCGTGCTAGCGCCTTCTTCAGTTCGCCCAGGTAGCGTCCTGCCTGCCCGTTTATTACAGGATGATAGGAGGCAGATGTTACATGCTGAATTTGTTGTTCCTATAGTCGTTCCAATCTAGGCAGAGACGAAAGCTGTCCCTTAATCTGACACTATTTTGTGTGGATTAGGAAACTTGGAAATAAAATAGCAACACGATGAAGACTGCCGCTGACGTAGGTAGGCTTACTTGACGTACCTCCATGCATTTTCTAAAGGCGTCTACCATCACTAAAAAAGTACGTCGTTCCACGGGACACGCAAAATACACGTGCAGTGCGTGGCGCGGTGCTGACGGTTGAAGCCATGACAAAATATGGGCTTTTGCAGGGTTCCTCTCTGTACGGTGGCGTGGATCGCAAGATCCAAAAGTTGTATGAATGTCTTCATCCAAGCCTGGTCACGACAAATAGCCTCGCGCGCCAGTCTTCATAGCTGCAGCTCCTCAAAATCCTATATAGAATAGGCCTGTGGGTCGCTGCCGTGCAGTTTTAAATATGACGACGCTTGTTCCACAAGTGATGCGACCCCGATGAATAGCCAGCTCCGCGATCCTTCTGCGCTGTGGTTTTAAGTCATCACCTTTAGGCTGCTGCACCATTCCTTCTTATATCTATTTGTAGTCTCTTGAGAGTGTGACATCTTGCGTTATTCTCGCTATAACTTCTGCTGCCAGGGGTGGTTGTGGCAAGGACTAACATTAGAACGTCGCCGGGAACATGGGGTTCTACGATGCAGTCTGGTTATGGAGACCTACTGAGTGCCTCAGCGTTCTGGTGCAGCTTTCTGGCCCGGTACTTAAGGTCCTAGTCGTACGCTGCAAGCTTCAGACACCAGGGTATCATGTGGGCGAAAACATCTCAGGTAGGCGGTTCTGAGGCCCGGAAATTCCCAGTAATGGCTGATGGTTGGTCACGAATGTCACGGGCGACCCGGAATATACTTGTGGAAATGATCTGCTGCGAACACCTCTGCAGGGCCTTCTTGGAACAGTTAAGCGTAATTGCGCTTTGCTATACCTAATGCACGTGAGGCAAAAGTTATGAGTACCTCCCTACTCAAGCTGTCCTGCTGCGCCAACACCGACCGGAAGCCACAAGGCGAGGCATCACATGAGATGATGAAATCCTTTGTCTCATCATAATGTGTCAGGACTGTCTTTTTCAAAATCAGCTCTTATAGCTCGCCAAGAGCTTTCCGATGGCCCACTTCCAATTGCACGGTTTGTCCTTCTCAAATAACTCATAAAGTCCTGATGCTACTGTAAACTTTTGTTCATGAAAACGGTCGTAGAAGGCCAGCAGGCTTAAAAGGATCACAGAGCTTCTTTGCTTGTTGGCGCTGTTGCCCTCACAATGGCTTGTACCTTGTCCTCTGTCGTGTGCACGCCCTTAGCATCATTCCGGTGGCTCAGCAAGTGCACTCCAACTACGCTCAAAGGGCACTTTGCCTTGTTCAGTCTAAAATTTTCTTGAACAAGTCGCTGTAGCACCTTTGTCAGCCTCTCTCTGGACTTGAGTTCCGTCACGCGACTGACGATAATGTCGTCGAGGTACGCAGAGACCCTGGGGAGTCCATTCAGTGTGTTCTCCATGAACCTTCGTAACATGCCTCGGGCTGCGACCACACTTTAAGGAAATCTCATTACCTTGTAAAGTCCTGTAATTTTGGTTACTGTGAGTAATTCTTATATTCTGAAGTCACGGAAAGTTGCTGGTAGGCCTGTGTCGCGGCCAGCGCGCTGAAAGATGTCGCTGTTCGCAGACTGCTCAAGATGTTCTTTGTTGTGGGGTGCTGGTTAGACAACCTTTCGTGGCTTCATTCACGGTGCGCCGATAGTCGCTGCACGGTAGAAGGTTCCCGTCCTTTATTCGCACCAATACCAGCGGCGCTGCCCAGTCGGAATGTTCTGTAGCCTCCAAGATGCCTTGCTCCTGAAGTCGGTCAAGCTCCGCTTCAACTTTAGAACGGTGGGAAAACGGAGCAAGCCCTGCCTTGAGGAACTTAGGCTTCGCTTGCTCCACCAACTCCAGGTGTACGAGTGCTCCGGCATAACCCATGATATCTTCGAAAAATGCCCTACTCAAAATTTTTTTAGGAGCCGGGAAATGTCGGAGCCTCCCCTTGCCTGGTGAATGCCACTGACCTAGATGCCCAGCGTTCCAAACGGGTTGGGTCCAAGCAAGATCCACCCAGAGACTTGAACAAGGAGTAGGGGTAGCCGGTACGTTTTCTCTTTGTGGTGAACAGTCACTATTGTAGTACCGAGGACTTGCATTGCCTTGCCGGACCAGGTACTAAGCTGAATGTAGTCCTGTTTTAACTTCGGTGAGCTGGTGGGCCATACTGCATGAAAGCTTTCGACGCTGACCATTCTAAAAGCGGCACCTCAGTAAACTTCAAACGCCCCAGGTTTGTCGTTCACGTGAACATTCACTTTGATCGTGGAAGCGGTGTACTAAATTGCTACCGAGTGGAGGTCATGCAGCGATAACACATATTGATCAACATGGTCAGCTCTATGGGGCCCTCGTGATGTGTCCATGTGGTGGCTGCGTTGGGGACCTTTTTTTACAGTTTTCGTGTTTGAAATGGAAGCTCCTTTTAATGTGGACTTGATTCTTGCCGTCGCGGTACGTTTCTGTCCGGAACTTGCCTGTTTTTGGGCTCTGTTCAGTCTAGCGCTAAAAGCATTGTTTCATCTTTGCTGTCTTGTAAGATGTATTTTCTCAGATGTCGCTGCTGGACGCTCTGTTAATCTCGGGTGCGCTGGGCACTCCTTTAATTGCGACCTGCTGGTCTGGCGCATTTGTCGTTGCCAGGTCGATGTCCCAGGCTATTTAAAAAATTAGGCCCTCTTTCAGTGAAGAGCCGTGTTGGAACTGTTCAACTAGGACGACGCACACACACGTGTCCCGGAGCATAACCACTAGTTGAAGCATAGTAGATTTTGTGGTTAGAATGGAGGAAGTGGTCCCTCCTTGCGACGAATGCCGATGTGGTAGTCGCGGTCGTAAGCACTCCAAAGTTGGAGTCCGCGGCCAACCCTTCGGTTGCTGAGACGTAGCTGCTGATCTAGTCGTTAGGCAATTGATCGCGTTGTTGGAAGACGTACCTGCCGTAGAACTAAGATAGTCTTGGGTCAAAGTGCATCTGGAGCTGTGATGCCAACTTATAAAAACTCTTCACTAGGGGACTGGGCATGACCAACGCCCACGCTGCATCGAAAGTGTCTCGACGACACAACGGGGGGAGGAACGCTCGGTCTTTTTCTTCAACCTTGACGTCGTTTACTCGAATGAAAACCTAAAACACTAGACCCACGATGGCCGAGTTCCTCCCCGATTTTTCTAAAACCGGAGACGACAGACGAAAAAAGTTGACAACACAGAAAACGTCTCAAACGAGACGTTTTGTGTGTTGTCCCCTTTTTTCGTCCACCGACTCCGGTTTTTCAAAAATGTATAACATCAACCAGCTCGCCTGCCCACTGACTATCGTCCTTCCCGAGAAGGTTTCAACGGCGTCGAACATTTTTTCTTAAATCAGGGCCCACCTCTGGTCTTGATATCACTTTTTATCGCCAATGTTTACTAGTGTATATATTTATCACATGCCTTTCTATGTTTTAGTAAGCTGAGGTGCAGAGTACATAATTCGTTCGCAGAAGATGGTTTCCGATTCCACTTGTTATCGCAAGCAAGAGAGTCTTGTTTTTTTCTGGTTTGGTCCCGATTACTGGTATATAGAAAATTGAACCCGATACACACGTCGAGAGTATCTGTTGACGGAAGACTCTCGAGCGGACACAACAATATTGGCGTGACGTTCGGCAAAGGAAGGGTTCGTCGGACATAGCGTAACTAGAGTAGCTACCGATATATGTTCTAGCCGAATTCGTGTTTGCGTGTGCACCACCGTCACATTAAAAAAAAGAAAATGCAACCAAAAAAAAAATAAAGTGTACGTACAATGTTTAATAAAAACACAGGCAACACTGTGCACATTCATAATGTTTAACGTAAAATGTAATGGGAGGATAATCCATGCTGTATTCATTTGAGCTGTACGCCTAAGAAACGAGCGAAAAGCATCCAAGATCGTTTCACACTCCGGAGAGCTTTACTGCAGCCCAGAAATACTCTGAAAATGGCAAGGAGATTGATGACAAAGAAGACTGACGTCCTAATCGGAAAACCTTAGTCGAGGTTCAAGCTAGTTATAAAAAGAGTCAGCATAAAAAAGTGACGTGAAAATGTTTCATTCAACGAGGCAGCCGGTTTTACACTGCAATCGTGACCAGCGAGAAACAAACATCTTGCTAGCTTATCCGTCTTAAAGGGCAACTCCGCTCAATTCCAGAAAAATTGGGATTACTTGTGATTCCACTTCCCAAAGCACTGATGAACAACTTGACGTCTTTGGATTCGCGAAATGTGAAATATTTTTTGTGTAATCGTATTTTCAACATTAGCAGCAACCGAAACCGAAACTTTGAATGCGACAGGCAACATTGGTCTCGTGTCGTCAGAGGCATGTGCACGTTATGACGAACCACGTGGTTCGAGCCGTCACGTGAATCTCTCCACGATCGCGGACGGGCGGGCGGGCGAGCGGGGAGCAAGCGCCAGTGTCGTCTGCTGCGCACTTTTCGCCAACCTAGCTCTCTACAGCATCCAACGACCTCTTCACCACCGGGGACGAAGCTTGCGCTTCTTTACAGAAAAGGCAAGTTTTCTCAAGCGTATGTTTCGTAGTCATTTCAGAAGCTGAAATAGAGTAAACAATACATGTATATGTACTACGTACGAGCGTGCCACGGCCAATGCCCGCTGGAACAAAAGAACTGTAGTAAAATCAACAGTGTGGTGCATTCGTTTGTCCTCACGAAGTTGATACACTCTAAAAAAAAAGGGTATCACCTTACACCCTTTTGTCCCATATAATACACCCCAAAACTTCATTTCGACGTACAGCGCCCTATAATCGAACAGGCGGCACCAAATTTTACCAGGGGCTTGATAATGGTGCGATGTAACTTATTAAATTGCTAAAATACGTATCAATGACCACAGAAACAGAACACGGAGCTTTTGCAGTACAGTCAAGAAAACTCCGATAATCTTTTTTGTAGTCAATAATACGTACGTCAGCTATCTTAATAAGTTGTACCACACGGCTATCAAGCCCCTCGTAAACTTTGGGGCCGCCTATTCGATCATGGGGCGCTGTACGTCGAATTGAAATTTTGGGGTGTATTATATGGGACAAGGGGTGTAGTAGTACACCTTTTTTTCTGAGAGTGTACATTAGAGCTTAGTTACAACCATCACACATCCCACGAAGCTTTGCTGTGCGAGGTGACGTGCCACATAATCGTCTCTCCGTGTCTTCGGTCACCAGCTCGCCCGTGCCCTAACTCTTTCAGTTATCGTTTATGTGCCGTCGAAGGTTTGGCATCACCAGACATTTCGTCAGGAAGGGTTTTCAGCGCTGGTGAAAGCTGTGTACTCGCGCTCTAATTTTTCTGATATGCCACAATATGTTGTCCCGGAACATAGGTCAGCTTGCGTGTCCCCAGTTGGCGGGTTAGAATCCCGACCGAGATGCTCGTAATTTTACGCTTGCTTATTACCGAGAAGGCGCCGTGTAACCGAGATATCGGTTGCCCGTCAAAAGATTGCGAAGTGGTCCAAATTAATAATCAGACCTCCGTTGGGACGTGCTAGGTACCCCTCGTTGGGTTGGCACGTAAACCCCCAAATGTGCGCATCTTTTCCCGAAAATGGAGAAGTTTCCTCGCTTCTTGTTTCTACAGGCGCTAGACATTTACTCGTACACACGGAAACGCCCGGCGCGTAGTGCGGCCAAGGCGGTGTGCGTTTGACCGGTTTGACCGCACATATTTCTAAATTTAGTATCCCAATTGTCCACCTTTATAGAGCTGTATGACAGACTACACGTTTGTTGTCAATAGCAAAAGTGTCCGCGAAAACGATCAATGCTGCGATAATTACGCTTAGGTGCACATTTGTTTGTTTTCAGAGTGTAGCTAATATTTGCACGCACGTTTTTTTTGTTTTGTTCTTTGTTAGAGGGTAACAGCAAATTAGTGACATGAGCATAAGCAATCACATGTAACCACCTATGCAAATGTCAAGGACCAAAAAAGAGGGTGCCATTATTGTTTCATTTTTTATTGATACCGTAGCTTGGTAAGAACAATCACATACACACAATTCCCACAAAACCAGCACAACAAAGTAATACACATGTGTAATTTACACAACTCAATTAAAATAACTCCTACTAAACATCCTTGTTTACAACACTTTGCCAGAGCTAATGCAACCGTCAGAGAAAAATAAATGTAACTGATCATACATAATCAAATGTTTCATTGATCCAAATGCTTTATTTTCAGTATCTATGTCCGACGACGACAGTCTGCCGCTTGGAGCAGATTTGGGAGGCCTGCAGCATGGAGCTATATATGTGCCTGATCCGTACAACTTTGATCCCCCATTGCCAGCAAGGGAACGACGTGATAGCCAGCAACAGGAAAGCCAGGAGTCCCAAGTCCAGTACGAACGACATTATGCAGATAAGAACTATTTGTGCAACTTGCATTTTCTGGGGTGACCAGAACTATAGAAAGTACAAACATAGCACCAAGGGAGTCCAGGCTGGCAGGAAGAATGTGAAGACTTAACATCGCAGGTGGACCTCAGAACGGCGTGCTGATACTTCATTAGGAAACCTACCTTCTTCAGGGTCAGGTCTCCTGAAGAAGGCAGGTCTCCTGGTGAAACGTTGGCACGCCACCCTCACATCTGCTTGAAGCTCCGTTTTCACATAAGCATAGAAGATAATTTTTCAACAGAATTGTATCCTCTTTCAGATGCACATGTGGAAATTGCCCCCATGAGGTCGGGCAATGCTGCAGGGACATGCCAAAAATCACACAAAAAACCTTGGGAAGGTGTGTCACAGAAAATGAACTTTTTCTGCTCGTATGTCTGGATGTGCGACTGCTGAACATAGCGTACGACCAGCTGAAATTTTTTCGCCCAACATATCTGGAGCCAGCAGCTCGGGATCGGAACAAGTAAGACCAGAACTTTTATAGCATATCAAATATAAATGCACCACACTGTAAGACAGTCTGTAAATCCCGCTTAGTGTATTGGCGACTCCAACAAAATCTATCGACGCTGCGTAGCGGCACCGCCGAGAAGCTCAAGAGAGGAGGTCATTTTGATTCTGTCTTCTGCTATCGCAGCTTGGCTCTTGTAGGCAGCATAGAAACAAACACTGTTTCCAGTGATTATTTTTATGCTTCTGCCATGTCATTCCTATGCATTGATTAGAAGCTTTCTACTGTCGAAAAATCGTTTTGCTTTCTTATGTAACACAGATGTTATGCTGCAATGCAAGAAATTTATGGTGGTCCGCGTGCTGAACGATGAAAACGACCTCCTTTTGTCCGCCATTTTGCCTGACCAGCACAGCCCCTAGACTAAGCTGGAGTCGCAAATATTGCAAACGTTAGTTGTGCTCATGGTACCTTGGATCGAAGAAGGCACATAGCCAGGTGTTTGTTTTGGGGGAGGGGGGAATATTGAATTACTTAAATTGTTGTGTCTACGTGTAGGTTGAGCCGAAGAAGACAATGAATAAGAATGAACGAACCGAGCTCCGGATGGGAACAGCTTGCCTTCTGTTAAACTTGCATAGACAGTCACTATACATAGCAATTGTCACAATCGACAGCTCCAACTCGATTATAAAGGTTGATTCACCCGTCTTTCCTACCATACCCAGGCGAGCTTGCGATTTTATGGAGGAATGGTACGCCAGTACACGATCCCTTCCAATGGGTCGACAATAGATAATGGCAGAACTGCCATTCTACTTAGCTCACTTGAAGTTGAGAGTCAGTGGACCTACTGCAAACTGCCGGAAGATTCTGCCTTGTCCACTGCTACCACTCATCTAAGTGCAAGTACTGCAGGAGCTACCTCCGAATCGCGCAGACCTGCATCGCCCATTTCCAGAGCCTATGATGCAGTGGCAAGAGAGTTACAAAAATTCTTGACAGTGAAACATTGGAAAGATTTATTTTTCGTTGCACACGTGGATGACCGGCCAAAACAGTACAAGAGTGTGTCACGTTCTCCGGGGCCTTGCGACAAACTGCTGGTTTGGGACAATAACAGATGAAATAATCTGCAATCAACTTGTCAATAAGACAATTCATGCCGAAGTACGAAACCACGCACTACTAGAGCTTGAGCTACCATTCGAATCAGATCTTGCCATCACCTCAAAAGTTCAGCGGGCGATGAAGGAGGCCAAAGTTTTTACCAAAGATGCGGGACTCAGTTTTCAAGTGGCAAAGATTCAAGCCCAAAAGAAACCAATAGTTAGGGGCAAAACACCCAATCAAAGGTCGTCCAGCATTTACTGCAGATCTGGTTCAATGTGCCACATGGCAGACCACCCTAAACGTCCTGCAAGGAATCAAGCATGCAGAAAATGAAAGATTGGACATTTTGCCTTTGTTTGCAAGCAAACAGTTTTGACAGGATCACAAGTACCAAGCATGGAACAAACTGAAGTATAGCAACTCGGATATTAGCAAACTGTACCACATGCAGGATACTTGCGTTCCTTTTTATCAAACTCCTAGTAGACACAAGACCCTCGGTTTCAATCCTTCTGGAAAGCGTCTACAGAAGATGCTTCCATTCTTGTAAGTTGCAACCTACAAGTACTGTATTCATTGGCTACTCCGTAAGAAAACATTGCTATTCCAAACATTTTGGAAAGAGCCAGCTCACCAGTACAGTTGGCGCAAAGTAATGGCGATTGCACATTCCACGTCGTCCGAACAAGACAGCCGTAATGGGACTATAAATGCTTTACAAAGGTTGGAAATTCAACTGGACTTTTCATCTCCTGCGGATGACAGGTGACTATCGTTTCGGCAAACGACCTTCCAAGGCCGTCAAAGGTTTCCTCCAGCTGTTCTCAGGTATGGGCCACGCCATTGGATATGTTCACAAGGTGAAGACGAAGTGTCCATCAGTCTGGTGCAACAGAATCTATGAAGGATAACTTTTGCAGTGCGTGACAAAGTTCTTGTAGAGCCGGCAAAGTTGGAGCACTCCTGGGTGATCGAGCGCAATAATGCATCACAGACCACTTCCGCAAATCAAACACCTCTGTTGTTCTCAATTCACGTCCTCTTCAGTGTCCAAACGAGCTCGTTCACCAGCTTTCTGGCACCCACATCTTCAACCAGTGGGACCTCTCATCAGCGTACTACTAGTTGAACCTGATAGAGGAGAGCGGGGACCTCATTGCGTTTGTGACTCATGAAAGTCTCTTCCTGTTCACAGTATGTTTTGGGCTGGCTTCCGCTGCTCCGGCTTTTCAAAATATGAAGAACTGTATTCTTTGGGACACAGCAGGCACCATTGTCAATCTATCCAGGATGATGTGGTCAACATCAGTTGCACAACTGAAGAGCATGATGCCCGCCTAAGACAAGGCTTACCCCGCCTACAGGATGCAGGTTGGAAACCGAACAAAAACAAATGCATTTTTCAGTGCAGCAACCTCGATTTCTTGGACATAAGTTGACACCTCAGGGAAGTAAGCCATGCCATGATAATGTTCAAGCCACCATGCAAGCTTCTACTCAAAGAGACATGACATCATATCCGGTCTTTGCTTGACCTGCTTACATACCGTTTCGAATTCATACCTAACTTTGCAACCATCGTGAGGCCCTTGCATGTGCATCTGCGGAAAGTTGTCCCCTTATAATGGCAAAAAGCACAAGAGGTGGCATTTGCATCAGTCAAAACCCGATTCGAAACTGTTCCATTTAGTTTTCGACGTGACACTGTCTGCTATCGTCACAGGTTGGAGAGAAATTTACTTTTCAGGTTTTTTTTTAATTCTCCAATTAGAATTCTACAATCGTCAGAAAAGATTCATCGGATTATGGATTAGGCACAGTGCTACAGCAAGACATCCAGATGGAATTCGCACTATCCTGTTCACATCGCGATTGCTTTCCAGCGCCCAGTGCAACCGCTCTGCAGAGTTAGAGGAATAGGCGTGCCTCTGGGCCTGCGAGAAGCATCATGTTTTCCTTTTCGGTCACCATTTCATGCTCAGGATGGACCACCAGGCTCTGGTTACATTACTCTGTATTTAGGGAAACGGTCGACAACCGATAACAATTGCCGGGTGGCCATGCGTCTCCTCAAGATCACCAAAAGGGCAATGAGAATGTTGTGGCAGTCGAGCTTTCTCGTCTTCCTGCATTTAAATCCTCAGATTGCATGAAGTCATACGTCGAAAAAAGAAAATTCACATGCCCTGTGTGCAGTCTCTGTTGAATTGACCAAGAAGAGATACAGAAAGAGAAAGAACAAGACCCCGATTTACTTCGGGTGATAGTGTGTCAACATGGGTTGTGGTCTCAAATACCTATGGGAATCAGCACTCTCTCCCACTACAAGATACGAAAAGAACTTTCATCTGTATATGGCTTACTGCTATACGCAAAAGTGCTGGTTCCTTCTGCTTCACTCAGACGAATAGTGTGAACCAAAATACAACTATGTGAATGCTTCTGTGGTGGCCCAGAATGGATAGCAAAGCCAATACTTGTCCAAATACTGTCACGCATCTCAGACAACCGACAAGTAAGCAGCGAAAGAAGGATCACCTCTACAACCAGTGCTTTTTTCCAATAGGCGCATGGAAACAGCTTGGAACAGACACTGTGGAACTATTCTACAAACTTCTTTCACCATTACCGTTCTGCAACAAACTAGTTCAGTAAGTAGCCTGGGGTTGCTTTCTGTAGTCAAGTGACAGCAGAGATTGTCTGCGACTTCCTATTAACACTATTGAGCTGAGAGGGACATCCAAACATTACTGCCTTGGACCATGGCTTACAGGTCAGGTCCCGCACAATTTGAGAGTTCCTCAGGTCGAGGGACTTCTCATCATCAGTCTGCAATTTGAAGTCCACAGGCGAATGAACGAGTTAAAAGATTTAATTGAATTTTAAAATTGTCTGTCCAGTCAATCACTCAAGAACGAGGAAACACCCATACAGGCAGTAGTGAATTTCTTCTCTATAAAAGCACACCAGAAGCAGCGGCAAAGGTTTTCACGCATGAAATTTAAAATGAAACATGTCTAGATATCATGGGCTTTCCAGGTTTCGAAAAGCCTTTTCCTTTAGAGATGCGGCAAAAGGGCCCCCAAGTTCAGAGTAAAAGTGTAGCAGATGAAGTCTTTCTAAGACTCTTACCAATTCTTCTGTTACTTTCTCAGACGGTACAGGTACACGGCATACAGCCAGTTCGTCTGGTGGATTTGGGGACGACTGGGCAGGTTTCGCCGCGTCAGGCTCCCGTGCTGTGTGGTGGCCAGGATAAGAAAAGAATTCCCATCGACCAGATACACGGGCTTCCACTATGCTTGATCGAACCGGGTCCTGTGGGCCAACACGGCTGCTTCCTTGTCTGGCCTTTGTGCAACGCTGCACAGAGGTGGTTGACGAGGACGCGGCCCGTTCGCAGCCACAGCCTGCTGGTAGGTTCGGGAAGCCTTGGCCAACTCCAGGCAGGAATTGAGGAGCCTCTGGACGTAGTCTGAGTAAGAAAGTGTGATAGTCAAGCTGCAGCCAATGTCTGAATAAAAGTGTCTGTATTTACCGTACGACGCAGTCTCCATGATGGGGCTGAGGACCCATTCGCCTTTCCGTGACTTGGGAAACTTCAGACAACTTCGCTTTTTTTCGTCCTTCGTTGTGGCCTGCGCACGGTTGCTGTTCTCATTTTAGTGGAGCACCGCGACGGCAGTCCTGTGAGGGCAGCATATAAGGGAAGGAAAGACTGTAAACATGCCCTAAGCATATTTCATATTAGAACTTTTCAGAAATTTTCATATAGCACAACACATGCTAGTGACCGTATCCGCGCTGGCAGGCAACTTGTCGTATACTAGCAGACCATCCTCGGGAACATGGCCCTGCATCGTTTCGCACACTAGCAACCCATCCTATTCTCATTGAATGACTCACTATTATTGTGATCAAAATTAAGTCGACACTTCTCATTTACTGTAAACGACTTATTTTTCGCGGTCTCAATATTTCACGATTTAGGTCGAAGCTCAAGCTTTGTCATAATTCGCAGGTTCTAATTTTTGCGACACAATGGGATCTCAATGTAGATTTTTATGTGCTTACATTCTACCAAAATTGTTTGCGGGACATATTTTTCGCAAATTGTACGCGATTCACAAAAATTAGGCCTTCTCAAAAATTAAGTCGTTTACAGTACAAGGAGCGCTGCAATTTGCCACCATTGTGCGGATACAAGCATGTATGAAAAATGTTGGCTTCTCTTCGACTTACGGTAACAATGAGAAGCTCGTTAAAGACGAGGGAGATAAAGATTGTACAAATTGACGTAGGGCCTCGCTCCTGAAAACAGTATGTGCACTCGCTCATCTGCTAGTGTACATAAGTTCATCCCCAGAATTTTCTGCGTGAGTGGTGCACAGTAGAAATTTCAGAAAAGGCTCATAAATAAACAAATATCACCAGCATATATCAGGATGCCTGCTTACCGTGCCACCATGCCCTCAAAACTGAAGTGACTGGATTTCGGAGTAAACCGGAGCAGGATGCTGTGGAACAACTCTAGGCGATAGGTCTGACCGTCTCCAGACACCCTTGGAATGTCCTTGAGTAGTTGCTTGGACATGACGATCTTTTCGAGAGCCACGTATAGCTCGGTCCCTGCGATAAGAGAAAGTACCGAAATAACCCTCCGGGTGTCTAGCAAGTTATTACAACTCTACAAGGGTCCCTGAACATTGTAGAGGTGGTTAAATTTATCAGATCATTACAACACAAGGCATTGAGCATTCAGAACTCTAACAATACTTTCGCACGGGCTGAACCCAACTTGCATATTCCGAAATATTTGGGTTCGTCCTGTCCGGATTAAATGAGCACTCTCTTGCCGCCTGACATAGTCAGTGAAGAAGCCACTTCCAGAAACACAATAAAAACATGACGCTGAACCACACATGTTAATAATTACGAATGGCAGCATGGCATAGCCGCCAGATGCACACTTTCGGATACTTTTGGCTTGGATTGTATTGGGGTCTGCAGCTTTCCCATTTGTTAATAATAATAAATCTAGTAGCTCTAACTGGATCTAGTCTAGTGTCGCGCCCTCAATCCAATCCAAGGCTTTTACTGGATTTGTCGGCGGTTCCATTTGCATCGGGTATTACACTCTACATCAATTGAGCAGGGCCCGCGGGCTCCGCTCCAAGCAGAATTTATTACTTATTTTTCTGCCAACAGGTTTTCAAGTCTTTGCTCAGGGCACTCGATAGCGTTTCCGGCACATTTTCCCTGACTCGGCTCGCTCTTTGGCAATATCCCTGACAGTCCCCCGATTTTTCCTGGTAATTAAATTTCCCCTGACAATTCCCGGTTTTGCCGGTCTCTAGACACCCTGACCCTTGTAAGTGCTGAGTTTACATCGATAGCGACTGAGCAGGTAAGCCAGAGCGCAGCCGAGTATACTCCTGGTGGCACCCAAAAGGTTAAACAGCAAAGCCAGTGCCCATTGCAGCCTGTCCACAACTCACTTTTTTGTGTTGTATATGTGATGCAACTGCCATTTTATTTTTTATTCATCTCTGCAGAAGCTAGATCTCTGCTCAGTAATTCTGCATAAATAATTTTCATATAATCTGCAATTTCCCTTTTTATGCGTCTTTTGCATGTTACAAGTCGTTCTTCACTTCCTCATTCTGTGTCTTTTCATGACCTCAAAAGTGGAGTGTTTTTCTTAAAATATAAGGCTAGAAACATGCAGTTTAAGCCTCTTGATGTAATTGAAATGTCCGCTCAGTACTATGAGCTGGATACGAGATGGAGTCCTCCCATCGGCAGGTCTAGAGGGGGGGGGGGGGAGGGGTTGGGATATCCTGACCCTCCTTTTGAATTCCGCAGGTGTGAAATGCAGAGCGGAAAAGGGGGGGGGGGAGCATACAAGTTATCCGAACCACAATCTGGTATGCTGACTCCCCATCTGGAAACACTTGCATTCATCTCCGATTCCTCCTTGTGCTATTTGATTGTAGACTGGCCAGAGCAGCCAAAGGAGGTCTGTCCTTATTATGAAAGCTTCGCCGACAACTGGAGTGAAAAGAATGTTATGAATGTTTAAAAAATGAATCTTTTTTGCCTTCCTGAAGCCACCAGCGCTCTTCGATTGGGCCATGGGTGCACGCAGGGTACAGGGGGCTGGGGTGCTGACGGACGTTGCTCACGTGTCGCATTACGGACATCCATTTTGCAAGCACCAGCGCGCCATTGTCACTGCTGGTCTGTGCACACCAGTAGACGTGTCCACGTACAGTCTTCACCCATGCATTCATGATGCTGTTCTTCTTTGTCTTTTCTGCAGGGGCCATCTTGCTCCCAATGCCTATAAATTAGAAAGCCTCCATGATTACTAGCTCAGCACCAGTCTAGTTTGGAAAACAAGTTTTGATATTAGATACACTAAAAATATGAAGCTATAGTAAAATTGCATCTAGATACTGGTGCAGCATGGACAACATCGTCAACTTTAGTATACCATATGACGTTTGAATAATGCCACGTGTATCTTGACAACAAAGCATGTTGCACTATAGTTCATTGAGCCAGCGATCATTAACTCAATCGTGATCGGGCCGTGTTACACAGCAGTGCCATCTACCATCAAGCCGCTAACGATCACTGAATTCAACTGAGCTCGCCTACCTCAGTTAACTGATGGGGGTTCACCCCAACAGAGCTAAAGATGGCAGCATTCACCACATCACCACTGATGGCCAGTGCTAGCGAAGCATTTACTATTGCAGAAGAGAGGTATCTAAAAATTATCATAGCAGCAAATATTATCAGAAGAGGTATGAAACGAAGTCAGAGCTACCACTAAAACTATTGCGAAACGTCGAGGAAGTGCGGCCATTGTGATTTCGGTGGCAGTAAGACTTTCGTTGTCACTCTTGCTTTAAATTTCTGTGAAATATTCGAATTTTCGTTTTCTTTGTTCTCAAAATAAACTAAAATCTATCACTCTGAACGACTTATTTTTTGCAGGCTCAATATTTTACAATTTAGGTCAAAGCTGAATTTTTGGAATAATTTGTGGGTTTTCATTTTTGCAACATGGTGGGATCTCAATATGGGCGATTCGTGAAATTTAAATTGTTTACAGTATATGTCAAGTTAAACTTTTTTTTTGTGGTTTGTTAAACATGTTACACGCAATTATCCTCAATACTTTTTTTTCTATCATGTGGGTCACGTGACGTGCATCAGAACTCGGGTCATTAGGCCCATGTACCGCGTAGCACCAGGCAACTTAGTTGAGTTCAGTGAGATGTCCATGATCCTTGACTCAATGATTGTTAAAACGGCCCATATACAGGGGTATTGGAGTTATCAATACTATTACCTTTTGCGACATGCCATGCGTCGAACCGGTGCTTGGTGTCCGGTACCTGTCTCTCATCAGGGCATTCACCCCAAAGTGCCGGTCGGTCACAAGAGCATACACAGACAGCCCCATGCTCAGGAGGAAGTCCAGGGAACGTTTCAGGCCCTCCGTCTCCATGTGGTTGCTCGACTTGACTTCTGTCGACTAGGGTAGAAAAAGGTGCCGTAAAATGCATACCTGATCCATGTGATGCATTGAGGTCATCTTATATTTAGCCACTTCTTACCTGAAGAACCTCGTAGTGCATGATCTTGTTGATGCGGGTGTCAAACCGTGTGTACGTCCCATACTTGGCAGAGTGGCCAGGCGAGTCAGCACGCCCATCGCCTGCAAGGTGGAGCTTGTCTTTCGTGGCTGTCAGGAGAGACTCCTGTTCAGCTTCCCAGGTCTTTGAAACGAGAAAACTCAGTGTCAGGCTCAACCAGTGAACATTTTTAGTGAACGGACAATCTTGTAGTCAGTTCTGCTCACCTTTGTAGCAGCAGAAAAGACCAAAGAGCTCTGCACCCGGAAGAACTGAGTCTTCTTCAAGACTTGCACGCCTATAGGTCCCAGGAGGCGAAGAACGCGCGTTGGGCTGGCTCCAGAGTAGGTGATGACAGCAGGCAGCAGAATGTTGAGGAGTGCCTTGCTGTTGATTCTGGGCTGGTTCTCCCACAGTCTTGTGCCCTCGTGCACACGTGATGACGGCGTGCACAAGGGTCCCTCGATGTGTCAGCTTCGTCCGTGTCGGAGCCAGGCATTTGATGCAAACAGAAAACAGCAGCAGCAGCTGTGATGCAGTCACCAGGTACTTTCTCTCCTTTACCGGGTCCACTGCTGCTGAAGACGTGCTGCACCCTCCTTCACTGTTAAAAAACAAAAAAAATAAACCAAAAGATTATAGTGTTGAAATTTCAAAAACAGTGCTTTTTTAACGCTTCTAATTTTTTTCTATTCTGCCATCATCTCTCACAGTTCTTTGCACAAAACCGAGATATGTAACAAGCTCCTCCTTTCATATTCATTGACTTTGCCAGGTTTTCCCAGACTATTTCTATTAAATTTCCTGGCCGTTATTTCAACCTGGTCCGAATAACCAAGTGTGATCGTCGTGCTTTTTATAAGATGTAGTTCTAAGGCTCCTCCACTGCACCATAAACTGTGTGTATGATAAGAAACACCCATGTAACCACCATACTAAAGTTTCATTTAGGAACTGGTAGTATAATAAATTAATTAATTATTCATTTAATTAGGTAATGGCTTGCACTATCTAATGATGTTTCAGGGAACATTATTGGGTGCAGCTGTGCCGATGTGCTTCTGCAAAGCTTCGTTATTACTGCCGTGCCACTTCCATTTGTCATTTCTCCTGATATAGCCAACCTTTTGACTGTTTCCCTTATATTTGTCTAACTTTTGCAGGTGAAGAAAAGCCCCAGATAATTACAAGTTTTCCAGATTGGTAGACCTAGCTTAATCCTATTCATAAAATGGAGTTCTGGTTTCTGAAAAATTACAGTGGACACATACTCGACATCTGTTGCACCGTCCGAGTGCACAGAGTCGTTGGACCAGATGCTGGTGTCGGAATCCGGTTCATCATCGGAGTTGAAAGAGTTATCCGGCCTGTAACTCTCGTCCAACAGATCTGGCTCAGGGCACATATCCTCATCGGAGTCCAGGAAGGCGGCCTCCGTGTAACTGGTGTCCGAAGGCGATGCCCCAGGCTCTGAGGGTTCAGCAGTGGCATCCCGCTCCAACGACAAGGGGCTTGGCGTCTTGTCCTCTGTAGGCGTAGAACACCACTGGCGCAATTCTTGCTCAACGTCTGCCGAGTTCTCTTGGGCTTGTTGGGGACTTCCGGGAACAGCTGGCTCGCTCCCCAAAGGGCTTTGGACAACCATGCCTGGAAAAGATTGAATGCCAGAGCATACATTATGGTGTCAAAACTGTTTAACACGCACAGTAACAGTGTGCATGACATGACTTGTGATGCAGTGCAGTTTTCACAATTGATGAGCAAAAATATATATCCGTCACTCTCACCCTTCCAAGTTTATTTTGACGCAATAAAAACATTAGGTCCCCACCTTTCTGCTATGCTACTGCAAATAGCCCAGGCTCAACGAAAGATGAGGGAAATGCATGAATGTCCACAGTCAAAGGTAGTGTTATGAACTGGTTGGAACCAGTTCATGCTTGGTAGCGGCAGTAACCAAACTAATATCTAGCAGGCATGCTGGAACCGGGACCAAACCACAACAAAACACAAAATCGGCGGTTCAACACCATGGTTGTGATATAACGGTGGTTCTATGTTTTCAAATAAAGCCGATGAAATCCGAAAACCATTTGCCTGTAAAACTTTTGCCAATTCGAATTCATCCGAAAAAAATAGGATTTTGAAGGTCACACCAACCGGGGAAAAGAAAAAAACGCGCAATAAAGATCAGGTTGGATAAGTGCGAAGGGTCGTCGGTCCTGAGAAAGACGGTGGGTGTCTGTTTTTTGCAGAGAACAAGGCAATGTATTTCTAGGTCACGGCAGAAATAAGGCTGTACGTCTAACGGTGCTAGCGGTTGTTCCAGTCTCAAGTTCAGACCATAGTCACCATGGACAGCATAGTTCCATCAGTGGGTGCGGGTAAAGTGACTTGAATGGGGGTGCGTGAAGCTGAAGTTGCTATACTACTATGTTGTTCAACCTGCGCTTTCACGGCAGATTTCTGTGGCACCTGCAACAGCGAGGCGACATTTACTTTCATGCCTATACAAACATGTGCACTTGTATTTATTACAGCAAGCTTGTAGTAAATACAAGCGCACTTGCTTGTTTTGAAATGCATAGATGAGCTCATTGTAAATATTTCACACTATTAAAATTTGTTTTGATAGAAGAATGAAGTCCAAATAACAATTTCCAAATTTGACAACAATAAACTCGGGGAAACACGGACATAATGCATCTATGTTATGTATACTATTAAAACTATCGTCACAATTGTATTACATAGATAGCACTATATTCTTAAGCCACCACAGCTACTCACCGGAAGATGTTGGCAGTGCCGGATTTTCAGGCGAAGTCTGACAAAGCTCCTCGAAGGCTTGCACAGCTTTGTCCACAGACAGTGTCGGTGTACCTGGCACACAAAAAAACATTACATTTCAGATATAGACTCGAATAACATTGCACAAAGAGAGAGAGAGAGAGACTGATAAAGCTATTCTGTCATTACACGATAAGGTAAACCAAGTCACTACATACCTCTCGTTACCACACACATACAGATGTGGCAGATGGGCGGCTCCAAGTGCGGTCCAAAATGGCCATCAATTGCTGTAGTTGCTGGCACGGTGTCCCATAAAGCGGCGGTGCTGCTGTTGCACCCTGGCCCAGAAGCGGAAGCCTGGTCCCCGCTCTGTAAAAGCAGTGCGATAGTTACTACAACCGGTATACACCAACTCATGTTTACAAACAAACCGGAGCGCCCGGAGCGCCCCTAGCGGACGCCACCAGCGCCGCGTATGCGCGATGGGGGTGTGGGCAAGAAGCTCACCGTCGCCCATAAACAAACCATTGAAATGCGATGTTGTCGTCGTCGGTTTAAGTTCCCGGGCTCTTTTTCGCGTTGGAATTCTTGATTCTACGTCCTCCTAACGATGTCTGACTACTTGAGCGGCGTCAGCGAAATTAACGAGGCTCGTTACACCGCAAAACTTCGCGTGAATAATCTGACATGCGGCGATTCATTCCGCGTGGACGCCGCAGAATGTACGCTAGAGCCTGATTCACATGATGAGATTTCGCTCGCAATTTTCAATAGCGACGTCGCTCGCACTGCAAAAGCGTGAACCGTAGCTGAGATGGTCGACGTCAATACTGAAAATCGCAAGCAGAATCTAACCAAGTGAATCAGGCCTAACAAGTCGGTGATGGCCACTGGTAACAATGATCAACATCTCCTTGTATCTACTGTTTACATCGAGCCTGCTTACCAACCTTCAAACTTAAGTCTTTTGAGGCCTGCACTTACTTCTTATCGCAAGTGCCGGGCCCTCGTTTGGTCTACGGGCCGGTGTCCTCTAAAAGGGCAGACGACAGTTCGAACGATCAGGCGACCGTTTAAACTTGAAGACGCACTGAACGCAGTTCGCAGGTGGTCCGTACAACTTGACGGTTTTCCGGCATTCATTTTGGAACAAAACAAATAAATCTGATGGCCAGAAGTATCCGTGAATTCAACCCAAAATGCTTCCCGCCAATTCAATCGTGGTCCGAGGGCGTCTGGTTTTCCCTTTTCACGGCACATATCCACGTTCTCGGACGAACCGAGCGCATGAAAACTGACCTTCAAACCTTTCTCGACCCTTTTGGTACAGCCCCAGTCGCAGCATTTTGACAAGAAGGCAGGTTTTTGTCTGGTTCCTTTCAAAACAACGCAGGAATACACGTCTCAGATGGGCACTTCCGCCCACAGCCCCGGACTGGAAGTGCGTCCGACGCGCCACAACCGCGCCGTGACGTAACAGAAATGAGTTTGTGTATACACGAACTCAACTCTGTGACGTCACGGCGCGGTGGTGGCGCGTCAGGCAAGCATCCGGTCTGGGGCCGTGGGCAGAAGTCCCCATGCCAGACGTGCATTCCTGCATTATTTTGAAAGGAACTAGACACAAACATGCCTTCTCGTCAAAACGCCGTGACTGGGACCGTACCAAAAGTGTTGAGAAAGGTTTGAAGGTCAGTTTTCACGTGCTCGGTTCGCCCGAGAATCTGGATATGTGCTGTGAAAAGGGAAAAGCAGACGCCGTCCGACAACCATTGCTTGGGCAGTAGGCACTTTGGGTTGAATTTGCGGATGCTTGTGGTCATCAGATTTATTTGCTTTGTTCCAACATGAACGCCAGAAAACCGTCAAGTTGTCCGGAACATGTTCAGTGCGTCTTCAAGTTCAAACGGTTGCCTGATCGTTCGAACTGTCGTCTGCTCTTTCAAACGTTTCAAGCGTCGGTGTGAGTTCCCCTGTCCTTTTTCGCGTTCGAATTGTTGCCCCAGCAATCTCCGACTACTTGAGCGGAATCAGCGAAATTAGCGAGGCTCGTTACACCGCAAAATTTCGCGTAGTGGTAGTCCGCACAACTTGACGGTTCTCCGGCGTTATGTTGGAACAAAACAAATAAAGCTGATGACTACAAGTATCCGTGATTTCAACCCAAAGCGCTTCCCGTTTAAGCAATCATGGTCCGACGGCGTCTGATTTTCCTTTTTCACAACACATATCCGTGTTCTCAGACGAACCGAGCACGTGAAAACTGACCTTCAAACCCCTCTCGACTTTTTTGGTACATCCTCAGTTGCGACATTTTGACTAGAAGGCAGGCTTTGTCTGGTTCCTTTCAATGCAGGAATACACGTCTCGCATGGGGTCTTCCGCCCACAGCCCATACCGGAAGTGCGCCCGACGCGCCACCACCACGCCGTGACATAACAGAGTTGCGTTTGTGTACATATAGGCTGGTTTCACATGATATACCTTCTGCTCAAACCCACGGTAGAATTCTTAGTTTGTGGGCCTTAGCCCTTTGCTTTCCTGCGGGCGGAGGCAATGTTTTCCAACTTGCGCAATATTTTTTTTGTGTTGTGATTGGCTGCGCCAGTCAAAGAAGTCGGCAATGCAAAGGAGCATCGGCTGGTACTCAATTTTCATACATATTGATATTTACTCGGAGCTTAGAGGATCTGTTACTTGAGGAATTGGCTCACTAGTGGCCAAAATGGCCCCAGTGGGTGCTGCGGGGCCACCTTGATGGACAGAAAAGCGTAGTGAACAAAGGTATCTAAGGCCTATGAGCGTCTTCGATGGTGCTTGTTGAGTTCTGCCGTCGGTAGAGATGCTCATTAGGTTTTGTGGGATTCACCAACACCGCAAAACTTCGCCCATAAACAAGCGCCTCCACGTAACGAATAGGGCAAATGGTGGATGCAGCCCGCGGCCCCCCCTCCCCCCCCCCCCCCCCCCTGCACTCCAAAGTGCAATCGAAGGAAGTGAAATTTTGTTTTTTGACACCACCTTATATCAAACAATGCGAGACGCTGTTGATGATTCACTCTTTGGTTGCGGGCCAAGGACCTGCACGTTCAGTATTAGTAAACATGTTTCGTTACTCATAACAATGTTATCTCCATTCTCATGCACAAGATATGGCTAATTTGTACCAATGAAAACAAAAATACGTACTTGGCTAAGGCACGCTGTTCTGGCTTGGTTCTGACCAACAGGTTCTTCTCGAGCCACTGGTGCATCCAGCGATGACTCATATGTTGGTGCTTCGGAGTCGTCATCCCATGTAGTGACCACGCGCAAGCTACTGCCCTTCGACACTGTGCTGCTGCTGCTGCTACAGCGGTCACCGCTCTGTGAAACCAATCGGTCAATATTTATTGTCTTTGATTTGTTCATAACACACCTTATAGCCTAGTTTAAGTGTAAGGGCCGCGCGAAAGTTATAAAATAATGAATGAATAAACATTATCGTAGGGATGGGTTCCAGCACCCCCAGGTGAAGCCCAAAGTCCGGTGCCTCAAAAATGACGGCCACCAATTTGGTACGGTCCACCTGCTATTGCTGGCCAGTGGCCGCGTCATCGGTCTGCCGCTCCTCCCAGGAGGTGGGGGAGGGGTTGGGAAGAGGCGAGACAGAGGGAATATCCTGGCATTACCAGACCATGTGAAGAAGTGTGGGAAAAGAGTTGGTGTCATAGAACACCCTGTCTGCGAGTAAGAGAAGGCTGAGGAGGATAATGTTCCCGGTGTGAGAGTTCTCGGGCGAGTACACAAGCACACTCATTACCAGGGACGGCTGCGTGCCCAAACACCCAGCCCAGACACCCAGACTAACGGGAAAGTGTGGGAGGTGGAGGATAGGAAGGAGTCGAGTAGGGACACAGTGGATAGATGCAAGGTGGTGAGAAGGAAATGCCGACAAGCCGTCTGGGAGTCAGCCAGAATGTTAGTGGGGAGGAAGAGGAGAGAGTGGAGGTGGAAAGAATTGCCCTGTGCTAAAATGACGATGTGCAACAAGTGTCAACATAAATACCAATTGGATGCCTATATTAGAAGGGGAATACCTTGGTCGCCAAACGAACGAAAAGTTTTCTAGTCTAACTTGCAATAATTATCGGATATATTGTTCAGATTACTGGTTTTGAAAACAACTTGTTTGCTCTTAAATGTACTGTTTACTGGTAACAGCATAGATTATTGAAATATATTAATATTATATTACATAACGGCAGTGTTCAGAGTTACGGTTCCCGATTTCAGGTTCGGTTCAGTCCTGGGTAAAGTTCGTACAGCCGTTTGAGCTTTTGAAAGAGCACGCCAGCCCGCGCGCGGACACGCGCATTCACTTCTACTGATATATAGCACAAAACGTTCGCGTGCGTTCACGTGCGACGTGCTCGTGAATGTCGCCTCAACAGGCTTGCGATCGCACATGCTCGCCCGCACGAACAGAGACAAAAGCATCGGCCAGCGTGACGTGAGCGAGGAATATACGTACCCCGGTCCGACGACGCTTCACGCATGATTCGTCTGCTGTTTGGGGAGGCGAGGATCGAGGAACGAGGTACGACGACACGGCGTCCGGCGTCAGTCCGTCGGCTGTTACGGAAGGCGAGGATCCAGGATCGAGGATCGACGGCACGGCGTTTGGATCCAGACGCGCGTACTTGGTTGAAAACCCTGCGTCGCAGAACAAGCGCAGATCTCGCTGGTAGCATTCGGGCAAAAAGTGGTCAGAACAGATCAATGTCCTGCTATTTGGCGACCACGGCTTCTCGGAGTTCCAACGGCGCACGATGTCTGTCCAAACAATGAGACGCGCACTGTCGCGAGGGAACTTGTGAAAAACAACTCCCTGGCTGGTGAGCTGATAGTTCAAGCAGGCAGCAACACAACATCGTGAGCCTATGGCCCTTTTGCGAGGCATCGCAGCTAGGCTTCGGGGATGCTGCCCGCGCTCGAACCGTAACAAAACCACAAAACGCCGTCCTCCTACTGCTCCTACTGCAGCAGAGGCGAAACGAGGAAACGAGTGCGTCTGCTACCAACTTGGCGCATGCGTTTTACGGTGATCATGTGGACAGAGCCAACACGCAACGCCGGGAGGAGGCACTTCCACTCACGACGTCTTCGTTCAATTTCGCCCGGAGAAGTAAAAACAACCAAAACATAGAACTGACATACGCATGCCTCTGACGTAGTGGCTCACTGTTGGCTGCGCCAAATCCGTGGTATTGACAGCGCTGTTGATTGCTCTTCACGTCGCGCGCTAGAGTTAGCAGATTTCGGCGACTTGGCTCGTTTGAAAGTTTGCTGGCCAGATTAATAAATATTTAGACGGAATTACATCGCGATACTTGGCATGTGGTCTTCCTATATGATGCTGAAGAGGGCTACATAGTTTTCTCAATATCAAAAATGAAGCGGAGTTGCCCTTTAAGTACGACTGCTTAAGTCGGTGGGATCGTTGTCGTTTTTTTTATATATGTATTTCTCCTTCTTTGCTGGCTGAAATCGGAATTCACACGAAGAGTATCTAGAAGTGCGCTCGTTTGTCTCCACACGGAAGTATCCGAGCAAAGTTGGCAGCTATCGTAGAATTTAATCGCAATCTATTCAAACCTAAGATCAATTTTCTTCCCCGAATTAGGGTCCGTTTTTAGGTTTCGTCGTACTCACAATTTCTGCAATAGCGAAAACAAAATATACTTAGCTAACCGTTCCCGCTGCTACGCCTGAAGTCACACAACAAATGCAAAGCAAAGCGAAAGAAATACCTCGCCCCGTCACCTGACGCTTGTCTCTTTTTCAAGATCTAGCGATCGCAGAGCTCCAGTCGCTTCCGCTTGGTGCTAATAGAAAATCAGTGTATATTGAATCCACCTGAGCACAGTGAGCGCTTGTAGCTTCCTTCTGCTTCATTTACGACGCCTTTTTTTTCTTTTAGAAGCGTTAAAATGTTTGTTTTTTTGTTTGGCACAAGCTTTTAACATTGAAAATGCTAGGGTGGCTTTTGTTTCAAATTATGTATTTCTACCTTTTCCCTAACCGCGTGTCTTCGTAATCCGGCACTACAAGCAACGGCATCACCACAAACAAAAGGATTATTTTGGCACCATAATGCCACTCGATTCGAGGAGAGTAGCGTCATTTTGGTTAATAATATGAGCAGTTTCTCTTCGACATCTCTATTCTTGGTGAGCCGATCTTAATTCCCTGGTGACGGGTAGCTTTGTGAAGACGTTTTTGAATACCGAGATTTTGTTATCCTCATACCGACAAAACAGGAGCACATCTTCGTATCGCCATCACAGGCTGCGCCTCTGGATGGCGGCATCGAAAAATATTTTTGTCTTTAAATACTCAAGTACGACACTGCAAGAAATATTCAAAAACAAGCATTTTTGATAGGTGGATTTCATGCACAGTGCCAAAGATGCTTACATTGATGAGGAACGCTTTAGAACGATGATGATTCATAGGGATCTCGTGGTGACTAGTTCAGAACGACCCTTTCAAAGATTTGAATAGACTTTAATGGCGATCGCTATTGCATCTGGGACCATCGGCCAGTCACCTTGTGAAGTTTGGTCTCCTCGATGTTTGTATCAGTTCGTGTCCGGCTAGCCGGCAGAGAAGGCAATGACGCTACTTTCCCAGGATCCGGTGATTTTAGGCACCCTAGCCCTGAGCCCGCGTTCTCTTTGTGTGCGTATTTAGAGTAGGTTTTATATTGTTTGTAAGTTGTAAACGGGGTGCTTTGCTCAGCCTTATTTGTGTTTCTGATCTGCTGCCTTGCATAAAACGGACAGAGCAGCCCGGCGCGGTCTTTACGCTCGCTTTGCCGCACGGGCTGACCAACAACATGCCATATAAATATCCTCACAACCCCTATTGTTTTTATTCGGTGCAAGGTCTTCGTAACGCTGACATTAAACTGTGACTTGAGGATGTTTATTAACTGTCCAAATCTCCATCTTACACAAGGACAGGCCTCGGCAGTCCACTCGTATAGTACCTCAAGCATACGAACACGTCACATTGGTCTGGCATCGCATCGCCGCCCAATGTAATATGTCACGATAAATTCACGAAATGTATCCTAAAGTCCAGATATACCTCCTGCAGGTGATTTCAAGCTCCGTAAATATAAATAGAAATTTTTTTTCACGCTGCTGTTTGATTGCAGGACGCACTCAACGAGCCTGAGTGTACTTAGAGCGGCACCGAAAACTGACCACCCCCACCCCCTGAACCCCTTGGTTGCCGCCATGTTACCCGTTGACCACATAAGTGAACACTTGGCGTCAAGGTGCCTGCTCCCTGACATGTTGGTGTTACACATCGATGAGTCACGACAAATCAACCACAACTCCATTCTTCAAGAATGTCTAACCAGTTAGGTTTTGTGCATTTAGTGCGCGTGGCCTTTGTCATGTTCATTTTGTGTTGTCACCCTTTTTTATACATTTCATGATATGCATAGAGTCACAATTACCACACTATACTTCATACACCATTCAACACTGAATGTTTGTAGGGTTACAGCCTTTTCGCTTTGCGCAAGTATTCAAAAAGTGTAGTACGACTTAAGAACAGTTTGTACACCCAACAGATAGAACGCTAAACTAATAGCGACTGACACACCCCTGAACCTGCGAAATAGATGGAGCCACCATTCTCCTTGCCTCTCGCTTATTTCCCCTACGCCCTGCGTTCGCCTCCCTGTTTCGTCAATAAGCGACATGGATGGTTACGCTAACCAACTAGCCGCATTTTTTAGCTCTTGCAACCGTATGCAGATGTTCGTTTTATATGAGCGCTGCGCCATGAGAACCCCATTTTCTAATGCCATGGCTTACTTGGTGGCAGAAAAACTTAAAACTCTCAAAACGGGCTCACTGCCCTTTTCAAACACTCAGCAAACCAGCAGCGGTCCCTCTCGGACAAAGAACCCAGTAGGGTTGCTGTACCAGCCAGGTCATGATGGCAATCGTGAAGGCTGCCTTTTTAACACAACTGGCAAGTTATACAGACACGTAGGGTCTTCTTGACATCAAAAAATCCTCGAGCCATGTGTCACAGTCACGCGAAACCACCGAAAACTCTCAGAATTCCTTTTTGGTTTTAACTTTCAGGTACTCCGTATACCTCGCATTAATTTTCGGTAAGAGCCCTCAACATTCTGATGGTCAAGCAACACGACGATGCGAAAAAAGGTTTATGGGATGTGCAAGCACTGCTTAGGTGCACGACATTCGACCAATTTTCGAATCGGTGCCGATAGCTGGTGATGTCTCGTGTACACCAAGGCGTATTCGTTTATCGTGTGCCTGGGCAAACGTGACAAACACTGGGATTTACCATTTAGTATCTTCCACTACTCGATTGCCGTGGTTGAATGAAACACTCACCGCCGTGCTCAATGCATCTTTGGGAGCACCTATATTTACGACAGGTGGCCACTGATGTAGCAGACGAGCAAGATGGCGGCCAAAGGAGGGCGGGGGACTTCCCTGTTGCAAATTTGGCTTCCGGTTGACCACCCTATGGTTACTCGAGCTCGTTGGATGCGGCAATCGTATTGTTAGCTTTTTTCTTTATAAAACTTGGGTTGAATGTTTTCATGATTAGACAAAGGGTTAGGACGATAATGAGTTTGATACCTTAGACGAGTGGTTCTCAAATGGGGGTCCGCAGAACCTTTGGGGTTAGCGAAGGCATTCCAAGGGTCCACAAAGTCCTGCCTCGTCAGTCACGCCAAGTAATAAAAGTTCTCTTTCTCTAATTTTCGGGCGAGTTTTCTCGTGCCTATATCAATCAGAGAAGTCTGCTTAACACTAGCCCTTAGGTATATCCGTCTACTAAATCATTATCATAATTAACCGATATATTTTCCTTCCCCTCATCACAAACGGAGACATCTGTCATCTCCGTTGATCCGCAAGGGATCCGGGAAACATCAATGGTTGAGAACCACAGCTTTAAACCTATGTTGCGAATTGAAAAACAAAAAGAGGGCGCGGGATAGCCGAAAATACAAACTTTTCGTGTAAGGCTAGTCAAAGTATGGGGCGCTGGAGAAAACCAGATTTTTGTGTTAACTCCTTATTTCGAACTCCTTTTGTTCTCGTCCTGCCCATTGAAAAGCATGCGCGAAGCGCTTCAGCACGCATCTCGTATCGTTCCGCCGTAGCGTTCTTCCACAGCTTAAAGACTGTCTGTTTTCTTCGCCGGCACTATGGCAGGGAACATTTTGAGACGGCGCGTGTATCACTCGGGAGCGTGTTACGCCCCTCTCCCCCCGTCCTGGCCTCAGCGGCTGCTCATCACAAACCTTCTAAACTTTGGCTAGCAGACAGCGTTAAGAAAATGACGTGAGCTGTTGCTGGCTTCATGCGGTGGTACCATTCGTTTCCATTCATTCGGCGTTCGTTGCCATGGTGACGGATATGAAAGCAGACGGCCTTTATACTGTGGAAGGACATTGCGGCGCAGCGTTACAGGGTGCGTGCTGGGGCTCTTCCCGCATGCTTTTCAATGGGTGGAACACAAACAAAAAGAATTCGAAATAAGGGCTTAACGCAGAAGGCTGGTTTTCTGTCGTGTCCCATAGTTTGACAAGCCTTACACGAAAAGCATGCTTATAGACCAGAGTTTTGAGATAGTTTTCTTTACAACGACATGGGTCTAAAATATCAATATCCGGGACGATGCAACCACTGAAGTCTCTGCACGCACTGCAACAACAATAACCTCTTGTAATTGATATACATGGCCAAACGCTTACCTCTGACGTCCACCTTTAATTGAGAAATAATATTTATTACAGACACTGTAGCTCTGCAAAACCAAGCAGTAAATACTTGCCCAAACGAGCATGTCCAATGTTTCGAGTTACAATCATGACATCACATAGGAACCAAGTGTCAGTGTTACCACCCCTCTCTAGTCGGCAGCTCAGGTGTCGCTAAGACACAAAGCAAAATTTTGAAATTGCATACCTACAAAACTGAACAGAAAAGCTAAGAAATTTTATACCTCAAAATTAAGGGTGCTAACTTAGTTAAAAGAACATACATAAGATCAAAAGTATTATCAAATGATCAATATTACTTAATAACAAACATTTTGGGCAATCCCGAGCACAACAATTTGACGCATGCGGGGCCCAATGAGTGAGTCTGCGTCAAATGTGGTGTGTAGTTATGCCAAAATTGCTGTGTGTTGTTAATACAAAACTGTTCGGTTGTGGGCTTACTTTCTTCCTAGGAATAAAAGAATATTTGCAGCGATCGCCGGTATCATCCTCTTCCTTGGGCTCGTGGGCTTGATATTGTTTCTGCTTCTATCAAGTAAGTATAACACCTAAATGTAGATGAAAGTAAAGACGTCTAGAACGCGTCTCTGACCGGTGTGTTAATTCGCCCACACATAAAAAATGCTCCAGAAATGGCACCAAATGACGACACAAGAACTGGGGTGTAATGCTGTCGCTATCGCGGTCTTAACGTTTGTGCGTAGGTGATATGAAGAAAAAACATCAGAGAAGTGCTAAATTGTCGCGGTTCTTCAGGTGCCTCAACTCCTGACTGCCGAAGCTTCCATAGACTCTGAAGCTGGAGAGAGGCATGCAGCTGAAGAGTCTTCCCCCATCCACCACCTGTGCCGTGAAAACACCAGGATCGTATTGGACGACAAGACTGTTTCATGACATCGTCAGGAGGACAATGAGAGACGACTTATTAGGGCTTGGTATACACACCAGTCAGAAACCCGTTCCAGGCACCGTAGATAAAAGGAAATCGTCAGAGTGGAATTGGTTGCAAAACCTAGGCGTATGGTAGTACCGAATCTATACGGTAAACCTCCACCTTGTCAAAAAAAAAAGAAGCTTTGTTTATGTGTGGTGGACGGATACACCATGAAAATTGGAAATTAATGCCGGTACCAGCCGCTTCCATTCAATTAAAAATAGCATTACCTTCGATGAGCGTGTCACTCGCAGACTCTTAACGTATTTAAACGACAAGCAAACACCTAGTCAGAAAAGCGCACATGGTCAGAAAAACGCGAGTTTTTTTGGCCATGTGCGCGGGCACATTGGCCATTTCAGCATGGATTGCAAACAAGCGAAAAGAGCGAGCAGGGATTTTGTATCAAAATCATTGCATATGAAAAAAAGGCTATAAGCACGAGGACCGAGCTTTCAGTGTTCCTGCCAACCACGCTCGCGGGTGCAGTGCGAGCATCGTTCAGGAGAACATGCTTTTTCCTGTAGTTTTATCTTCGCTATGACCTAAAATGAAACATACCATTTCACGGAATCTATTAAAGAAAGCAATACAAATAATAAATCCGAAAGGAATGTTCGATAGGATGGTGAGGCCGGGAGCTGCATAATTCTTATATATATATATATATATATATGGGTGATTTCAGATAAGATCGACCAAAGGGTGGCTGGTCGACATTTTTAAATCAACTGATGTTTTTATATGACATTGTGTAGTGTCTGGTATAAACGAATCCACACTTAGTTTTGACCAGAAAAAAAAAATTGGAGACAAAAAAAATCGTAAGGCAGGGAGAGGTGGACAGTTGCAATAACGCGCACTGATGGAGGGGGCAAGTTTGAAAGTGAATAATTAAAACAATAAAAATTAGGAGAATTTTAAAACTTTTTACAAACAAACTATGGGTACAACTTGCTTGTAATATAAAGTAAAAATATTTATTAAAAATTTATTTAGTTTTCTAGAAATTGCCAAACATGCCTGCTCGAACGACAAATGGCAAACTTTGGAAATCTGTATCTCATGAAATAATTTAATCATTATGATATAATTTGCAGATATTATTCTACTAATATATGTCTATTATTGAAAAAATAAATAAGGTATCTGAGTGACACAATAGTTACAATATATTTAGGCAAACATGGGAAAAAAATCAAACAAAGAAAAATTCCAATGCGAATAAAAAAAACACCACCCTCGATTTTTTTTTAAATTTGGGTACCCTGTTATACTCTATTTCGGCATTCATTTCTATTAAAAACATGTTGCATCATTGCACAGTGAAAGAAGAAACAACTCCCCAAAGTAGGGTCCTTTTTCAAAGCCTACACTTAGCAGTGTCCTATACAAGAAGTGACTCTGAGTTCCAGTTTCATGAAACTTGCACAAATCTTTTATATACATTTATTCAGATGAGGTCATTGATAAAAAGAGCGATCGGTCACACAGTAAAAGGGAGGAGAAACTATATACAGCATTTTACATAAGCGTACAAAGTGGTATCATATTAGAGACTAATGATTTGAGAAAAGATGATGCAGTGTGAAGTTGTACCTTCCGGTATATTTTACATCTAGAGTAAAATAAATAACTTTACTTCCACACACAAAAACAAAGATATAATAGTAAGATATTTAGGTTGGCTGTGTATTTACGATTACAAACAATTTCAGGTGACGGATGCCATAGTGCCTAACTGGAGCAGCTTCGATGCTCTCGGTGTATGAATGAATCGTGGCAAGCCGATATATTTTATCCTGCTCGAGGATAACATTTTGGGATTTTTTTATAGTGATCAGATAAAAATTATTAGTAACCACCAACAAAAACAGTAGGTTAAATACCCCGTGAAGAAAAATGTGATAAATAAGATGTCCCTGCATTCAAAATGAGCAGTCCTTGGGAAATGAAATTCGGCACTTTACGCTAAGGTTTTCCTCGCTGTACCCATTTAATAAAGTTGCTTCCAAGCAGATCCAACTGTCCGTGCTACATATACGTCACAGGTCCCTTCTGTTGATGACTTGCTGAGCCGCCACGCGTGCCAAGACTAAATGCCAGGGAAGGCGCGCACCGTCAGCCACTCTTCTTTTTTTTGTTCACGATACCGAACAACCTCATTTTCGTCCAGATATACAAGATGCACGCCTTTCAGTTTCTTTGATAGAACGCTCACCATTGTCCTGGCCGTCTGAATTGCGCTTACTGAACGTTCTCTCAGGTTGTTCAGCGTGGCCTGGTGCTTCACGAGTCCGCCAACTCCGTCACATGCATTTTTCCCATGTCCAGATGCAGAAAATAACCACTGGGCTTGTGGGCAATCGTCCTTTGCAAATTGGTGAAGCTGGTAGCGATTCTTGAAATGACTGGCGGCGCCGTCACTTACGTACGTCACGTACGAGTATACCGCAACGTTGTCTTCAACCCACTCCTTCACTTTTTCTAGAGCCAAGCAAGCGTGAGCGGCGTCGTGACACAGGTCCTCACTGATGATGGCAAAGCTGTTTGTAGATTTTCTTGTCGTCACTACACATGTAAATATCGAAACTTGTTTTTTTTTCCAGTGATATGCTTGCACTTCGTCAGGAAGCACGATGGTCCAGTTTTCAGCAAAGTCAAAATGAAAGACAATGCTCCCGCGTTGCATGCACTGTTTTTCATCGTAGATCGCTTTACCTTGTGTTTGCCGGATATGGTTGTGAAGTACCCAACCTCCAACCGTCACTTGGATGACTTTTAGGAAAGTCTCAGGTTCCAAAGTTTTTTTCACAAGGTCGCCGGACTCCCATGTTGCAAGCACAATCTCTTCATCCTCCGGGATATCAAGTTCCTGGAGTGTAAGAAACTGGCCTTTTGGGCAGTGATCACAGTCTCCTTGAAGGCACAGTTCTGTTGCTGGGTCGCACAGAAATGCCGAGTTAATTTCACCAGTGTTGAATGTTGAGCCTGTAACGTTCTCTAGAGCGGCAATACAAAGATAATAATTGGCGCAGCGCACACAAACGCACACTTCCTGGTGTGGAATACATTGGACCCATCTAGGGCGCAACGAATAAAATTTCGTTAGCCCAACGCCGGAATCGGAATGCTTGTCTTTGTGTATACGGAAGGCCTCTCGTATTGAGCGTGTCATGAAGCGCTTTGGCACGAACGTTTTCTCTCCGTTGAGCATGACAGAGATGACGTCCTTCTGGTTGGGACTTTGGCGCGAACATTGTAGCTCGTCTTTCGTGAAGTACTCTAGGGCAGCAGACAGGTTCTCAGGGCTCACCTTGCACCTCGTGTAAGGATCCGGCTCATACCACACGCCATGCTTTTCCTTGAGTTTTCGGGATTTACTGATGAGGTACATTGAGGCCTGTGGAATCATCTTTTGAACCTCATTCTTCGTCAGTGTTGACGGCAGGAGTGTAAGCAGTTGACAACGTTCCCGGAGAGAGGTGGCGGTTTCAAAGGCCTGCCGAAAGTTGTCCGCCCACTCAGTGCATGTGGAGCATGTTGGTTCGGACGACCCCGATGGTGCGTCCCTGTCGTACGCAATACGTAGCCTTGAGCGTATATTCTTGACAGCAACCTGCTCCAGTTCTGTCTGCTTTCTCTTGACATAGCCAGGCCTGTCCCGACTTCTTACGACGCTTGGTTGTCTCAGCGGCGACACATCTATAGGTAGTATGCTGCGATTTAGATCTTCAATTGCTTCTTCAGCTGGCACAAATATGTCAGGGCACTCCTCTGAGCTTCGCATCGAGATCTCCTTAGTGATGTGCATGAAGCAATGGTAGCACAGGTAGTCCGTCGCACTCACTTTGGTGGAACAGTCAGGCGGAAGAATTTGCTTCAACGAGTTTAGGTCCAACTCGCCAACACTTCGAAAATTCCGCTGCTTTGGTATAGTCTTTTTGCGTTTGCAAAAGTAATCTGCACAAAACACTCGTTCGGAGCTCCAGGACGTCTTCATAATGTATACATAAATAATAGAAATTAAACCCCAACTGATGGCATATAATTGCCAAGTGAAAGAACTACTGGGTGCACAAGTGACAAGTCCGAGGCTGAGGAGCTCACTCACTGCAAACGTACATTTGAAAAGAGAGGTCACAACTGAGGCTGTCGGCAGAGCTTGATCCACGTGAAAGGAAGAAAGAGGGAAAGTCTCCAGACAAAAAATTGTGGTCAGCGGCCTTCGAAAAAGACTTTCCGGAATCGCACTGTCTTCCCTCCACGCGCTGATATGAAAGCACCCGAGCTTCTACCACGTGGTTCATGACACAGCCTGAGCCATGTCGGCGACCGGTTCGCGAGGGGTTGGTGGTGGGGTTACGTTGATGGTCACTCGGATTAGCCCTTGCTGTACTGAGCTACCGCCTGCAGTGCCTTATCGCTGGCTGGTGTCAACAACGAGAACACACACACCCTGTCTACAGCAAAACTACAAGCGTTCACCGCACACGCGTCGCCGCCGCTTTTAAGCTTTTGTGAAATTGCTTTCTTTTGCCGCGGAGAACTGCCTTATCTTAACTACGCGCCTGAAATCCTTCCAGGCGGGCGTACACAATATCAAGCGTTTCGAGAAATGCCCGTGGAGTAGAACTATGGGAAAATTCGGAGCCCGCGATGTCGATATCGTCGCCGTTGTGTTAGTACGCCGTCGCGTACTGCAGTCCCCCGTTGGGGGAGGGGGGGGGGCGGTCTTACTGCGATAACATGGCGACAGCGTTTACACTCTATGTATTTACGCGAGGCTCGAGTATTTGGGGATAATATGCTGCCGGTTGGTGTGCCCCTTTGTGCCTGATATTATCGCCCGTGACGCCAGCGAGTGAGATGGCGACAGGCATGACTGCTCAGTAAACAGGCGTCGGCGGCCATGTTTTGCTGGTTGAAGCGAACCCCCTTGTCCTTGACAGCGAGCGGGGAAATGCGAAAAAAAGATTGTATCGGCCGTTTTGCCAGAACTAGCGACGAGTGTCGTCTGCGGTTTCCGGCAACTATTTTGCCATAATCGTGAGCTTAGCGAGGAAATGATTTTTGCTAGCCACAGAACACTACCACGCAGAAAGGGAATGCTTGAACATGTTTTTGTTCTGGATATATATCAGGGATATATATGAGAGAGAGAGAGAGAGAGATGAAGGTAGAGTGGAAGAGGGAATAGCATATAGTGTCGCAGGAGAATAAAGTAAACAAAGTTCCTAGTGGCCGATGGCTGCATGATCTTTTCTCGAAACACTAGTCCGTAATATGATACCTCTTTGTACACAGTAGTTTCTCCTTAATTTAAGTGTGTGAACGATTTCTTTAGTTATCATTGGCCTCACCTGAATAAAAATATATAAAAGATGTGTGTTGGTTTCATGAAACTGGAACTCAGAGTCAGTTCTTGTATAAAACACTGCTAAGTGTAGGCTTTGAAAAAGGACCCTACTTTGGGGAGTTGTATCTTCTTTCTCAATAAAATGATGCAACATGTTTTAATGGAAATTAATGCCGAAATAGAGTATAACAGGTTACCTAAATTTAAAAAAAAAATCGAGGGTAGTGTTTTTTTTTTATTCGCATCGGAATTTTTCTTTGTTTGATTTTTTTTCCATGTTTGACTAAATATATCCTAAGCAAGTCCGCGTACACATCGGGGAGGGGGCCGCGGCCCCCTCCCCGATGTGTACGCGGACTTGCTTAAATAGGACTGTTGAAGTTTTTTTTTTCTCTCATTCCTGCTTGTAGGTTTCACTGACGATGTTTCCTGCATGGGAGACGAAACGTTTGATTAAATTGTTAATCTTGTTGAGTAAAGTCGGAGCAGTTGTTTTGATCATTATGATTCCCGGCTTTTGGAATATTTTTGCATATCCTAACTATTGTATCACACAGATACCTTAGTTATTTTTTAAATATTAGCTATATATTAGTACAATAATATCTGCAAATTATATCATAATGATTAAATTATTTCATGAGATACAGACCTCCAAAGTTTGCCATTTGTCGTTTGAGCAGGCATGTTTGTCAATTTTTAGAAAAATAAATAAATTTTAAATAAATATGATTACTTTATATTACAAACAAGATATACCCATAGTTTGCGCCTAAAACGTATTAGAGTTCTCCTAGTGTTAACGCTTTAGTTATTCACTCTCAAACGGGCCCCCTCCATCAGTGCGCGTTAATGCAACTGTCCATTACCTCATGCCTTACGATTTTTCCTGTCCCCAAGTATTTTTTCTAGTCAAAACTAAGTTTGGATTCGTTCATACCAGACACTAGACACTAACATACAAAAACATCAGTTGATTTGAAAATGTCGACTAGCCATCCTTTGGTCGATCTTATCTGAAATCACCCATATATATATATTGGGTGTTTTTTTTAAGCATAACAGATTTGTTTAAAAAGAGCCTTGAAAGTTACACTTATGCCGCTTGTGGAGGATAGTTATACGGCCAGGGAAACATATTATAAGGGGCTCATCGTAACGATCAGTCGGCTAATTAATTTAAACTCGTTAATTAATGTTTTAATTAATGGAAATTGACATATGGTTCCAATTAGAAACTTGCTCAGCATCAACGAAAACTTCTAAATCAGTTATTTTCAGAAAGGCTTTGAGCGCGTGAGAAGTGTAGTAGTGCACTAAAGTTACCACTCGTGGAGCAGGTACAAGGCTGGGGCTAGATAAAAGACGGAGAGAAAAATAATATCGCGCGGGCGCCTTATCGAAACTGCTAGCTTTGTACCTGCTCCACGAGTGGTAACTTTAGTGCACTACTACGCCGCGCCGAACGTCTTTCTGAAGATGACTGATTTAGTGGTTTTCGATGACGGTGAGCAAGTTTCTTATTGGAACCATATGTCTGTTTTCATTAATTAAAAAGTTTATTAACGAATTTTAATTAATTAGACGTCTGATCATTACGATTAGCCCCCTATAATTTGTCCCCCTGGCCATATAACTCACCTCCACAAGCGGCATAAGTGTAACTTCCACGTCTTTTTTAAACAAATCTATTAATCTTAAAAAAAACTGTATATATATATGTGTGTGTGTGTGTGTGTATGTGTGTGTGTGTGTGTGTGTGTGTGTGTGTGTGTGTGTGTGTGTGTGTGTGTGTGTGTGTGTGTGTATGCCTTGCGAAATTTCATAAAAACGTTAAGCATTTGCGTCATTTACAACTTGAACGTTTGGTTTGTCATAATGTATTTTCATTTCGATGCTAGCGAGTGACCTTGAATGCACAACTGGCGGACACCACGGCGACCCGACCGACAGGTTTCCCGAATACTATACGATTCGGCCTTTTACCTCGGCCAAGGCAAGTTTCATGCCATCAAAATCAACTATGAGGATCACCACACCAATGCACTTCGTGAATACCTCTTCAGCGAAAAGCAGGCCTCCAACAACAGTTAGCTCAACAAGTCGCTCAACAAGTCGCTCAACAAGTCCCTCAACAAGTCCCTCAACAAGTCCCTCAACAAGTCCCTCAACAAGTCCCTCAACAAGTCATCCCACTAGTCGGTCAACAAGCCGCCCCACGAGCACAAAGCTTACTGGTGCGTATTCACGAACTGAGCACGAAATGCTGCTGAGCAGTTTTATTTCAAATAGAGCAGGCGTGTCGGGGTGGGCAATTTGTTTCGCTTTAAAGTATATAATTCGCGGGGAGAAGATCGCCAGGTGCCCTTCTGTTTTCCTCACTATGAATAGTTTACCAGCTACCCATAGGTATATATTTTAATTTTCATAGGGTATTTAAGCTTTCCATTGCACGTGCTTGTACCAGCAGAGGAAGTTGAAGTATCCTCACCCTTGGTTGCGAAAAAATTCAACAAGGAGGCGATAGCCAATCTTCTCGCCGGGAATATTTTCTGCAATAAACAAACCGCCTTTTAAAGTGTTTTACAATATTGTTTTTCTTTGCCACAATCCTGAATTGGAGCAAGATGAATTTAGGCTACTTGATTTTTGTACCTAGTTCTGTCGGCTATTATGAATAGGGCAAATGAAAACACTCACAACAATTTTTTTCAGTAAATTTATCACGCATGGCCTACTTTTTCCATTAAATTCAACTGGTTCGTCTAATTTCATGCCAGAAACAAAACATTCCAAACATCGCACCTTTGAAGTTTTTGTGACATGCTTGAAGTCATGTATCTTAGTCTTTATTACGCATTTTACCGATTATATACGATATGCATCTAGGCACATAAATTTACTATCAACCGCTGGAACCTTAATTTATTGCCACGAAATAATTTTTATAGAGTTTAGAATTTCATCCTAATACAATTTCAACATATATGGAGCCCACGTTATTAAAAAACGAACATTTTTACTTATGTTTTATTATGTTCCCGATGATGGTAACTTTGTAAGCACATAAAAAGTACTTTTTATGGCATTTTATTTTTGTAGAAACGCCGAAAACACAGGTACATGCACCCGAATCGTCAAAAGCGTGTATTCACCAGTTAATTTCACCGCAAAGTTTTTTTTTTTTTTTTTTGCCATTAATTGTTAAGGAAAGAGGATTTGGAGGGAGTTAAAGAGAAGAAGGTGACGGAAAGTGGCGGTGGAGAGGGAGAGCAGAGAGAGGAGAGTGTACCTGCCCCCGTTACGAAAAAATATCGTCTCCTACACCTCCGCTGTTCCAACGATATTGGCATCCCATTGTTTTATTATTTTTGTTTCCTTTTTTTCTTTGGGGGGGGGGGGGGGGGGAGGAGGAGGAGTGGTAAGGACCGGATGTATTTTAGTTAAGACACTTGATTCGGACAGCACATTTCTCTTTATCTAACTTAGTAGGTACATATTTTTTTTTGTTTACCTCTCCTCCCGTACATAATTTCCTGCTGCAAAAAAACAATATATATATATATATATATATATAAAATAAAAAAGCTTGAAAATATTTGTTTCCGCTTTTTACATTTAAAGTTGCTTATGTCCAGTTTCACAATGGATTGATTAAATCGCCTTAGAATGGTCGATATTAAACAAGATATATCGAAATGAACTTTTCCGCTTTGTGAAAAATGACCGAATCTCGACGTGGTGAACGATGTCGATTGGGGCGAAGCTCTGGTGGTGCTGATGATACTGATTTTATTGTTTATAGGCAGTGCTGATGGTGCTGATTGTTTTTATTGCTCATAGGTAGTGCTGAGTTCCGGGTTGCGTTTCGACTTCATTATTACTGCTTTATGGTCGGTGGTTCTTCTTAGCGGATCCGCTTGGATACCCTAGAAGCTGTGGAAACGCTTCTCCACAGCTTAAGTCAGCGGTCCGTGTTAGAAAGAGAATGTGTGGTATGGAACGTAGTTATATATGCATTAGAGCATTTGACCGCAGCGCCCTCTCGTCTATAAACGTTGAGCCAATGCATGCAAAGTTTAACGCGATTGTATACGCATTTGACCGCAGTGCCGTCTCCTGTATAGACGTTGAGCGGCTACATGCAACGTTTCATTCATGACAGAAACCCCAGCTTTTGACTTACTACCACACCTCAGAGCCCCCTACTCGTCCCGCAGTCGTGGCCGAGTGCAATAAAGAAAAAAAAAAAAGCAGTCGTGGCCGAGTGGTTAAGTCGATGGACTAGAAATCCATTGGGGTCTTCCCGCACAGGTTCGAATCCTGTCGACTGCGCAAACATTTTTTTTTTCTTTTTATGTGAGCACGGACGCCGGACGGACGAACGGACGGGAAAGGCTAGACCCTAAGGAGCTTCGCACCTAAAAGCACCTCGACACGGTTTTGCTGAGGTCAACATTTCCAATCTCAGCGCTGCTGCGATGAGGTGTACTAACGCATGGGCTTTGTATACCGCATGGCAAAACGCTCAATAAAGACTGGTCTGTCACGTCGCTCAGAATTTGCCAATCAAAGGTGGGGAAGTATTCTACACTGATCTTTCTGATTCCTGATTGCACATTGCGGCTGTTCGCGACGAGCTGCTCCGGTGGAACCTCTTAGGGTTCATACGGTTGACGTCACTTAACGTATAATCTTTGGTTAGCGACAGTTCAAAAGTGTTCGTAACCAATCGCTGGGGAAGCTTGCGCTGATAGGATCCTAAACTAATTCCGTCAAAGTTGAGAGTTTGACTTCAATTTCTGTCGATGATAGCAGAATCTATTCTAAAAAAAACGGCATCACCAGAGCGACGCTTTTGGTTGCTTACCGAACCCCAGAATTACTCGTCTGGCCATAAACGTTCCCGAAAGTTTGTTTTAGGGACTTATTCTATCGCTAGGGGCCCCACTCTCTTTAAATGTAGTTATGAGACTAACGAACGATGGTGCGCCTCACAAACACACAGGCACAAAAAACTGACCTCCTCTAATCATAATGAACAGAACCCAGGAAATACGGGTGCTACACAGATTCACTCACAAAAGACTTCGAACCTTGTTGTTTTCTAGACCTTTTTTATTCAGATTCTCTGGGTCCTGTTTTTGTTAGCGTACTTTTTCCTCTCCAATTTCTACCTTTGTTAAATTCACTTGCTCACTATTACTTCACGGCGTTGTATACCCTCCTATGTGCTCATTTCAGCAATAAATAAACCAGTTATTCAGAATCTGGATCAGCATATCTTGAAAGCAAAGATTGCACTTTGTTTTGTTTTTTTCCGATATATTTTCCAACTACGGATTTGTAATCAGTTTTAAAAATAATCTCAGTTAAATCTTGAACTATAAACGTACTCCTCCTTCTCCCTCCACCCCCCCTCCCCTATTTTCCAAATAAAGAAGGGACCACAGGGTAATTATTTGCGAATAAAAGAAGAATATTTTTTAAGGAATTGATTACAGGATTTTAATGACGACGATTTGATAATACCTCGTAGAGTGTGGAATTTTCTTTTTGTCTTTTCAGCGAAGCCGCTGATTGAGAAGCCAATCCTTTGCACTCTTCAGCACCAAATGGCGAAGGCGACTGTTGGTCCAGATGACGGTGTTTGCGACTACATATTCTACGACTCCTTATACTACCCTAGATCAGGAACATTTATCAATACCGCCGCCAGTGGGATTGAAGTATTTCTGAAAATCGCCCGGAATATGGCCCAGAACATAAACACCTGGACGGAATTCGGAGCAGCTGTATTCATCATGTAAGAGACGCCTTTCATTGCTCGGGCTTCCACGGCCAGGTTGCTGGTGGTTGCGATTGCAGGCATTTCTCCCGGCGGTTAGATCCGTCGCAAGAGGGATTTTGAGATCACGGTGCCGGCTCTGTGGGGACAAGATACTGAATGTGCCACGCGTTTAGGAGAGTTGTCTACCGTAAGTCTATCCTCGCTTGAATTATTGCAGTCCTATTTTGCCTTTCCGAAAAAGGTTGGAGAGACTTGAAAAATATGTGAAATAAATTCAATACGCTTGTAAAGTTGTTTCAAGCGGTGGTTGTCTTAAGCGAGCATAAAAAAAAAATACTGGTAAGGCTTACTTTTGCTGAGCGGAATCGGCTGGAACGCAATGCACTTTCTGTAAACAGAACCGGTTACTTGAGCTGAAAATCTTTGTCGTGACTATTTTGCCTATCGGGGTAGATACCGGCATTCACCAGCAAGTCAGCTTGCTGGTGATACCGGGCATATCTTCCTAAAGCCTTCACTGATAATAAAGCGTATTATACAGGGTAAGAGAACAAGATTTTGGTACAGATAATTTGTTATTTAGCTGACGGCTTTGATCATATCTGCAGGTTATGAACTGCAAGCCAGTGTTCTCTTGTTTCAGGTTATGCTTAAATACACGTTTTTTAACTTTGGGAAACTTTATTCGCGAAGTTGAAGCACTTAAGAGATGGTAAAGCGATTTATTAACAAAACATGTAGGCAGCTCCTCTCAGTGCAGCACGCATAACCGTTAGGATCTTGGAAATGTGCACGTGAGATGTAACGTCTATATTCGCAGAAAATATGAAAACAGAAGGAAGAAGTTTAAGTTGTCGAGCCTCTAGCTTGAGCCGTCCTACCTTCGACAAGACATTGAAGGTAGGACACACACACACACACACACACACAAACACACAAACTCACAAACACGCACACACGCGCACACCCGCGCACGCGCGCACGCACACACGCGCGCGCACATACGCACACACGCACACGCGCACACGCACACACGCGCACACACGCACACACGCACACGCGCACACGCACACACGCACACAGTGCACACGCACACACACGCACACGAAATAAACACCTAAAATTGACAGGTTTTTTAAACTGAAATCAGAGCGATCGCATCCGTTATACATGTTTCATTAGTAAAGTCGGTTGCACTAGGTTACATTGAATTGTATATCCGTCCCCTTTTCTCCTCGCTTGCGCATTTACCATGTCGCTGTAAACATATCACCTGCACTAGTGTTTTTGCGAACTAGAATGATGGTCCGAAACTCTTGGTCTAAATATCTGTTCACCAAAAAGAACACATACTTTCAACAAGGGCATCTATTTACATTTCATAGTTTTATGCAAAAACACTGCACGTGTAAACCTGCAAGCAGACGTAACATAGCCGCGAGCGTGGCCGAGTGGTTAACGCACTTGACTTCAACGGGGAGTGTCCCAGGTTCAATGCCTGGGAGCCGCACATCAATTCTGTTGAATTGTCAGAAAGTGCTTTTCGTTTATTCAAGATGTTTGGTTCTCGTTCGTTCCGGGTTAGCGTGTTATACGGCCGAACATTTTAGTTTGAATGTGCGCGACACTTTCCTTCTCTACGGAACGTGCTCCGCGTGGCGGTAGGCTCTATGTCTTTCGCCAACCTTTAATCCTGCCACATCATCGTCATCGACGCTCGCCTTCGACGCATGTTATTACTCTTTTGTTACGGCACAAGTTCGCCTTATTAACTGTCTAGTTTCTTCGACAGTCGCCATCTCGCCATATTATCGGTGGCATACTGGTGGAGGTGCGGGCTACAGCATGTTCGTGAAGCATACCCGTCCGAGGGCCCGCAGCGCAAAGCCGACCTTGAACCCACGAGGGAGATTAAGGAAGAAACCATCCGATAAAGCCGCCGTCACCAGGGCGAGTCTCCAGAGCTCAGACTACGGCCGGTTGCACCGCAGCGTGCAACCGGCAGTAGTCTGAGCCGGTTGCACCCAACGGCGGTTGCACCGCAGCGGCGACGTAAAACCTCTAGCACCGAAGCAACCGCTGTACGTTCACTCAGAGCAACCTGCGCTTCAAGAGTGCTCACAGTGCAGCCTGCGCTCTTACCAACCGGGCTAGCACACCAAGTGAGCACTCGACCTTCGCCACGTGGAACCACGACAACCTCTACACCTTTAAGGAGGTGCTGGACCACTACCGAGTAGAACGCCGAGCCTACCCAGAGGCTCACAGCACTCTCAACAAGGCAGAATCCACCATCCTCCGTCAAGTCCAGACGGAGACCTTCCTCAGCCCGGCGCAGTTGCACTCGTGGTACCCAGATACCTACGACCCGTCTTGCAGTAACTGTGGCGAGATCGCCACACTCCACCATATATTCTGGGGGTGTCCGGAGCTGCTTCTTCATTCGAAGAATAAGGAGTTCATCAAGCAAGCCAGGCAACCAGGCGCCTGGGAATCCTTCCTGCGGGATCCTGACCCCACGACTCAGAAAATTCTAGTCCAGCTGGCCTCGGACGCCGCCGGGAACATCGCGTCTCGTATGTGGACCGAGGGGATCGCTTCGTCAAGGGTCTCTCCCTATGAGAGGCTCGGTTGACGCGGGGATCTAACAGTCTTGGACCCAATAAAGTCTACCTCACCTCACCCCACCTCACCTAGGAAGATGGTCGTCTGGAGGACGGCCGACCGACCCCCGCTGTGTACCATTGCGGAGAAGCTGACCATGCGTACTGGCGATGCTCCTAACGGCAGATCGGGCCTCGCGCGTTTGCGCCGGACACCTCACTCCCAAAGGCGCGGAGAGAGACCGCGAGACATCAAAGAATGCCTTTATCATGCACCGTCTCTAGCGCTCGCTCCTTGCCGAGGATACCGCTCACCAACACCATGATGCCCAGCTTCACCAATGCACAGGCCCCGCCGTGGAACCCTGTTGCCCCTCGCCGGGAAACTAAGCACGGCAACCCCTGGGCCGGTATTCTCGAAGCGATGGTAAACCCATTTTGGTAAACCACGGTGCCTAGGAAGGAAAAAGCACCTAGGTACTGTAATAAACGGCTGGATATAGAACAACAATAATTATTTTTGATTAGGCAATAAGATGCGCCATCTGTCGGTGAAACAAGCCAGTCGTTTTGTTTATCCTCTTTTTCCGCTGGTTGTTATCGATCTAGTATGGTATTTTAAATCAAAATATAGTAATATTGTACTTGAAGACCAATTTATTTGCATCCGATAGTACGCAGAAATTTCAGCTACTGCGCTAGAGTTTGTCGACGAATATTCCAAAATGTAAGAAACATTTTCTTCAATATGTTTTGCCATAAACAAGGCATAGCTTTCCTCTGTTCCTTCTAGTCTGGCAACTCCGGTGCTGTAGTCTCGTTTTTGTTCCTTGCGGCGCACGTTTCTGCGATTCCTGCTTATCTCAACTGTTTGCCCTCTCTTCCGTTTGCCCAACCGATTCACCGGTGTCGAGAAGTCACCGTTGAATTGCTGGCCACTGGGGATATGTAGAAACCTCGATGCTGTCGGCATACTGTCGGCGCACTGCGAACAAAAAAGCAGTATAATGTCCCAGCTGTTCACCCGGAACGAAGACTTTATGGAGGATAACCCCCTTTCTCTGCAAAGTAATGGCTGCTCACGAGTTGGCGTGCATAGTGTAACAAATTAAACGTGTTAGTATAAATATATACCAACACTCGTTCGCGAAAACATTTTTTTACTCACCATACAAAACACTTGCAATGCTTATGTACCGTCATATGTCTTGGATCCCGGACTGCTGAAGAGCGATGCGTTCGCGGAATGCTGCCGTGGGTTAGTTAGTAGTCCCTCTGAACTACCGCTTTGCTTGACGTGCGAATAGGTTGATGGCGCATCATTAATATAACAGCCGGATCGAAATGAATGTTCAGCAGAACCAAGCAGAACTATTAGCCCTCATTAACCGACGCCGCGGCCATTTTGCTTGTAGGTACTGCTTCTCCCTCGGCGCCCCTGCTCTCCTAGTCACGTGACCTAGAATTCCCCCTTTTAGGGACAATAGTTAACTTTAACCTACGATTCGCGTTCGAGAAAACGGGGCCTTGAGGGGGTGCGTCGAAGATAACCGACGGAAACATCATCCACGAACGTCAAAGGGCCCCCACTCTAACGACGCCGCACGTAAAAACGACGCTCCTGCTCCGGTACCAAAGAACCTCAGCGTTATTTTGACGGCCACGACGCCTCTGCTCTAGTTCACATTGGACCAGATTGCTCCGTCTTGAGTGATGACAGCCCACTCCCACCGCCTTCGGAAAGCTCCGAAGGCGGTGGAAGGCTCTCCCACCGCCTTCGGAAAGTGGCGACGCCGTGGGATGGTTTACAGATACGAACAGTTGGTGGGCACCTCATCACACCAGTCGGCAGGTGCACCGCTCGCGGCGAGATTCGCCTTGAGACATGCTCGGTGAAGTTCGTTGTTCTACGAGACTGAGCAAGAGATGTTATACTGAACATGAACTTTCTCTGCGAATACGGTTCGTCATCGACCTGGAAGCCAACCAACTTACACTGCAGAAAATTCCCTTTATCATGTCCGAGGATCATTAAACAACGTCGGCCGCCTCAGCCACAGCGCGTGTACAGTCCGAGCACCTGAATGTGCCACCGTGCTGTAGTGTGCTGGTGCCCGTCAGGACCGAAATACCAACCTGCGGAGACGCCCTGCTGGAAGGTAATGTTCAACCGCTCCTAAGCAGAGGAATCGTCGCCGCCAGAGGCGTGACGAAGCTCCAAAAGGGACACACCACTCTTCTTGCAACGAACTTGTGACAAGTGGCTCAGCACCTTACAAAAGGCACCACCGTGAAAGACATGGAGGAGCTGAAGGCTGCCCTTCCTTGCAACGTGAGGCAGCGTCATCCTCGGAGCTCACCATCGGCCCAACCCTACCCCTTCCAGACTGATGACCGCTGACTGACCTCCTCGCCGAGTTCAATGAGTGCTTTGCCACATCATAAAAGGTACGCCAGACGACGGTTGCGACACATTGAATAGTTAATGATGACGATGCACTTCCGGTGCATCGGCCTCCACACCGAGTTTCCGTGAAAGAAAGAGACGTCATCCCGAAGCATGTTCAGGAAATGCTTTATGACGACATCGTTCAGTCCTCAAACAGATTGTGAGCTTCACCAGTAGTCCTGGCGAAGAAGGAAGACGAATCTCTCAAATTCTGCGTGGACTATCGCCGACTGAACGCAGTAAGAAAAAAAGGATGTCTATCTGCTGCCCCGCATCCACGACACCTTGGACCGGCTGCGCCACTCCCAGTACTTTTCGTCAATGGACGTTTAGAGCGGGTGATGGCAGGGTGAGGGCGACGAACGGGATCGTAAAAATACGACCTTCGTCACGCCGGACGGAGTGTATGAATTTAAAGTAATGCTGTTCGGGCAGTGCATAGCGCCGGGAACCTTAGAGCGCTTTATGGACAACGCATTTTTCGGCTTGAAATGGCAGAGCTGTCTCGTCTATCTCGATGACGTTGTGGTGTTCGGGAGCGAATTTGACGAGCACCTGAGGCGACTGCGAGCCGTGCTACGGTCTATCAAGATTTCTGTTCTAACACTCAAGCTTTCCAAGTGCCAACTCTCCTATGGTGAGCCGAAATTCTTGGGGCATGTCGTGAGTTCTCGGGGTGTAAGCCCAGTTCCTGCAAAGATGTGCGTTGTCGCCGAATTCCCGAAGCTCAAAAAAACCGTTCGAAGATTCTTTGGGCTGTGCGCCTACAACAGACGTTTTGTTTGTGACTTTTCACATATTTCTGCACCGCTGACCCGTCTGACGAAAGAAGGCGTGCAGTTCCAGAGGAGAAAGCAGCGAGAATAAGAGTTTGACGAACTCAAGGGAATGCTCCGGTCGCCCCTATCTTCGGACGCTTTGATCAGTCGGCGGAGAACAAAATCCACAAGGACACTAGCAATACCGGTCTCGGTGCGGTACACGTTCAGCGACAAGAAGGGGCAGAGAGAGTAATCGCTTACGCAAGCTAGGCGATGTCCAAGGCAAAACGAAATTATTCTAACGACCGACAAGGAATGTCTTGCAGTCGTCTGGGTGATAACCAAGTTCCGTTTGTACTTTTACGGGATCCCGTTACGCGTGGCCACTGGCCACCACGCCATCTCATGGCTCGCAAACCTCAAGGATCCGTCTGGACGTCTCGCCTGTTGGAGTCCCCGGCTATAAAAATTTTACGTAACCATTGTGCATAACTCCGGTCGCAAGCATAGCGACACTGACTGCTTTTTAAGGCTGCAGTCGAACGTCCCATTGCCGGCGCCGACGACGATGACGACGACAGTTTTATTTTGGTGTAGTCAACGTTACCAACACGAGGGCATTCAACGCGACGACACGGAACATTGCTCTGTGATCGACCACATCAGAGGTCGAGGAGGCTCAGTTCCATGGGTCTTTTCTCGAGACCTATCGAGCTTTGTCCTGTGGCGAGGCGTGCTCTTCAGAAACAGTTTCGGAACCAGAAAAACTCCATGGCTACTGGTTGCCCCTAATAGTGTCAAACAAGCAATGTTTCAAGGGTGCCACGATGACCCAATGGCTGGACATCTTGGCTGCAGCAGGACCCTCGCCCGGATTCATCACAAGTACTACTGACCAAAACTCTCGAAGACTGTTCGTCTGTACACACGGTCATGTCACGAGAGCCAACGACGTAAGATGCCTCCGACGACACCTGCGGGATTCCTGCAACAGATATCGGCCCCAACTACACCATTTCAACAAATTGGAATAGATTTGCTTGGTCCCTTCTCGCCGTCGACGTCGCGGAACCGCTGGATGATCGTTGCCACAGGTTATCTCAGCCGGTAATGTATTTCCAATTGCCTGTACGCCCAACGCGGCCAGGGAAAAGAAAATAGGGTGAGGAGGACACCCCAGCTACGATAGACACCCTACCAACCCCGCTCACGCCGGATTGGTTGCTCACCAACTCGCGGAAACTTGAATGTCGAATTGGAACGGTGCGTGTGTCAGTGGAGAGCTCCTTAACCGATCCCGCCCCCCTCCTCCGCCCCAACCGTGCGTTCACGCCGCGGCGTGGCGACAGTATGCGGCTGCTAATCACGAAACTATTATCCCACTTGGCTCCGAGGTACAGGGCGTTTCACGGCGTCCAACCTTCAATTTAAGCCCAGCTGCCCGCCATGCACCCCCAAAAAGAGAGTCCCATACCCTTTAGTTGTACGAAGTTTCGTCTAAAACATTCGTTTCCTTCAGTGTAATGTGTGAAAAATAAATGTCATAAATATCACCCAATGCCTAGACAAAACAAAATGTCCAAGAAACCAAAAACTAAGCCCACCCTAGGCTTCCAACCGGGTGCGCTCCGTATGGGGCGGACGCGTTACCACTAAGCTACGCTACCGCTTCCGAAACCCGTTTTAACCGTGGCCTATGTTGACGGCCGCATAGCCTACCTCCACGAGCGAGCCAATACGGCGTGAGCGCCGTTGCTAGAGGCGTCTATCACTGCAGGGTGTCCTCCTCCCAATTATTTTCATCGCTCCTCTGGGGGTCCGAGCAATCGGATACACGCCATCGGGTACGTGGAGATGAAAGCCCTTCCGCCGGGAAGAGCGGTGGAATGCGCCAAGATTTTCGTAGACTCTATTCTCCTTCGACATGCCGCCCCTGAAGTCCTGATAAGCGCCAGAGGGTCATCGTTCTTGGCCTAAGTGACGCAAGAGATTCTTCAGCTGAGCCACACCAGACATCATCGAACCGCCGCGTACTATCCGCAGACCAACGGGCTAACGGAGCGGCTCAACAAGACGATCGCCGAAATTATCTCCATGTACGTCGACGTAGAACACAGGACGTAGGACGAGGTATTACCATACGTCACGTTCGCCTACAACACCGCAGTTCAAGAAACAACCAGGTTTACACATCCAAACTGGTGCATGGCGGAAAAGTGACGGCCATCCTCGATGCGATGCTGCCGCATGAGCCAGTGGATGGCCGAAGCGACGATTTAAAAGCGGTCAGCCAGAGAGCAGCAGAGGCACGCCAACTAGCCCGCTTTCGAATCCATGATCAATAGCCTGTCGACGCACATCGATACAATGTTCGTCGCCGCGCCGTTCACTTCCAGCCCGGAGACCGAGTGTAATGTGAACGCTGCTTTTGGCATTACAGGATCATCCGATGCATCGGGGATCTAAACTACGAAGTTCTTTCCAACGGAACGCGACCATTAAGAAGACGTCAGCCGCGACCGAGGTTGTGCGCGTGGTCCGTCATCAGGGCTGTGAACTGCGTGAACTGAGTAAACTGTAACACTGTTACCTTCCGTTTTTCTTTTCTGCGAGTTTTGCTGAGTAGTGTTTATTTCCACACTGCATCGGGACAGTGCGTCTTTAAAGGGGGGGGGGGGGCAGTAATGCCGCGAGCATGGCCGAGTGTTTAATGCGCTTGGCCTCTACGCCAAGTGTTCCACGTTCGATGCCTGGTAGCCGCGCATCAATTTTCGTTAATTTGTTAGAAAGTGTTCTTAGTTTATTCGAGATGATTCTCGATTGTTCTCGTTAGTTCAGGGTCAGAATGTTCTCGGGCTGAATATTCTAGTTCGAGTGTTCGCGACACTTCCCTTCTCAATGAAACGTGCTCCGCTTGGCTGCAAGCTCTCAGTCTTTCGCCAGCGTTCGATCCTGCTGCTTCGCCATCATCGACACTCACCTTTGACGCCTGTTATTACTCTTTTGGTTAGGCGCAAGTCCGCCTTATTAAACGTTTAGTTGCTTCGCCATCACCGTCCCGCCAATCTATCGGTGACATTACACTGTTTGAGCATTGAACTCAAATCAAGAACTTTTGCTGCGGTTCTTAACCGAGCACAACTCGGCTAACGTCAAATGACAACCTAAAAAGGCGCATGATGTGAATTAATATATTCTCGCTTTTTGCTTGTTGATTAATTTTTTGACTTTATTATTGGCAAACGTTGAAATTTTATTGAAAACAGATTGATACGAATGTGTTTGGGACTATCGACACCGAGTGGTTCTTAAGGTTTAAAACACTATAGTTGTCTTTTTTCCGTTAAAATAATTGCTGATTACAAATTATGACATATGAAAGCTTATGATGGGGAGTTCCAACATGATGATGGAATAAACATGCGTGCTTCACACTGCAGGAAGGTCAAGCAAGCATATAATGACCTAAAATCTACCACCGGTGCGGAGACATTTAGGACATGGTGGGGACTCAAGGTCCGACATTATGCCGTGCTCCACATTCAGGCCCATTTTACCTACCTGCGAACCAGTGGGTATCTAGAGGACATCAAAGGAATGTTTCAGGTAAACACACTGCAGAGAATATTACGAGCACAGCAAAGTAGTCTGGTCAAGGTAATGCATTATAAGGGTTTGTTCACAAAAATGAAATTACCACGGTCAGCGACAGCATAAGAACCGCAGGCCGTGGCGTATGATGTTCGCGCTTTTCGATTTCTGGTCGGTTCTTCGAAGTTTTATCGGCTGTTGCCACAGCCTCAATGGTTTCTAAACAACAAAAGAAAAATGTTCAACTATTAAAGAGCCTTGAACCAAGAGAGCGACTCGCACGTCGAATATATCAGCTTTCCTAATCGACTTAGTCGTTAAAGCCTTATTTTGGTGCTCTCTTAAAGATCAGTGCTCGATAATTAAAACGGGAAGCGTTTACCAAATCAAAGGAAGGTCCATTGGTGGATCCTAGAGGGATGCGTTAGCATGACCCTTGAGGAACGACACACACGTTCCCCTTTAGGAGACGCCAACGCTGACCCCTTCACTGTTCTGTTTTTTTTTTTCTTTGGTTGTATGTTTGACTCTTCTGTTTTCTGCTGCGCCTTTCTTTTCCATTGTTACGGGGTATGTATTTGCGTTTACCAAAGGGGGGCGTGCGTGCGCTTTCCCTAGGGTCACGCTAATGCATGCCCGTAGAATCCACCAATGAACCTTCCTTTAATTTTTCTCTGCCTACTTGCCAGGCAGCACATACACGTTGAAACGACGTCGAAAGAACATGATGACATTAGGAATCACACGTTGAAAGAACGTTGAAAGTCTGCACGTCCGGTCCCTTGGGCGTAATACGGAAAGGCTAATGTCTGGAAAAAAAGGTGTATTTTACGTCGACATAACGTCCCACTTAACAACCTTAGAACGTCGAGTGCATGTCTGAATTGGACGGGAACTCAAGTGATAAAGTTATATCAACGTTCAGACAATGTCCATTTTAACGACAATAAAACATCGAGTATACCTCTAAACTGAACGGGATGTCAAAGGAGAACGTCATATTAACGATAAATTAACATCCCATTTAACGACAGAGAATATTGAGGGCACGTATAATAACGCCCAACTTACTACTCTTCTACGTATAATAACGTTGTGTCAATGTTGAATTAGCCTCCCATTTAACGACAATAAAACGTCGAGCAAACGTCTGAACTTAACGCGATGTCAATTGACAATGGTCTTGACCTGGGTCACCGTGGAACAATGGAGTCAACCGGATCTGGCTTCGTTGCTCAAAGGTATGTTCGCGAGAGCATGTATGTTCGGTCGGAATAGACCATTTGCTGAATCCCCCAAGCGCCCCGACCCGCAATCCAGGAATCATGGGAACGCTGGTGATGAGTAGTTTCGACCACTTCCATGGTTAAAAAGTTTTGGGTGTAATCCGGAGTCACCCTAAACAAGCGTTGTATAGTGCCCAAGGACCTGTCATTTTACTTTTAAGATATCTCGTCAATCACAGCGTTTTCGATATTGTGCTGAACACCCTTCAACCTGGCTGAGCTGCAGAAATTTCTTACATTATTATCATTCTCTTACAGCTTTTTAGAGTGAAATTTTTTAGAGTTAGAAACTAAAAAAATTATATATGCCGTACTGCTGACTCCGAGCTCAATCTATATTTTTGTTGTTGTGACTTCTAGACTTTTTAGGAATTTCATGCTAAAACAGCATTCACGAGTATGATGATATTGTAAGATATTTCTACAGATCAGGGGCCAGGTTGAAAGGTGAATCTCAAGAACACAATAAAAAATGCTGCGTTGACGAGAAATTTTAAAAGTGACATGAGAGCACATTGGGCTCTTTAAAGCGCTTGCTCGGGGTGATTAATGTGTTTGCTCAGGCATTGTTGGGACGTCTCGCGCCCAAGGTTCGAAAAACCTCCCGAACAAAAAAGTAGAACTGACGTCGCATAATGTCGATGATGTCAAGGTGCTGCTCAGGACATTGTTGGTACTTCTTGTGCTCCACGATCAAAGAACTTCCCGGAGAAAACGTAGAACGGACGTCTATTAATGCCAATGGCGTCAGAGTGTTGCTCAGACTTTGTTGGGACGTCCTGCGCTCAACGTTCAAAAACATTCCCCGAAAAAAACGTAGAAATGACGTCGAATAATGTCAATGACGTCAAGGTGTTCCTCTGGAAATATTTGTGACGTCTTGTTCTTGATGTTCAAAGACGTTCTCTTACAAGACGTCGAACTGACGTCGATTAGTGTTGAAGACGTTGAGGTGAAGCTTGACGTCACTACGTCGTGTGCTTGTAGGAAGTCAGAACTTATGTGGACGTACCAATGACGTCGATAAAAAGATTGTAAAGGACTTCGACGTCGCCGAACGTCTAGGACCTTATTTTGAAGTCATCTCGACGTCTTGTGCTACCTGGGTTGTACCAGCGCTAGTACCTCGTTCACACTTCATTTTGTAGCACAAAACAAGGCATACGCGTTCAGCACACCTGCAGGTTCAGACTTGCCCCAGCATCCGCGCGCGCATTGGCTTCCACACTCTGACGTCACGTACGAAAATGTCAGATGCGGCGTGAATCAGCCTGGAGCAGGTGGGGTCCCACTGGAATTCCTGCTCTATCCGGGCCTCCCTACTCTGAGCTCGATTTGTATCTAGTCCAGGCTCGGTCAAGGACTGGGCCAAGTCCAGACCCAATCTATATCCATTTTCACCCCAAGAAAAAAGCAAGTTTTGCGCATTGTTCATACGCGTTGCGAGGTAGTTCTTACTAGGTGTAATTGTCGGAGGAACAAGCAATGCTTCTGGCGCTTGTAACGTGTACGTCTTAAAAATAGAACCCACATCTAATCTACAATTCACCTACATTTACCTTAATTTTTCAAATAAAGGGGGAAATTAGCAACGCTCCGTGGGAAGCCGAACATTTTTTACTGCGATTCTTGAGGTGAAAATGGGTAAAGGTGTTCCGACATTATCAATGTTCACTCCGGTGATTCCAAAAAGACTTGAACCCACTGGATTCCACTCTGGGTTACTTTTTTCTGGAAGCGTTCCTCGTCAACGTCTACGTTTAGAAAACGTATTTTTTTGCGTTAATGCAAACAGAAAAAGTTATACCTGTATGTAGTTTTATTGGAGATTAGTAGAGAAGAACGGGAGCATGATTATTTCGTAACATTTTAGTTTCCAGGGTTTCGCGTCAGAATTATTCTTTTTTTTTTTTTTTGCAACGATGTCTCACCTGTGATTTCAGGAAGCACATCCCGACTGGGCTGCTTCCTAGCTTCAGTGATAATTGGCGTCGCGCCAGCTTGGGAGAGGGGGCTTGGCTTGCGCCGTTCGAGCGTAGCAAATGTACCACCGTGAATCGCATCCCTGCGGCCCGCGTCCGCTATCGCCGCGCGTGTCCCCGCCCCCCCCCCCCCCCCCCTGCCGCTCGCCAAGATGACTTCTACACCGTCGAAGGCTCAATCCTTCCAGTTCTCGGCATCATCCAGGGCTCTAATCGACCCTCTCACCATCGCACTGTACGCTCTTGTTGAAGAGGGTAATTTGAGACATCTTCAGCGCCACGAAGAACGCAATTTCCTCGCCGGTGTTTGATCAACGGAGGCGGCCGAGAAATTGGTAGTGCAGGACAACTTTCTGCTTGGTAACATGGTGGTTCCACATTAACAGGTGAGGCCGCGTACCATTTACGTGTCGATTTTCACGACGTAAATCCCGGATGACGCCCTTCAAGAACACCTTGGGACGTAGAGCGAGACCCTCGGGGTACCGCACCCGGCGTACAAGGACCGTTTAACCTTGTTCATCAGCACAAGAGTCATCCGCACGGGAATGACAAAAGCGGTGCCCAACTTCACAAACTTGCTGAGCACTGCGCTATCAGCGAGTACCAGGGCATGTGTCGAGTCGGTGCCTGCTGGTGTCAAGAGGGCTATCTCCGAGGGTCATGGAACACGCCGCGGTGGAATCGCTGCGTAATCTTCGGCCACAGTACCGAGGGCTCCAGCGCTCCCCGCAAGCGTTGTGGCCACAACCACGCCACGACAGACGGCACGCAGCGCAGGAGCTACTGGGCGGTAGCTTAAGTCGTTGGCTCTCCCGAGTCCGTGGCCCATGTGGCAGGGGCGGGCACACCGGCTACTTTCGGAGCAGTACGTGACTGACGCCCCAAAGGCTTACCGAGGTGGCACACCCCGAGGTGTCAGAGACACCCCAGGCCGACCTAAGTGCCAAGAGGACACTGTCGACGACGCCTCATACAGCAAGTCCTTAGTCATCGACGAGCCTGCATAACAGAAGTCGCCGACCAGCCCAGAGCTGGCGGCCAGCGCGTCAACCTCGTCGGCGTGTGCGGTCGACGTGACTAGAAAGATACCCATCGAGGCCCCCGTGGCGCAAATGAACAGCTCGGAGACCTCGTCTTCGGGACCGACAGCGAAGGGGTCCCTGCATTTGACCGCCGGGACAACGGGTCCCACGTCAGCATGTCCGGCTCCGACAGCCCAAAAATGAAACGGCTTGTGTGCTAGACTTGAAAAATGTGCGTCGAGGGAATGATCGTACAATCCTCGGACTTCCCCCCCCCCCCCCCCCCAAAGTTATAAAATAAGTTTTGCCCTCATCGCCCGTTTTTATAATACCTGCGCTACTTGGTTGTTTCCATTTTCTCTTTGGTATGACAATTCATATACTTTCTTTAATTGTTAAGGGCTCTAGAATCGTCGGCAAACAGCTTGAAGATTTCATTTTGCCCTTCGTTTCGTCTGAGATTTATTTTTTATTTCAGAATCATTTCTTTTTTATTTTGTAAACGAGTCGTTGAATTGTAAAAGGCGCAGTTTTCAGTTCCCTGTTATCTTTTTTTTCTTTCAGTTCGACCCCCGCACGGGCGTGGAAACCGGACAGAAGCTCACCAGACAGGAGCTGACCGGACAAAAGCTCTCCCATTTTTTCACAGACCCGGACAAAAGCTCACCAGGAGGAAATTTCATGTTGGTCTTAACACGTGTGTGGACAACTTAGGTGCATGTGTGTGACACTAAACTGCAACGAGCAATTAAATCTGACAGGCGCATGGTTTGTTGCTTATAGTAAATACAAGTTTATTTATCAATTGGTTAGAAGCGAATGCAGTCCCCCACTAACTCCAGGAGTGTTGTAAGATCTGGATGCACCTGTAATCCCTCGAAAATATTTTTCACGCTATTCTGCAGGCTCAGAGTGGTTTTTCGCACTTGCTTCTCTGGGGGTTCACCTCTGCGGGCTTGTGCCAATGCCGAGGCAACGAACACCTGATTTTCCTGTGGGAATTCAATCAGCATCCAAACGCTTGGAGCTACGTGGCCGGCAAACCTCTGGAACCCGGTATTCCACTCTTGGCAGGTGTATGGCCGGTCTTTATTTTGAAGAGTCGCGTCGTACATATTCCATCGCTCCGGGGGAAACTGCAGTCGTCGTCGGCACACAGTCTGGCAAAGGAACTAATTCGCTCTGGGTGCCGCCGCACAAGGGGCAGAAGCATAACGGAAGGGGCGGTTGACATGCGTGTAATCAAAGTTGTCCAGCACGTCACCTATGTCACCGGTAGACTTTTCCTTGATGTAAATTAGTCCTTCGGGCACAAGCTGTAGTGGAAGGAACGCGGGGCTATCGTAAATCCCGCACAGCTTTTTAAAACGGTCATCTGTCACAAAAAGGTCAAACTCCCGTTCCTTGAAAATATTTGTCAAACTTCAACTCAATGGTTTGCATATTACAGGTTTGCTAAAGTTTCCTTTTCACAACACCCTTGAGGTAATCCTCGATTTGTAATACATTTACGACGATCAATGACGGTACGAATTTAATCTTTATAGCGATTAACTTCAGACACTAACCTGAACCCTTAGAAAACCCATGCATCAGTAATAAAGAGAGATTGTGCCTAACATTTGCCGGCGCGTTTAGCGTGACATAAGTACAATGAAAAAGCGTAGTCAAGAAAGGTTGACTTCGCTTCTTCGGTCACTCTTTGGGTTCGAAAACTTCGGTTCGCGAAGTTTCGTTGGCGTGGCACAAGGATGCTCTGGCATATCTTGAGTCAAGCAAAGCGTGATCTTGTCAGCTCCACTCAGTTAATGAACCTAAATTTCGGTCCCAAATCGTTTCTTCTCTGCCTTTATGGCTTATCTGTCGACACATTTGCATGGGATGGGATGCCAGTTCTCCTAAAAATGGTGCAATGTCCATCGCATCCGCACTTTATCCCAACCCGTGTTTCGCCCGGCGTATCAAAAAAAAAAATGAGGTGAGCTTTTTTTCGGGTATGTGAGAAAACGGGTGAGCTTTCGTACGGTGAGCTTTTGTTCGGTGAGCTTCTGTCCGGTGAGCTTTTGTCCGGTGAGCTTTTGTCCGGTTACCCGACGCGGGGGTTATCGTTTTTTCTCAGTGCCTACCGAATAACAGTAATGGTACGTTTTATATTGACGGGCGCGTTATCACTTTTGTTTTTTTATCTTGGGACAAAACGAATTCGGGCTATCAACGCTGTTTGTTACCGCCCTCCCAGTGGTACCGTAGCTAGATTCTTGGATTACTTAGAATTCATTTTTGCCTTTATTACACAAATTCGTTTCAATTTTATCTGCGGCGGGGATATGAATATTAATATGTTAAAAAGTGATTCAACGAGGTCTAAGCTTGATCTTTTACTAATGACGCATAATTTGCGGAATTTCATTATGCTACCCACGAGAGTGACTGAGCACTCTTCATCTCTAACTGATCTCTTTTTAACAAATATAAGCTCAAACCAAGTAAAAGCAGGGGTGTTCGCTTGTGACCTAAGTGATCATTTACCAATATTTATCTGTACGAAGGGGCATGTCATAAAGAAAATATTGCAGTCATGCCGACTGCAAAAAATAACAGAAACAAACCTGACTATCTTTTGTTATAAAATTGCACAAACAGCTAGGGACATTCTACTGAACAGTAATGACGCAAATGACGCCTAGATGAATTTCTTAGCATTTTAAAACCGATATATGCAGAAAGTTTTCCTTATGTATGTATTAGAAAAAGCAGAAAAATGCATAAGCCATGGGTTAACTCCGAGCATCTCGCAAGTATTGATGAAAAAAACAAGCTCTACAGTCAATTTATTACAACTAAAGACCAAGAAATATTACGTAATTTTAACACTTGTCGCAATCGTCTAGATAAAGAACTGAAAAAGGCAAGACGTGATTTCTTCGGAAATCAATTCATTTCTGCGGTAGGGTGCTCTGAACTAATGTGGAAAAAATTAAATGCCGTCTTAAAGCATAATATTTCCCTCGACAAAGTCAACAAGATAATCACAGATAATGGTGAGTTATTTGGAAAAGCACTTGCAGATGCTTTTAACAAATATTTCGTGAATATTGTCAATGAAACCGCAACGAACTGTAACCTCGTGAACATTCCGTCCAACCTCAATTCTATTTTTCTTAACCCTTTAAATGAACAAGAAGTTATTACTACAATTATAAAGTTAAGCAACAGCAAGGCTAAAGACGCTGATGGATTTCAGATAAAACCAATTAAGCACGCTGTTCAACTTCTTGCCCCTTACATAACGCATATATTTAACCTTTGCCTTTGTCAAGCTGTTTTCCCTCGAAGAATGCAAGTTGCCCATATAAATGTGTTGTATAAGAAAGGTGATAAAAATGACATGGGAAACTACCGTCCCGTTTCGATACTTTCAATTTTTTCAAAAGCATTAGAAAGAATAATTTTAAACCGTTTTATTGACTTTGAGCAGAAGCATAACCTTCTAGATGAACCTCAATTTGGTTTCCGTAAAGGACTCAGTACAGAGTCCGCACTGCTCGCGCAGAAAGAACTAATCTTGACTGCACTCGAGGAAGGAAAATTGGTTCTTGGTATCTTTGTAGATTTAAATAAAGCATTCGATCATGTAAATCATACACTGCTTGTTCAAAAACTTCAACGTCATGGTTTCAGAGGGAAGGCTGCATCCCTATTCATGTCTTATCTTCATCATCGTGTACAAACAGTCAGTATAGACGATCATTTCTCCGATCCACTTCCTGTTTCTTGCGGTGTACCACAGGGCAGTATTTTGGGTCCTTTTCTTCTTAATATGTATATAAATGACATCGTCTATGTTGGATCAGGTGTTAATATGATTATTTACGCTGACGATACCAGCATATTTATAACCGGAAATGTATATAATGAGATAGTCGATAAAGCAAATTCGACGTTACAAAAACTAGACGAATGGACGTGCCGAAATAGCTTAAAGATAAATATAAACAAAACTAAAGCCGTCTTATTTTGTAGTAAAAATAAAAGTGTCATGTTAAATGAACTAATAATGCTAAATTCGACACCCATTGCAGTTGTTTCCAGTTTTAAAGTACTAGGGGTTGTTTTTCAAGCAACTTTCTCGTGGGATACACATATTGATTCCGTAGCCAATGAGCTGTCCCAAATAGTCGGACTTGTTTATCGTAATCGGCACATTCTGCCACAAAATATTATGATTTTAATTTATAATAGTTTGTTTTCATCTAGGCTTAACTACCGTCACTTAGTCTGGGCATCCACAACTCAAGCAAATCTACATAAAATACATGTCTTACAAAAACGGTTCCTAAGAGTTGTTGAAAATATTCCGTCTAACTTCCACACACATGAGTTGCTCGTAAAATATAATGTATTGCCAATTCATAAAATGTACGATTGTCAGCTTTCTAAAACTTTTAAACAAGAGATAAAAATTAAATCATCGTTTGTAAAAGGACTAGCTAATTTACAAAGCAATACCACCGCCTACACAACGTGCCATGGTGAGCCTTGGAATGTTAGCACTTACAGAACAATCTGCGAGCAAGATACGTTGAAAAACAAACTGCCAAGGTTACTAAATAGATTAGCTGCCGAAAATGTCGAGCTTTTAGATATTACGTTTAAAGCATTGCGTTGTTATTTCAGCCCCCAGTCGACTTTCCTTATGTAAAAAATGCGGTGTAATATTATTAAACGTGAAACTAGTTGTGCATGTAAGTAATCTTTTTTTTTTCTTCTTGATAATGCCTTTCAAGATATTCTACAATTGCGTAGTTGTGACTTAATTTGAGTGTTCATTGTTGCTTCTCTTTATTCTCTTTATTTTGCTTTTTCTGTTACTGCTGTAATCTGTATGGTATGTTGATTATTTTCTTTTTAGTGCTGCGAATGCCAATGTGGGGGCCTGTGGCTTTGTCAAGCTGGTCTTGTGACCGCTTTTTCCACAAGCCTCCAGTATCATGTACGCTGTACTTGATGCAAATAAAAATCAACAACAACAACAACAACAACGACGTTTATGAACCAACGCAGCTGGCGTTTTTCAAAAAGTTCTTTTGGTCGCTGGACACTTTATTGCTTTCTTGCTTTAGGTGTTTTCAACGACGTAGTCGATATTTATGTGACGTACAGGGGCCGGGGTGGGGTCGATCTGCGTCGAACGCAAAGAAGTTAATGCGTATCATAGAGACTTTTTTGCCAATGGGCGCTTGGCGGTTCAGGCACCCTGACGCATTGAAGCAAACGTGGTCGAGTAGAGGCTCCTGCAGCAGGTTCAACCAAGCCTACTTTCACTCAAGCTTTCCCAGTGCCGTCACCCGTCGTGAGATTCGCCCTCTCCTCGCGGACACGCGGAACGTTTCCGACTTCCACGCGCTTACTATGACAAAGGCAGTTCCGGATTTGGAGTCCGGACGTAGCACTTGCGGCGCATGGACGTGAGCCTTCTACGAGCCACGGCCCCGGCCGAGTTGTGCGGCTGTTCTGCGGAGACGCTGTCTCGGCAGCCTCTTGACGCCGCGCAGTGGGCCGGCCTGAAGACCACCTGGCAGTTTCTGCAAATGTCTGGTGACTGGTAGCGCAAGGTGGCGCAGACTGCCCTTCTGAATGACGTCATCATGCGCGTGCGCATTGTGTAGCGTGGAGGTTTGGAATCCATGCTCATGCAAGAGTAGATGGCTGTGCTCCGGGCACGTTACAGCCGTCTTCTCCGGTAGCGTACTGCCAGTGTCCAGTCTCCGAGGCGTAGCCCCGTGTTCGATCCGTAGTTTCTGCGCTACCTCCGCGTGTCCGGGGGAAGAGATGGGGCTCCGACGCATGTGCGGGGGGTCGCCTTGTCGGACGGCCGCGTGTCTTCTACGCAGGAGGACGTCGAGGATGTATTTAGGAGCTAAATTTCTTGTTTATTCTCCATCGAGCAAAACGGTGATCAGTGCTCTCTGCCTTTCGCAGTGCGGCAATTTTGTTGGAACTTCGCAAGGGTGCCGGCTGAGAAGAACAAGGAGCTTTTGCGTCCCGCGACGCTGCTCAAAATCTGTGACACTGCGTTCCACGAAGACCGGCTCTGCCCCTCGCTCTCACGGCTTGCCCACGGAATAATATTCCATGTTCTGCGATGTCCTCGGGATCGCGCTTGTTAAGGTTAATGATATTAACACCTTCCTGAGTTCTGGTTTTATTCCCGACTCCTTCAAGAACGGCAGATAGAATGATTCGAATCCCTAAGGTCTCTGATAAATTGTCTGATCATCAGGCTTGGCGGTCCATCACTTTACTGAACGCATATTATGAAATTGTGGCAGCTTTTATTAAGTAAAAGGCTTCGCAAAATTCTGCCGGTAATTATTAATCGTCTTCAAATGTGTAGCGTTCGAGACGCATCATTTTTTCTTCTCTGTCTTTGACGCGGTACTATTTCGCGTATGCCTTGTCACGAGAGATAAACGGAGCTTTTATCTCTTCGCTAATCAAAAAGCTCTGATAGACTTGACCGTTCTTATCTTTATAACGTTTTAGCTGCTTTTAATTACTCAGACCATTGTTTAGGTTTACTTGAGATATTGTATCGTGGCATGCCTAGCGAGCTTATGGTTAACGGTCGTCTGAATGCTTTTTTGTTTCGCGGAGCAGGCGACAAGGTTGTCCCTTGACGCCGCTCCTCTTTGTCCTAAGTCTGCATTCTTTCTAGTGATGAATTCACGACGGTCAAATAGTTAAGGGATTTTCGCTTTCAGGGCTTGGAACAGCACATGACTCCGATTACGCCGATAATGAGTCTGTTTTTACGTGATCCTCATAGCTTTTTTGGCTTTTGAGAAACCTTTTTCAAGCTTTGCCGTACTATCTGGATGTCAACTTAACCACGCCAAAAGTAAAGCACTGCGCTTTGGATCTCTTCCATTTGACTCTTTGACTTACATTTTTTTTTGTTTCAACTGTACGGGTTTGGAGGGAGCTTCTTCAACAAGACTGGGTTGCGCCCCTTGCCTGAGAGGAAAAATTCAACCAAGTCAAGAGTTGCATACAATTCGCCTCTTGTTTTGAGCTTTCTTTTAGTGATAATTCATTTATAAAGAATTCGACCATATGCGCCATGTTGGGTACCCGGCTAGCGTGACTCTCTCGCCTCAACTATGCTGCGCGGGCTTGCCTGCCTTGTTTTTAAGTTTTTAGGGACGGAAAAACAGACCTCGTTGAGAGACAGGCGCTGCGCCTGCCGCGTTTTGATGGTGGCTGGAGCATACCGTGTCTGGCTACTTTCTCGCGACTTCTGGCTTTAAAATGTTTGTTTTTAACTTTTTGGAAAATACTGACTATGTAGGGCGGAGTCTCGTTTTATATTGGTTGGAACACCTTCGCCGTGCCCTCGTGCTGTGGGGGCCCGGAAATTTGTTCCTGCAGCCGAGAAACCTATGCCGCAATACGCCTCGATTGTCGCGATGCAACGCGAGGTAACTGAAGAGTTACTCAGCGTCTGTGTCCTTGAGCCACCCGTATCGAGGGTCTGTCAAGCGCTTTGGGCCCAGAGGTCTCTCCCCAACATCTGGCACAGAGCGCTCTGGTACAGTGGTAAAATCTGGTGTCGGCCGGCATGTCAGTGCGGGTGGCCGACACTGGATGCATGTGTGACTAAAACGTCTTGCTCACTAATGACAGGTTATTACTCTGGGTGGTCACCCGAACGACACTTGTCCCAATTTCGCCTCCACTGAAAGTAGCGAACACATTCCTGTGACCTGTATTGTGGAGCACACCTTCCTTAGCCTTGTGTCGCGCACTTTCAGCGTGTGTTTTTGCACTCGAGGAAGTGAGCGCAATTGCTTCATCAGACTCCTGCTGTCCCTAACGCCACAAGACCTCTGGGAACATAGGAATCAAGCTATAGCACAGTGCCCGCGGTTTAGGCTCCTCTTCCCAATGCTTAGAACGCTCCGGAAACGGTTAGACGAGCACCTAGAAAATGATCCCTGGGAACTCGAGGAGCGGGAGTTCCTGAGTCGATAGCACTCATGTTTTCTTGTATTAAACAGCACTTGGGTTCCACTGCCTGCCACCACCTTATTCTCCTGATTAAGTGTCGAAACCCCACTGTGTTCAAGTGAACCGTCTTGAATAAAAGCTTGCATGCCCTGCATGCCACGTGCCTTTTTTCAAGTGTATTTTGTTTCCCGATTATGATTTAGTTATATAGCATGAATGCCGGTGTAGATAATGTAGTACCTGCCAATTTGTAAATAAAATTTTCTTTGTGAACCCCTTCAACCTTATCTGTTTCGGCGCCAAAATGGGTGGCCGAAGCTAAAATAGAGCAGTCACAGTGGACGCTGTCGAATGCTATACTTTGATAACATCTAGTTCCCTCCGGTACCACTCGTTTGATGTCGAACAACACCGTCCGGCGCCCGGTGCCATCCGGGATCTTGAGTGGAAGCCGGCGGCGTGTGGCGATACCGTGCTGCTAGGGGTGGACATTGATCGGTAGACCGAAGCCCTAATCTATCCTCTGAGCGGAGGGTGGATTTGCCCCGGAGACCTAGAAGCATGACGGTACTGAATGAAAGCTAGATCAGACACAGATCCAAAATTAAGACAGTGACAGATATCAGGCAGGATCTGGACCGGATCCGGCTTGAAATTTGATTCTGCTTCAATTTTGCATCCAGGTGGGATCTCTCTTTTTTTTTTCAGCTTCGATTTGACATTTTCGTACGGCGTGGCTTCCACTTCGCCTTGCCGCGCCGCGCGCATTGCCTTCCGCACCGCGACGTCACCTCCTTCACGTCTTTGTGCTTCACTACTCTCGTCCTCTCTACGCGGCAAGCATTTTTTTCTACTGATTCGTACAAGGACGGACGCCATCAGCTTTTCCCTATCATATGGGTACTAATGAGAGCGCATAATGATTGAAGGTCGTTATAAACTGATGGATCGCTGCCTGGACTCTCAGCTGGTACTGAGTGTCTGTAGCACGATCCTGCCGGAATTAGAGCTGGGCAGAGGGAACGCTTCCGTCATTATCGGTACGTCGCCATTCTACATCACGAAGGGAAACAAAAGAATGGAACAATTCCAAGAGCAGGATCTAAATTTGGCGCTCCGTATATCGGGCTTATATGAAAAAAATTATTTGGGGTGTGTGTATGTTTGTACTGACTAGAACTTAGCCTGCCTCGACGGGCGACTTGTTTCCCAGCTGTAGATAAAATATTTAGCCAGTGCAGTACAGCCGCTAGCCTGGGGTCTTTAACGTGTACCACACAAAACTGATACACGACCGCACGCTGGTACGATGCTCATCCAGATCAAAACGAGCTGGGGTGGGGATCGAACCCTGGGGCGGTTTTCTCATCTTCCGGCCGCGGCCGCGGCTGCGGTCAAGAGGGATTTTAATGTAACGTGACCAGCTTCATGGGGACAAGAAGTACCTAGTGTCCCTGCCTAAAGGCTGAGAAATCCGTGTCGCTTCGAGTACAAAAGACTACTTTCACTAGCTCAAACTGACCGCAGAGGCTTTAAAGTGAAGTCCACTTAACCGCCCATCACACTTTAGGAGCGGCAGGTAAAGTTACCGCCAGGGAAGGTAAATACAAGCCAAAATCGTCGCGGCGAGGAACTTCCAAGTTGAAATTGAGCCAAACACTTTTCTGACGCTCAGACCAAGCTCGCATGTTGTTTACATGCTTTTCGTTTCTTGGCATCTAGCACGTCAGAAGTCTTCAAATTTCCCATGGTGCCGGCACCGTCATCACTCCAGGATATATCTTCCTCGGATTGCTTTTGTACGCTCCACCAGGCGGAATCTCCCACTCCCCTCTGAAGGAACTTCTCAGGTGATACATTATCTGTGTACTCGGGCTCTTTAAGAGGTATTGCTCGGAGCAGAATCTCGTAAAAGACGAATATATTCCTTGATATGCCTAGACGAAGCACCTCTTTGAGTAGCCACGGTTTAGTGTTAAACGCAATTTATTCATTATTTCTAAAGTCAAAACCACTGGTGGAAACACAGGAACTAAAGGCGACGCAAGAAACAACGCAAATATTTTCAGTTTTCTCCAGGTCCTCGACGCCACATATTGTATAACTTGAAAGCCAAGCAGGTAATCTGAAAAAAATATTATTGAGCAGGTGTTTTTTTGTTTTTTGTACAAATGGCGTTAGCTTAGGCAGCATTTATTTCACACACGAGACTTGCTGTAACCCGTAGGATCAAGCTCTATCGCCCTAATGTTGGACAGTGGTTTCTCTTAGCGACTAAGACTGCACCTGAAACTAAAATATAGATACGAAAAAAATAACGTGACTTGTAAATGCAGGGTGTTGCAGATTGCGACTTGGAAAGAAAGGGTGTGAGACATTATCTTCTGGCTTTTCTGTCTTTTGACTACTTTCATACACTACTTCCATAAATGCCTGCGAGCAAAACTGCGGGCGTTGCACTCTGGGAACTAGTTGGCCAGGGAGGAGAGCGGCATGGTTTCGGTTCCGATCAACACGTCGAGAAGAGATCATACACAGAGCATGGAATATAAACAGCCGTTATCTCAAGTTTCCTAGTCCCGAGCACACCGTCTTGGGTCTCTAAACAAACCTAAATGGCCAGACCTCGAATTTTCTGCACAAGCCCTAACCCTACGTCAACCTTGTCTTGATACGTGCTTGCTGTATTTTTGTACTCTAGCCTTTCCGTTAGCCATTTGAGGTAGGTGAGCGAGCCAGTGCAGGGAATCTCGACGCCGCGAAGCTCGGGGAGTTTGCTTGTGTACGAGTCAACACGCTGTAACAACCAATAGGTTCGCCTACACCAAGCTCGCAACTTTACATTAGTGTTGCTGGCCAGCAAGCTTGTTACTTGTTTTATGCGTTCATTGATGAATTTACCTCTTTTAATTACCGTTAATACGCCCGAGTAGGCGAGGTAAAACTGGGAGACGCCGTTGAAAAGCTAAAATCGGCCAGTCCTTATCCCTTTAGAGCTGTACTGACCCGCAGCACAGCAAGAAGTGAAGCCCCTACATGCTTGAATTAAACTAATTCAATATCGCGTGAAGTTTCCCTGAAATCATATAGGCAGATTCACACGTTCAAATTGTTTTGAAGAAAGCAACAGTCGAGCACTTCCGTGAAGAATAGTGCACAGTTCGGCGAACAGCACGTATAAGCCGTAAACCCCGGTGCGCCAAATGAACTAAATAATTTAAAGCGCATTTGGCGGTTGCTAATGGCCATAAGATTTGTTATATGTTTGCTTTCTTCCTGACTGAGTATGGCCAGATAATTTCAAAACCACCCTCAAGGCACAAATCATGGGCGTCGGTAATTGCTTATCTAAAAAGGCCTCGCGGAAAGTAGGGGACGCTTGTTATGGACTGCGTCGTAGCTACCCGATCTCGGCGTTTGCAAAAACTTAATCTCCAATCGGCGTAAATTCTTAGAGGGAGATATATGATAACACGAAGAGGAGTGGAAATTTATTGCGTTTCCTAAAAGTTTATTCTTCAACGTTGAGCTCAACTGTGGGTACCCTGTGAGGACACGGCTTGTTTTTTTGCTGAATGAAGTTACACGAAGCGGACATTTGGCAAACGAAATACGTTTAGTGCTCAAAGTGACAAAATTTCAATTGTTGTTCACTAGTACTAAACAGGGTTATTAAAAGTGGGCTCAAAGGTACAATCGTGGGGTGAGGGGACTAAGTCACTCCTCATTGCGTTTGCATACTCAGGCAAATATCCGGCATGTCGGGAACCAAGAAAAGTGCCCGATCTTCCTTTTATATCGCTGGAGAATGTTTAGAGTAATGTACTTTCGTGGCAGGTCGGACAATCGAAAACGCAAGCACCGCATCCGGTCACGGCTTGATAGCATGAATTGAAGCTCCTCAATTGAAACCGAATCTGAGATGTCAACTAGTTTCCAGGGTGCACTGCGTACGCATTTCGCCGCGATGGGTCGCTTCGACTTTTGCCAGAAGTATATTGGTTGCTGAACGATGATAAGATACTTCGCGCTTTCCACAATTTGCCTTGCTTAAACTCAGTGGATGTAAATAAAAGAATTACTGACACATTAAAAGTGAACATTAACGCGCATTCAGGTTGCTTGAGTTTTTTCGCTCACGATATCACATGAGCAGATATATTGGAAATATCAAGGGGTGGCGTTTTTGACGCTATACAGAGAGCGAGCGTTCTGAAATGCGCGTTTAACGCAAGGGAACGCAAAGAGGGACAGGCCAGTCGAAGGTCAAGCCAGAAAAGGCGCAGGGAGCGCGCGATGACGAGACAACCGAGCCGGCGCTGTCATCGGTCGAATTTGGAGCACCTCGGCTCGGTGGTCAAAGGTACTAGCGCGCATTCGGCGGGTAAATAAAAAGCACACGAAGTACTTAAGGATCAGACGAACTGGCACGGCTTATAGTGTTCCGGCTTTATTTGTTCGCTTGCGAGAATCTATCTATGTGTCACCGCCCGTTGGCAGAAGAGGGAGACAAAGACTATGAGAGTTTCGGGAATGAGAAATACGTTATATTATTTAAGGAAGCGGAAGAACTATAATGAGAAAGAAAGATAAAAGTAAACCGTCAGAAAAGAAAGGGAGAATTACCAGAAAAGAAAATACAATAAAGAAATCTCTACACGCGTCTCAACACTAATCAAAGTTCCGTCAAGTCATAGACACATCAGGTGAATCTCGCTCACGAGTCCTCCTTGGCGTGTCCTCGTGAAGGCGGTTGTCTTCGCCTCGATGGTTGGAGGTCGTAGCGCAGACTTGGCTGGGAGCTGCGCATGGCAGCCCCACGTGTCGGAGTCCGGCGAAGGTTCCGTCAACCAGGCCGCTAGACTCAGCGCTCCGCTGACCGTGGCAGCTCTTGAGCGATCTGCAGGCCGACCGTTGCGGTTCGTGCTTAGCTTCCAATTCCCTGCTCGGTCGCGCGCTCCCCACCTCGTGCTCTTCCAAATCTTCTTCGTCTTCGATCGCGGCCGCGGCGCAATCATTGTCATGAGGATCGTGACATTTCCCCCAACTTTTAAAAACTTCATCTCATGAAGATTTCTGCACGTGACGACGTCGTTGATACATGGTCGTTGTCGCCATACACGCGCACGCACAATCACCTTCTTGCAGCACCCGCGCACGTGCTCGACCAGTATGCACAAAGTCAAACAAATAGTTTTCCACGAAGTACACATTTGAATAATTACCAAAGTACTTTGTCATTTACCCTGACCCTTTTTACTTATCTCAAATCTTGCCCGTACCACTGAAGGGCTCACATTTAGTCACTAAATTTCCCAAAAACACGTTTACTAAACTACAAAAAGAGATTCGACTTCCTTTTTTTTTAGAACCAAGCATCCTATCGGGACACACAAAATGTGCATTCCCTGGTTACATAACTTAATCTGTTCCCACGGTCCACGTCGTAAAAAAAATGAGACTCCCCTTTAGATCTCAACGCGACTCATGAAGTCCGCTCCAACATTATCAGATCCCTTGATATATTCTACGTGGAAGTTCAGGTCGTGCAGCCCCAGACTCCATCGCATCACGCGACTGTTAGCATGCTTCGCCCTGTTCAGAAATTCCAACGGTCGGTGATCGGTCTGAATTCGTAATTTCCGGCCATGTAGAAACAGCCTAAATCTCTCGACGGCCCATGCAATTGCCAAGCATTCTTTTTCTATGGTGGCATAATTCCTCTCTGGTTTCATCAGCCTCCTGCTAGCATCTGCCACCGGGTGTAACAAGCCTTCGCTTTCCTGCAGCAATACCGCACCCAAACACGCATCAGACGCATCTGTACGTAAAACAAACTCCTTTTCGGGATCTGGTGCCAGTAAGATAGGTGACTGCGACAAGCACCTCTTCAACTCCTCAAATGCCTCCTCCTGGTCTTCACCCCACTCGACTTTATTTCGTGCTCCTTTCCTCGTGAGTTCCACCAGTGGAGCAGCAAGATCCGCGTAATTTGGTACAAACTCGCGGTAGTATCCAGATAATCTAAGAAATGACCTGACTTGGCGTTTCGTCACTGGTCGCGGTGCATCTTGAATCCTTTCAAGGATCTCCGCGTTGGGCGCGATCCGTCCTTCGTCTAGCTCGTGCCCGAGGAAGACCGTCTCGGTGAACCCACCTCAGATTTCTTTGGTCGCGCTGTGATGTTAGCGGCTTGCAGACGGTCGAAAACTGTTCTCAGAGTTTCCATGTGCTGTGCCCATGAGTCTGACGCTATCAGGATGTCGTCAATATAGTGATGAGCGTCAGTGGTTCCACCATGTAGCTTCCTCATCAGTCTTGTAAAGATAGCCGAGGCAGTCTTAAGCCCGAACGGCATAAACCTGAATTGGTATTGTCCACTTCCTGAAGAGAATGCAGTTTTCTCTTTGGCCGACTCCTCCAACGGGATTTGCCAGTATAGGGCCGCCCACACTAGCGAGAAAACGCGCGCGGCGCGCCGATTGCGTCGAAAACGCGTTCCGCAAAATCGGTTGAGTGGGAAGATAAAGAGCGTGTCTCTGCACGCGCTCCTGGCCCTGACTGTGCTACGGCGACTTTTTGTTACTTCCCGCGATCGGCGTGCCACGCGCGTTTTCTCGCTAGTGTGGGCGGCCCTTATCCCTTCGATAAGTCTAATTTCGAAAAGAACCTCTTTCGTCCCACGTTAGCAAAGGTGACATCAATCCTTGGGATAGGCTCTGCGTCTACCTTCAGCACGTCATTCAATCTTCGATAATCCACGCAAAATCTATTGGACCCGTCTTTCTTTTTAACGATCACGACCGGTGCATTGTAGGGTGACGTACACCGTTCGATGACTCCCAGTTGTAGCATCTCCGAGATCTCCTCTTCTACTACGTCTTGGACCGCAAAGGGCAACGCATATTGTCTCACCCAGACTGGTTCCTAAGTGGTCAGTTTCAAGTCACACGTTACCAAGTTGGTCTGGCCGGGTCGATCTGAAAACACCGACTGGTATTGTCCAATCAATCTCCATACCTCGTCCTTTTCCTTGTCCTGCAAGTCCTCGTTGACAACGACATCTTGCCAAGACTGTTCTGTAGTGTTTCTTTCGGAAAGAGTCCTCTCGCTGAAGTCTTGTGTTGCCGCGCCGGAACTTGGCCGATTCATCCCGTACTCCAGCCTTTCTTCATATTTTTTTAACATATTCACGTGGAATATTTTTTTTCTTCCGCCAACATCAAGCTCCTAGTCGACTTCATTTCTCCTACTTGAGACTTCAAAGGATCCCTTCCATTGCATGATCAGTTTATTGTGATCGCTTGGAAGCAGGATGAGAACCAAGTCCCCTGGTCTCAGTTGGCGGGTGACGGTCTTCTTGTCGTAGTATTTTTTGTACTTGCCCTTGGCTTCTTCCAAACAGTGGTGAGCCAACTCGCATGTCCCTTCCAGTTTATTTCTCAATTCTAGGACATGGGTGTAGGTCGTCTTGAGGTCAGCTTTGAGAGACTCGTTGGACCATATCTCCTTGAGGATGGCCAAAGGTCCGCGCACCTTCCTCCCATAGAGCAACTCAAAAGGTGAGAACTTCAGGCTTGCTTGCGGGACTTCTCTGTAGGCAAACAGCAATGCCGGAAAGTACCTATCCCAGTCTTTGGGCCTTTCCTGACACATTCATTTCATCATCTGCTAGATGGTTCCGTTAAATCTCTCAACCAGTCCATTCGCCATCGGATGGTAAGGGGTGGTTTGTAGACGCTTCACCGAAAGAAGTTTGCTCACCTCCTTCATGAGATCTGAGGTGAAGCAGGAGCCTCGATCGCTAAGGACTTCTGATGAAATGCCGTACCTGGCTAACATCTCTAAAAGCGCTTTTGCCACTTGCTCTGTCCCAATGTTCCTCAAGAAACAGCGTCCGGGTACATTGTGGCCATGTCCTCCATCGTCAAAATATATTGGTTGCCCGAACTTGCTGTTGGTCTAATTGGCCCGATGATGTCGACTGCCACTCGCTTGAATGCTGTGTCGATTGTAGGCATGGTCCCCAGAGGTGCTTTGCCACTCTTTTTTTTGGCACTGTTCGTTGGCAGACGTCGCATGAGCGAACATACCACTTGGTGTCGCTCTGAATTCCGGGCCAGAAGAACTCTTCTGTCGCCAATGCAAGCGTATTCTTCACACCTTGATGTCCAGACATGATGCCATCGTGTGCCATTGACAACACAGTTGGCCTGTATCTCGTTGGGAGCACTAATTGCTCAATGCTTCTCCCAGTGGCGAACACGCAGCTTCGGAAAAGCAAGTTGTTTCGAATCACCATGTCATATTTTATCCGGCATTTGTGTTTCCTTACCACTTTTCCTACGTTGTCGAAGCACTTCTTTAGGGATGGGTCATTCCTCTGCTCCTTCGAGAGCTCCTCTGCTGTCGTTTCAAGGATTGGCACCTGTGGTACGTTCAAGGGTGCCTGTCCTCTATTGCTACCGTTCTTCGCCTGTCCAAGTCCGGCGACGTCGATATGTAGCATTGTTGAGTGGCTACTTGGGACGTGTCGTGATGAATCAGCTCTGTTCTTCTCGATTCTCTGCTCTTCCATGTCCTCGCAACCCAGATGCTCCGTCCGCGGTGGAATTTTGTTGCTGCTCTGTTGGTCGCAATTCCAGGCCTGCTTCGGCTCGTGTGCCTCTTTTGCCTGGGGGATGTTGCCGAGAACTAAATCGTACAGTGGGTTGTCAATACACTTTGCGATAACTTTTCCAATGAAAAAAGATGTATCAACAAATATATCAGCCTCTGGTAGGTATTTTGCGGTTCGGTCAAGCAAAAATACAGGGCTCGATTTGCCAGTGTAGCACTAGACAGGGACTAGGCTCTTTTTCAGAACTACGGTATTACAGCCAATGTCCCGCAGCACTGTTACCTTCTGTTCCCCAACACGACCTTCAACTACAGGCATGTTGTTCACCAAGAACTTGGGTGCTCGTCCAACGGCCTCATTTACAACTGGGATCTTGCCTCCATTCTTGAGGGTAATGTAGGAATCGTCCGGTTCCCCTTGCCTTTCATCCGATGCTGTCCATAGGCAAGAAACTTGGGTCTTATCCCCTGACCTCAGGTAGCATCTTTCAGCTTTATGCCCCGGCTTCCGACAGTGCCAACACGTAGGTGGTCTAGAGCATTTGCCTCGACTCTGGCAGTTCTCTGCCTTGTGCCCTATCTTGTTACACAAGAAACATCGGAGAGTTGTCCTTACATCCCCCTTGAGCGCGTTACCGGATGTCCTCATGCTGGCATTAAACTCATGTTCGTCTCCTTTCGCTTTTTCATAGCTCGGTTAAACTTGCGCCTCTAGAAATACGTCAGCCTTTCCTGCCAGATCGTCTATCGTCGTGCAGTCCCTTTCTTTCAAGAAAACGGTTAGCTTGCTGGAACATGTTTTAATAAACTGTTCGAGGAGCATCGTCTCTCGTAGCGCCGTGAAGCTCTTCTCCACCTCAGCAACTTCCAACCATCTATCAAAATATCCGGCCAACCTCGCCGCAGACTGTCGTCTAGTTTCTCCGTCTCCCGGTTTCGCATCACGAAATTTCTCACGATAACGTTCTTTGGTATATCGGAACCTCTGTAGCAGCACGAGCTTCACCTTGGTGTAATCCATCGCGTCCGCAGGAGTCATGCGACCAACGACGCTCAATGCCTCTCCCGTTAGGCATAAACTCAGGGTGGTTGCCCACTTCTCTTGTGGCCATTCTAGACGTGTTGCCGTACGCTCAAATCTTTCCAAATAAGCGTCGAAATCGTCGCGCTTCTCGTTGTATTGCGGAATAAGCTTATGAGGGCTCTCTCGATGACTTGGCCCAGCTGAATTCCTTCGGTCCCCCTCGTCTCGTGCCACGCGAGTTTCTCTTTCCTGAGCCGCGATTCGTAACTCTAAAATCTCGCGTTCTTTGTCTAGTCTGATGGCTTCGGCCTCACATGCGCGTTCTCTCGCTTGTTGTTCTTCTTTTGCCGCCTCGCGCGCCTGTGCTCGCTCTTCTCTCAAATAATTCTTTTCTCGCCCAACCCAGTTCCTGAGCCCTTCCCCAGCGTACCCTAGCTCTCTTCCGGCCGCCATCAGCTTCTCAGTTTCTACAATCCCGGAGCTAGCCATGACAGCGCTCCCTCTCTCCCAAACAAGCGTGATGTAATAAGTGGGCTATTATCCTGGCAGGCTCGCCATTGTCACCGCCCGTTGGCAGAAGAGGAAGACAAAGGCGTTGAGAGTTTCGGGAATAAGAAATACGTTATATTATTTAAGGCAGCGGAAGAACTATAATGGAGAAAGAAAGATAAAAGTAAACCGTCAGAAAAGAAAGAGAGAATTACCAGAAAAGAAAATACAATAAATCAATCTCTACACGCGTCTCAACACTAATCAAAGTTCCGTCAAGTCATAGACACATCAGGTGAATCTCGCTCACGAGTCCTCCGTGGCGTGTCCTCGTGAAGGCGGTTGTCTTCGCCTCGATGGTTGGGGGTCGTAGCGCAGACTTGGCTGGGAGCTGTGCATGGCAGCCCCACGTGTCGGAGTCCGGCGAAGGTTCCGTCGACCAGGCCGCTAGACTCAGCGCTCCACTGACCGTGGCAGGTCTTGAGCGATCTGCAGGCCGACCGTCGCGGTCCGTGCTTAGCTTCCAAATTCCTGCTCGGTCGCGCGCTCCCCACCTCGTCCTCTTTCAAATCTTCTTCGTCTTCGATCGCGGCCGTGGCACAATCATTGTCATGAGGATCGTGACACTATGAGAGTGCGTGATTGGAAGAGCTTAAGGAAAGGTTGAAGTGCACCTCATTATAGTTACTGGCTCATCACTTGACCTGATCGTTCTGTACTTCGACTGATGTATTTCTCTATTCAGTTTAAACCTAAGTTGTTACGGTGCCGAAGCGACGAGCTAGTGGCACCAATCAAGCAGCGTTAAAAGCTCAGGTCACTGGGCCTTTTTTTATTTAGGATTGGTTCGGCGATGACTGAACGCGTACGGAAGCAAATACAGCATGAAAATGCGTTTTTGACGCTGGCTGATTGGTCCCATTTTCTTGTAGTTTCAGCTGCGGATGAATTTAAAGTGAAACCTTACATAGCTGAAATCTGGCTTTTTCTTTAATTGTTAGTTGTTAGTAGCGCAAAAAGTCAAAGCGAAAGCAGCTGGCGATCGGCGTAATTCGAAGATGCTGCTCTCTGAGCTTTAGATATGGTGCACTGAAGCTCAGGTGATGCCGCTTTGCTTTGTCCGTGACTGCTTTGGCATTCCTCGGGGACGGCTAGCCGTTTCCTGAGATTTCAGCTAAAGTATGAGATAACAAGCAACAATAATTTTACCACCAGGACGGTTTAAGCACGTACCAAATCACGTTTAGACTTATACGGGAAATTGAACCAAAAACACGTATGCTCGGCGGTAGTATCAGAAGTGGTGCTATTTCTTGACGATGAATTCTCAACTAAATACCGAAAATTCAGTTGGTACCAGTGATGTCCTCCAGTGTTATCTCCCTCACACTAGCATTATAAAATCGCAGGAGGACGCTTAAGCTTCGACTTCGAATGTGGAACGCAATAGCGGAATATAAATCACGCTCGTACCCAAGCCGTACAAGAGGGCCTACGTGGCCTGGTTGGTGGAATATATATATATATATATATATATATATATATATATGTATATATATATATATATATATTTTTTTTTTTGCTGCAATGCCAATGTTCACGGCCGAGGTGGTCAAGCATCCTTTGAGGCCGAGGCCCCTTTGCTCCACCATGCTTCATGGAAAATAAACTATTATTGTTATTATTATAACAACGGATTTGAGAGATGTAATCGAAGAAAAATGTCGACACGGTCAAAGCAGGGCAACAACAAAAACACTAAAACAAGAAGGAAGGCTCCTTGAAGTTTCAACACGATGCGGCGAACAAGCTGTCATTTGCCGAGCCCAACCAAACCGCAAGAATTTCTGACTTCTTTGAAGAATCCCTTCTTGCTGATATGCGCGTAGGACTTTTCGAACATTTGGTGCACATCCCATACGTTGTCGAGAGACATCCTAATAAGACCGCAGGGAGAGGCGGCAGATCGAAGCAGGCAGGACAAACGAAGTTGCAACGGACAACAAGCAGGCAAAGAAAAAAACCGGCTGCCAATGCCCGCGCTGCCGGAACTGGTTATGCTTATCAGCGTGTAGCCTGCCCTCCCCTCTCTCCGGTCACGTGACAGAGCTGACCAGAGAGGAAGGAGGGGGCGACGGCGCAGGACACCGGGACACTCCTCCCCCCCCCCCCCCTTTCCCGCAATCCTCTCCGCATGAATTATATATATATAGTCTTGATTTGACCTGATGTGGAGTCTAGAAATATATTATTTTACGCGGTTGCGTACTCTGCGCGAGAGATTCGAGCTGAATAAGTAAATTGAGGCAACAAAGAACGCCAAATTTTTAAAGTTCTGTCAAAAATATCGGCTAGCCAACGTCGCACGTTTACGTATAAAAAATCGCTTATTGTACTTGCAGTATAAGCGAACATCAGCGGAGTAAAAATAAAAATATCATTACTTGCATTACGCGGACGATTGCAAACCGATAAACCGGCGCTTCCGCGGCTTTCCGAAAACAGGCTGCCAGGGCCTAAATATTCGTGCCCATGCCGCCGCTCGGTACGTTCAGTATCAAACGGGCTCCAGAGAGCCGTTTGATTAAACCGGTACAGTTTGTCGGTCACCGGTCACCCGTCTGAGCAACATGGTCGCCGGTTTGAGCAAACGTACGACAACTTTGCTCAAACAAGTGGCCCATTTGATCAGACGAGTGACCCGCTTGCCAAAAGGGTGACCTGTTTGCCCAAATAGGTGACTGTTATGGCTCATATGGGGTATTCCTCTGAGTCATACGGGCGACACCTTTGACATATCGGTGACCGGAATAGCTAAAGTGTTACCGGTTTGAACCCGTTTACTTTCATATAGGCGCCAAAGGCTTTTTTTTTTTTTTCAGTAGAGACTACAGAAACCGGTGCATTCAATTTCACCCAGAAGTTTCATGGCCGCTGGGCAGGCGTGTTCTATTCATGCCAGTGATGCACGAGTTCAGCCCCAGTTCTGTTACACCTTACACCGGCTCCGCGGTTAGCTCAGTAAGCACACACTAGCAGACTCACTCTTTGCGTACCTCTGCTTGCGGTGTATTTCTCAAAGTTTGTGTGCAATGCTTATTCTGCACAGTAACAAAGAGATTGAGGTATTTTCTGTCCTTGACGACGACCGGGTGCTTGGGGTGTACAGAAGCTAAATGGTGTACCTAATGGAGGGTAAGAATTAGCTCGAACACAGCATTTTTAAAACGTTTGATGCACCTGACTCGTGTGCTTACGTTTAGGTCAATTGTTTCATCATCAGGCTATTTACGTATTTACCATGTGGATCTTCTCTTTAAAGGTGGAGAACGAGTTACGCTCAGTATAGCCTCCTCCTCAAGGGCCAATACAAGCTAAAGCCATTTTAGTTTCAATACTGTTTGAATGCAGGGCTGATCTGATGACTCCGATAAGCGGTCTGCGATCTGACACATTGCTGCTCTCGTGTCCAGGTAGCCGAGCAGAAAAAAATAGTTTTTGTCTGCTGATATCCGTTGCATCCAACAATGGGTTTGCCAGATAGGTTGGGAGAGCAAACGTATCGATGGCTCGACATCCCCAATTATAGAAAGACAAAAGATCTACAGAAAGGGTAATGCACCTCTGTTCATGCAAGCTCTTCGGATCAAGGAATCGTCTCACCTCTGCTGTGCAATTGCCGATTTTGGTGCTGCCCGTTGCAGGAGCTCTGCCATGACGCCCTGCTCATGAGGGGTTACCAGTGACCACGACTGGGGGTGCCGTGCTCACGTGGTAAAACTCCGACAGTGCCACCGCCTCATACATATGCCGCGCACCTTTCTTCTTAGCGGACCATTCACACTCAATGTCGGTGTAGCTCAGATCATCCAGTGATGCAAGGCTGGCCCTGGAAATACAATCTTGGCAGCTTTTGATGAAGGGGTAATGGAGCTGCATGCTAGCCCTTAAAATAGTTCAATGAAAGGAAAGCAGGCATTTCACAAGATGAGTCACAGAACTAAGTTGTTCATTGAGTTTCCCTCTAGGTTCTCTTGTCATGAGAATTGATATAAAAAGATATCTTTGTGTACGAATGTAATGTTAAATGTCCATTCACACCGTTGTGTTTTACTGAGTAACGACGAGTTAGGGACGCAAATACGAGGACATGCTTACTTGCTTGCCAATCTACTCCAGAATGGGTTGCCACGCTTCATATAAGGCACGGGTGTCCCGTTGACTCGCCTTATCAGCCCTACATAATTTCCCTCAACGCAGCCAAGCGTAGTCAAACGCTACTCTGTGAATGTGCTTTTGATGTGTGTGCAACGAAGAACGGCCTACATTTTGGCGAGCATGCCGGCTGAGACGCCCCGGGCTTTTAGTACACGCCGACTTGTCCGCTGGTAAAATGCCTCAGAAGCGTTTAACACTGACATTTTTTCTCTCTTGCTCGCCAGACTTTTTAGTGATAATCATTTAACATTTCACTAGTATTAGATATTGATAGCTGAAACGAAGGCACCGTTGTGGGAGCGCGACTAATTAACCGCATGTAAGCTATTTGGTGAGGCTCAGTCTGTCGCGCGACGAGGCCAACCGTTTGAAAGTGAGGGTCGAACGATTTAGCGAGCGGCGAGACGAGCGACGGCAACAGCGACGACTGACGGGGATTTCTTACTGCCGTTAGTCGCGTCGTTCGGTTTTTGGATTTCTAAAAAAAGTCAGTCATTGCCTTGGTCGCTTGCTCCCGTCGCTTTCATGCGGTTTGCCTCGTCGCGCGAGTTACCCTGCGACAGCAAAGAGGGACGCCGTCGCTTGTCTCGTCGCTCGCCAAATCGCTTACATGCGAGTGACCAAGGTGATGACGACGTTTTCTAGAAATCCAAAAACCGAGCGACGCGACGGGCGACAGTGAGTAATCTCCGTCGCTCGTCGCTGACTCTCGTCGCTGTTGCCGTCGCTCGTCTCGTCGCTCGCCTGGGAATTACGGAAATCGTTTATGCGCACTTATATTTAGTTTCAGCGCTGTAGACAAACACAGCTTAAAGAACTCAGCAAACGCGAGGTCTACAATGAGTTGCACCATGTTTTATTTATTGATACGCAAGGAAAAAGGAACATGAAATGGCAGAAGTATGTTTCAGACTGACAAGCGGCACACTTGCTGTAGACTGCGCGACAAAGTGTGCCAGGTTCTGGCCATTCACTGTAGCAGTAAATTCGCATAGCGGACGAGTGCTTGCACTACTCCAATTTCCCTGCCTTGCAAGTACACTCGCTTTCGACTATCTGAATGTCGCCGTGTACGTTAGCAAACTGCGTCGAGATTACGTGCGGGTGGGCTTGGAGTCCCGATTTTTGCAGGCAAAAGCTCACAATTTTCAGATCCCTGTCTTTGCGCTCTTTGATCCCGACGAGAAGAAGGTGTTTGGCATCTAAGAAACGTTCTGATTCCACGTAGCAACGTGATTCGACCGTGGAATTCAAGAAAGCTAAGATCGTTTTCATACTCAACGAGGAATATGACCTTCTCTCGTGCGCCATGTTAAACAACGGTGGCGCCCCCTTTAGATCGTGAAAATCGCGAATTTTTACCAGATTGGCTTCAAATTACTACGAGTAGCTATTCATGAATATATTTGACAATGATGTGCTATTTCGGTATTTACGAATATAAATCACTTTGCGTGACTTGTATTGGCCATAAGTATCTATTTCTTATTATACTGGTTTAAAATAGCTGCAGGGGCTATAGTGACTAGTATTTATAAAATATGAGCTATTTCTCTATTTACGAACTGGAATCGCATGCAGTGGCTGTTGTTGGCTATTAGTATATAATTTACACCACATTGGCTTTAAATGGCTACCATGCAATGACTATTTGTGATAATAATTGACAATTCCGCACTCCTTTAGTGTTTAGGAATCTGTATGGCTTCAAGTGGTCTATTATTGGCTTAAACAATATTGAATATTAGCATATATTCTTAAGAAATTTGGTGACTAACATTGTCAATGCTGCGCTATTCACATATATGGGATATAATTGAAGTGGCTAATATTTGTTTTTGGTCTATGCTCTTTGTCAAATCTGCTGGATATTTTTATAGGTGGCTAATTGCCACTCCTACTGGCAATTCATGCAGTTGGATTGTTTATAGATTTGAGTGACTTCAACTGGCTATGATCGGCCATAATCATCTATTCTTCACTTGATCTCTTAAATTGACTACGAAAGGCCATTAGTGCCAATTGGTCGCAATGTTCTGCTATTCTCTACTTGGCAGAAAATGGCTTCAAGTGGCAATTGATAGCTATTTGCATTTGTTATAAACAAAACGAGAAGCTTAAATGTTCTATCATAAATATTAGTGGTTACCATTCAGAATGCTGGCCACAAATGCCTGCCAAAAGCCATTGCTTTGAATTTTAAACTAATAGAATACTAATTAGGTGCTAATTGCCAACAATAACCACTAGACGTTATTCCCCCTTGTAAACACCGAAATAGCACAAAATTGTCAATTATTCTCACAAATAGTTATTGCTTAGCATTTGAAGTCAATTTGGTCAGAAATAGGTACTAATACCCAGCAATAACCATTTGAAGCCATTCCAGTTCGTAAACAAAAATAGCTCGAAGTTTTCAATACTAGCTATTAATATAGCCATATCAGACCCATATATATATATACATACAACCCGATGCTTACAGTCATGAGAGAAAACTAAGAACAGCGCAAAGACGATGACAAGCACGATAAGGTAGACGAACAAGGCGCTGACCTACGCCTGAAGTTTATTCGCGCTAACATCGAGTATAAATACTGCAACGTCAAAACAAAGAAGCCAAGAGACAATACGTGACATGGACACCACGTGCTCCTTGAGTCACAGTTACACGTGGTTACTCTGCGTCTAAAAAACAACATTCTTTATTAGACAGAGATCCCTGCGCTGTCTTTAAGTGTTAATCAGGAAATTCCGACTAGAACAAACTTCTACGTTTCTCGGCTTGTAGCAACTAATAGCCAATTGAAGCCATACTCAATCACAATCATCAAAATAGCGCATAATTGTCGATTTTCTTATCAATAGCCATTGGCAGACATTTCAAGTCAATCAGGTTAAAGAAGATGTTAAGAGGCAACAAAAGCTAATTGAGGCCATTTGTATGTGCAAACGAACAAACCATCACCTAAGTACCAATAATGATCACTTTAGCGATTTCAAGTCGACCGATAAAAATTGTATGCCGAATGCGAAATTACGGTCACTTGGATACAATTACATTAAAAAAAACACTTCCGTAGCAATAAAGCAAAATTAGTCAACGAGCTCAAAGAAGGTAAATAATATATATATATATATAGTTTAGATATTACACAATAAATTCTGACACGTCTAACAGCGCACAGCGCTTTTAAACATCAAAAGACCGAGACGCCGAGAATTACGAGCAATATGCCTCATAAAATGAAGAAATGTCTCATAGATTTTCAATTTCTCTACTGAGTCAGACCACTTTGCTGAATTTCCAGTGGAAATGCTTAGTTGTACACTCTCTGACGCCTGGATGGCTTTCAGCTGCATCTTCCGTTTCACTCCAGTGTTTCCTGTATTAGTGTCCAAGGTACTTGCCTTGGTTGAAGCGTCGTCACTTCAGAGCGTAGATTCTTTATTGGCTCTACGCGTTCCCAAGCGTTCACGGCGTTATCAGCAAATGGATTGATATGGCTGTAGTTTATTTCCGATCAAGTCAAGACGCAGGCGACGCTAGGAGACAAAAGGACCGATCGACGAGAGTCCAAAGCGAAGGTCGTTGACCATTTTCTGTTTATGATTGTTTCAGCGATAATGAAACACGAGCAGCAATATGACGGACACCATAATGGTGTGCTTTTGGCGCTGTTTGAATGGTATCATCATCTCGTAGCCGCCGCTGCATCTCAACTTAAAAAACACAGCAAGGAAAAAAATATTATTTTTAAAAGCATCATTTTCGCACGTAAGTTTTGAAATACTTTCTACACGAACAACAATTTACCACAATATCTGTGCCGTTAGGCACGATATAGGCACAGAAGATGTGGTGGCAGCCGGCTAAACCCCGCATCGTATACAATGTGCTTACATCTATCATTGGCTGGAGAGATGATTAACGTGTGAAAGTTTGGTTTTAAATATGAATCTCCGTGCCGTATTAGTATTATAATCGACTATTAATTTTATGCTTGAGAACCAAATATTCAACATAGAATCATTATTATTTTCAAATGTATTCTGAGATTGCTTTTCCCGCTTTGGTGTGAAACGTTGATAAACATGGCTGCCAGCGTTTGCGTCCATTTTATATGTGCGAGTGGTTTTGAGATCTCAGAGTCGTGTAGATGAAGATCTCTTGACGCGAAGTAGTTTCCAAGAACCAAGTGCCGCGAGTAAGCGTCTTCAGAAGCGCTGTGCGGATGATTGTTCTGGTACCGGAGACTGGGCTAGGCCTAGCGTGTCAGATCAACTATTTTGATCGTTCTGGCATGATTTCCTTCGTTTTCATTGTTGAGGCTAAATAAAGATGTTGGTTCCCGCAAAGCGCTCCTGCTGCTCTGTGAATTGTGCAACCATTGTGATTGCGACTATGGTTTCAATACCGAGAAAGTGCATACACAGGTCCAAGGCAATCAGGCGTTCGGCTCGCATCAAGTTTGTCTAAGAATGTTCCCGTCCTTGAGCCTGAAAATGCATTTTTTTTGCGTGTTTCTTTTAAGTTCTGCAGTGCGCCTGGTCTACCAAAGCGAATATTTATACGTCGTGGTTTAATTAAGCGTCATCACGCTCCCGCTGCGGGTTTGCGGATGTCATGTGAGAAAAAAAATAATACAGCTAGAAAAGTCCACTTCACATTTTTTTTTCTTTTTTACTTCTCTTGGTCGCTTATAACGGACCTTGGTAGACGCTGAGAGACACTTGTATTGGACCGTGGCTTGTGCGTGATGAAACGGTAGAACGCCGCTTTCATGGTCGTATCTTCTGAGCGATGCAGAAGTTTATAGACGGAGGTTGAATAGCAGACGAACGGTGGCGAAAACAGACGCCGACGTGCAGCTTTCGTGTCCGCGTCTTACTGCATTTCATACGACGGTAGACGGCGGTGATATAGCAGACCACCGATCTCTATTGTAGTAGACTGGATCGCGGATTGGGAGCCCGTCGATGTCGCCACCGGCGGCCATTACTTGACACCAGGCAACACACGCAAGTCTATGGGTGAAACGCACACAAGTAAGAATATTGAAGCCACTTTGTTCGGAGGCGAGCATTTTATGGTGTGCTGCGATCCTTATGTCGAGTGTTTGGGGATGGAGTCAGTATTTTTAAAACGTTCGAACGCCAATTAAAAAAAATCTAACGTACTGGAGCACCTTCGGCTGAGCTTGCAAGCTTGCTGTCGTAGTGGAGTAAACAAAGGAACTTGCCGTTAATGAGACCGTCCTTGGGGAAGCCCAAAAGTTGATGAATAACAAAGAAGTTCCATTTTGACAGCGGCTTTCCGGGGGAGAGTGAATTCCGCGTAGCAAAGCCTTAGAGCTTGTCGTCTGCTAGTCCCAACTCAACGAAACCGCCACCGACTCTGCGGTAACTCTAGGTAACTCTCGCCTCATCAAGCTGCACTACAGCGGAATCACTCTCGACCACGAAATATTTATTTATAAGAACTGTGAGGGCTGTCAGTATTCTTATTTGTGCGCAAGCTATTTGACGGGCTTATTGAATAGCATCCAGAAAGTTTCAGAGCCGACAACAGCCTAAGAACGGGGGAAACGGCACATTTTCTCGTTCTTCCCATAGACCCCCATGCATTGGCAGGTGTCAATCAATTGCCGCGGGTAGCGACACTCGGCCTTAGCGGCGGAGGCCGCGGTCCGCGATCCAACCTACTAGAATAGAGATCAGTGGAGCAGAGGATGCCGGAGGCTGCCGCTCGTCTGCTCGCATGACTAGCAGGCGGTGTTAGACTTCCGGACTAGAAGCACAGGATGACGCGACACATCGCGCTTATTAACCTGTTGGGTCGAGCAGCCTAGCCAATCCAGTACTATTAGGCAGGGCCACTGATCTGTGGGTAGTGCAAAGAGCGGGCTGCGACTTCTGGCTAAATTGAATCTAATAATGTAAATAGTGCGGTAATACTTTTTTGTAAAAAATAAATCAAATACTTAACCCATATACGCCCTTAAAAAAAACAAAAAAAAAACTTGCGGATTTTTTTTTTTAAGGCGAAACAAAGAATAGGTACCGATCGGCACACCATTGTTATCGCAGCTTCTCACACTGTTCTTTTTCGCAGCTTCTCGTTCGTCGACGGCCTGATCATCCAGTCACATCTAAGCGGTGGCCTCCATACAAATACCTGCAAAATAACTGGAAGCAGTAATCTTTTTGGATCATTTAATCCGAGGGAAATTTCGATGGTGAGAAAATTCATTCACATGCTTTGTGATGTCCCATTCATCCATTTTTTGTTTCACCACATACCAGGGAAAGGGGTCCTACGGCATGTAGAGTTTTTATAATTTGCGGTAGATGTTCTACTGGCGCCAGCGTGCTGTCAGAAATTGGGGCAGACAGCATTCAGTTAAGAAATGTACTCCGGTACTCCATCTCTATGGTATAAAGTAAGTGCATTTTCTCCCTGGGCTCTATTATGAGAAAACACATCACCAGCAATTCGTACGTACCAGGTACTTTGAAACATCTCGCAGTCACGCAGACGAAAAGATAGGTGAGCGGCGTTTGGCAACATCCGGTTCCTTGGGATATTTTGTTTCACTTTCGACAACTGACAACAATGAGCTGCAATCCTGTGTAAGCATGGTTCTGAAACCTCGAGACTGTAGTCTTTAGAGCCATGCTTTCACAGGATTGCAGATCATCGGAGTCGTTTATAAACCCCGGAAGTTCCTTAACGCCGCTTACGTATTGGTCAAATATGGCGTTTCTCTTTATTATTCAGGGCGTTAAACACACTGCTAAAAAGGTTTCATTCATGAGTTTATTGGCACTGTCGGACACTTTTAGCGCGAACACGGCGACGGCGCTTTCCAGCATGAGGGATATACACGCCAAACGAACGAAGGACATCGATGAAACCAAGAGACGACAAGAACTACGCAGTAACAGTTAGGTAGCTCCCTGTCCATGTAGAGGATCAGACTTAATTAAAGGCCGACCCATATAGCTCGTTCCGCAATGAATAAGTACTGCATTATTCTTTCTGCTCACGAATATGCGAGAAGATCCTTGTTCTGCGTCCAAGCATCACGTGCACAATCGAAAGTTTTGGAAACACGTAATTTGTAGAAAATAAGTGTCTAGTGAAAACGGCACGGCATAGGAAATAATCAAAAGAAAAACCATTTATAACCCACGTACATTATAAATTGCGTTTGAATATCTTTAACCGCTTGTTTAGATGCACGAGGGAATCATCTTTATATATAGCGTCAGGACGGGCATATTAGCAATATAGAAGCACTCCCGGAATGCTGGCGAGATTTAACACACAGTACTTTGTAGTAATTTGATTGTTATTTTGCTTAGAATCGTCGCTCATGTATACACACCTGCTATAAAACATATGTTCGGGCCTTAAAGAGAGCAAAGTTTAACATCGTTCACTGGTAACTAAAAAAACTAACAAAAGCAACTACAGTGTTAAAAGGATAATCAAGGTACATACCATACGGTACGACCAAAATAACGTAATTGATCTGTGTTATTTACCGGGAAAGCAACAAAATGAGCAGGCGCAGCGGAAACCTAGACTGGTTGCTGTCTGCTTCAATTTGCATCCAGGAAGTCGCACAGAAACTAGTGCCAGTTGAACCTCTGGCGTACATTGCATTAACCATGTAGGACCCACTTTAAACGGGGCAACGTCTCCAGCGATTTCGGGTTTGTGGGCAATTTGTTACCTAGATATCTAGAAATCTTGACGCTGCGGCACGAATTGCACGGCTCACGTCCAACTGAAACCGGACGCGCAACTCGGAAACATGGCAACTTTTGAAGTGGCAGCAGCCAATCAGGGACGCGACATTTTTCCGTGACTACCCTGTGGGGGTGATGATAACGAAATACTTCGCTCTGTTTTGATATAAAACATTTTGGTAAGAAAGGGTTCCAGGAAGATGAGTTAGCATTCTGAACGACATTTTATTGTATAAATAAACGTTTACAGCGCGTAAGTGTGTCTAAATATGAATAAAAAATAAAATTTAATTTCGATAATAGCAAATCGCAGCAATTCGGTTTCTGGGTGTGAATGCGGGTGGCCCGTTTTCCCGGTGTGGCTGTGTAAAGTTGCTGGGAGAAATTCTCCGTCCGAAGCGGGCCTAAGATAGGCGCAGGGACCCAGCCGGACTAAGGGACAGGACATCGCCGCTTGCTGCGATTTGTCAGCGGTGCGACGCTAACCAACCGCACCAAGCGCTGATGCCGCGGTCCCATTGACGCGCTTCTTACCGCCATGTAGCTTGGGGCCCCAGGAGTACAATGAATGATAGACCTGTAATGAATGGAATGCAGTATTGAACAATCGATCGCTATTAGTTTGTTTATAAAACACTGAACAGTCATTTGGAGAGTGAAAGACACATTCTTAACATTGCTCCTAAACATAGCTGCAAAAACCACGTGACGTGGCCTCATTTCGCGTAACGTAAGGGTTTCCTGAGACACCGCAAAATGTGACATTCCCTTGACTGAAGATCACACGATGTAACATGTTACATCGTGTGACGTTTCGCCAGGTCAATGTCATATATGCTTTGTATACATACGTCTAATTGCCTTGATCTCCTTCGATGCATTCAGGAACATTTTTCCGCTAAATTGTATAAAGAAACTTTAGCCAAATGTTTCACTCAATTTGGCGAGAAATTTACATCAGGCGCTGCGGTCACCTGACGTGACGTTCTAAAAATTCCCCCTTGAATATGGCGAGAAAATTTACCTTGCGTGACCAGACGCCACTGTAGGTTGTCATGTGACGTGAAGTCACGGTATCAAGTGGTGGTTTTAACGAAACAACACATCACGTGACGTCAATTTCTCCTCTAAGGTTAGTGGGGAAAAGCATGAGAACGGACAGAAGGAAAACTTGCTTTTTTTACATTCGAGGAATGCATTAAGACAGTACTTCATTATGCATGATTAGACGAACACATCCAGGCAGAAAATTCTGTAATCATTAGGTGTCCAAGATTATCTCAAATATTATTCTTTGAGTAGCACCCATGACCCCACGAAATTCTGTCCGGGAAGGACTAGGAATTAGAACTAAGTACATAAATACATAGGACATTGCTCTAGTGCCTTTTTCTCACCAATGAGTTTGTCACAACTCAAAATAAAGGAAAACAGAGAAACCCCGAATTTGAGCTGCCTTCGAGTGAGAAAAACACGAGCTTTAAGAATATCAATACTTATTTACAGATTTATTTTGTGCTTACTCAAAGTACAATACTCATCCAAACGCAGGTGTCGTTTTGTTTTTTTCCCCCAGAAACTACGGAGCTCATCTCACGGTCCTTTATTATCCGTACAGGGACGTCCTCGAAGTATGCGGGTGGTGCGAATGTTCCGTGGAGGATGCGTAAACATATTGTCACGGGTGGTGACCAATAAACAAGAAATAAACAGGAATAAATAAACGTTTAATGTGGCGAACTTGTTCCAAAAATAAAAGGGTACAAATGATAATAACAGAGCGTCGCGGGCGTCGAGGTCGGCGTAGCAGCAGAGTCGAACGCTGGGGCGAAACTGAACCTGCTTGCCAGGCGGAGCCGCTTTTGTACACGCGTTGGCTTCTGGAGCGTTCGATGTAGAAGGTTCGACGCGAAGAACATTCTAACCTTGAATTAGCAAGACGGTTCTCGAATTCACTAGAACATTACATTACAGTGTAAACAAAAATGCTTAGCCGCGGCCAGGAGTCGAACCCTGGCCCTTCGAGTGGGAGGTAAGGGCGATAACCATTATGCTACGGCCGCGCTGCCTACTTGGCGCGCGGTATTACTCCCTCCTTAAAAAGTGCATCGCCTCGATGCAACACAAAACAAAGCACATAAAGAGAACGGCAAACTAAAGAGTCATTTGAAACACACAAGATCCACAGTCCTATCGAGCGTAGTACGGCTTCAGGCGCACGACGTGGACGACTCCAGGTCGTGGTGAGCGGCGTGATGATGTTCTTGTTCCGTCGGGCATCACCTCGTAGTTCAGCTCGCCGAGGCGACGAAGTACCTTGTATGGTCCAAAGTACCGTTTCAGCAGTTTCTCACTGAGGCCGCGGCGACGGATGGGCGTCCACACCCACACCCTGTCTCCGGGCTGGAAGTGAACGTCCCTGCGACGAAGGTTGCAGCGGCCCGCGTCGACGCGTTGCTGGTCTTGAATCATGAGTCGGGCGAGCTGGCGGGCTTCTTCGGCGCGTTGAGCAACCGCCTGGGCGTCGTCGCTCTCATTTTCAGATGGCTCATGGGGCAGGATTGCGTCCAGCATGGTCGTGACCTTCCGACCATGTACCAGCTGGAAAGGGGTGAATCCAGTGGTCTCCTGAACCGCCGTATTGTAGGCGAACGTGACGTAGGGCAACACCTCGTCCCACGTCTTGTGCTCTACGTCGACGTACATAGAGATCATATCGGCGATTGTCTTGTTGAGTCGCTCGGTCAGCCCGTTGGTCTGTGGGTGGTATGCAGTGGTTCGCCGATGGCCGGTGCCACTGAGACGAAGGATCTCTTGCGTCAGCTGGGCCATGAACGAAGATCCACGGTCTGTGATGAGGACTTCAGGGGCGCCGTGCCGGAGGACAATGGACTCAATGAAAAACTTGGCGACTTCAACAGCCGTGCCTGCTGGAAGGGCTTTCGTCTCGGCGTTCCGTGTGAGATAATCGGTGGCGACGATAATCCAGCGGTTTCCCGACGTTGACGATGGGAAAGGGCCAAGTAAATCCATTCCGATCTGCTGGAACGGCATAGACGGGGGAGAAATCGGATGCAGAAGTCCTGACGGCTTCGTTGGCGGTTTCTTGCGTCGCTGACACTCGTGGCATGATCGAATGTATAGGTGAACGGCCTTCGGCAGCCTCGGCCAGTAGTACTTTTTTCAAATCCTGGCGAGCGTCCTGCTGTAGCCAAGATGTCCAGCCGTTGGGTCGTCATGGCATCCTTGGAATATTTCGTCTCGAAGGCTGGCAGGAAAAACCAACAGCCATGCTGTGTTGTTGTTGACGAAGTTCTCCTTATACAGCAACCCTCGCCGCATGGAGAATGTATGCAGGATTCTTAAGAAAGCATGGGGAACCGAACTCGCTTGTCCCTCTAAGTGCTCGATGAGCGCTCGCAGTTCAGGGTCGTCTCGTTGGAGTGCTGCCATGTCGCTGACGTCCAAAGCGCCGAGGAAACACTCATCGTCGTCGTCTTCGATACAGGCAGGACCGGCCTTGTCAGGAGCTCTTGACAGGCAGTCGGCGTCATGGTGCTTCCGGCCGGACTTGTACACAACGGTCATGTCGAACTCCTGCAGTCGTAGGCTCCACCGGGCGAGGCGTCCGGAGGGGTCTTTCAGATTCGCGAGCCAGCAGAGCGAGTGGTGGTCCGTGACCACGCGAAAAGGACTTCCATACAGATATGGGCGAAACTTTGTTATTGCCCAGACGACAGCAAGGCACTCCTTTTCAGTTGTAGAGTAGTTCCTCTCCGCCTTAGACAGTGTCCGACTCGCGTATGCGATGACTCGCTCTGCCCCGTCCTGCCTTTGAACTAGCACCGCGCCAAGTCCGGTGTTACTGGCGTCCGTGTGGATCTCTGTATCAGCGAACTGGTCGAAATGGCCAAGAATCGGGGGCGTCTGGAGTCTTCGTTTCAGCTCATCGAATGACTGCTGGTGTTTGTCTGTCCATTCGAACTTTACGGCGTCCTTCGTGAGGTGCGTCAGCGGTGCGGACAGCTTGGCGAAGTCCCGAACAAATCGTCTGTAGTAGGCACAAAGTCCGAGGAATCTTCTCACGGCCTTTTTGTTAGACGGCGGCGTAAATGGAGCCACGGCGCGGGTCTTCAAAGGGTCCAGGAGAACACCTTTGTTGCACACGACGTGGCCAAGGAACTTAAGTTCACCATAGGCGAATCGACACTTTGTTGGCTTGAGTGACAGGCCGGCGGTCTTGATGGCTTGAAGCACAGCTCGAAGTCGTTTCAGGTGCTCGTCGAAATTTCGTGAAATACCACGACGTCGTCGAGGTAGACGAGGCAGCTCTGCCATTTCAGACCTGCCAGCACGGTGTCCATGACACGCTGGAAGGTGGCTGGCGCAGTACAAAGCCCGAACGGGATCACTTTGAATTCGTACAGTCCGTCGGGAGTAACGAAGGCAGTTTTCTCCCGGTCGCGTTCGTCGACTTCAATCTGCCAGTAGCCACTCTTCAGATCCATCGACGAAAAATATCGGGAGTGGCGCAGTCGGTCTAACGTATCGTCGATGCGGGGGAGCGGATAGACGTCCTTCTTCGTCACAGCGTTCAATCGATGATAGTACACGCAGAACCGCAGGGTTCCGTCCTTCTTCTTTACAAGGACGACTGGGGACGCCCATGGGCTTCTTGAGGGTTGAATGATGTCGTCGTCGAGCATCTCCTGGACTTGATCTTGAATCACTTTCCTTTCCTTTAAGGAGACTCGATACGGCGACTGGTGGACAGGAAGTGCGTCGTCGTCGGTAACAATGTGATGTTTCGCCATTGGTGTTTGGCGAATCTTCGATGTCGTGGCAAAACAGCCACTGTATTCGGCAAGGAGATCAACCAGTTGCCGGCGCTTCGTAGCTGGGAGCTCGGGCTCGATGTCGAGCGGCTGCGTGCTGTTCTGCAGTGACGACGAGGTTTGTACGGAGATTGCGGCGATCACGACTGTCGCCTGAAGCTCCTCAATGTGGCCCACAGTGGTACCCTTCGTTAGGTGCTGCGGCTCCTCTCGGAAGATGGTTACAAGAACAGTTGTACGTCCTTCTTGGAGATCCGTTACGCCTCGTGCGACGCCAATTCCTTTCTCAAGGAGCAGTTGGACGCTGCCTTCCAAAAGAGCTTCACCGTGCGTGGCTGCGTCGGTTATGACGGTGACGAAAACACTCGACCGCGGCGGTAAGTTCACATGGTCGGCGATAACTCGGATCGCGGTTGACGTCGTGTTGGTCTCCACCGACGGTAAAACAGGCTTTCGCAGCGTCAGCTGGTTTGCCCCGAGGTCTATGGCGGCGCCATACTCGCAGAGAAAGTCCATTCCGAGGATAACGTCTCTTGAACAGTCTTGCAGAACGACAAACTTAACAGGGCACGTCTCACGTGGATCTCGACGCGAGCAGTGCATCTCCCGACTGGTGTGATGAGGTGCCCTCCGGCGGTTCGTATTTGTGGTCCATCCCACGGCGTGGTGACTTTTCGAAGGCGGCGGGAGAGCCTCCCACTCAAGACTGAGTAGTCTGCTCCGGTGTCCACGAGCGCTGATGCGTCGTGGCCGTCGATGACGACGTTTAGATTATTGGACACGGTTGCAGGGGCGTCGTTTCGATTTCTGGTAGCGTTCGAGTGGGGGCCCTCCGACGTTCGTGGAGGATCTTGGCGTCGGTCGTCTTCGGCAACTCCACCTCCAGGGGTTGCCGCGCCTAGTTTCCCCGGCGAGGAGCGAGGGGCGACAGGCTTTCACGTCGGGGTCGGTGCATCGGCGAAGCTGGACGTCGCGGTGACGGCGACCGGAACTCTCGGCGTGACGCAGGCTCGGGGGACTGAGGTCGTCGAAGGTACTCGTCGATCTCCCGAGGGCGTTCACCATACCGGGGGCGCGGGTCGCTTGGGTGGAATCCGCGCAGCCCGAGTCGTCGGTATGGGCATCGGCGGTACACATGGTCGGCTTCCCCGCAGTGGTAACACAGCGGGCGTCGGTCGGCCGTCCTCCAGACGTTTGTCTTCTCCGGCGCAGGTCGCTCTGGGGGAACGTGCGCCTGATCTTCCTGCCCTCGGGGCTACTGCGGCGTTGGGGCGCCTCTTCGGGGCGGCGCCGTGGCTTGGCGGGAAGCTTGCGGCGGTCGTCGGGCCATGGCGGCGTAGCTCAACGTCGGTTCTATCGGTGCCGCCGTGGTGACGGGAACCTCTGGTTGGAGCGCCCGATGCACTTCTTCTCGGACAGCCTCGGCGATGGAAATGGTTGGCGGACGGCTGGTGGTTGGCAGCAACCTTCGCAGTTCCTCCCGAACAACCTCCCGGATAATTTCGCGGATGTCTGTACCAGGCACGTTTTCACCGCTAAGCAGCGCGGTTGCAGTGATGCTGGGCTGCCGCTGGTTGTGGGAAGAGCGCGCTTGGAGGGCGCGCTCGATGTTTGTCGCCTCGCTGACGAAGGCGTCGACGGATGCCGGCGGGTTGCGGACGAGGCCTCCGAAGATGTTGTCCGTCACGCCCCGCCTGAAGATGCGCAGCTTCTTTCCCTCGGTGGCTTGAGGATCGGCGCTGGAGCTCAGGCGGAGCACGTCTTCCACAAAGCTCGTAACGCTTTCATTGGGGTTCTGGATCCTGGTTCGCAGTAGGTCCTCGGCTCTCTCTCGGCGGTGGTGGTTGACGAACGTAGCCTTCAGGTCGGTCTTGAAAATGTCCCACGACGTCAAAGAGGACTCATGGTTCTCGTACCAGTGCTTGGCGGTTCCCTCAAGCGAGAAGTAGACATTGTGCAGGCGCTGCTCGTCGGTCGAGCAATTGTGGCGGGAAACGCGTTCATACTGGTCAATCCAGTCTTCGACGTCTTCGTACTGCTCGCCGTGGAATGGAACCGGTGTCCGAGGAGCGGCGGGTAGGTAGACGACGGCAGCAGCGGCGGGGATCTGCGACTGGTTGGCCATCGTCGGCTGCCTGGTCCTGGGTGGTAAAAGTCCGTATTCCGGGTGTAGCCCTTGGGTGCGGCGACTTGATCGAGTCTCGATCTGGTCTTCGTTGGGTCCTCGGGAGCTTGGGTTCGGACTTGTACTGCGGGAACTCGGAGGGCTGCGCTGCACGGACATGCGGTACCCCGCACCTCCACCAAAATGTCACGGGTGGTGACCAATAAACAAGAAATAAACAGGAATAAATAAACGTTTAATGTGGCGAACTTGTGCCAAAAATAAAAGGGTACAAATGATAATAACAGAGCGTCGCGGGCGTCGAGGTCGGCGTAGCAGCAGAGTCGAACGCTGGGGCGAAACTGAACTCTGCTTGCCAGGCGGAGCCGCTTTTGTACACGCGTTGGCTTCTGGAGCGTTCGATGTAGAAGGTTTGACGCGGAGAACATTCTAACCTTGAATCAGCTAGACGGTTCTCGAATTCACTAGAACATTACATTACAGTCTAAACAAAACTGCTTAGCCGCGGCCAGGAATCGCACCCTGTCCCTTCGAGTGGGAGGTAAGCGCGATAACCGTTATGCTACGGCCGCGCTGCCTACTTGGCGCGCGGCAATATGGCTGTGTTTAGGTTTCTCGAACCTGAGCACCGATAAGCAGCCATTTCTTGTCCGACAGCTAAAGTTGAAAGAGGAAAAAACCGAACTTATAGGAAAAAATAATAAACAGAAAAACGCCGACACCCCCCCCCCCCCCCCCTGATTCGTAGAGTGTACACCATAACCACTGAACATTATACTTTATCTCACGTGTTGCGCGCAGCGCTGCGAAAGGTAGAGGCACGAGAGCAGAAGCCAATATATTGGGAAGGAGGGAAAGAAGTAACTCCGCTGTTACACGCGCTCTACTTTCTCTGTCTCAAAGTGGCTTTGTGTAAAAATGAAAAACAAAAAGAAAAGATTCGCCGCTCACTTAATTTTTTGTTCAGAGGCAGCTTTCCTCTCCTCTAGCCCATCACTTTCCCATCAATGCGCGCCCGTGATGAGAAAGAGAATATATCACAAGTGCGTTACCCCTCAGCCCAAATATCAGATAACCCTGTAGCGGCGGGTGACAAGAAACCTCAGAGCAGTTTTAAATATATTGAAAATACGCTTAATTCATAATTTATACACTGGCACAGGTGGAGGCGTGGAATTACGTTCAAAGCAATCCTTCCATTTTTGGTGGGAAAAGGATGGCAATGTCTTCTACACTTGCTTCATACTGGTTTCAACCAACAGCTCTATTGTCGGATGCAGACTACCAAATTGGACAACCGTGCAGGAGCGTTGGTCCCAGAGGTATTCCAAATGTAAGAAAATCACACTGTGAGCATTTTTATTTTATATCTCAGCTGACAGTTTGAGACCCTTCATAGAAAGTAATACAAATAAGTTATGTATACCGGGTGTTCATGTCACTTCCGGCCGCCATAACAGGAGGGGGAGGGGAGAAATACACCTGGTTCCCCTATGTTCACCTTGTTTTTGGGTGGCTGTGCAACGACTCTTGGCTTACTAACAAGCAATTACCTGAGTGCTATATACTAGATATGCCCGTGTGTAGTGATTTTTTGTGGCCGGTGCACGCCAACATGAACAAAACATGGCAAATGGAGTTCTTTCTTCTACCTCGAGATGGGGGACAGCATCGACGACACCGAGCCTGAGTAATTGCACAGCGACGGCATTAGAGACGAGGTTAGCATTTTTTTAATAGTAATAATAATGCTTTATTTTCATCCTTTATGATGGGGCCCAAGAAAAAAAGCTACAGTAAGCAGCTTGACGAGTCCCTGGGCCCCTACAGTGGACAACAGAAAGCGTCTGGGAAAACAAACAAAAAGCAACATAATAGCGTGCTAGAGGCAATGATGTTAGAAATCAGTACACAAAACTAAAAGCACCTTTTGCATATGTTAAGAGAGAAAAGGATCACGTACAAGCATATATTAAGCGCAAGTCTCTAAAGCTTAGACTTTCTAGGTCAATGTTATTGCTGTTAAGGCTGTTTAACAAATGCGGGATTGTGGAGCTTAACAATTGAGAGCCATAATTTGTTCGCTGCGTGACCATCTTCCATTTCTCTGGGTTACGGGTAGGATACGGAGGAGAAAATTTCCCCAGCGACGCAAGGTTTTCCAAAAGACATGTACCTCATATTTTTTCACTTTTATAACTAGTAGAAAGCCGATATTGATTTAACTTGTAAATAGTGATTATTTGAACGTTCTTAAATAAATCAGTGGTATGAAATTCGCGTCGCAAGTTACATGTACATCTCAATATTTTCTTTTGCGACATAAAAAGTTTTTCAATATTGTTAAATGTTGACGTTGCCCAACAAGGTGGCAATACGTTAAGTGGGAGAAAAATAATGATTTATAAAGCAATAATTTAACATTTGTTGGTAACACAGATCTTTATCGATTTATAATCCCCACTACTCGAGCTAACTGTTGGATAAGATAATTTATATGGCTATCCCAAGACATACCCTAACTAAAAATGACTCCAAGAGTTTTAAAACGACTAACAATTTCGACTGAAGTAGAGCTTAAATTGAGCACTTTAGACGGCACCACAGACTTGTTTTTTGGACGAAAAATCACAGCTTTTGTTTTATGAATATTGATTTTCAAGGAGTCGCTATCTTCCCAACTTTTTTATTTTTGATAAGGTGAGATTTGCCATATCGATTAAATCGTCACAAGTATCGGAAGAAAAAACTACGCTCGTATCATCCGCGTAGATCACGAATTTTTCGTCCTTATTTACGTTAACAATATCATTAATGTATAAATTAAATAGAAAAGGTCCCAATATGCTCCCCTGTGGGACCCCTGACGTGATGAACCTTATAGTGGATGAATAACCGTTTATATTAACATGCTGTTGGCGATATTCTAGGTAGGGGTGTAAAAGTAGCAAAGCTTCTCCGCGGATGCCATACGCTTCAAGCTTTTTAAGTAAAACCACATGACTAAGCCAGTCAAACGCCTTTGTAAAGTCTAGAAAGACCCCCAAAACAAATTTTTTGTTCTGAAAAATTTCCGAAATATACTCTTTTTGATTAAGAAGTGCAGTTTCAGTTGAAAAGTTCTTCCTGAAACCGCACTGCGATGAAGTTACGAGGTCCCACTTATTTGAAAAATCTACTAGACGTTGATAAAGTACCTTCTCCAAAGCTTTAGATAAAACAGGCACTATAGAAATAGGCTTATAGTTACCTAACTCGTTTTCGTGACCTTTTTTATATATAACAGTTATTTTTGCAATTTGAATTCTTTCGGGAAACACACACGTTTCCAAAGAAAGATTAAAAATATAACTTAACACTGATGCAATTAAGTCAACTACATACTTGACTGGGCGAATTTGTAAGCCGTCGGCATCACAGCTCCTGCTATTTTTTACGCGTGTAATCACATTAAGATTTTCGGAACTATCAGTTGGTTTTAAAAAGATGGAACTACAATTATGGGGACAAACATGTTTACAATCATTAGCTACATCAGCGTTGGCACCAGCGCTGACACCTATGTCTACAAAATATTCATTGAACACATTGGCCAACTCTCGATTGGTTAACTTTACACCTCTATGCTGCAATGTTTCGATATTAATTGATGCAGGAGCGGCTTTAACCAGTGAACCTAAATGTTTCCACATTATGTCGGTACGGCCGTTTGCCGACAAAAAAAGGGAAGAGTAGAAATTTTTTTTTTTTTTTTTTTGCATTCCTCAGCTCTTTGGTTAAATTTTTTCGGAAAGTCTTAAACTCCTTAAGGACATCTAGGTCACGCGTCTTAATGAACCGTTTATGTAGTGCATCTTTCTTTCAAATTTTTCTAAGCAAACGGGATGTTACCCATGGTTTACGGCTTTTGTTGGATACCACTACAGATTTATATGGAAAGTGGCGTTCATATAGCCTAAGAAATTGCTCTAAAAATGTGTTATAGGCATCATCAACCGTTGTTTGCATTAACACGTTGTCCCTAGCAGCAGCTGCGATGTCCTGTCTAAATGCACCGAGGCTATTTTAATTTATGTTTTGAAAAACCGCAGGTCGATGTTTCATAGATTTTCGATATACATTAAGTTTAACACACAAAAATATTGGAAGATGGTCACGCAGGTCACAGCTTATCACTTCGCTGCTCAGTCTATCTGTGTGAAAATTAGTTATAAATAAATCTAACGTAGTTTCAGAGCGTAGGGTAATTCTTGTTGGATGGACAATGGTATTAGTACATCCATACGTACTGACTAGGCAGTTTGCTTTGATGTGCTAACGACAGAGGGCACAACCAACCAACTTCAGGATGCTGCTGAAGCGCGGCCTTGACCGACCACCTTAGTACAGCTAGAGACACTCAATGTTCCCAGAGTACCGAAATATATTCAGTGCACTTACCAGAAATTAATTTCGCAGAATCAAGCTCTGATTGGCTGGTTTAGCTTGTGGCTGAAGTTATCAGTTAACCGTTTTCATGAAAGGCCCAAAACAACAGAAGACGGATATAAGACGTTTCCGCGTTAGCACGGCAAGGGCGGGTACGCACGGTTGGGTGCTCTGGGGCGGTTTGCTCATCTTGCGGCAACGGGCACGGCTGCGGCCAAGAGGAATTTTAATGCCACGTGACCAGCTCCATGGGGACAAGGGAGTACCTAGCGTCCCTGCGTAATGGCAGAGAAATCTGTGCCGCTTCGAGTACAAAAGTCTAATTTCGCTCGAAAAATCTCGCTGCCGATGCTTTTAACGGGAGTCCAGTTGACCGTTCCTTTATACTTTATTAGCGTCAGGTAAAGTTTTGGCCAGGAACAGTAAATATTGGCCGAAATGAAGGAAAAATCACGCGAGATAAATGAGCGTACGCGAGACTCGCATTTTGCTGTAGTCGAGAGGTAAGAGTGTCGGAACTTGTCGTCACGGCGTAAACGTGCCGGGTTCAAACCTCGCCGTAGGCTTTTTTTTTTGTATTTTTTTCGTGTGCTTATTTTGTGGAAGTTTTTTTTTCTTTTTTTTTAATTGACACACCTACAGTGTGTGTAAGTACTAATTAAGCGCCTCCTGTTACTGAAAAGAGTCGTAGCCAGGAGCGTTCTAGATTTGAAAACACGCAAAAATGCATGTAGTTGCTGGGGGAAGAAAGCTTTTTTCGGCCCCGTTTGTGTTAGTCATAACGATTCTGTAATCTTCGTTTCCTTTTAATGAAAATTATGACACGATTGTATTAGCGCGTTAACTCGGCTTGATGTAATTTCTTCTTCCGGTGTGTCGATTCAACAGGTGGGACAAATAGTGAAAACCGTGTAAGGTGTAGTAGTGCAAGTGAATGATTTGGACGATTTGTGAAAACGATCACAGTTAAAAAATAAGGCACACGCGCAAAATATTTAAAAAGAAACCTGTTTGGCGCGATTCGAATTCGGGAGTTTCTCGCCGCGACAAGTCCCGGCGCTCCTACATCTCGACTGCAGCAAAGGCGAGTCTCGCCGAGGCTGGCGTATGTATAAAACTATACTGCACCGCTTTTATCTCGCGTGCTTTTTTCTTTATTTTGGCTAATATTTACCTTCCCTGTCCATAACTTTATCTGCCGCTCCTGAAGTATGATAGGGCGGTTAATTGAACTTTTGTCTCTGCAGTCAGTTCCTGCGAGCGAAATCAGACTTTTGTACTTGAAGTGACACGGATTTCTCAGCCATTCGGCAAGGACGCTAGGCACTTCTTGTCCCATGGAGCTGGTCGCGTGACATAAAAGTCCCTCTTGGCCGCAGCCGCGGCCGAGGCTGCCAGATGAGCAAACCGCCCCAGGGCATCGATGAGTTAGGACCAAACGGAAAATGCGTTAATTTTCTCTAGATTTTTCTTTTTTTTAATATTAAAGAGCTGCTAATCTGGTTCGGCAAAGAAGATTCCTGGCTCGTTTTCTCGTTCTATTTTTATTGATGGTGCGTTTCAAACTCTGCGCCTCAGATGCTAAGCCTAACACTCGACTTCTATGTGTTTCGAGGAGACAGAGAGAGAGAGGCACGAAACAGCGGGGAGGAAGTCACGCACCTATCGGCACAAAGAAAATAATTTTAATGAAGACTCAGACAGTCTCACCACAGGCCAGGAACGTGGATTGTAGAGGTGACACGAGAACGAGCGCTACACTGTAAGCGCTTACCTTCGACCGCACTGGCCAACGCCATACGCGGGATTACGGCCGCTGCGCCGTGACTCGCTTCTTAAACAAAGCTTGGGAGTTTGGGCATTCTGGGAACATTCAGTGACTCTATATCTGCAACGAAAGGTGCCAACCGGGCAATTACAGCAAGGTGACACAGGGTTGTGGGAAAGAAACCTTGTATACACAAGCAAGTAAGTCACTACAATAGAAAATTATGCATTACAATGATTCGCATCGCGCTGAAGCAAGCGTACAGACAATAATTTAGCAGACAAAAATCCTTTCGGAATTTGTCTGTTCAAACCAAAATCCGGCTCGGCGACTTTTTCGACGAAGCTCAGCGCCTCGCTTTGGCACTGAGGGGCGGTAGGTGTCCACTGCCGATGTCTTGGAGTTCATGAAGCAGCTTAACGCGTTAAAGGACTTGTAGGTTTTCGTAGTGATGACTCGACAGTTTCCACTCGCGTGCCCCGCGGCGACGCGTACTTCAGTCCCCGCGAGTGTGCATGCTCTTAGTTATCTTGCATTTGTTGAAAGTGGTGATAAAACACTTCCATTCAGGACTCCGGTGCGGATGGTCGCTCCTTCTTCGCGAGACATGGTTTCAGAGGTTGGATCCGTCCAGAAGGAGCGACGTAGCGAGTGAGCCGTCAATGAGGTGCGCCGTGCTGAAGGGGTGCATCTCGTTGACGTCCTTCAGCACCCGCCATGTCAAACGAAGACGCAGTTCTGAGGCGCACGTACCCAGCCGCCTGCGAACTTCGACTTTTCGAAACCCCGGGAGTGGAAGGAAAGGGTATTCCTGTATGACGAGTGCTGCTACGCTTCGAGGCTCTACGAGGTGTCGGGCGAAGTGCAAATCAGGACGCTGCTGTATGCCATAGGCTCCCGTTTGGCTCGACAACTCCTGGACATGTTGGCTTTGACAATCGACGACTGGTGCTCTCTTCAAGCGGTGAAGAAGAAGCTCACCGACCACTTCATCCACCCGGACAACGAAGTCTGCCAAAACGTGCGCTTCCACCGCCGCTTCCAGGGTGAAGGCTAGTCAGTACACCACTTTTTCACTGCCCTACGTACGTTCGTCAAAAAGTGCGATTACGCCTCTGGGAAGTTGAAGAACGCCTCATGCGCGATAGATTTGTCGTCAGTCTTCTGGACTCTAAGCTGGTTGTCAAGATATGTCGCACGCCAAGGCTCACGCTCGAAGATGTGTGACTTGAAACTTTTATTCACGAAGTCACCACGAAGGCCCGTTCGAAAGTCTTCCAGAAGAAACCAAATCCTGGCCGAGTGGTATTCGAAGCAAAAGACCGAAAACGTCTTCTGAAGTCCCGACGACGTTCTCACTTGGGAGGGGGAAGCTCAACGAGCACTTACAAGCCTCGGTGAGGCGACGGACACTGCAGGATTTCCAGCAGGTCACCTTACCCTCGCTTCGGCTGTCCTGCAAAGGAGGCAAGATGCAGGTGGTGCAAGAAAGTTAAACACTTCGAAACTGTCTGCGAATAAAAAGGCCATGGGCTCTGTTGAGCTGCACACAGTTGTGCAGGACACCTATACCCGAGCGAAGTTCGGAACCGTGGCTATCAATGGACACAACGCGAACCTTAAAGTGGACTCTTGAGTGGAGGTGACCATGGTATAGAGTTCATTCTCTGGCGTACCCAAAAAGCTTCACCGAACAGAAGGTGAGCTCACGGACCCCAGATATTACCCCCTGGAAGTACTGGGCACGTACCCTGCGACGCTGCTATAGAGGGGCACGTCGAACAGGCAGGACATTTACGTCATGCGGCGATCACATCTTCCTCTGCTCGACTTCCCAGCAATACAAGCTTTGGGTGTCATTCAGTTTGTTGGCAATATGGCGACACCAGCGGTGTTTCTGAGAGACAGAGTAGGAGTACGTCATCCCGCTTTGACCTTACGCCAAGCCCTTTGCTCTAAGCGTGCGGAGGGAGTCCCGATCTCGCTGCATGACGTCGTTCGTGGGGAGCTCCAGAAGCTAGAGTAGGAAGGAGTCATCCGCAAGGTCGACCGCCTTACACACTGGTGCGCAGTCATGGTCGTTGTTCCAAAGACAGGAGGAGGCTACCCCATCTGCACTCTTAGAAAAAGGGGCCTCCATAGTCCTCCGCAAAGGAAGGGACGCTCTTGTCAGCTATGTTCCTTTAGAAAGGGAGAAACGCTCGTCCTGGAAGCAGAGGAGCGGTATTGCTCCGTCGCCTGCATTTCCTTATGGCGGCCCCGAATGGAGCAAATCGAGCTCTATTTGGCTTAACGAAGACGCTACGTCTCTTGTACAGCATGAGAGGAGAGCAAATAAAAGCGCAACACGAGCTTTCCGCGAACTGCGTGTTCTTACAAAGCCAGTTTTCCCCCGCAGGTAAAAAAGCTTTTATTACAAAAGGAATTTCTCAGTCTTCTCGTCGTGAGCACTGCGATGTCAAACGGAGACAACCCATACCCGTTTACTTCGCACACTTTACGTCTTACCTTCATTATTCCTCGAGCCACCATTCCTTCGTCAACCGCACATCACGGAGGAGTGGCAAACCATTCGCGAAACCAAAAGTGCAAATTCGAGGCAGCTGTTGCTCGGCTAACAGAAATTATTGACAAGCGTGAAATAAGGTTAAATTTCTTGTCACCAGATGGCAGGCTCAAGCAGAGTAATTGAGTAGCTAGTCCTGGTGGCGCTAGGTACCGCTCAATTCGTGTCCTGCAAAAAGTATTTTTATTTTGTCACGCTTTGGGCGCTTCGGGCACCTTTATTATAAACACAAGCAGATACATTACGCATAATACAAGCATCACCTGAACATATACACTGAGCGTATACAGATACAAGGCGGACACAATCATCAATACAACAGCACTCTAACATGGTTACTACTTCCGAGCTCGGCGATTGCGCCTTTTATGCTCGTTATATTGAAATGGCAGATTTTCTCGGAGACCACCTAAGCCATAAATACTATTTCGAGCATGTTAATATTTTTTCTCAGTAATGTCACACCTCCGAAAGTTTTTTTTAACGGCTCAGGGGATAAATCTATTAAAAAACGTAAACGCCGATTCCGTAGTCATTTGAAAGCCGATACAACAAGCCGCTTCACTACGGTTCCAAGTCATGTGTTTGATTCCCCGCAAGGCACGTGGTAGCCAATTTTTCTGCCGTAGTATTTGATTTTATATTTGTGCTGTTCACGTGCGGCCGCAATTATCGTCTTGAAATGATTTCTGTAGAGTGAGTATTCACTCAGCTGGAAGCGATGCTTCACGGGTAGAGAGATCGCTTTTCGATCAACTTGAATGTAACTCCAGATGTAACGGTAAGGTCGCGGCTTCAATACCCGGACCAGGCGGATTTTTTCGGTCGCTCACCAGTGACCTAGCTGTGTTTGGAGATTTGTGTTTGTCCTTTGTCCCTCTTGTTCCCTTTCTCCAGGGATTATTTTCGTCAACTTGAATGTAGTCAATGCCGCGATTCGCGGCAGGTATTAAGTGTATGTATCTACGCCGTGGTTAGCTCGAAAACGTCTAGCATTCAGCCTAGCGCGCAAGTTGGGGGGCAGTTTCTCCAGGAACCGTAGTATATTCTAACGCCAAATTGAAGGGTAGCTTTTTATTGTTGACATTACCTACCGTTCTCCCTTAAAGGGATGCTGAACCAAAATCTGGATTCCCAAAACACACGGCAAAAACCGTGCAACAAGATGCTACAAACACCAAAACATCACTCATACAGCGATATCTCGAACGGATGACGGTATTTAAAAAAAAAGTGAAAGCCGTTTACAACTCCCTGTATTACCGAATTAGAGCGCAGCTCTTGAGGAGAAGGAGGGAAGGGTACTGGGGGGGGGGGAGTGAAGTGACCTGGGGGGGGGTCACGTGAGCTTGGGGGTCACGTGACGATGCCGATGACATCATCAGTGACGTCACTGATGACGTCATCAGTGACGATGACGATGCGGACTCCGATGACGTCATCAGCGATGATGACGATGACGATGCGGATGTCGGTGACGTCATCAGTGACGTCACTAATGACGTCGTCCGTGATGCTGACGATGACGATGCGGATGCCGGTGACGTCATCAGTGACGTCACAGATGACGTCATCCGTGATGAGGACGATGCGTATGCTGGTGACGTCATCAGCGACTATGACGTCATCGGGGAGGCCACGGGATCTCGGCGGGGGGGGGGGGGGGTCACGTACCTCGGGGAGGTGTCACGTGACTTCGGGGGGGGGGAGGGGGTCACGTGACCTCGGGGGGTCACGTGACCTTGGGATGACCTTGGGGGCCGCGTGAAATTAGGGTGACCTTGGTTACGCCGACGCCGACGGCGACGCCGACGCTGCCCAAGCCGGGAACGGGCCCCTAAAAGCTGCGCTCTAAAAGAGGCGCATTTTGCAGGAATGTTGACGTCATGTTTCTCCGAGAAGGAAAGGGAACGGCCTTGCGTCTTTTCCGTCTTGCGGCCTTGAGGGAGCGAAGCGAAGAGGAGGAAACTAGGTATCTTGACGGTCACGCGCCTCGTCGGCCTGGTTCAATCTCGAGTTCTTTTTCCAAAAATAAGGCCGTTCATTTGAGATATCGCCTTATTAGTAGTGTTGTAGAGATTGTAGCGTTCTGCATACATCTCCAGCATTGTTTTTTTAGAGCGCAGCTCTTAAGCGCCCGTTTCCGGCTTTAAAAGCGGCGTCGCCGTCGCCGTCGGCGTAACAAAGGTCACCCCAAGGTCACGGGACCCCCCAAGGTCATGTCACCCCCAGGCCACGTGACCCCTCCCAAGGTCACGTGATCCCCCAAAGGTCACGTGACCCCCGAGGTGGTCACGTTGGCATGGTAAGTGAGGGGACTAAGGAGGAAAATGAGAAAGAGGCGAGGCGTCAAGGGAGCATGGCTTGTGGAGGCTACGCGGCCGACGCCATGCCCTCTCCTAAACTTCTTTCCTGCTTGAATCTCTATCATTGCGGGACTCACGTGGCACGGAATTACAGTAGCAAAACGACGCGGAACTGTGTCGACGTTTTCGACGTTATGGAGACCGCAGGAACTGCGTTCAAGACAGGCAGGTTTTGCTGCCGGCTTCTTGGGTGCCTTCCGTGCTGTGTTCGGTTCTGTTTTCCGATACCGAGTGCAACCGGCGTTCAAAGTTGTTCTGTATTCGTGCGTGTCAGCAACATAGCTGCAACATCGTGATGGCAGTGTTGTGGGTTGTGAACAGAACACTGGAATTATCGCCGATGTCACCGTGTGTTCGCGTATCCGTGGTGTAACAACAAGATGAGATCGTAAACTGGTCGGGCATTGATGCCGCTGGTCGGGCCTTGATCGGAGGGGGCGGGGTGTAGCAGGTTGACGTTCCACTTTACCTTAAAAAGTTTAATACCACTTGCGGGATTACGTGTAATCGATCAACGTGCGAATAATCATGTTGGAACGCTGGTCGGAACAGTATAAGCTCCTATCGTACAGTGGCCAATGTGACTCTCGGTTGTCTCGTCCCCGAGAGCGATTGCGCTCTGGGGCAAGGACAACAGTACTAAATCGTGACGGAAAGTGCGTATATTTACAGTGTGGAATTTTAGCATAAAAAAAAAATAGTAGGTAAAATCGAAAAAAAAGCTACCCTTTATTTTATGTTTAAATATACTACGGTTCCTGGAGAAAATGCTCTCCAAGTGGCGCGCTGGGATGAGCGCTAGAAGTTTTCGGGCTCGCCACGGCGTAGCTCCGTACACTTAACACCTGCCGCAAGTCGCTGCTTTGACTGCACTCAAGTTGATTGAAAAGCGATTTCTCAGCTCGTGAAGCATTACTTCCAGCTAAGTGAATATCCGTTCTCCAGAGATTAATTCAAGACGGCAATTGCAGCTTTGAGCGAACAGCACAAATAGAAAAACCAACACTACAATAGATATACAAGCTACGACGTGCCGTGCGGGGAAACAAACTCATGGCTTCGAACAGCATTGGAGCGGCTTGATTTATTGGCTTTCAAATAATTGCGGCATGATCGAGCGTTTGTTTTTTAATAAGAGATTCATCCCCTGAGTCATTCAAAATACTCTCAGAGGTATGGCATTGCTGGGAAGAAATCAACATGCTGGGAATATTTTTTATTGCTTATTCAGTCACCGAGGAATTCCGTCCGTTCAAAACGACCAGTATGAAAGACGGAAACGCAGAACACGGGTGTAGTGTTCGGGTTAGTCTGGTGTTCCGTTGTATTGATTGATATCCGTGTGTGCTGTGTATGTGCTCAATGTATGTTCGCCTGATGCTTTTTTATTAGCGTAATGTGTGTATAGTAGAGGATCCCCAAGCACAATAGTGGCCTGAGGAAATCGAATTATTTTTTGGAGAACATGAATTGGGCGGAACCTAGAGCCACCTAGCCTAGCTTCTTGCAATTGCTCTGCTTGACCCCGCCATCTGGTGGCTAAGGATTTAACCTTCTTTCAGGCTATGCGATAAACAGCGGCTTCGAGTTTGTTCTTTCAAGAGCGGCTTTTGGTTTCGCGGATTGAGTTTGCCCTTCTCCGTGATGTGCGGTTGACGAAGGAATGGTTACTCGAGGAACACAAAAGGTAAGACGCAAAATGCGCCAAGTAACTGGGTATCGGCTGTCTCCGTTTAACATCGCTGAGCTGTCGATGAAAAGACTGAGTAACTGCTTTCGAAACGCAAGTTTCTGTACCTGTGGGGGAAATCTGGCTTCGGAAATAAACACAGTTCGCGGAAAGCTCGTGTCACGTTTTTATTTGCTGCTCCTCTCGTCTAGTACAAGAGACGTAGCGTCCTCGTCAAGCCTTATTGGGCTGGATTTGCTAAAGTCGGGGCCGCCATATTGAGATGCAAGCGACGGAGGGACTTTGCTCCCCTGCTTCACGGACGTAAGTTTCTCCCTTTCTAAAGGAACATAGGTTGCAAGACCGTTCCTCCCCGTAAGGGAGGTCTATCCATACCCTTTTTTCTAAGAGTGCAGGCACCCGGCTGCAAAAGCTGCCTGTCATGGACGCTGTTTCTGCGACTTCAATGACGTCGTCAACGTCGGCACATCGTTCCGCACGGTCCGTGTAATTCCGCGTGGGTTCAGAAATCCGGAGACGGCCCTCTTCGCCAAATGTACGTACCGCTGCTGGCACTGCTCCGGAACTTCGCTGTTTCTAGTGGCTTAGTTTCCTCGTTTGGCAACATTAGTGCTAAAGACGCCAATGCAACCGAAAGGTTCTGCAAGTTTGGACAGGTAGACGGAATTACAGGCGCTCTTCGCTGCCGCTCAAGGTCCATTATCTCAGCAACATTTATTAAAGAACGTGCGCGACGTGCTCGAAAAACAAAACCGAAAGAAGATGAGGCAGGGGGGCGAACCTTTTACCCGTTTGCCTGGAGAGGGAGAAAAACGTCTTGGTCCTTTTTCCTCGTGACAGGTTAAGGGCGCGTCAGTACAAGGAAGGAAAACGCACCGTTGCTATCTCTTTTTCCTCTATTTTGTTTCTTACAGTGTGCGTAGGCCTCGAAGGATTCAACGAAGCCGTGCTTAGGAAGCGTCCAATTTTACCTTTGGCTGAGAACATCGAGGGACGTCTCGGGCAAGCAAAGGTTTTCTCGAAGCTGGACGCCACTGCAAGCTGCCATTAGGGGATGCATTCTGAAGAACGTATTTTAGCTGACGAAGGGCTAGAAGCAGGCCTGAGGAGGCTCAACCAAATTATCGTTTTCGGCGCATCAAAAGGCGAGCATGATCGTCGTCTCCTGCCAGTGCTGCAACGGCTTTACAAGGCAGGCGTCAAACTGAACAAAAAGAAGTGCAGTTTGGCTGCCTCACAAGTCAAGTTTCTCGGCGTGTTGGTGAGCGCGAGAGGAATCAGCCCGGATCCCGAAAAGACCAAGGCACTGCAGAAACTTCCGATAGCCTCAGACGTCAACGGGGTAACAACCCTACTGGGAACAGAGAACCATGTAGGGCACTTCATCCGCCACCTCTGAGACTTCACGGCCCCACAGTACTGCTGCAACAGCGGAATTCCTGGTACTGGGGACCAAGCCAGCAAGCTGCCTTTGAGAAGCTAAGGAGCATGCTTAGCTCTCATATCTCCTTGGCCGAGTACAACCCGACAGTATAGTTTCAGTTTATGCCCCCTCTTACGCACTCGGGGCCGTCTTGCTTCAAGATCAACCGTCTGGCGAGAGGCTGGCCGTGGCCTACGCGTCGAGGCCTGTCACGACCACCGAAAGTCGCTACAGCCGGGCCGGGTAGTAATTTGATATTTGCCCTACCTAAATCTTAAGCCGAAGGCTTATCTGCAAACTCCTCCTCTAGCTTTTGCTGCAATCCTTTCAAATTAACTTTCTTTCGTACGTGTGTATGTGTTTAATTCTTTTCTTCGGGGATGCTACGGTAGTCAGTCTATCTGGCAATGGCCGGGCTTGTCAAGCCACCACTTTACAATTTTTTTTTCTTTCAAGCACCTCTGATTTTCCTTAAGTATTATTGCGAAGATTAAAGATTCAAGCTGTTTCTAAGCAGATATCACTACGTCTATGCTTGGGCTCACTCTAAGGTCGGCCATGGCCGTTGTTGCAATCCGATGAAGCCAAACAAGGAATGCCAACTGTGCATTGTCATGGAGCTCATCGCGTTTGTGCGTTTGCGGTTCGCGACTAAACCAATAAATCCAATGTGGTTCTGCGCTTTTTAATTGCGCCAGATTTGTTTAGGCGGTGATAGGACACTGATATATCACAAGAAGCGCTCTCACGATTCACTTCCAGTGCTGGTTAATTTGCTCCTTCATATGGTGGCGTCACCTGCAGCTGGAAGTGAAACGTAGGATGTTATAATATACGAATAAAATTTCGTTGCGCTTGCGTCCACAATTTTGGGGGTTTTGAGAAATAATCTTGCTTATTCTCTTTCGCTTCAGCTTTGCTACGCATTCAACGACTACCAAAGTCATATCATTCCGAACCTTCATGTTCAGTTTGCCTTTCAAAAGAAAACAGGACTCAGCGTATCTTACGATACTCCGGAAACACTTAAGTACAAAGTGAGTGTTTTCTTCTTTATGCTCTATATTCTTCTTCTGTGGTATTTCTGGGTGAATTCTTCGCAGCCGGTGTGCGTTTGCTAAGCTTTCGGACCTCCGGGCTTGGTGCATTTTTCTCTTGAAAGCATACTCAGGACTTTGCTCACTGCTCGATACATTGCAACCGCTTTCAAACTGAAAGTACGCCCAATATTATTTCTTAGCTTTTTGTGTTCAAACGTGTGCCATAAAAGTGTACTTGAACTATACGTTGTGTGAAGTTTAACCAAGTCAGAAAGAGTTAATATTTCTAGACAAGCTGCTAGGGACTGTGTCTTTTTATTCCCTAAAAGGGACCCGTTTTCCACAATCACAAGTTGACTCTACATCTTGGTACTTTATGAGTTAATCGGCAATCTATGTACAGGGGGTGGTCGTAAGGACAAAAGATTTGACACGTTTTGGAAATGTTAAATTTCAAACGCACATACCGAAAGTTAAACACGCAAAAAAATTTCAGGAAGGTTTTTTTCTTTTTTTTTTACCCTTTAATTTTGAGGTACTGAAATATTACAAATAAAGCAAAATCGGAGACTGTGTAATTTCTATGTCCAATCCAAGTCATTTGTAGTCTAAACACTGGTTTATGACCTCGCTCCCGCGTGGCTTCCTAAACGCAAGAACGCATAAAACCGTTAGCAAAGGCTGCCGATGAAACAGATAATCGCGATAATTATTTCTTTTAACATAATATATAATCAGTGACCCCCAAAAAGCAACCTCACTAACCGGTGTGCAGACGACGTACATCCTGTAGAAGGCATTTTTATTTGTAATGCCAATTTTTAATATATAAAGTGGTTCTAGTCACCAGGCTCGATCTAAAATGAACCGTAAAAATCGACGAATGCACGTAGCCATCTAAACTTTTCATCAAAGGTGTAATTCACAGGTATTTTTTTGTAAAATCACACAGCATAGCTTTGTTTCTGTAAAAAATAAGGCCAAGAAACGTGCCAGGGTCTACGGCGGGCAGCAACGTAGACGACAGCGGTCCAGTAGCGTGTGTGTTTGGCGGTCGTATTGATAGATAGCGCTACCTTCTAATCGCGACCACCGTGGTTTATTAAAATGAGTATAATTTTTTTGAAATGGGCCTTCGTTTAAAAAATGACTGCGAACAATAAAAGCCAAACTGAAAGTAAAAAAACGCGTCTGCATAACGGCGGCGCTTTTGCTGACAATGGATTTTGTCTGCGTGTCGTCTGCTATCTTTCGATGGTCGGCTGCTCCTTCAGACGCTGCTCCCGACGCCATCTATCAATACGAACGGCAAACACAGCCCGCTACTGGACTTCGTCGTCTGGGTCACCGCCCGCCGTAGACCCTGACAGGATTCTTGGCCCTATTTTATACTAAAAGAGATCTACGCTCTGTAATTGACATCACATAAAAAAGGAGCTGTCTTTTTTTTTTATCACTGGCGTTGCCTGCTAGCATACTTGGGTCCCACTAGTACTAGTAAGCTGTGGAAGACATTCCAAGAGAATATCATTGCACGACCCCTTTGAGTCATATGTAAAGGATACTGCTCCTATGACTCTCCAAAAATACATTGTTACGCGTGACTCCTCAATCTTATTCCTAAGATTATCTCTTACACAGAACACCTTTTGCCGAATTTCTGGTTCGAGAGATTTTAGGTACAAACTGCCCGCGACAGACAGTGTGCAAGCTTTACTTCTAGCAAGAAGGATATGCGAGGAGAAACCGAGGGAGAGGAGGAAATTAGAGCGCGCTGAGACGTCAGAGCCCTGAGCTCTGATTGGAATCATTGTGGCTTGACACAAAGGCCACCTGCCTTAGACTAAACCAACACTTCGAACGTGATCAACCATCGAGTGTCGGTGTTCGAATGCAAAGCGGTTCCCTAGGACCAGACGACGATCTTGGTTGGCGTGATTGCAACGATACAGTGGGTTGAGACGCAGACAACTAGCCTTGGCGTCGACCCAATCATCATCAAGAACAGCGCTTTTCCTTCTGACACCTCCGCGCGCTCTCATACCTTCTACTCCGTGCATACTGTCGGTTGGGGTGACCTGGGCTGTGCTCTCGAAACGTTGCTGTTGCGCCATTTGTGTCTATCAGATTGCCAGAAATTTCTTACCATAGGAGTTCCTTCCATCTCCTTTGCATGACGCTTTTGGAATTCACAAGTTCGATACGAATAAATCCTCGAACCAAGTTCTTCACAGCGAGTATCAGTTCTTTCCGAAATGGTTGTTTGAGAACCGGTGCTAAATCCGTAGTTATTCTTTGCACCGAACAGGCCCGTTGCCAGTGAAGAAAACCCTTTTCACGTAGTAGTGCAGTCAAAGTCCTATGAACACAGCGTGCACCTCAGCTGCCTGTCCGCCCGTTTGTTTTTTCTACCGCACAAAAGTCGTTGCACTTGCTAAACTAGTACAGTGTAAAAACTGACCCAATACAGATGCAATTTTCTTTCGGCTGTGTGCAATTATTTCCTAGAACTCTTCTATGCTGATCGTGAAGAGCCTTGCGAAAATTATCGCCGAGCGCTATATGTCAGTCGTGTAATTCTAGATTGCTCTGCAGGTGTGTAACATCACGAAGCGTTACCCCTCTTTCAAAATCGGAGTGGCTCTCTTCGATCTTGACCTCGAAGATACAACCAAGAGCTGCGCTACCGCTCCTGCTATGAAATTTGCTGCTGGATTCTGGCGTGCGAAGTCAATATCCACATTCGTGAAGACCGCCCTCAGAGACCCGAGCTTTAACCAAAAGTATCCAAGTTGCTGATAAACAGTAAAATAAATTTGTGGTATTTGCAATTTATGGTACGAATCAACACCAGTGTGCCGGTCTACCTGCAGCACTATCAAATTCGTTTTCTTTTCTTTATTCTCAGGTGAAACATTTGTATTCATTGGTCAATACCACATGGTAAAAAACCCACGGATCCTAGATTCAATATCCAAGCCTGCATGTTTGGATCTGGGTAAAAACCGCACCATCGTGCAGTCGTGTATCATTACTGTGTGGTGTACGTTAAATCCCCCGGGCTAGCGGTTGCACTGCACTGACTAAATTCCCTATTTAGAGCGGAATCACGAGACACCAATTGGGTTGACTAGCTTCCGGCTCGAGGGTGCCCGTAATTGCCGCGAGGGGCGCCACCAGTGCATGAGCGCCGCCATAACCCACCTTCAGTTTTACAGTGATAGCTGCTGTGTGCTCTTCCCACCGGTGGAAATGACGTCCGTTGTTGATGTAGTAGTTAACGCAGTTTTTGCCGATACTCTAGCTGGTGTAGTATGATGTCTGTCGTCTATGTTGCAAAATCCTTGAAAAACATTGTGCGCCACTCTCGGGAAGTGAACCGGGGTTCGCAGCGTACGAAGCAGAAGCGCAACCTCGGACCTGCACTAAAGTTTTTATTTGTGTCTTCTTCAACTAGATATTTATAGCCCTAACAAATTTGCAAGAAAACAGGCGAGCCTGTCACTGTGTAAAAAAAAAGAAAGTGAAAATTCGTAATGTAAAACTGAAAAAAAAGAACAGTTAAAAATTCAGGCAGCTTACGGCCGGTTCAGCAATGCCGGTCTGACAGGATTATCGGTCACATGCCCGTAATAGTTTCTTAGTTCCTGATCCTCCTCAATATATAAAGACTTATTAGTTCGTGGGTTTTCAGAATTGCGGTCAATCGACCTACAGTGCCTCCAGCGCCAAAGGCCATGCACACCCAGAAAAAAGAAAAGGTCAAACGGCACAGACCGTTTGGGTGCAACTGGCAGAAATCGAATTGTAGACGGGCTAAGAGGGAGGTCTTTCTTTATTGTACCTTAAAGGACGTCCCAGTAAAGCTAAGCATGGTACAAAATAAAGAAAAATGTGTTCAGAAGTTTCAGGCTGGTTACAGAGCCTACTGTTTACAGTTGAAGACAGTAATATCCCTCTCTTCGTGCCACGTCTTAACAGGCAGAATAGAAGTACGCAATTTTAGAAAAAAAGAAGTCTTTTGGCGACATTCGGATTTTTTTAACACGTCTGAATACGTGTGTATATTCATTGAGGACATCCTATAAAGGTTCCGTCCAGTTTCAGAGAGGTATTCGAAAGGCACAAGCTCCCTAAGGAACTTAACTTCATCAACGAATTACCTTTAAAAAGCCCTACACACGAAGTGTTCCGGAAACGTTAAACCAACCCAGTGTGGCAAATGCGTATCAAGATTAACTTTGAAAAAATTTACTTAAGAAACAATTATGCGCATCTCCAAAAATAAGCCTAAATACTAATTGTCGTTCAAAAATATGGACGAGGCCGATGCCTTCTGTTTTTAAGGATCGCAACAAATTTCCGCGGCTCATGAGGTGCCAAGACGAGCTCCATGTGAACGCGGCAATACCACGGTGAAACGCATGTATGTGCCATTGTGTGCAACGTAGCACTTGAAGGACGTACCAGAGCTTGAGAACGAGGAAAGCGTTGCAGGCTGGAGCCTTCCCAAATATAGAAGTATTACGTCCGTTGATAATTTTCTCTCGACATTTGGTTCTTGTTCTTGGCGACTAATTTTTAAAGTTATTACTGTTTCGTATGCACATCAGATAAGTTTTGATGTACTCGGGCGCGGTATCTTACAACGCGATGTTGGCGACCTGTTCGGGCATCGTAGAGCAGGGCCGAAACCACAAGCCACTGGACTTAATTTTGTTGGAGGCCGACCCTGTTGCAACACAAAAATGTTTCCGTAATTTGTAAAGCTTGTTTATTCCTTCGTTTGTCAGTGCGAATATAGGCGACATCGTCGGCAGATGTCAGAACCTTCACATCTCTGTCGTGTATAAAATACCCTAGATTTCCGATGCTGCTTCAAGGGGCACTGACACCCCAAAAGTCGTGTTTTTTTTATTGTCTAAAATGATGGAAATTGCAGTCATAGACACGCAAAAAAAAAACGCATCGCGAAAAAAAACTTCCCCGCGCGCGCGCGCGCCTTTTTATTTGTGGTGCTTTATTCTCCCGCCTCTCGCCTCCTTGCTTCTTTTAATTCGTGACGTCAAGAATCATGAAATTGAGAAGCTTTGTTGGCGACATCTTTATAACATTTAATAACGGCAAATCTAAAACATGTTTTTAACGCAATTGTGAACACACTACGGCCCTTCTTTTTGAAATACCAAAAATCGGGAGTTCGTTGTGGTGCCGTCTCCTCGATTTGTATCCTCCCACGGAAAACAGGCGACACCGCTCAAAACCGGTCCGCCGCAACACCGGCGCTCGCTCCTTTCCTCCTCGCTTTGGGTCGCCATGGCAACAGCTGGGAGTCGTGAAAGAAAGTGGACTCTCAGGACTCCGCAATATTTGACGTCAACGCACCGGCGCGGATCGCGCTGGAACTTCGAATTCGCCATTTGGAAATTGTTTTTTTACTTCACAAATACTAAATTCCAAAGTTCAAATTTTGAGGGTAATGTCCCGGCATCGTTTTCAATCGTTTCGGATAATAAAAAAGATATATTTTTGATGGTGTTAGTGCCCCTTTAATAGTCTCAACAGGAAAGTTTATAGTGTATTGAGAATAAGAACGGCGAAAAAAATTAAAGCCGTTTACAACTCCCTGTCACGCCGAATTAGAGCGCAGCTCTTGAGGAGGAGGAGGGAAGGGTACTGAGGGTCACGCGTTCTCGGGACGGGGGTCACGTGACCCCCCGACGTCATGTGACCTTGGTGGAATCACATGACCTCGGGGTAGGGGGTCGGGCGCCTAAGAGCTGCGCTTTGAAAGGGCACCCTTCATGTAGTGAAGCCTCAAGGCTTATTGCTGATGCAAACGCGCCGTTTTCAATTCGCGTTGTTGAGCTGTGTTGGGAGCACATTCGAATGTCATTTAAAGGGGCGATGCAACAATTTTTGTACATTGCGCAAATACCACTTAGAACGGATCCCTGACATTAATGACCTATGAAACACGCGTTCGTTTTTCACCCCATGCAATAGAAGTCCCAGAAAAAAAATGAAGAAAAACGAGCAGCGTTCACCCCCTCAACTCGCAGCCAGAACAAGCGGCCACGTGATCTGGAGCCGATTATTTGCCGCCAATGTAGATCATAGCCACGCGCTGGGGTTGGCAAAGCACAGGGCACGCGCTGAGTTCCAGATATTGTTATGGCTCGGCTATTGTCGTCGTTGCAACGATTGGACACGGGCCACTACCCGAATGCTTCTCGAGCTAGTAATTATCACGAGCCCAAATCGAGTGCCTACGCAATGCTCGGGTCCAATCAATGAACAGCATTCAAATATCGTCATATGGGTGTACTGCGATACCCACGTTACGTCATCAAAATTTGCAAAGGAGAGATTGAATGAAAATGGTCGCTTTTCTCCTCGAAATCACACCGCAACAAAGGAGTTTCTTGGCCAGTGGCGTTGCGTGCGAGTATCCTTGAGTCCCACTAGTGCCAGTAAGCTCGTGTAAAGCGAAAAACATTCCAACTGAATATCGTTGCATCGCTCCTTTAAAGGAGTCGATCCCAAGTTTACGTGCTCATGAAGTGAGAAACTAAACGAATGGCTCACGTGTTTAAAGGCTTTGGCAAGGTCAATTTGAACTAATGCCACCTGACCAATTCCCGTTGAGAAATTGTGGAGCACAGAGCGGGCAACATAGATGTTAGTATGCTCCGACTCTCAATTCCACACCTCCAATAATCCTGATCTGAATGGTAGGCGGCAAGCTGTACGCGGCTGGTCAGGATCGCAACAAAATGTTTGTACAGTCCACATTACAAAGGGCAATTGAGCAGTAACTCTTGACGGCCTTCAATTTGTCTGTCGTTGGACTTCAGAAAAAGAACTGTGTGTCTCTGAAGAACGATGGAGCCAGAAACTGCTCTTGAAGAGCAAAGGATGATACAGCATGCAGAATCGGGCATAGCAGTTAAATGCGCGTCTTACAAAATCCCTCAAGAAGATCTATTGGACCGACTTTTAGACAAATATTGATCGTATGAAGCGCACTGAACTTGCTCTAGTGTGATTTCTCCTTTCAAGGAGGCACAGTCCTCATAATTTGGCCTTGGCATCATCCTATCAAGCCTGCAGACATTTCTCATTCTGCGAATCTCCGAGTAAGCCGAAAGCTTCAAATATTGGTGTTAATAGAGTGTCCTACTTTTGTCAGGATCGCTGGTGAGAGAACCTCCAGCTTGTATTTCGGTTATCTCTTCAGAGTGGACGAAAAAGCGCTCCTCGTTCAAGACCTGACGCGATGAGTGCTCGCTCCCATGGAAGCGCGTACAACCGATTGCACAAAGGGCATCACGATTGTGTTCTGTTTCAAAATGCCAAATCTTTGATCTCAGTTGGGTTATTCCATCTGGGCATGAATTCGGGCGTGTGCTCTGAAGTTCCTGTAGGATCTACAATTCCGTCCATAGGTCTCGTTCCCAAGAACATTTACGAAATGAGCAAAAAGCGATGCATTCAATCGGTGCAGTTTTACTTTCTGCTTCAGTGCGACCCTTTTCGCAAAAACACACACGTCTAGATACTAGAAAGTTTTAGTAGATCGTTCCCATCACTCCGATAACGATACCCGATACTCCGCCACTGCCTCCCTCGCGCATGCATACTATCGTTATCGGGGCTATCGGAGGTATCGGAACGATCTACTGAAACTCTCTACTTAGGAATCGATTCAGCGTATTCGGAACGTTATCGTAAAAAAAAGAAGATACATCTCTCAAAAAGATGCCTTAAGCTTTCACAATCTCCACACACCATGGCGATGGGGTGACTTGGGAGTTTCAAAACGCACACTAACCACTCATTGACGGTATAAAAGAATGGGGGCAACGCTGTAGCCATTGATGTGGTCCTTGAGAAAATTAAACAGGTGAAGTGTATCACGTCGGGCGTGAGACGAGCCTTGAAAATGCGTGTACTGCACACCGCTGTCTTTATTTCTTTCTTTATTTATTCACATAGATGACCCTCAGGGCATGACGCGTTGCAGAAGGGAGTGGGTGTTAAATCAAATTGTTTAAAAAAGCTTAACGAAATCTAATAGAGTCGAAGATGATGGTGACGTCTTTAGCAAGATCATTTCAGTCCGCATTGAGTAACAGAAAAAAAGAGTTATAATGTGCTGTAAAAAATACACGACTGGCCTATTTTGTTACAATAATCTATTCTTGCCAAAGAGGAGTTCAGTGGAGAAGGGTGGGACGGTCAGCGTAGTGCGGACGATCAGGCGGCCCGTGGGAGGGGCACAAAGAGAACGGCCCGGGAATGCCGAATCATTTCCTCTGTTTCGCCTTTTCCCAATTCCTCCCCCACCTCTTGGCGGCAGCGGCTGACCAATGACACGGCAACGCGCCAGTGATGGCTGGTGTTTCGTGCTAAGTCGGTGGCCGCCACTTATGGTGCCCCGGACTAGAGGTACTGGAACCCATCCCTGCAATAATGTTCATTCATAATACATTCGTGGAATGAGAAGGTACTTATTTAGCACTGGCGAAAAAGAAACTTTGTGGAGAAGGCAAAGGCAACATTTTTCGCCGAGGTTGCACGTAGGGGGTTAGAAAGATTGGAGTTTCTTTTGGAAAACACTCGGAGACGTGAGTAATCAGATTGAATTAATCGGACCGCACGGCTTTGGACTGAATAAATACTGTTCGTTAATGTAGAAATGTGAGGGTTACACAATGAAGATACGTATTTTAATCCAGATTCAGCAAACGAAATTGAAAGCGGCCGTTTTAGTTCGAAAGGCCAGGTCTAAAGCTACCAAAAAGGTAACCTAAATGTTGGTTGGCAGAACACACTGCTGAATGAATATAACTATCAAAAAAAAAAAAAGGCTTGTATCAGGGAGAGCAGCGATTTATGTATATGTGTTAGTTTGTTTTAGGGGAACATTATTAAGAGTAAGAGGATGGAGTATTGAAAGGAGGAACAAAAAAAGCGTATGAATTATGGCGCACCGTGAATTCACGAGGGCGCCCATCAAACCATTCGGCCAATCTTGGCCGCGACACGATCACATGGTCGTGTCGCCGCGGGGTCGATCGGGATCTCGAATTCGGCTCCCGACGCGCCGCTTTCTCTCCTAGCCACTGGAGGGCGCTGCAGGCGCCCCCGTGGCAGGCGAGGAGAAACCTCCTCGCCCATCGATAGATATACTCGGTGGGGCAGGGGGCGAGAGGCCTCTAAGAACTCCGGACGAGACCGAGACGCAGGCAGGCAAGTGGGTGACGACCGGATCTGGGATATCGCGGGACGCGAGGCCTGAGGGCCTCCTTTGTGTTTAGCTTTAGCCTTAACGTGCATTTTGTAAATAATTGTGTAATGTAGCTTGTATTTGTAGTTTAGATTGAGTGTTTTGTAGTGTTGTGTTTTATTGTACGAATAAACTGGGAGCGGAATCCCGCTCCCGTGGAAGAACCAGGCTGGACTCGGGTTGTTGACGGACTACGTAAGAAACGGCGAATCGGCGTCGGTACGCGAATTCCTACAAATGGCGCATCAACGTTGCGGCTGGCGAGCCGTAACTACGGTCGCAACGTCCGTCGACGGCACTGCGTGAAAGTTCACGCGGGGCGGTCCCCCTGGTTGGCGGGTCTATACCGCGGCACTGTGAAGGTGGAAAGGGCACGTCCAAACAAGTGTTCGGGATGGCCGCGGGTAATTTCGCGCTAACAGATTTAATGTTTTTGGCGGACGTCGCGACGACACAAGCGGAAAAAGAGCGACGGCTCTCGGGGTTGGCGGAGGGGAACGCCGCGGAGATGACCGTAGTGCTAAGTCCGGAAACGCCGACGGTATCGCCAGTAGTGTCTATGCCGCAGAGCACGGAGATGTCCCGTGAATCCACGGCGTTGGTTGCGGCGTTCGCTCAGGCCTTACAGAGCATGCAGAGGGAAACGCCGTCGCCAAAAACCTTCATCCGCATTCCGGTGCCGGAGTACAGCGGGCACAGCGATCGAGCTCTGAGCGCGACCGACTTCTTGCTGGAAATCCAGCGATATCGGAAGGCTACCGGCCTGACCGAGAAGGAGACGCTAGGCAGGGTTCTGCCGGTGGCTCTTGTAGGCCCAGCAGCCAGGTGGCATCGCCTTGTGGGCGAGTCAGCCGGAACTCTCAACGAGTTCACGGCCCTCTTCCGACAAGAGTTCTTGCCGGCAGACTACCTGCCAAGAATGCGCAGGGAACTGGATGAAAGAACGCAGGCTCCCGCTGAGCCCTTCGCAGAGTACCTGCGGGCAATGCAGGAACTCCTGCAGATCTCTGATCCGAATGCTACGAAGCAGGAGCAGGTCGAGCGGGTGGTGAGGCAGGCGCATCCCACCTTTTCGCGGTATCTGCGTGGGCGCCCATTCGGAAGTCTGAGTGAGCTCGCACAGGAGGCGCGCAGGGTTCAGGCCGACATACTGGCGGAGCGCAGGTACCACCTTCCCCCAGCACCAATCGACACGCTCGAACCCCGATGCGCGTGGCAGGGGCCGGTGCCACGTGGGTGTCAACGGGGGGAGGCTGCAATGGCGGCGGCCAGCGGGGAGCCGAGCGGGAATCCCTGGGAGCTCACGGATGACGCCTTGGAGTCAGGATCGCGCCGAGGAGGGAGCGCGGCCGTCCACGCGGCGGAATTCCGGCCGACTGGCGCACCACGGATCGCCGCAGTCCAGGAGCAGCCTGCCGCCGACCCGCTGCCACAAAGGGGTGAGCGCATCGGACATCCCACTGGGGAGAATCCTATCCCAGGTTGGCGAGGCCGCTGCTTTCGGTGCCACGAAATCGAATCCAAATGCAGATCCCAGTCCCGCTGCTTTCGAGCATACGCCCCGTGCAGCGGCTTGATGTCGCGGTTCCGCCGCTCGGTCACATTTGCTTGGGGATGGTAACACGAAGTCTTACAATGCTTAATCCCGAGGGCCTGGCAGGTTGCCGCGAAGACTTTCGAGCAAAATATCGAGGCGTTGTCACTCACCAGTCTCTCGGGGAACCCGTAGCGACACCAGACCTCGGACAGCCTGCTCAGGACTCCCTTGGCTGTCACCTTCCGCATTGGAAACATCTCGACGAATCCGGTGAAGTGGCAAGTGACTACCAACACATGTTGATAGCCTCCGCTTGACCGCGGCAGGGGTCCCATCAAGTCGCAGGCCGCGATCTCCCATGGCCGCGTACTCACGATGGGCTCGAGCAAGCCGGGTGATCTGCCGCCCCTGGGCTTGCGCTCTTGGCACACTGCGCAGCTACGGACATAACGGCACAGCTGCCCCTTCATGCCCGGCCAGGTAGCGAAACGGCGCAGCTTATGCCACGACTTCGGTGCACTGCCGTGACCGTCCGCATCGTGGTAGTGACGCAGCGCTGCCACTCTGAGATCGCGGGGAATCACGGTCTTGAACGACTCACTTGAATCGCTCTCTTCCGGGAAGTAGCGCAGCAGGACGCCGTCCCCATCGATCAGGTAAGATTTTAGCTCACCTGCTTCGATGTCTGACTCCTGGGCGATGGCACTTGGCCCTCTCGGTGTTCCGGAGTGCCGGAGCGTCTTTTCGCCCGTCTGGTCAGGATCCATCTCTTGCCTGAGCCGGTCGAAGATAGCGCGACAAAACGAATCGCTCTGCTGTGCTTCGCACAGTTCCGTTCGGTTGAACGCCGGTCCCAGTGAGGTAATCGCCCAGGAGTCAGACATCGAAGCAGGTGAGCTGGAATCTTACCTGATCGATGGGGACGGCGTCCTGCTGCGCTACTTCCCGGAAGAGAGCGATTCAAGTGAGTCGTTCAAGACCGTGATTCCCCGCGATCTCAGAGTGGCAGCGCTGCGTCACTACCACGATGCGGACGGTCACGGCAGTGCACCGAAGTCGTGGCATAAGCTGCGCCGTTTCGCTACCTGGCCGGGCATGAAGGGGCAGCTGTGCCGTTATGTCCGTAGCTGCGCAGTGTGCCAAGAGCGCAAGCCCAGGGGCGGCAGACCACCCGGCTTGCTCGAGCCCATCGTGAGTACGCGGCCATGGGAGATCGCGGCCTGCGACTTGATGGGACCCCTGCCGCGGTCAAGCGGAGGCTATCAACATGTGTTGGTAGTCACTTGCCACTTCACCGGATTCGTCGAGATGTTTCCAATGCGGAAGGTGACAGCCAAGGGAGTCTTGAGCAGGCTGTCCGAGGTCTGGTGTCGCTACGGGTTCCCCGAGAGACTGGTGAGTGACAACGCCTCGATATTTTGCTCGAAAGTCTTCGCGGCAACCTGCCAGGCCCTCGGGATTAAGCATTGTAAGACTTCGTGTTACCATCCCCAAGCAAATGTGACCGAGCGGCGGAACCGCGACATCAAGCCGCTGCTCGGGGCGTATGCTCGAAAGCAGCGGGACTGGGATCTGCATTTGGATTCGATTTCGTTTGCATAGCGGTCCAACCTCAACCGCAGCACTGGGTTCACGCCTGCGCTTTTGAACTTCGGCAGAGAACTCTCTACGCCGACCGATGCGGTTCTTCGCCCGCGACAGAGCGCGGCCAGAGCGGTGCCCTCGTACGAGGATTTCGCGACGCGCACAAGAGAGCGACTGTCGCGGGCGCTGGACGCCGCCCGCGGAAACAGGGCTCGCGCGCGGGCGGAGCAGAAGAACACCTATGACAAAGCGCACCGCGATGCGCAGTTCGAGGTGGGCGACACCGTTCTGCGGCGAAGTCACGTGCAGAGCGATGCGAGTAAGTTCTTCTCGGCGGCGTTGGCCCCCAAGTGGGTTGGCCCCTTTGTCATCGATTCCAAGAAGTCTCGACTAACATACACGCTGAGGGACCAGAATTCTGATCTCGTCCGCGGGACAGTTCACATCGGCGAACTGAAACCCTTTTTCCCCAGGGAAGGGGATGAGCCGGTCAAGCGGCCGCAAAGGGGCATTCGCGGGCGCCAACGATCTCAGGAGTTCCTGGGACCACCGCGGCACAGCTACAACACGCGTAGCCGGAGGCAACCCGATGGGATCGGAACCTCGTAGAGTGCGTGGCCCGGGAAAGGGAAGAAGAGGGGGGGACGATCCGAAATCGGCGTTCCGTAACCCGGGAAAGGGAAGAAGAGGGGGAGCGATTCGAAATCGGCGTTCCCGGCATTTATTTTATTGTTTTTCTTTGTGGGTGGGGGGAGGGTGCCTCGGAACCCTCAGTGTTTGTTTTTCTTGTTTTGCTTAGGATGTTTTTTTTTTGTTTTTTGTGTGCGGCGTCGCTGTTGGTGTTGGGGTACTGCTCCCTCGCTGGGCGCACGCCTTGGACTTTTCCCATCTTGTGCGTCATCGCTCCTGTGGCTGCTGCTTCGAGACGCAACTTGGTGTGCACCGAATGGTCCTCTCTGGGAGGGCGGTCGCAGCTGGGTCGCAACCACAGTCCCTCTCCGGTGCACCACTCTGTGGAGGGGCCAGTCTCATGGTGGCCAGGCACACTGCTCAAGGACCCCGTTGCCTCGGAGGCCGCCGCCAAGCCGAAGTCGACACAGTTTACTGTGAGGTGTGTGGTGGCCGCGCACCCCAGGTCTCGGGAGAACTGATGGACCTCAGTGAGGACGACCCATGGGACCAGCGGTGTGTGTGTGCGTGTGGGGGGGTCTCCAGGCCAAACCAAGCGACGGTGTTCCCAGCAGCCTAGCCGTACGTCTGAATTCCGGCGTACTTCGATTTTTAGGAGAGGGGAGTATGGCGCACCGTGAATTCACGAGGGCGCCCATCAAACCATTCGGCCAATCTTGGCCGCGACACGATCACATGGTCGTGTCGCCGCGGGGTCGATCGGGATCTCGAATTCGGCTCCCGACGCGCCGCTTTCTCTCCTAGCCACTGGAGGGCGCTGCAGGCGCCTCCGTGGCAGGCGAGGAGAAACCTCCTCGCCCATCGATAGATATACTCGGTGGGGCAGGGGGCGAGAGGCCTCTAAGAACTCCGGACGAGACCGAGACGCAGGCAGGCAAGTGGGTGACGACCGGATCTGGGATATCGCGGGACGCGAGGCCTAAGGGCCTCCTTTGTGTTTAGCTTTAGCCTTAACGTGCATTTTGTAAATAATTGTGTAATGTAGCTTGTATTTGTAGTTTAGATTGAGTGTTTTGTAGTGTTGTGTTTTATTGTACGAATAAACTGGGAGCGGAATCCCGCTCCCGTGAAAGAACCAGGCTGGACTCGGGTTGTTGACGGACTACGTGGGAAACGGCGAATCGGCGTCGGTACGCGAATTCCTACAGAATATACTTTTTTTTTAACATTAAGGGACATTTTCAAAATATTACACCACCCTATAATGAAGTCAAGGTCATGTTTAGCGCTATGGAATTCTGTAAGAATGTTCTTTTACGATAGACGATACAGTCGTTTGCAAGTAGGACCATTCACGAAGTTACCTGAAGCGGAAAATCTTTGATTTAGGTAAGGAAGAGAATGTTATCAAGAACGTTTCTGTGTAGCACGCCAGATATTAGGCTAGCTAAACCTGATCAAGAATCGTTAGCATAAACAACCTGTACGTTGTTAGAACAAATAGTGTGGGATTGGTGGCCGACTGGGCTAGTGCGCACCAGCTGGGAGCACATGGAGCGGAAGCTCTAGCTGCAGAACCCAGGATGCTGGGCTCAATTCCCACCGCTACCTGATTCGATACGGATGAGCATTGTGCCGGCGTGCGGTCATCTATCACTACTGCGTGATGCACGTTAAGGACCCCAAACTAGCGGAAGTACTGCACTAGCTAAATTTATCATCCACAGCTGGGTGACTTGTCGTCCTTTGATGCAGTCCAAGTTCTAGGCTGTAGAAACACACAACCCAATAATTGTTTTTAGAAAAATATATTGAATCCAGGAGTGTTCTTTTGAGTGGAGGTTTAATGTAGGTAGGAACGTTTATTTCACTTTTTTCCGTTACAAAATGCAGTTGTGAAAGGGCTTAGGGTACAGGAGCGGGGGACAGGGGGCTTCCATTCTTCTCTGTTGGGTCGAATGGTGCGACGGCGCCAGAGGATAGATGTATGGTAGGTTCAGGCTTGGCGTTTTGTCTGGGCTCAGTGGTGGAGAGGTGAATGTCGAGGTTTAAGGAAAATTATTTAGGAGCATTCGGCTATGCGTAGCTTTTTCGAATGCTTTAGCAAAGACAAGAAACACCATCAGTAACAAACCCAGAATCTACGTTAATAAAAAGGTCATAAGTTTAGACAAATAAGCTGCCTTTCATGAGAGAAATTTCTATGAGAGCCGTGCTGCGCGTTCTTGCAATATAAAATGAAGTTAAGGTAAATAAATAGTTTTTTTGTGGATTATGCGGATAAACATCTTGCAAGGTACAGAAGAGTGGGAGATAGGCCTGTAGTTTAAAAGGCATGATTTATTACTGCTTTTGCGGACAAGGATGACCTTGCCTGCTTTGCAATACTCATAAACTGGTGGCGTATCTAATAATTTTTGCAATGTTTTAGTTAAAACAGCTGGTAGAACATTTTGCGCTTTGTAATATTTTAGATTCGATGTTATCGATGACACAGGTTGAGGGCAATTTCCATGGATAGAAGAATTTTCAAAACACATTCAAAATCAACTTATATCGGGTCCACACAAGCAAGGTTGCAAGCAACGGGTTCTAACAACATAAGAGGACCACTAATGATAAATTGTCCAGAAAACATAATATTTAGGACTGAGGTACGCCGACTATGTTTGTGGGATTTTGGACTCATCAGTAACTCTAAATGGGGAACGCTGAACATGATTAAAAACTATGCACAATTGACGTGGGTTATTGAGTAGTACAAACGGAAGGAATTCCGTGTGAAAAATATATTTATGTTGCTCAAACAGGCATTTGCACTCAATTGCACATAATTATATCTATCCCCAGATGTAACTGTCTTTCGTCTGTGCTATCAAAGCATAAAAAAAAAAGAGTAATTTGAAATGTCTACGCTAAACCGTTCATAATTTTTTTGGTTACAAAATATTATTTTTGTAGCATGTCTCACTTGTTTTGTCGCTTGGAAATCAAGATCATAATACACAGTTTTAGACGTGGTCACCTACGCCTTCAAAACCCGACAGAGAGGACGTGCTTTCAAGAGGGTTGGCTAAAAATGAGTTGAACTTGTGTCTGTTATACTAGTAGGAAACAGAACCACCTGAAAGATATTGAAATCTAGACAGCTTCACAAAATCACAAAACTAGTAGTACCACAACCGGAAATATGATTAGGGGAACTCCAGGTTTTTTTCTGAACAGTTAAAATTTCCCACTAAGAACACAGAATTGTTAGGGTGTTGTGCATACAAGGGGGATAATTCGTCATATAGTGAAAGAACAAAACACAATAACGGATCGTATAGCCGGTACGAGACGCTAAGATAGATTTAAAACCGCATTTCGCTGAAATCGAAATCGCCTCAATTGTATCGAACAAGAAAGAACTGTAATTTGCATACGTTCTTGCATACATATTAAAACACCGCGACCACGACGATATTCCCGATTACGTCCATAAGTTGTAGTTTGGGCGACTTGGCAATATTAAATAGGTATCAATATCAGGATGAAGACAGGTATCAGAGATTTGTACAATCTTGGAATCACTCGTGGACATAAGAGAGCACAGTTCATTGCGCCTTGACATTAAGTTGGGTGCATTGAACTACAAGACACCAATGTGGGAGCCAACAAACGAATCACTTCTGCTCCCACTCCCTGGGAGGGTCTATGCAGGCATCTCAACTACGGAATTTGAGGCTGCGTCGTAACTGAAGATCTTCGGACCGATTTGCAATTTGTCGACTTGGGGCTTAAATAGACCAGCCTGTGATATAGCGACCGAAAGAAGTTTTTGACCTGCGACGTGGACTTATTTAGAAGACATCTTCAGAAATCGAGAGGGATGTCCCTTTTATTTTGATCCACAATGATGTAGTTGGTTTAGTAGGAAGAAAATTTTATAATAACAGGCCTGTCACTTTAGTTGTAAACGTACCCCTAGTCTATGCTCCCGTTCAATCTGAAAGCTACCGAGCGTTATTTCAAATTTATAATTTGCTAAGTGTACAAAGTTTTGCTCAGTATAGGCAGAAGCCTCGCATGCGCTACCAAGTGAACGATAAATTATTAAGTTAGATGTGCCCGAACGATTTTCAAAACCATTAAGCCAGGACCTCGTGGATTTGATTTCAGCTGCTTACGTGGTGACAAAGCGTGGAAGATAAAAAAATTCTGCTTTCGCCTATGCGAAAGATACAATCTTTCGTTCGACAAACTTTAGCTTCATATTAAAAGCCGAAACCGAGTTTTTAAGATTCTTTTCTTTTCTTTTTTTTTAGTAGAGCAGTTTGACCCGTCACAAGGATATTGGTGTAGCTTTTCTGCATCAAAGCGTACATTCCCTAATTTCCTTAAGAAACGTCTTTGGAGTGCCAGGGCGTGTTTCGACATCATCGGAGAGCAGCAATACATTTATAAAAAGACACAGACGTGAACACCGGCACTAAAATGTAGAAGTTTGGGGCCTAGAAACCATAATATTTATACATGGTTGGATTTTTTTAGCATGTAGCGAGGAACGCTTACAAACCAGCAGGAGAGGAAGCATGACGAGTGTGAGCGTTGCTGTCGGTATGGCGCTTTGCTACGCCACTTGAGGGGGCGTCGCTGGTGGCGTCACGCTGGCCGTCGATTATTGCGAGTGCATTTCTAGCCCAGGTGACGTAACTGCGCTCGGACGCAGGTTTCGCTGGTGTCCGATGAATTGCGCGGCAGGAAACGCTGGTGAAAGGGTAGATCCGTGAAAAGTACCGACGGCAGAGGTATTGGTGTGCCGGGTGCGCTAGGTTCTGCCCAGTGACTGCGTGAAGCCGATGGCGAGCAACGAGAGCTATACAAGGAGAAGTTTACAAGAAAGGTTAGAGCTTCAGCGTTACTATTCGGGGGAGAGAAAAGATTTACCTGATATTTTACATGAAACACAGAATTGAAAGCTCAAAACAAAACATCACATCTATCAGTGTTGAGGAAATCGGCAAATAAACTAGTGACACTCGCACTCTTAACTGTCATTAAGGCGGCGGTCCCACGGCCACAACCATGATACCGGGGGCAGCTGTGCTAACCCTCCTGTTTGCGGTGCAAAGGTCGCGTTTGTGCGCGTGTTACATATTTCTTTTTTTAATAAATTACCAATTAATCATTACTCTTTTAGTGCAAAATATGATACGCGTGTTTCAAAACTTAATGCACAATAAGAAAACAAAAAGTGCGAATTTTGATATTTTCAATGACATACCTCTGTGCATTCCAAGTTTCTAGACTTGTAATGCATCCAAGACGCGTTCTTATCATTTTATTGAATAGACGAAAGACTCGACTAGTTCTGTGTATACGTTTTTTTTCTAATTAGCAGACTCATAGTTTTTAAAATTTATTCAAGAAGAGTCTCTTTTATGCGATTTTAAAGTCTCGTAACTCAGTTTCACAACGTAAAGCAGCAACGACATTTAAGGGCATGCTTCCGGTAAATATAAGAACTCAGCAAACAAAATATTATGAGTGCAACGCGACCCATTTTCTTGTAAACACAACTTGATTCTGATCAACTTTCAAAGAATTCCATTAACGCGTTCTTGGTTTTCTCAGACAGCGTTCTGGCATCTTATCTAATTTTTTTTTTCGAATTGCATTCTACAGGATCTGAACTGGTTCAATGTAAGCGTGATTTGTTTGTATTCATATTCAGATTCGTTTAAAATAATTCTAAATCATGGGACTATTTTGAAGCTCGACACTCTGTACGCAAGAAACCGGTTTCAGAGACTATGACAGTTATTTAAACAACAATTCTTTAATTAGAGCTTTTATCGTTCGAATTAAAATCACTTTCTATGATTGTAAGGTTTTTAAAGCATACTAATTGTCCTAAATAACAAAAAGAGCACATGTTGTAGCAGACGACGCGCACTTGCGCCATCTTTTTAAAGCTGCCTGAAATTCGAGGTTGAGAAGTTCAAGAAAAGTGGCGCTGATTCTGTCCCTGACGGAGAGGATTCTTTTCTCAAAGACTTGCTCGCGCTACTTCCTCGTTCTTGCAATAGGGAAATAATCTTGCAAGAAAAAGAAAGAAAAGCAAGGGTCACGAGCAAGTTTTCGAAAACATCTAGTGACTATAAATAGCCTATTCAATGCTGCCCGCCATGTTCCGACACCACTTAAGGTGCGAATATTGAACTCCATTTGATGGTGACGACAAAGGGGAATTTTTTCTCTTCACTCCAAGATTTTTACGCGACATTTTTTTTTTCTTTAAGGTTCCAGCTTTGCAATTCCTCTGGTTCTGTTTTGTTCGCCATCGTGCAGGCATTTTAGATTATCAGTTTGAACGTCATTCGTCTCGTAGAGAACTTACGGAAAGTGTTATGTGCAAACCGCAGTGACGGTCATCATGGTAAGGCAACAAACAGCCAGTCATCGTGGTTCAAATCTGAGGTTCAGGAAAAGGTTCTAATAAGCCCCCTTTCTATGCAGTGCTCTATCAAAATCGTTGCACATGCGCGAAACCCTCACTGCAGTCGCCTTTCTTTGGATTACATTTTATTTCATTTATTGAAATAAAAACAATGTCATACGATCAACTTTCATGGTGTTGGTTTAATAATGCAGCGACTCCAAGCTTCCACTTTGCGCTTTACACCAACCACGACTCTCGTACTTTGCAACTAATTATAAGCAGCTAGCTCCGATATTCTAGAAACAGCGTCTCAGCTGAGACTTTGGGAAAGAAAGCAATGCCAAAGCCAGCGCTCGAGCTAAGCGGGACTCAAGCCGCGTCACAAGAGAGTCGCGCGCCTAACCCTGTGCACTGCTTTCTTTCACTCAGTCTCAGCTGAGACGCTGCTCTAACAAGCCGGCCCAGTATCTCAACTCACGAAGTTTCCTCGTGCTTCTTTTTCGTTTTTCTGAGTTCCCCCAATGAGTGTTGAGAAATAAAATCAAGCGAGATGCTCAGTGCTGCCCTGCCCTGTTCTTCGATGATCGGGCTAGAGAACGGTTTCCTTGTGGCCTTTACAATCGCCAAGGAGCAATGGGACTTATTTAGCCGCAGAGGGGTGTGACCCCACAACCCTGCCCAACGCCGCCTGAGCCATCCTGAACAACTGTTCCCCGACCACTGCGACTGAAAATATGTGCAATTATACTTGCTTGAAATAACTGTAGTGAGCCGATAGAAATACGTTTCTGCTTACAATAATTAAATTATCTTCTATACAAACTTGTTTCTTAGGGAGACGAAGAGAAAGACGTGTTCCGCATAAGTCCCTGAAGGCGGCTGGCCTCACGACCTGTAGGTCTATTTACTCTAGAAACTTATCCAACTCCACCCCGGAGCAAACAGGACAACGCGGTGAGGAGGACGTGCCCCTGAGAAGGAATTAAAGAACTGTAGGAGCGGTAGGGTTACAGCGACACCTCCAAGCTGCCGACGCAGGGAGCAACTACTCCCGGTGCACTGGCCGTAAGAGATTATGTCTGTTCATTCTAGCCTAAGGTGCCTACATATCTGTCTGTTTCAGGGTGAAGACATCCATTGTTGCCCTCAATGGGCCAGCGCGTGATGCTCTCGCCCACTCAATGCGTGACTTGGGCGGTAAAATGGCGTCTATGCATTACCAAAAGCTACGGGCTCGACCTGAGTGACACCGAATTGCGCGCACTTCAAAATGCATAAATAAAAAAGATTGGGCGGAAAAACGTCTGAGACGTCACCACTTCATGCGGTCTACGGTTCGTTGTCATTTGAAAAAAGAAGACGGTCTGCGGTGTTTTGCCATTTGAACGTGAACTTGCAAACGGCCATAGGAACGTGAAGACACACTGAACTTTGGATGGTCCAGGCCGCTTAACGGTTCTCCCGTGTGCGTGTTGTAGAATAAAAAATAAATATTACGACAACAAGTGTACGTGAGTTAATAATAATAATAATAATAATAATAATAATAATAACAGTAATAATCCTTATTTTCAAACTACATGCCTCTGAGGGGCAGTGGCAAAAAAATACAAAAGGAAATTCCGCACAGACACTTATGAGAAAAGAGTCAAAGTACAGGCTAGCTGGTGGAAGTCAACCATTTCGTCGTTTACCCTGAGACCGGTTTTTTTTTGAAGAGCAGAAGGAACAGAAAAAACAGACAGGTCTCAAACTCAGCTACAACTTTATTTCAACAACTTCCTCTTATGTGGTTCGTTCTCGTCGTCATCAACCAATCACATACGACTTGTCCTCTGCACCGTGACCTGTAAAGTCACGCCTATCTCAAATACCCTACTCACGATACTGTATTTTAAATACTTTCTGAAGTATCTTGGTATCTTGCAAATACTCTTGATCAAGAGTATTTGATACTCTATCTTATTTACATGACGAGGATAGAAAGTTGGGAGAGTTGGTGATTCATAATGATGAAAAACCGCGACAGGACAACCGACACAGAAGAAGACGCATACACAGCGCTACTTACAACTGAACTTTAGTTTCGCTGCAGCTCGGTATATATTAGCGGCAACAACACAAACAAGTTAGGACGATAAAAAATACACATCGTAAAAAATTTTAAAAACCATATTGTTGAAAAAACCAACATAAAAAGCCTAAAATTCCTGCATCACTCGTCGGCACGCACCTGAAACTATATTCATGCTTGGTCAAGAAACTGCAGTTCTTTCTCGGATAACGATAAAGGGTGCGCTGACACATTGTAGCCCTAATAAAAGATGGAGCGCTGTGTCGGTGTCTCCTTCTGTGTCCGTTGTCCTGTCGCGCTTTTTAATCAATATTTACATGTCTGAGTGTCTTAAATTCATTATCTCGAATACATTTTTGACATTCCGCCATTTTCCGAGTTTTTTGGTGTGAAGTGGCGCGAGCAAACATGAACATTCTTTCGAGCAACCGAATCCTGTTGCTAGCTCCGATTAGCTACGGTGACTTTCGTTGAGCTCGCTAAAAAAAAAATAAAAAAAACATCGCTTTTTTGCCGATTGTGACTGATATTTAAGTCCAAAGTTCGTACAATAAGGTTTTCCCCTCGCGTTCCCAAATGCGCCTTTTGTGTCCTAGAGTTTCCCCCTAGAATTCCTCAAACAAAAGGTGTGTTTTTACGGAAGTTAGGATTGCCACACTAAGGCGCAACGCAGACTGTAAAACGACCTACGACAACAGTGCAGACTTGAGTGTCAAGAAAATAATAAACAAAAAAAAAGAGAAGTGGACCTTTTTTTTTTTTGCTGTATATTTGAGGCCCCTACAGCAAAACTTCTAGGTTTTCTTTTGTTTACTTTCTGTTTGTCGTCAGTCCGGCACTTATTGCTCTCTTATTTTCTGTAGCGAACATTGATAAGCAAGGAACAGTACCGGAAACGAACTAAAAGCTGGATGACCTCTCAAAATGCCAAGAAAGCGCCCTCCAACGCTGAGTGCATTTCTGAACGTGACCTACTTGAAGAAGGTGCGACCGCTGCCGTGGCTATTATGTGGGTTCTTTTTGCTATTCATTACCTCATATCCGTATCGCTGGGATGAGGACGATTCGTCACATGCGCACTCGTCACAGGACGATTGGTCACAGGACGATTCGTCACATAGGAATATTCGTCACAGGATGACACGTCGTACGGGCAACTGGTCACATCGATCGGGCAGGGGACAATAGTAAATTGTAAATTTCAACAACTGCCCACATTCGCTGATGAGGAGTTTCACGACTTCCCACTGTCACATAAACCAATGGCTAGAAAAACTAATTTTACAATACTCCTCCGCTTTTACTTTCATTATATTACGAGTCTTCAGCAGGTTGATCTCAGTTGCTGGCTTGAACGAACAAAAATCCCACTGGCAGCCAAATGACTTTTTACTTTCGCCTTACATACCCCTCTTCGAGAAAACCAATAAGTAACGGAATTCTTTCTGCTGAATGTGTACGAGTACTCCTCGTGCAGCATCATGGCTACACCTCTCTCTGTTGCGATCCCCTCTGTCCTTTGGAATGTAGTCAGAGTTCAAAAATAGTCGCTCTTACATGGCCTCCGCATTTACCGTTCGGGGCGGACCCAGAAGCTAAAACGTCTGTTACAAATTCTTTGACCTTGAGAAGCGAAAGACATGCTAAGATAAGAGGTGACCAACTTTGTGAGGCCGAACCAACATTCAATGTTCGCGACCGAACCAGAAGCTGAAACGTTTGCTACAATTTCTTCGCCTTTCAGAAGCCAAACACATAAGATATGAGGTGACCCACTTAGTCCGTTGCTGCCCTTTGCCGCACGTGCGGGTGCAGGCCACGGTTTAGTAGCGTCTCCATTATTAACAGACACAGGAATGCTTATGCGCGCGAGATCCTCGAGGCCCTGGCCATTGAGCAAACCGGCGACGACTGCGTGAGCATGCCCTCCATCACGGTCAGCAAGAAAGAAAGGCAGTTTTTGCAGTGTGGCACGGCGCCGTGAAAGGGACTAGGAGGGATATGTCTCGGCAGTGGTTTGTGGGTTGGAACAAAATTAATAATTAATAATTTAATGTAATTATTTAGTTTCAATTTTAATTTCATATTATTTAATCAGTATTTTGATTTAGTAGTGTACTGTAAGGATTTAGGATCATTCATTTACTTTAGGTATGAATCTGTGCGTCGAAGTGATGAAGAAGAAATCTAAACTCTTAGTTGATAGTCAGCGGTGTGTATGTCTCTGTTCCTCCCTGTCTGTGTTTGTCCCTCTCGTTCTAGCTGACCGTTTACCTAAATTATGTACCAACTAGCTCAACTTCAGCCAGTTATTCACTTAGTCCGCCCGAATCAAATTGAGCAATACATTTTTTGGAAGACGAACCATTGTGGGACCGGTTGGCCGCGTGACGAGTCATCCTATAACGAATGTTCCTGTGTGAAGAATCGTCCTGTGACCAATCGTCCTGTGACGAGTGTGCATGTGACGAATGGACCGTATCCCGTTTTTCCCCGTATCGCTAGTTCTTTTATATATAGGAATTATAGAGTGTAGTTAAACGACGCGTCTAAGGGGCGCCGCAGGACGTGATATTCAGCGATGTCACTATAGCTAAAGCGACCTCTTTATTTTTGTCCCAGAAATGTTTTGTAACATGTATTCGTGATATTGCCACGCGCTTAGCCGAGCAAGTACGAGGCCGAATGGTTACCGCACTTGGCTCTAGCGTGGAGCCTCCGGGTTTGATTCCAGGGAGCGGGCACCTCTTTTATTTTTTCTTTCAACTTGACATTCTCGTATGTTCGATAACCTTGTCGTCTAATCGGGTTACGAATGATCTAAGCACGGAACGTTCCACGCCGACAAAAACCCACGCGTGTACAAAAGGTGCTCCGCGTGGCGGTAGCGAAAGCTTGCGCTGGCAACCTCCTTGGTTCGGTCCCCACTGCCCCCGCCCGTTTCAATGGATTCCGGAAAAGATGTCCCCAGAAAAAAAGCCCCCGGAAAATATGTGGCCGGAAAAAAGGGCCCATGTGGAAAGTAGGAAAATATGTCCCCAAATCTTTCGCTGTCGCTGGATTTTCTCCGATTCTCATGGCCTTCGGGCGGTCCTGTCATTACCCGGTCACAAACGGCCTGACTCACCTCAGGGTAGAAAGGAAGACTCGAAGTCAAACAATACAACCGAAGTAATCGATGGTGGGGTATTTTGAAAAACAATATATTGGGTTTGCCAAAACCAAATTATTGTATGTTAGTGTTTTTTTTTATTGTGAAATAAATATTTGTAACACTTTGAGCCTAAACCAAAATATTGTGTTTGGGGAAATTGAGAGGTACTTGTGTACCATTTCAATATAGGTAAAACCCGCGACATTGGTAGCAGTAAGAAGCGATCGCTAGTTATTTTTCTCTTCTTCTCGTAGGAACGAAAGGTTGTCATCAAACTTATCACAGGTACTGAAAGTGCTCATTTGGGGATATAACGCAGATGTTAGAATTTTGTTCCCACTTTTACTCTTTCTAACTAAAACCTGAAAATGCGCCGATGTCGTGTTCGCGCTAAACGTATCGCGATGTGTATTTCTGGGAATCGTATATTTCCTCATTTGTAGGGGCCGTTTTTTCCTACTTGCCACGTGGTGCCTTTTTTCCCACGGACATATGACCGGACCGCTCGAAGGCTCTGAGGATCCGGGAAACCCAGAGATAGAAAATCCTTTTTGGACATTTTTTCCTACATCCCACCTGGAGCCTTTTTTTTTTTTTCGGTGGCACTTTGACCGGGGACTTTCTTTTTTTTTTTTTTCTTTTGGACGTTTTTTTTAGGAACATTTTCTCCAGGGACATTTTTTCTTACACCCCATTTCGATTTGGATGAGTTTCGTACCGGCACGCCTTCGTGTAATCACTACTGTGTGATGCACCTTAAAAACTCCAGGTTCGCGGTTGTACTGCACTGGCTAAAATCTCATCTACAGCTAAGAAACAAGTCACCCGCTTAAGGCGTACTGGCATCAAGGCTGTTTAAACATTGAAAAGCAAGCATTTCTTTTTTTTTGTCCGGAGTTAGTTTTGTTTTAGCGCTCGATCCTGCTGTTTCGCCGGGGAGACGGCCCATTTGTCACGTGCCCATTCGTCAAAGGGCAACTTGAAACAGGCCCATTCGTTAGAGCGGAACACTCGTCATAGGGCGATTCGCCACCCAGACGACCTTTAACACAATAGTTACAAGAAAGACTTTTTGTCCGAACCCTTTGGAACGAACGGATTAGTTTACGACGTAGGGTAACATCATGATGAAATGTTATATGAAGGAGACACAAACGAGAGATCTTTCAGGAGGGAATTAGTAACGGCCGACCTAAAGTATTCTTCATGGTGGTAACACTGACAGTGAGATGATAGTTCGTCAATATAAAATGATCTGAGCGGTTTTGAATGGATTTAATCAGTCCAATTAGTCACGAGTGAGTGGGGTCTCACACAGCACCAGGATGTTCTAATTTTGGCTAGCTTTTCTTTTTTGTTTTGGGCACAAGTTCGCCCCATTAAACGTTTAGTTTCTTCACTTATTCGGCGCCTCATCATTAGTCATTCGTGACAGCATTCTGCTCCTTATAGTTACACGGCATAAAATAACCCTAGGATCCTTTTTTTTCGTTTATTTTTTTGCGTTTTTTTTTTGTTGTTGCGGAGTAATAAAACATTCTGATAAACCATATTTGTGCAACCATATAATTGTGTTTGTCACTGACGTCGATACAAATTACGCAATGAGGGACTATCTTCAAAAGTAAAAGAATTATATTTTTAAGTGTTTGTACTCTACTCAAGATACTTTAAACTGAAAGTAACTTGAGTAGTATCTTAAATACTTCATGAGTCAGGTATTTAGTAACTTAACTTAAATACTTGTATCGAGTATTTTGCACAACACCGCTCTTCCAGATCGAAACGGACAGGGGCGGGGTCGGTTCTGCACCGCGAGCTTTCGCTCCACGTGCTCCGAGCTGGTGTGCGCTATACTCCGTTTCACCTGATGTTGTTCTGCAGCTGGGGGATCGGTGGCCGAGTGGTCTAGCGCACACCAGCTCGGAGCACGTGAAGCGAAAGCTCGCGCTGCAGAACTCCGGGATCCTGGGTTCGAGCCCCACCCCTGCCCGTTTCGATCTGGATGAGCATCGTACCGGCGTGCGGTCGTGTATCACTACTGCGTGATGCACGTTAAAGACCCCAGGCTAGCGGTTGTACCGCACTGGCTAAATTTCTCATCTACAGCTGGGAGACTCGTCGCCCCTGTGAGGCAGACCAAGTTCTAGGCTGTATAAACACACACACAACCCAGTTTTTTTTTGTTCTGCAGCGAAGGCTAGAAGCGCGAGCTCATAGCGTTTGCAGCTGCCCTTGGTGCACGAGAGATTGTGCCGCCGAGGTGTGCCATAGAGAAAGGAGCTCGCGCTTGTAGCCTTTCCTGCTGTACAGCGCGAGGTGAAACAGAGTATAGACGCTTTCAGCACGCGCCAGATTGAGCCGCAATAGCCGACCTTTTCTTATCCTACCGAGATGCCAAGCCACTGAAGCGGGAGCTTGAGAGCCTCCATAAAGGCCTTTGCTGGGGAGAAGAACACAGTAACATCTAAAATTGCAATAACCTGTCCTGCGGTGGTTATTATGAAGTGCAGCAAACGGAATAAGAAAACAAAAACTGAAGGTCGGTGCCTGAAAGGGTCTATATATACCATAAACTCGGCCGCCGATCCCCCCCCCCCCTCCCTTTTTGTGCGTATAGTTTATCTACAGGTATAAGTATTTGAACATCGACGATGGAAGTAATGTAACGTAATAACATTATATAAATAATAAACATCTTGAAGCACTGAAAAACTAAATTTTTTAATTCTTGGCGCTAGCCTATATTACTAAATTTTTCAATTCTTGGCGGTAGCCTACTTTACTTACCGTTGACAAAGAGCGATATGAGGTGACGAGATAATTATTAAATGATGAGGCTCTATAAGGACGACGACATTAGTGGGTGTCGAACCACAACGTACAGTGCCAGACTTGTTTCAAGTATCGTGTATTCCAAAACTTTTCTTCACCCGCAACAGAAGATGGTAGAATCAATGAGGATGCTGCTTTACAACTGTGCGTGTAACAGGAACACTGAACTTTGCAGAAGTGTGGCTTATTCGTTAATATGAGAGACGGATTTCTAGCAGCATTCCCTGATATGCTACTTGGAAAATGGCCTCTTTGACGTAAAGTGTCCCCGTTCCAAATTATTATTGAAGCTTACTGAAACCGAAAATGAGTATGAGGCGAAAAATAAGAAGTTGCCTGTTGTGAAAGGTCCAAATTACCACCATAGCTTCTACTACCAAATACAAGGGCAGTTACACAATACACAATAAGATTTTTGTCATTTCATTATATTTACACTAAAGGTCATTGATATACAATGTATTCTGAGGGATGGCGCCTTCTGGTCAACCAATAGAGCCTTTTCTAGTCAAGTTTTACATGGAAGGCCCGACATCCGCTGAAATTCCTCACGTAGACGAATTGTCCGTGCGAATAAAATGCCATTATTCTCAATGTGGGAATCTCTCGATCTTCGTTCGTAGGCCATAGTATCATGAGATCGAGGGGTGTGGCTCTTCGTCCGCCGAACATTGCTTCGGCGGTTGTTTTTACCGTGTAAGATGAGGCCGTCGCGTGCTGCTGGAACAAGAACCTGGCGATTGTTCACTGAACTGCTTCTTCCCTAAGCTTCAAAAGGGCTTTCTTTGTTTCGCACGCCATCTGTTCTGCTTGCCCGTTAGTTGCAGGATATTATGGTGCACTAATGTTATGCCGGATGCCGGTTTTTCTCTCTTTTTTTTTCAAAAACTTGTTTATTTTATTTGAAGCAAGATTTGGCGCTTTACCAGAGAAAAGCATTTTCGGTAGGGTAAAAGTAGGGAAAAGAGAGCGTAGAGCGTTAGTGACTCGTTTGGACGTCGTGGCAGGTGTCGTGTAACCTTCAAACAACTTAGAGTACGCATCGATCAGGACTTCGCAGATGCGGATACGTTTCGCCACCCACCAACTGAATAGTGGATCGTTTTAAATTACTGTTCATGATGGCGCTGGATTCGAGGAAGACTTGGAGTCTTTCCACAAAGTTAGCCCAGGTGCCAGCACTTTTGTCGAAAGCGGTAAGTGTTCGAAACGTAGACAACGTCGGTAGCCACGTGCTGTGCATGACACTGGACGCCTACCATTCACTGTGAAGAAACTTGTTTGTTCGTCTGCGACGAGTCGTCCGATATTAGCTCATCACCGCAACTCGATCTCCCATCAAAACAGGTCTTCATTGCCAGCATATCCATAGTTAGCAATCACGTGAACTTATAAATTCCCGAACGCTCATAACTTGCCGTCGCTAAACACCGTTCATTCATAGCGTCTTCAATGCAAATAAATGTTTTCCTATTTATTCTGATGGTTTTCATCACATTCTTTCTAAGCTGTACTTGCAACATTATGTGTGTCGATACTTCCGAAAGTATTTCAACAGCGTTTGTTTTCTTGTAACCTATAATGTAATAACCTTGACAACACTTTCCGGATACCCTGAAACATAATATTTCGTGACGTCACTTTTCAGTCGTCATTATAATGGTGACGTAAGTACCGTAAATCGCGAAGCAGTTTACTTAACGTCCGCTTCCACTAGTGTCTTGGAAGATTCAGTCTACTGAGCGTGCATTCCTACAGAAGTTTTCATTGATAGAATATTGACACGGTCTATCAACAATTGATTTCGTTTGGGGTACGATTTATTGCGAAAGCCCGTGACAACCGCCGAACCGCATCTCCCTATATCAGAGAACAATTTTTTCGCATACATGCGTTTGCTGGGCCGCTACTTGAGCCAGATGAGCACAGCTACCAGCGGCGCGAGCAAGGCCACCAGGGGAACGTGATGGTGCTCGGGCCATCCCACCGTGAACGAATGTTTCGGCCACCCCACGGGTGCGTGTCGCCATCTATTAGCGGCGAGATGTTTCGGTGGCGCCCTCGTTCGGCTACCTTTCATGACGTCATTACCTTGTGAACAATAAGTTCGATGGTGTTTTCAATGGCATGGTGGAAGCCTGCAATCATAGCGCTCCAAAGCAACACTGCCAACACCGTCCAAATTGAAGTTCTTACATTCCCCTTATTTCCGCGATGAGACATTATTTGCTGACGTCATAGTCAGCATTCGGCCAATTCTAGTGGGCCGACCACAGCGACGATTTCGATCGCTCACGTCACCAATTTATTAAAGTAATGCCTTGTTCAAGATGGCTGCCGTGGGACCGCAGAATTAAAAGCATTGGCTAAATGTCTCTATTGGCGACGTGAGCGATCGAAAGCGTCGCTGTGGTCGGCCTACCACAATTGGACGGATGCTGGCTACGACGTCAGCAAAGGATGTCTTGTCGACGGAAATAAAAGGGATGTAAGAACTTCCATTTTGACGGTGTTCGCAAGGTTGCTTTAAGAGTGCTATGATTCCAGGCTTCCATCATGCCCATTAAAACACCATCGAAATTGCTGTTTGCAATGTAATGACGTCACGAAAGGTAACCGAACGAGGGCGCCACCGAAACATCTCGCCGCTAATTATCTCGTTCTTGACTTCGAAAATCCTCTCTGCGCGAGTCATTAGCCTTGACTAGGGCATTGGCTAGGGCTTCCAATGGAAGAGTGCTCGTGCTGCTGCGGCTTAATCTTTAGCAAGAGACTCACGCTCGCGTGCTCACGCTTGTGTGCTCACGCTATTCGACTGTTCTTAGATATTTTGAAGATTCCAATCCCGATATCGTCAGTTGGGTACGGATAGTTCAAGCAATTCAAGACGTGACCAATTTATTAGCGTTTCGCAGCAATATGAGAGCACCAGCGCTCCTGGTTTCAAGGGCGTCTCCTGGCTTCGAGCTGGTGCTCCTGCTCCTGGGAATTCTGCGACCTTGTGCCACCCAAGCGCTGTCTCCAGAAGAAGACCTATACAAGAGATTTTTCAGTTCGAGGTCAGTTCCGTCCACCGTTCTTTGAATAAACGCATTTAGCTTGTGGTTCCAGCCCCTCATATGCACCTTCGACTGAGGGCACATCAACTGCCAACGTAGAGCACCTTGCTTGTGCACGAACACATTATACAGCGCATGTGTCGCGCCACCGAGCCCGTTTCTCTCGGCAAGAACAAGAAACTGACATTTCAATGGTGCACGCTGTTTACAACGAGCAGCGGGCTGTTTACAATTAAATCAGTGTTTGCTCATCCCAGGTAGAACCCATGAGGACGAAGCCTCTGCACATGCACAGTAGCTACGTTCGATTTAACTGCACCTCCTGCACCGGTGCAGAAAAATATAGGGAAGCTTACTTCCAATATGTGTATTTAGATGCGGCCGGAAGTACACCACCCTACACGTCTCTTGGCCGGTGCAGGAGGTGCAAGGAAATCGAACGCGGCTACTGTGCATGGGCAGAGGCTTCACGCGTATCTGGTTCCACCTAATGTGAGCAAACACTGATTTTATTGTAAACTGCTCGCGCCTCTATGCCCTGTTGGCAAACAAGCCAGCGTTTGCCCATACAGGGTGTGGGCACTGTGTCGGAGCAGGAACCAGACTCTAGTCAAGTGAAGTAACTGCGCATGCGCCGTCCCAACAGAAATGCCACCGCAGCAGTGTGAAATCACAGCCGCGTGTTGGTGTATAAAGCTATTTTTTATTGTTATTCCGCTACCGTTTCAAAAGAAATACGTTTTTTATCTTCAACGTGACGTCTCACTTCATTTCAGTTATAACAAGGCAATCGCACCCAAGAGCCCGGACACAAATGGCAGCGAGGTTTACGTGCAGCTAGATCTCACTTTCGTCAGTGATGTCAATGCCCGGAGCCTTGACTTCGACATGCAAACATGGGTGGCCTTCCTCTGGAAAGATACAAGGCTCAACCTCGAAGCATTGCGGACCTACGATCCGCCCATCCCCGTTTTACCAGATCACTTGGCCAAAGGAATTTGGCAGCCCACCGTTAGCTTCGACCGCGCCGGAGACGCGGTGGCTTTTGATCCGGCTGACATCTTCATCAGGAGCGACGGCTACCTCCTGTCCCTCCGGCGAATCAATTTCCACGTTCACTGCTTCCACGAGGGTTCAGACACAGGATTAGACTCGCAGCCCGAATCGGGTTCGACGGTGTGCGACTTCCTTATCCGGCTCCTCTACGAAGCCGACTGCAACTGCGCCCTCATCTGGGTCGGTGACAAGGTCAGTCCGTTCTACGGTGTCCTGGAGAGTGTCGTCAGAAGGCCCGAAGCTCGTCCGTTGGTCAGCGTCCTTGTTGCAGTCGAGCCTTCCAGCTCTACAAAGTCGGGTGGCACCCCCGGTTCCAACGAGACAATCTTTGCGACATTTAAGTTCGTCAGAACATCGTGGTCTTTCCTCACGAGCGCCTACCTACCGTCTACACTTACTGTCGTGGTGTCCTGGATGTCGTTCTGGGTGGACGTGGGCGCTGCCAGCTCGAGACTCACGTTGGGCATTGCTTGCCTCCTGGCCATAACTGTCCAGACGGGACTTGGTCGTATTGCGAATCCGTTCGGTTCGCAAGTTCGCCCCGGAGATATGTACACGTTCATGAGCACGATGATGATTTTTCTGACGGTTGTGGAGTTTGCCATGGCTCACGGAGCGTACCGCAGTCAAGCTGAGGTGCAGAAACGTGGAAGTGAGGATGTCGTGAGTCAGCCTAGCTATCGCATTTGCAAGAGCCCCATGTCAAATGAGGTGTGTGTGGTATGTGACAAAGCTACTCAGACAGAGACGTCGTACCTGGCTTTTAAAACTACCGATCTCGATGAACTCTCCAGACTGCTATTCCCGATTGCTTTTTTTATATTTGCTTGTTTACATATGGTGTGGTACGCCGGAATTCCAGAGTGATATTTTTGATACTATGTGTCCAAAATGCACTTTAGAAATGGGTTTCAAACCTTGCATGCTTGAGCGTAAATGGACGTCCTATAGCGTAATATAGTTTAGAGAGAGCGCATGTCATTGTATATTGTTTGGTTTGTTGTATGTAAACTGTACACATCGCGACACTGTTAGCGCGAACACGACATCGGCGCATTTTCGCATTTTACTTCTGAATAATATTAGCAAGCAAGACATTTTATCGTTTACATTGTAGAACTAAATTAGCTCTTTCCGCAGCAATAATAACTTGAATGACATCCATTGGTTTCAAAGAGAAAAAGTGGAAAAACCGGCGATCGCATGTTCGCGCTTACAGTGTCGCGCTCTGTACATTTATTGAACGTGATAGTGAGCACCAGTATGATGTGACGTCTTTCATACAATTCTAGTTTCCAGTAGTAACATTTTCAGTGGTGTATATGTTATTATGTTATTTATGTGAAATTAAAACACTGATGTAAATTTGATTTTACATTGAGGTTTAATGTTCGCGAGCCCACACTGGGCAATGAAACTCTGCACCGAGACTTGAGAGGGATACATACAAGACGCAGTTAACATTCGTCGTATTAAGAAGAATAGCTGTTCTCAAACCACTTCATTGTATATATCAGTAAGAACAGTAAGAGTGTTGAAAAATTAAAGTGACGCAATAAAGTTTATGTTGAAAAAACAGCGCGACTAAGACGAGGACACAGAGACGAAGAGAACACAGGACAAAGCGCTGACTATCAACTGGTTTGTATTACACACTAAGGAAGAATGACAATGATATGAAAAACATGGAGTCAAATGTTCGCGCGCTTGCTTGGCGCCTCGTGAAATATGTCCCTTTCTTCTTTTTTCCCCGATCGTAGATTGGTTTTCTTCTTTCTTTCCTCGGGAGCTTTTGTCACCCTGAATCCAAAAACTTCATCTCGCTGGGAGTTAGAGTCACCGATGGTTGGCTCACACACGAACTGTTGTTCTTCGTGATGTGGTAGGCTTCTATCATTTCTCGACATGTTTGGTCGCGGTGTTGAAACAATATACTGGTGTTTTCGAAGCGTGGTTCGCAACCGCAATCTCTGCAATGTATCGCTAGATGCGAATTAGCGATGCCCTTCAAGGAGCTATGGTGCTCTCTTAGTCTGATGTTTAAGCACCGGCCAGTCTGCCCGATATACCAGTGCCCACAAGAGAAGGGAATGCGGTAAACCACGCCTTTTACACACGACACGAACTGCATCCCATGCTTTACCTTACATGTGTTATATACTGATCTTGCTTTACCCTCCTTGCGTGCACGTACAGCAGAACATAATCTACTTAGTTTGTTTTGAGCTGAAAAAACAACGTTCACTTCGTATCTGGACGCGACTTTTTTAAGTCCGTGTGAAATGCGGTGAAGATAAGGAATGACTGAAACTTTCTTTTTTTCTTTTTTAACTGGTTCTTCTAGCATGGAATTGGAACTATTCTTTACGATTTTTATTAAACTATCGCATGCTGATGAAATAATCGAGTCTGGGTATCCTGAATCCCTAATCCTTTGAATTTGGGAAGTGAAGCTAACGCCCATTGTGTGAACACATGATTTTGTTAAGGCGGATTTCAAACAGGAATATACTATCCCTCTTTTGACGAGTTTCGAATGTGCTGACTGGTAGTTTAGCAAACTCTTTGATGTTCTAGGATGATACAACCAACAAATGTGTTCTATTTCTATTTTAAATTCAACGAGGAGATCTAAAAATTGAATTCGACTCTCTTTTGGGGTCTCATAAGTGAACCTAAGGCCTTGGCCAAGCTCATGGAATACTTTAAGGACGTATTCTAGTGTTTTTTCACAATTGTTTTCACAATCACAATCAAATTTTTCACACACAATTTTTTTTCACACACACACAATCACAATCACAATCAAAAATTTTCACAATCAATTTCACACACACACAATCACAATCACAATCAAAAATTTTCACAATCACAATCAAATTACAATTGTGAAAATTGTAAATTTTCACAATTTCACAATTCAATCGTTGACCCTTTACGCATCCCCAACTCCAAGGTTGTTATCGAATTTCTAAGAGACAACAATCTAGAGGGGTGCACAGCATTCAGCATTGATGTAGAGGACTTATACTACTCTTTGCCTCAGGATGACCTCATGGTAAGCGTTCAAGAGTGCATTTTGGAGTATAACAGCGAAACTAAGTTTAGAACGCAATGCGGAATAACAGTTGAACATTTCCTTGAGCTATTATCCATGTATTTAAAATCTACTTTTATAGGGTGGGAGGAGAAAGTGTTCATTCAAAAGTCAGGTGTTTGTATAGGGTCGAGAGTAGCGCCTGTACTGAGCGATATTTTCCTCGGGAAGATAGGCAGAGCTCTAGTTCAAAAATTGAAAATCACACCATTAAGATCTTTAGGTATGTTGATGATTTTTTGGTATTTGTTGAAGACTCCAATTGTGAAAAAACACTAGAATATGTCCTTAAAGTATTCCATGAGCTTGGCCAAGGCCTTAGGTTCACTTATGAGACCCCAAAAGAGAGTCGAATTCAATTTTTAGATCTCCTCGTTGAATTTAAAATAGAACACATTTGTTGGTTGTATCATCCTAGAACATCAAAGAGTTTGCTAAACTACCAGTCAGCACATTCGAAACTCGTCAAAAGAGGGATAGTATATTCCTGTTTGAAATCCGCCTTAACAAAATCATGTGTTCACACAATGGGCGTTAGCTTCACTTCCCAAATTCAAAGGATTAGGGATTCAGGATACCCAGACTCGATTATTTCATCAGCATGCGATAGTTTAATAAAAATCGTAAAGAATAGTTCCAATTCCATGCTAGAAGAACCAGTTAAAAAAGAAAAAAAGAAAGTTTCAGTCATTCCTTATCTTCACCGCATTTCACACGGACTTAAAAAAGTCGCGTCCAGATACGAAGTGAACGTTGTTTTTTCAGCTCAAAACAAACTAAGTAGATTATGTTCTGCTGTACGTGCACGCAAGGAGGGTAAAGCAAGATCAGTATATAACACATGTAAGGTAAAGCATGGGATGCAGTTCGTGTCGTGTGTAAAAGGCGTGGTTTACCGCATTCCCTTCTCTTGTGGGCACTGGTATATCGGGCAGACTGGCCGGTGCTTAAACATCAGACTAAGAGAGCACCATAGCTCCTTGAAGGGCACCGCTAATTCGCATCTAGCGATACATTGCAGAGATTGCGGTTGCGAACCACGCTTCGAAAACACCAGTATATTGTTTCAACACCGCGACCAAACATGTCGAGAAATGATAGAAGCCTACCACATCACGAAGAACAACAGTTCGTGTGTGAGCCAACCATCGGTGACTCTAACTCCCAGCGAGATGAAGTTTTTGGATTCAGGGTGACAAAAGCTCCCGAGGAAAGAAAGAAGAAAACCAATCTACGATCGGGGAAAAAAGAAGAAAGGGACATATTTCACGAGGCGCCAAGCAAGCGCGCGAACATTTGACTCCATGTTTTTCATATCATTGTCATTCTTCCTTAGTGTGTAATACAAACCAGTTGATAGTCAGCGCTTTGTCCTGTGTTCTCTTCGTCTCTGTGTCCTCGTCTTAGTCGCGCTGTTTTTTCAACATGAACTCTCACCAACTCGCCCAGTTATCTCTCCTTAGCAATAAAGTTTCCTAAATTCAGAAATGAAATAGAATTCGAGGCGGATTAAAACCAAGTTACAGGCGCGGTGCAACAATGTTTATGCTTTCTGTAAATACCGCTTACAATTAATCTCTGATATTCAGAATTTATGAAAAGCTCGGCATATTTGTTCCCGCAATAGCATTCGTGAAAATAAAATCAATAAAAAAATTAGGATCTTTTACTGACCTTTCCGATAATCAGCCAGAACAAGCGGCGACGCGGTTGGGAGACGCTATATCTTATATGCATCCAAAGGTAACCACAGCCACACACCAAGGTTTACAAAACACAAGACACGCGATTAGTTTTAGACGTTATTAGCATTTGGATATTATTGTCAGTGTAGCGATTATGAACGAGCCACTTCTCGAACGCTTATCAAGCTCTTGATTATCATGACTGAAAATTGACTACTCATGCAATTCTCGAGTCCAATCTATTATCCGGTTTCAAATATCGGCCCTCGGCGGTACTATAGATTGTTTTTCTATGAGAGTTGCCATGTTGAAATATGACGTAGAGGAGTTGGACAACAAAAATGAACTAAATAATTAGGGTTTAACTACAATAAAACAAGTTTATCCAAGGAAGAAGTAGGAGTAATAGCACGAACCCCTTGATTTCTAGTGAGTTCCGATTGGCAAACGGAATGACTTGCTATTTTCTCAAACTCAGCTACGTAAAACTGAAACATGGTGGCCGTAACAAAAATGGACGGTCTATAGGAACGCTGCGACTGGTGAGCACTGTCATCAAGTTCTAGAATGGCACATGGAAAGAAAACGCTCGCTTTCACCTTCGACATTTCACCGCAGCAAATACGTTTCTTGGTCAGTGACTTTGGGTGTGACATACTCGGATAACGCTATACTGCGTTTCACCTTATGTTGTACCGCAGAGAAGACTAGAAGCGCGAGCTCGTAGCGTTAGCAGCTGCTCTTGACACGCGAGAGCTTGTGCCGCCGATATGTGCCCTAAAGCAAGGAGCTCGCGCTGGTAGCCCTTCCCGCTCATTCACACTGGAAGCGGATCCGCGTTCGCGAAGCGGTTGCGAACGCGGTTGTATAAAGATCCAGTACAATTTCACGCGCACTCGATGACATCAGGTGCGCGTGCAATTGCACTGGATCTTTATACAACCGCGTTCGCAACCGCTTTGCGAACGCGGATCCGCTTCCAGTGTGAATGACCGGTTCCCGCGGTACATCATAAAGTGAAACTGATTATAGTGGCAATTAAAGGGACACTGAACCTAGGGAAAGATTTATTACTTTTCTACCTCGTCAGGGCAGGCATGACTCAAAATAAATATTCGTCGAAAACAAAAATTGGCAATATTTATGTTACAATACGAATTTTTCGATTTGCGGGCGAAACCGAAAATTTACCCTCGTGATATGATGATTAGAGCGTCTGCATGCAGATAGTGTGCACATCGAGTTCGCTGAACCTCGGAGCGCATACTAATTAGGTTGCCTTCATACACTTTCGCCACGTCTGTCTTAGGGTGGCGGCATCTCGGCCATTTCTATGCACAGAATCTACGCGCTTAGCCCTGCCCGGTGCTTTGGCGCCATTTTAAGGCCCATTCGGCACGCGCAGGCAGTTTTCAATAAAACAATGGGTGTCTTTACCCTATGACAGACGCACATTGAGGCATCCTAACACAAAGAGGTTACAAACGCCATCTTCATCATCCCACAGGGGTGCAATTTCGGTTTTGCCCGCAAATCGAAAAATTCTTAATATAAAAAATTGCCCCAAACGAAAATATTTTTGGACGAACATTTAGTTTGACACATGCCTGTTTTAACCTGGTAAAAGAAAAAGAAAAAAAGCCTTTTCTAAGGTCAGTGCCTTTTCAGGGAGAATCACCCGTGAAATATCTCCACACCCCTCCCACTCTCCGCCTTATCAGGAAATATGTATGCCTCCTATTTTGTTTTTAGTTCTGAAGGAACCTCCGCAGAGATTCAAGACGTTTCTTCAAACAGCGCCCCTCGAAATGACGGAATATCGGCCAAATTTGCAAAATTGACATAGTGCTCAGCCTCAAGATTACTCGGTGCTAAATTTTCAACGAAGTCTGAATTCTGCTGAGGTCAAACCAGATACCTCCAACATCAGACCTTTTCCGCTCATCAGCGTACTCTGTAGACGCATGGAACATGTTCTGTGTTTTAATATTATCTCATACTTGGACCAACGCCGTTTTTTTTTCTCCAACCTGCATGATTTTAGGCAACTTCATTCGTGCGCCAGTCAACTGTTTGCGTTTCTTACGGATTTCCGTTTTAATAATCATTCTTCACTAAGGACATAAGTAATATTTAGAATTTGCCAAAGCATTCCATGTCGCCCCTCATTAATGACTACTCAAACTTTCTCCTCTCCTGCTTAACCTTTCGTCATAGAATCGATTGCATCGTTTCTAACAAGCAGACGGCAGTCCTCTTCGAGAGTAGTCCATCTAACTCAGTCCTCGTAAATTCCTGTGTCCCACATAGCAGCGTTATCGGTCCTCTTATTTTTCTCATTGATAGTAACGATATTCAGTCGTAGATTAACTCAACTATTCGAGTGTTTGAAGATGACTGTGTTATATATAGAGAAAATTGAAATGCGACAGAACATTCCATCTTCCAAAATGACCTCGAAGCTTAACTTCATGGTGCTGACAATTGCAGATGAACGTAGATCCCAACAAGTGTCAGTAAACGACCGTTAGTACGAACTCTATCAAATCCTTCTTCCAATACTCATTACTAACGCATAATCTAGAATACGTTCAATTATACAAATATTTGCGTGTCCATATTTCAGAAAAAATGCTTTTTTTTTTGTAATCAATATGTCGACAGCTTAATCACACTCTCACAAAAATCGGTAGGTCTCCTAGGTCTCCTTTTCTATCAGAATGTAAGAGGCTTACGTACGAAGGCTGCCGAGTTTATGTCAAATTTGGTAGGTTCTCCGCACAATATTTTTTGTCTTTCTGAAACGTGGCTTTGCAATAGTTTACCAGACACTAATTACTTCAGTCCGAAATTCAATGTATATCGCCGAGATAGAGACTATTCTTGTACAGGGCAGAAGCTAGGCGGTGGTGTTTTGATTGCCTGTGAAGTCTCTGTTGCCTCGCATAGAAGGTTTGATCTTGAATCTTACTCGGAATGTGTATGGGTGGAAATTAAGGCAAGTGACGGTTTTAATTATATTTTGGGTACGTATTATTTTCCGCCTCTTTCTGACCAGACAGTTTTTATTGAGCATTTTGAGGCAATCAGAAAACAAATTAATTTCGATAAGTATCGTGTGCAAATATATGGAGACTTTAATTTACCAGGTGTTGACTGGGCACTTCAAAATGTGAATAGCAACAGCATCACAACTAACAAAGCATCTTCGTTATTATCTTTTATAAACTTCTGCGGGCTCGAACAGCACAATACGATAAAAAATAGCGTAGGAAATATTCTTGATCTTGCTCTTTCGAATATACCGATTTTAAACTTGAGTCCTGCCTTCGATCCCCTTGTACAGATCGATGTTTTTCATCCACCTTTTATTGTCCAGTTTTATCTTCCCTTCAGGTCACGAGTATCGTGTATGCCATCAAATTATTGCTTTTCGAAAGGTGATTATATGAGTGTTTATAGATCTATCGAGAATTTTGACTGGAGCAATGTTCTTGCTATGTCGGATGTCGATCGCGTTAGCGAGACGCTTACCTCAGTTACTAAAGATGCTATCGAGAGCTTTGTGCCTAAAAACATAAACAAAATTTCCATCTATCCTAACTGGTTTTCGCAAGAACTTAAAGTATACCTGCGCAAAAAACAACATTTTCACAGACTCTTCAAAAATACTGGTTAAACACTTTGGTACACCACATTTAGCATATATCGTGCTTTAGCAAAAAAATTGTTCAAGCGTGATAAACGTTTTCACCTCGATAGCGTTGAGAATAGCTTGATTCGTCGACCAAAAGAGTTCTGGCAGTTTGTAAAACACCACACGCGCGATGAAAGTCGAGGCATCTGTTTACGTGATGATGTAGTGCACACACCGGCCTATCATTCGTCGCCTGATGACGTTGCAAATATTTTTGCCGATTATTTTAGCAAATGTTACACTAGCTGCCACGGGTCTTTCCAGCCTGGTGACGATAAGATAAGCTGTCATGACTTCTTGCATTCCGTACAAGTGGATCACGTCGAGATTGCGGAAGCGATAAGAAAATTAAAACCAAAGTTTTCAAGTGGTGTTGATGGTATACCGAGTTTTATAATCAAAGGATGCGGTGATTTGTTTATTCTCATTTTAAAGCACATATTTAATCTTTCGCTTAGTTCTGGGGTCTTTCCATCTCTTTGGAAGAAATCAGTTATTGTTCCGATTTTAAAGAGTGGTGATGCCTCGGTTGTTACGAATTATCGTCCTGTTTCTCTGCTCTGTGGGTTTTCTAAGGTTTTCGAGATTGTTGTACATACCCGGATGCTCTTTTATTTCCGTCAAAAATTAACACCTTTGCAGCATGGGTTCCTGAGTGGTAGGTCTGTCCAGACTAATTTGTGTACTTTTCTTGATTTTTGCGCTCCATTTGTTACAAATAGGAGGCAGGTAGACACAATATACTTTGATATGACTAAAGCTTTTGATAAGGTCAGTCACAAATTACTCTTGCATAAATTATTTTTATATGGTCTATCCCCAGAGTTATGTCAGTGGTTCCAGAGTTACCTGTCACTCCGCTCGAACTCTGTTCGCGTTGTTGATAGTTATTCCCATAGTTACTTTTCAACGTCAGGTGTTCCACAGGTGTCAATCCTGGGCCCTCTCTTGTTTTTAATATTTATAAATGATATAGTATCTTGTGTCCAGAGTTCCCAGTTGTTACTTTTTGCTGATGATATCTAGTTGTTTAGAATGATTCACTCTCCTGTGAACTGCGAGATCCTACAGCGTGATGTGTCCCTCATTTTTCAGTGGTGTGAACAAAATCTATTATTGCTTAATCCTGCAAAAACAAAGGTCCTATCCTTGTGCCGACGCCATGTGCCTTTCAGTTTTACTTATCATCTTGATATCATGCCAATTGAACGTGTACTGTGTGTGAAGGATCTTGGCGTGTACGTTGATAGTGCCTTGTCTTTTAGAAATCATGTATCTTTTGTGGTAGGAAGTTCTATGAGAGTTCTGGGAATCATATCACGTTTGTCGAAGAATTTCAGGAGGCCTCATTGTTTGTTACATCTTTACAAATCTTTAGTTAGGTCACGTTTGGAATTTGCCTCGGTAATATGGAACTCAATATCTAGGGCACAGGCCTTGACCATCGAAAATGTTAAAAAAGATTGATTCGTATTGTTTACGATAGGTACTTCGAAAGGCGCTGTTATTATGACTATGAATACATACTTAGGTCATTTTCGCTTACACTCTTGTCTGAAAGGCCAACGATTCATGATTTTGTATTTTTGCATAAGGTTGTGAATAGTGTAATTGATTCGCCATCAATGCTCAGCAAAGTTAATTTTCATGTTAACTTACGCCATACTAGACATCCTGTATGCTTTGATGTACGTTCACCTTGTTGTACTTCACTGCTTTCTCGGATTCAGACATTATACAACAGCATTGCTCCTAAGCACCTCGATTTCTGTACATCCATTTCATTGTACCGCCATCAGTTGAATAACCTTGTAATTTACTGATAACATTTTGTTTGTTTATTTGTTTTTGGGTGATGGTAATATACCAACGTGTTTCTAGGATTGAACAGGTGCACCAAAGTGAAGACCGCTGTGGTTGTTTTTGGGCACTGAAAATAAAGTCATTATTATTATTATTATTAAGGCATAACCTACATTTGGCCCAAATAGAAACAAAATTGATAAAGTATTAAACATTTTTTTTTCTCAGATACAATATTCGAGTATTGCATCAAATCATCGTCATATTTGTCTATTTTTTAAATTAAAATCTTTTCCAATCGATGGAGGCCAGTTCATAACAAACGACTTTTCGACTCTAATATAGTGCTTTAAGGCCCGGTCCCACTCAATGTGGCAGTTAGGTACTTCTTGGCATGTCATTACTCATCTCAGTTTATATACTGTTTTGTGGGATTGATTTTATTCGAAAGGCAATGCAATCCTCTTTCATTTGATATTATGTATGTATTGTTTTTTACAGTTCATGCGCATTGGTAGCGTTGCGAATATGATGCCGGGAACCTTCGCTTCCTCCGCTGGTTCATATTTTATGAACGATTCATTAAAGATAACACGGTTTCAATAGAGCAGTTTTGTTAAGATGATGTCAAAGGAAAATGTAACGATATACTTTTTTTTTGTTATTTACACTAGTTTTTTTTTCATCTCTCCAAATATTGCCCTAAAATGGACATTTTTCAGTTCAAATATGTTTTAATGACAAGCGCTATGGCAATGAAATTAGCTACAGATGTAGTGCTTATAGTTGGAAATATGCAGAAAAAATTTTATTGTTGAGTAAAAGTGTTTTGTTTAGACATTGTACATCAAACGTAGCACTTTTTTGTGCTTCGAGTCATGGTACTTCAAATGCGGCTGAGGAAATATTTAAACTATGATAAAATATTTTATAACAGTTAGAACTACAAAGGTTGCCCAAGAGGCGGACGATGGCTTTTTTTTCATTTTCGAATTCGTAACGCTCCAGGAGCACTTCAAACTTACCTGTTTTTGACGCATATCTTTTTTTGACATCAAACAAATTTATTGGCATTTAATAACATTTCTTGATTGGTATAGATATACATTACAATGCGTTAGATTTTACAATGATCTTGCTTTGGTTTCTTGATAGGTTTAGAGCTTAGCTAATTTTAAAAAGAATTAAAAACTGTTTGGGTGCTTTGTTGCACTACCTGACCTGGCGGGTGGCAGGCAAAACTGCTGACTTCTAATGTCCAAAAACTTTTCGAGGGCGGCGTTAGGGTCTGCATCATCATCAATCTCTGTGTCTTTTTACCTTCACATTTAGAATTTATATTGTAAGATTTACCATCGATAAATGAATGGTTTAAGTAATGGGTCAGGTTAATAAATGTAAGACAAATAATTACACAAGAGTACCGTGATATAATGTGTTCATTATTTGATATGATTGAAATAATAAAACAATAAAGACGATTAGGAAAAAAATACACCCGAGTTCACTTCATGCCTAGTGTCACTAAATGAGGTTTAAAGTATCGGCACTCTGTTCCCAAAAATTGTTTCGGGCGCCACCATTTAGGGCCTTGTGCAGAGCAAACGGAACTGCCGATCGTCATGATCCAAAAGTGCGACCTCCTCAGCATTAGATGCGGTGCCAGGAAGCTGATGCAATATTGCTATGATTTGTCGCGGGTTGTTTAAAGGGGTACTCCACCGATATTTTGAGCTACCTCAGCTAACTATATTTTTCTGACTCCCCGGCCTTTACTCCCTCCGGTATGCTATTCAGAATCGCGAAATTCATAATAGGTATTGTGAAATCGTTAAATGAAAATGGTGCAAAAACCAATATTCAAATATTCGCGCACTTTCAGTGCCGTGACGTCAGTGGCAGGCAGGCTTGCCAGTCGAGCAAGCAGCCAAAAAATAGAATATGCCAATCATTTGTTCCCTGCTGGAGCGCGGGTACTGCAGCGAGCTTCCCAAGCATTCATTTGACGCCATGAAACTGCTTCGAATCAGTTTAAAGCAAAATCTACAGCCCAAAGAGTGAACCACAGCCTTCCACTGACGTCATCTTTTCATTGTTGCCAGTAGAGACTTCGAGCTTGAAAAACACAGTGACGACCAAAACTGTAAATTCAATAACTTCGTGAAAGAACAATATTTTGACCTATTATTTGGGATACTATTTTCGCGATGTTTGTTGGTCAGTTTAGCAAAATTTCAAGCAAATCGGAGACAATAAAAAAACCTGTGGAGTACCCCTTAAGCATTTGTGGAGGACAGAAAAGCGGTTCCTGTGATATTAGATAAAGCTTCAGATAACTGGCAACCATGATTTTAAGCCACAATATGGCGAAGTGTCGTTACTCTGAAGCGCAGTTAATTTACTTGGACTAGCAAGAACAATGAGGAACAGGCAAGTGTCAAAATACCCGTGGATTGTGGAATCCACAAGGCTTACGTCATGATCCCTCCAGGTATGTTTATGTTTATGTTTATTCTTATTTTCAGTGACCCACCAACAGCTTGGCGCCTCCTTAGTGGTGCACTTATTCCTTCAGAAATGTAACGCTAAACAGGATAAAAGCGAAACGTTAGCCTTTTTTCGGCCCGGTGGCTTCTGCCGATTGGGTGGCTGTTCCGATCTTCGCACCGTCATCATCTAACGCCGTCCCACATCTACACCTGGTAATCATCGCAGCCAGTGCACCGACGTCATAAACATCGACGGAACCAGCAGCTATAAAGCCGAAGACGGACCAACGACCTACCAGTGGGCACGGCAGCTCTGTCAAGAACATGCGGCTAAACCCGCTCCTATTCTTCATGCAGTTTGTGCTGCTGTGGCCGAAGTCTTTTTTCGGCCCGGTGGTTTCTGCTGATTCGGTGGCTGCTCCGATCTTCGCACCGTCATCATCCAACGCCGTCCCACATCTACACCTGGTGGTCATCGCAGCCAGTGCACCGACGTCATCAACATCGACGGAACCAGCAGCTATAAAGCCGAAGACGGACCAACGAGCTACCAGTGGGCACGGCAGCTCTGTCAAGAACATGCGGTTAAACCCGCTTCTATTCTTCATGCAGGTTGGTTGCTCGTACTTTTTGTACAAAAGCGACGAACTTTGTTTAGTTGTGCTGCCATGCCCCACAACTGTTTTCTCGTGCTTTGTTGATACCGTTGCCCTACTCTTGCAATTAAGTGGTGACATTGAAAGTAATCCAGGTCCTACAGTTGAAGAAATGTTGTCTCAAGTTTTGGAAAACCAGTGCCAAATGGCCAAGGAACTTGCCGCTATAAATGAAAATCAAAAACGAGCGGAAGAAAAATTCACGGAAATTAACCAGAAGTTAGGGAGCATCGAAGCTAAGTTGTCGACCCTAGAAGCGACAGTAAAAGATTTTTCTGACAATGAAGAACGGATCGTATCAATGGAAAGTGTAATGGCTGATTTGGTAGACAAGATTGACGATCTCGAAAATAGGAGTCGCCGAAATAATCTTGTAATTTTTGGCGTACCTGAGACCAATGACGAGACAGCTGAATCACTTCATGGAACCGTAGTGAATCGACCGTTTTGTGATACGCTTGATTTACCAGGTGTAACCACAGAGAGAGTGCACCGCCTCGGGCGTCGAACAGACGGTAAAACTAGACCAGTCATGGTGAAGTTTTTAAATTTTTCAGAGTAGATGTCAGTTTTGAGAAACTGCCCGAAACTGAAGGGATCGACGGCCTCTATTTCAGAAGACTTTTCTTTACGTGTTCGAAATATTCGCAAACGCTCTGGGACAGCGCTATCGAAAATCGTAAGAAAGGCGATAAAGTTACTCTAATCTACAACGAGCTAAAAATAAATATTACACTCTACATCTGGGACGCCGAAAAACAGACATGAATAGCACTGAGTCAGCCAAAACCCTCGCGACAAATATGACAGTCCAGGCGCAATGCCACTGGTTCGATTAGATTCTTAAATTTGAATGCGAGGAGCATAATGAATAAAGTTGTTGATATAGAACACGTGTTACTAACGCGCAAACCGCACATAACAGTCATCACAGAAACCTGGTTACATGAAGAAGTATCTGATTCTGAGGTTATTCCCCCGGACTATAAAGTAGTACGAAGAGACAGACACACGCGTGGTGGGGGCGTAGCCATTATTCTTACAAAACATTTGCACTATAACCGTTTGCCAGATATTGATGGCGAAGAAATTTTATGGGTTCGTGTGAGCATTTTTTCTACATTCCTTATCATCGGTGCTTTCTATAAACCACCTAGCAGCGGAAATGTTTTCGAAAAAATAAAAGACTATCTTTCAGAGAATGTACACGCAAACTCCAGAGTTATTTTTGCTGGCGATTTCAATCTACCAGACATTGACTGGGAGAACAGTTGGTCTTTGTGCCAGATATCGCAAACCTATTAGAGCTATATTTTGTCATAATCTAAATCAAATTGTACGCTCCCCTACAAGACTTTTTGAAGAAAAAGGCTCGATACTGGATTTGATATTTCTTTCCCAGAACTTACTTGAACGAATACAGTGCATTGAAGTAGTGGAAGGCATTTCAGACCATCAGATGGTATTACTTACTTTGTCTTTAATGAATCAAACACGCAACACAGAAAGACGAAACGAATACTTAGACTTCACTAAAGCTGATGACGTTGATATTATTGACTCGTTAGCCTTCTGTTTTAGCGATTTCCTTCGTGCTTACGAAGTGCCTGAGTACGACGTGAACTTTTCTGGAACTTCTTCGAAAATGTCGTTCTCGACTGCATCAACAAACTCATACCAAAAAGAGTAAAGATTGCCAGCAAAAAAAAATCCGTGGATTAATAGGGAAATTATCCAAAAGCGCCGTAAACTCCGTAGACTCCGTAAGCGATCGAAGGATGGAAGCCACGTGAAGCAGTTGGACCATGAACTGAAGGAAAACATTAAAGAGGCGAAACATCGCTTCTTTGATGTGACCTTATCTTCTTTTCTCCAGTCTTCGCCTGAGAAGTTTTGGAGGTTTATATCGCCCTCAAAGTCTAGGGTAAACGAGTTGCATATTGACAACGACATTGTGGAGGACCATAAGGGCATTGCTGATACTCTCAATAACTACTTCACGTAGGTCTTCAGCCTTGACAACAATCGAGGGCCAGTCCTGGCGGCTATGCCGGGAAACAGTTCACGTAGTAGTAATGCTTTGCCGAATATAACGATTTCTGAGGGGGGTATAGTGAATTATCTACTGAATGTTGACATTAAAAGGGCAGCTGGGCCAGACAACATTCCTAATGCCTTTCTCAGAAGATACGCGGAATGGAGCGCCAAGAACCAGGTTTTGATAATCAGAAAATCTCTGGAGACGTCCACGGCACCCTCCATACTTAGAGTTGCAAAGGTTATCCCAATTTTAAAGTCTGGTGACTCAAGATCAGTTTCCAATTATAAGCCTATTTCTCTGCTTAGTACGTGCAGTAAGGTGTTGGAGCATGTGGTGTTTAAACACATATCCACATATCTTGAACAAAATCATTTTTTTACTAGTTTTCAACACGGTTTTCGCCAAAAAGTATCTACCACTACCCAACTGACAGAAACTGTGTATGAATTTGCGTCTGTGATTAACGTAAGGGGGCAAACTGATGTGATTTACTTAGATTTTTCGAAAGCCTTCGATCACGTATCGCACGAAAAGTTACTGATAAAGCTGTCGACAGTTTTAGATAAACCTGCTATCTTGAAGTGGCTTGAGAGTTACTTATCTCTGAGACAGCAGTTTGTACAAGTTCACTCCACATGCTCCGGTACCACACACGTAACCTCTGGCGTCCCACAGGGATCGGCCCTGGTGCCTTTGTGGTTTTTACTATTCGTGAATGATATTGTTTCTAGAATTTCAGTAAAGATCCGACTGTTTGCGGATGATTGCGTTATTTTTAGAGAAATCAAAAGTTCTGCGGACTGTGAAGTACTAAACTCCTCGTTAGAAAAATTGTCTAGATGGTGTGATGACTGGAAAATGTCACTAAATTTATCAAAGACTGTATGTATGTCAATTACTCGAAAAAAGAAGCATATTATTTTTAATTATTCGATTGGGAACCCTAAACTTCAGAGAGTAAGTTCATATAAATATCTGGGGTTGACAATAACGTCTGATCTTAAATGGAATGCTCATATCAATCAAACCGCTAGTAAAGCAGTGCGTAAGCTTGGTTTCTTGCGTAGGTATATGAGGCAGGCCTGCTGTGATACGAAACTACTACTGTATAAAACTCTTGTTCGGCCAGTGCTAGCGTCATTTGGGATCCACATACCTCATCTTGTATTTCAGAACTTGAGCGAATTCAAAGATTAGCCGTGCGCTTTGTGTATAACATGTACTCCTTATATCTATCTCCATCAAAACTCTGTAATGACGCAGGCCTGGAAACTCTACAGGAAACAAGGAGAATAAACCGCCTTAAATTTTTTAGAGCGCAGCTCTTAGGGGCCCGTTCCCGGCTTGAGCGGCGTCGGCGTCGCCGTCGGCGTAACCAAGGTCATCCCAAGGTCACGTGACCCCCAAGGTCAAGTGACCCCTCCAGGTCACGTGACCCCTCCCAAGGTCATCTCAAGGTCACGTGACCCCACGTGACCCCCTGAAGGTCACGCGACCCCCAAGGTCACGTGACCTTGGGGGTCACGTGGGGTCATTTTGGGATCACGTGACCCCCAAGGTCACGTGACACCTCGAGGTCACGTGACCCCTCCCAAGGTCATCTCAAGGTAACGTGACCCCAAGATGACCCCACGTGACCCTTTGAAGGTCACGTGACCCGCAAGGTCACGTGACCCCCAAGTCACGTGACCCCTCTGAGGTCACGTGACCCCCGAGGTCACGTGGTCTCCTCCCGAAGGTCACGTGACCCCTCCCAAGGTCATCTCAAGGTCACGTGACCCCAAGGTGACCCCCACGTGACCCCCCAGGTCACGTGACCCCTCCAGGTCACGTGACCCCCTGAGGTCACGTGGGGGTCACCTTGGGGGTCACGTGACCTTGAGGAAACCACCATGTGACACCCAAGGTCACGTGACCCCAGGTCACGCCTCCCCGAGGTCACGTGACCCCCCTCCCCGAAGTCACGTGACACCCCCCCCCCCCCCCGAGGTCACGTGACCCCCCCTGGAGCATATTAAAGAATGAGGGGAGGAGGAGGAGGATGAGGAGGGGTCTACCCTCCCCTCAGTACCCTTCACTCCTCCTCTTTCACTTTTTTTTACCTTATTGCCAATGACGAGCTTGGAATAGAGAAAGATAAATATATAACTTTATTTTGCCCAAGGTCTACCAGATATTCACATAGCAAAACAATAAAGCCATATAAATATAAAAACGATACATTTAAGTTCTCCTTCTTTCCTCGTACAATCATCGATTGGAACAGCCTACCACCTGACGTTGTAAATGCTACCACATATTCCGATTTTTGTTTTCTGTTGTCGCAACAAGTGCATCCTGCTTGAAAGTATTTCAATGTACCACTCCTGTTACGATCTCGCAAGAGATTGACAGTATAAATAAAGAAAAAAGAAAAAAAAAGAAAAACAATAACCTCAACACACTGTCGAAATTTACGCTTTTCATCTAATATATCAAGGCTAGCATTCGCACAAATCTGTTCTAAAGGGTTATAAGTCAGTTGTAGGCGTGTCATGGGTGCAGCATGGTAACAGTCGATAGTATAAAACAAAGTATAAAGTCTACAAGACTGACGAGGAACGTGCAAATAGATGTGACTGAGTAGCTCTGGGGAATCAATTATACCATTTACAATCTTATACAAATATATCAGTTCACGAATTGTTCTCCTGTTGTGCAACGAGTCTAACTTCACAAGCTTCTTGAACAAGCGCATGCATAGTGTCATTAAATAAGCTACGCTTCAGAGTAGCGAACCCTGGCCATATTGCAGCTTAAAATGATGGTTGACAGTTATTTAAAGCTTTATCCGAAATCACAAGAAACGGTGTTCCGTCCTCCACTTAACACAGTTTGCGACAAAGCAAAGAAATACTACATGAGCTTCCTAACACCGAATCTAATGTTGAAGAAGTCGCACTTTTGATTCACACGATCGGCAGTTTCCCTCTCCTTTGCACAAGCACCAAAATGGCGGCGCCCACCACATTGTCGGGGAAGAGAGTGCCGATACTCGAGTCTAAGCGCAGCTCATTTACTAGAGAGCTTTAGTAGATCGTTCCCATGACTCCGATAACGATACCCGATACTCCGCCACCGCCTCTCTTGCGCATGCATAGTATCGGTATCGGGGCTATCGGAGGTATCGGAACGATCTACTAAAACTCTCTATTGGCTCTAGTTCCCGCGAATCTCCTTTCACCTGACTGAAGCTGAAACTTAATATAAATAATACACCATTATTATAGCTTATTTAGTTATAACCAACTACACATAATGAGAAGAGGAAAAGGCCGGGTAGGGGAAACGCGGGTTTTACGTGCGTCCCTTCTAACCGTCTCAAAAGAGAGAACGCGCGAGCTTGCGCTGGTTTAAAAAAAGAAAAAGACGGCCCAAAGAAAAAAAAAAAGCGGAACGCTGTGTTCTTTGTGATTGTGCGTCTAATTGCAAATTGTTATGTGTATGTTTATACAGCCGGAAGTTAGTCTGCCTTAGTGGGCGTCTGGTGTCTCAGCTTTAGATGAGCAATTTAGCCAGTTAGGTACAACCGCAAACCTGGGGTCTTTGACGTGACGACCGCACGCCGGTACGATGCTCTTCCAGATCAAAACGGGCGGGGGCAGGGTGGGCTCTGCAGCGCGAGCTTTCGCTCTACGTGCTCCGAGCTGGTGTGCGCTAGACCATGCACTCGGCCACCGATCCCTACCACCCCCACCCCCTTTGTGCGTCTAATTTATATACAGGTATAAGTATTTGAAGATCGACGATGGACGTCGATCGTCTCGAGGTAATGTAACGTAATAAAATTGTATAAATAATAAACATATTGAAGGACTGAACGACTCAATTTTTGAATTCTCGGTTTGTAATATGGCTGTAGTCTAATGTTGATGAAGAGCAATATGAGGTGACGAGGTAATAATTAAATGATGAGGCTCCATAAGGACAACGACATTAGTGGGTGTCGAACCGTAACGAACAGTACCAGACTTATTTCAGGTATCGTATACCCAAATACCTTTCTTCACCCGGAACAGAATATGGTAGAATCAATGAGGATGTTGCTTTACAACTGTGCGTAGAACAGGAAAACTGCACTGTGCAGAAGTGCGGCTTATTCGTTATAATGAGGGACGGATGTCTAGCAGCATTTCTTATTGACTACTTGGAACAAATGGCCTCGTTGACGTAAAGTGTCCCCGTTCCAAAAGATTCTTGAAGCCTACTGAAACTGCAAAGGAGTTTGAGGCCAAAATAAGAAAAAGGAGCCTGGTGTGAAAGGTCCAAATCACCACCATAGCTTCTACTACCAAATACAAGGGTAGTTGCACAATACACAAGGAGAGTTTTGTGATTTCGTTATATTTACGCCCAGGGGCATTGATATCCCACGTACTCAGAGGGATGACACCTATGGGTAAACCAAAATAGAGCATTTTCTATCTACTCAAGTTTTACATGGAAAGCCCCACTTCCGCTGAAATTCCTCAGGTAGATGAGTCGTCCGACCGAATAAACTGCCATTATTCCCCGATCTGGGAATCTCTCGATCTTCGTTCGTAGGCCATAGTATCATGAGTTCAAGGAGCGTGGCTCTTCGTCCTCCGAACACTACTTCGGCGGGTGTTTTTACCGTGTAAGATGAGACTGTCGCGTGCTGCTGGAAGACGAACCTGGTGATTCTTCACTGAACTGCTTCTTCCGTAAGCTTCAAGAGGGTTTTTTTCGCTTCGCACACCCTCTGTTATGCCTGCCCGTTAGTTGCAGGATGGTATGGTACACTAAAGCGTGTGTATTTTATTTGAAGCAAGATTTGGCGCGTTATCAGAGAAAAGTATTTGCAGTAGGGCAGAAGTAGGAAAAAGAGAGCGCAGAACGTCGATGACGCGTTTAAACGTCGTGACAGACATCATGTAAACTTCCAACCACTGAGAGTAAGCATCAATCATGACTCCGCAGATGCGGATACGTTTTGCCACCCACCGACTGAATAGGGGATCGTTTTCAGTTACTCTCCATGATGGGGCTGGACTCGAGGAACACTTCGAGTCTTTCCACAGAGTTAGCCCAAGTGCCAGCACTTTTGTCGAAAGCGGTAAGTGTTCAAAACGTAGACAACGTCGGTAGCCACGTGCTGTGCTTGACAGTGGACGCTTACCATTCGTTGAGAAGAAAATTGCTTCTTCGTCTGCCGCGACTGGTCCCATATCAGGTCGTCACCGCAACTCCATCTCCCGACAAAACAGTTTTTCATATTCCGCATGCCTATAGTTAGCAATCACATTAACTTATAAATTCCCAAACGCTCATAACTTACCGTTGCTAAACGCCGTTCATTTATAGCATTTTCATTGCAAATAATCGTCTTCCTATTTATTCTGATGTTTTTTATCATATTCCTCCTAAGCTGTTCTTACAACATTATGTGTGTCGGTACTTGCGAAAATAATGCAACGACGTTTGTTTGCTGGGAACTATAATGTACCAACCTTTACAACATCTGGCGGATCCCATGAAACACCGTATTTTCTGACGTCACTTTTCAGTCGTCATTAAAATGGTGAGGTAAGTACCGTAAATCGCGAAGCAGTTTACTTGACGTCCGCTTGCACTGGTGTCTTGGAAGATTGAGTCTACTGAGCCTGCATTCTTGCAGAAGAAGTTTTCATTGGTAGAGCCCTGGGCGACTTCACGTATTCTAAGGATAATTAACAAAAGAAGGAGAGCATTTCTTAAGTATAAGAAAACTAGAAGTAACAATCACTTGAAGAGATTATCTGAAGTAGCGCAGGAGTATAAATTATCTCTAAAATTTCCGAAAGAACGATACTTTAATAAACTTAACGACATGATGAAAACTAGCCCGAAACTTTTTTGGCAGTTTATAAAAGGCTGTGGATCAGATGTCTTAGGAATAAACGAAATTGCGCACAACCTTCATGTCCTCTTAGACGATACTGAAAAGGCTACGTGCTTGAATGATTACTTTCAATCTATCTTCCTACCTAATGATAGCAGCTGTCCTCCAGCACATGCAAGTTTCATCCCGTTCATAGAGCCAGTTGATCTAAGCGTGAGGGGCATCGAGTTGCTTTTAAGAAACATTGACTAAACTAAGGAAAATGGCCCTGATGGTATTTCTCCACGTATACTAAAGTGTTGTGCCGGACCTATTTCGTTGCATCTTTATGTAATCTACGAAAAGTCACTCTCCGCTGTAATCCTAACAGACAATTGGAAAATCCCCCATGTTGTCCCTATTCATAAAGGTGGTTAAAAAAAAAGAGGTTTCAAACTACAGGCCAATATCACTAACAGCCTCTCATGCAAAATTATTGAGCATGTTTTATATACAGGAATAATGAAACATATAACGAACAACAGCATACAAATTAATCAACAACACGGGTTTTACGAAGGCCTATCTTGCACGACACAGCTCGTAGAATTTTACCATGAACTGGAGTCCAATGTTGACAATGGAGGGCAAACGGATTGTGTTTTTCTAGACTTCCGTAAGGCGTTCGACACTGTGTCGCATCTGCTCCTTCTTGGTGAACTAGCGTCGTTAAACTTAGACTCAAGTGTGTTCCGATGAATCGAAAATTATTTATTTCAACGTCGCCAATGTGTTGTCTTCAACGGAAAAAGTTCGAAATATGTTAACGTAACGTCAGGTGTCTAACAAGGCTCGGTCCTTGGGCCACTTTTGTTTTTGATTCATGTAAACGATATTTCCGTGGTAATTTCCTCCAGTATACAGTTTGCTGACAACTGCGTTGTGTATAGGAAAATTAAGGACGAACTAGATGCTGCTACGTTGCAACGAGACTTGGATTGTATTAATACTTGGTGTTCCAAGTGACAAATGAACTTAAATCCAAAGAAGCGTGTACACCTGAGTTTTACCAAGAGAAAGAAAAAAAATTGAAAGTACTTATCAGATAGATAACGCCCTAATAAATAACGAAACTACCTACAAGTACCTTGGTGTCACACTGTCATCCGACTGTTCTTGGAATGCTCAATTTGATGAGGTCATCCTAAAAGCTGGCATGGCGCTCAATTTATTCAACGGAATAGGAAATGTTCAAAACCTGAATTAAAAAAACCGCGTACCTAACATGTGTTAGGCCGATTTTAGAATATGCCTGCGCCGTCTGGGACCCTCCACACCTAACCTTGATTGATAAATTGGAAAGAATTCAAAATAGAGCTGCTAGGTTTGTACTGGGTCGTTATTGGCGGAGGGAGAGCTGCACTAAAATAAAAAAGCGAATTTAATTGGGAACTGCTTTCTTCTCGGCGAGAAAAGTTGAGACTAAAGTTTTTATTTCTCAAATATAATAATAAAACTGCCATTAACAGAGAAGTATATTTAAAACACGCACATTATGTTTCTAAGTGGACTGAACATGCTTACAAAATCCGAGTACCTCACCAGGACGAACGTGTATGCATATTTTTTTTTTGTTAAAACAATTGCAAAGTGGAATAGGCTGTCTGAAGACCAGGTGTGCTCTACAAATGAAGATGATTTTTTTTTTTCAAAACTGTAGCCCCCCTGCAATAACGCCTCCGGGCAATAAAGAATAAAGAATAAGGAATATTGACACGTCAATCAACAATTGATTCCTTCTTTGTAAGATTTATTGCGAAAACCCATGACAACCGCCGAAACGCATCTCTCTATATCAGAAAACAATTTATACCCAGCCTGAGAGAGACAGAGAGAGACAGAAGTTTTGAAACGAAAGGAAGCCTGGGACTTATTCCCAGCCTGACATTCTCGCGTACATGCGTTTGCTGGACCACGCTACTCGAGCCAACTGAGCACAGCTGGCAGCGGCGCGAGCAAGGCCACGAGGGGCCGTGATGGCGCTCGAGCTATCCCACCGTCAACCAGAGGCACTAAATAAGCTACGCTTTACCGCATTCCTTTTCTTTGGCACTTTGCGACTTTGCCGACAATACAGTATAGACGCTTTACACATGCGCCAATTTACAGCCGCCATTGCTGACCTCCTTTTGTCTTTCCCAGATGCCGAGCCACTAAAGCGGGCGTTGACAAGCCTCCAGAAAGGCCAATGCTGTGGAGAAGGACACTGTAGAAACTAATATGACAATAACCTGCCCCGCTATGGTAACGATGAAGTGAAGTAAATGTTATAAAAGGAAACAAGAACTGAAGGTCGGTTATGGTGGCGCCCATGCACAGCTGCTGGAAAGCGTCTATTCTGGTTCGCTGGGCCGTCATTGGAAAGCGGCAGTCACGTGAGGCACTATCATCATCATCGCGTTTTTTCAACGCCACCATCTTGCGTCCAGCGATCCGCTGCCTGCTGCTGTTTTACTGTTTACTCCGCACGCACGCTGAAGTCCGCCGCTCAGTACGCACTTCCCGCTTCTTATTTTGAGATCCGAACAACACGACCTTGATTCGCTGCCACAGCTGCGGCTACAGAAACTGGCGAAGGCGACGGCTACAGCTCGGCTTGCCTCAGCTACAGGCACTCCTCCAGCTGCGCGTGGACCCAAGATGGCGGCGCCTGACGCGCTTCAGACGCGTAGTTTGGCAGTTTCGTTACTCTGAAAGCGTAGCTTTACTGAGTGACTCTACCGTCAACCAATGTTTTGGCCACCGACACGGGTGCGTGTCGCCATTATCGGCTGAACTAGCGCCTTGTTCAAGATGGCTGCCGTGGGACCGCAGCCTTCGCAAGACATCTGGGGTTCACTTTACTTATACACCAGGTGCAAAATTAATCGAATATGTTTTTGTCATGACATATTCAAAAGTAACTCAAGAACGAAAACACCTTTTGACTTTCTGCAAATTACATTTCTTCTCGAACCAATAATTCTTGTAAGCTTGTAAGATTCCGGTATCAGACAAATTTCCTCCTGTTTTCTTCTCGCGTATTCTTCGTCATAAAATAGAATAACTTGCCAGACGAGATAGTTGCTAACACAAACCCGGTTTATGTTAGACATGTGCCAAGGTCTGTGGTATGAATTTAAAGATGAAAACTATTATTGTAATAGTTGTTGAAACTTTTTAACGTGATAGCGTTAAGAAGCTCGCGTCGCAGAAAAGCCGATGTCGGTGGAGTACAGCAAAAATCCAGGATTGGTCGATAGGGTCTTGGTTTCACAGCCACATGACCTCGCGCGGGAATTTCAAAGAACCCACAACGCTCACGTGAAACGCAGTTTTGAATAAGTTGCTCTTATAACGTAAATAGTTACTGTTGCAGATAGTTTGCCAAAAATGCATTTAAGTTACAGTTACATTAACATAATAATAAAAGTAACACGTTACCCTTAGGGTTACTTCCTCACATTAACTTCCTTACTTTCAAGATACTTTCGTTTTTTTTTCAATATAACAATACCGACATTGATGACAACACACAATTTGATATGATTTATATTTATTTGGAACTCTGAGAAAACTTTTTTTTTGTTTTATTTTTCGAGATTTATAATTTTACCTTAGCACGACTTTATTGAATCAAAGTGTTTGTTGATTCGATACAAGATGGACTAAATAAGAAATTATTTAGTTAATGTTGTAACGCAGAACAAACTGTTTCTCAAATTTTTTTTTTCCAATTTTCCTTTTTCCTATTTTAATGCTGAACAGATCCCGGCCCTTGCTAAAGAGGCGATCAACGGATTCGCTGGACGGCAGTGCAGTATACGGGTGTAAAGAAACTTTTTTAATTGTGGGAACGTGGTTGAGGCTGGAGAGCGCTCTCGACGTGTAAGCCTTCCATCGTTCCGTCTCCATTCCTAGCGGTAGTGTCCATAAATGAATGTCTAAATTCACGTGGATGTGCTTGAGAAGGTTGGAAAAAGTGTATCTGTCGGCTGCGTATATCTTTTCGCCTTGTTTGCAGCGAGCAATGCAGTTATCGCAACTATATTCGACAATGTCAAAGTTCAGTTCACAGCTGGGCCAAGGTAAAACGTGCCGTTCGTCACTCATGACATCCTCTCGATTGAGTGATAACGGTCAATTACCATCCGACTATTTTCCTTCCTTGTGACGTTCTCTCTCCCTTCCTTTAAGAGCTCTCCCATTACCCTTTCTCAGGTGGCAGGAGAGGGAGATACAGATGAACAGACGGGTCTATTACAATAATAGGGAGGGGAGTAGAAGGAACTGAATGAAGTGGAAAAAAAAGGAAAACGTAGTATCAGACAAGGTAAAGAAAGAAGTGAACTAAAACCGCACAAAGTCGTCTCGGAATGCGTTCCGCTTTTCTATTTAACTTCTTCTATAAAACGTAGAAAAAGAGACTTGAACGTGGATCATGGGCTCACGAACTCTGGGAACGGGCAAGTCGACCAATAGACACATCGTTTCTAGCCCTGCTCAAGTGCCTAGTGGCGGCGACTGGCTTTCAAAGAAAAAACTCTGCGACTGCTGGGGCACCGATAACGGCACTAGATCAGCTCAGTTGACAAGCTCCGCATTATCAGCCCCGCTTCGGAAAGCCGGCCCCTGACGTTCGCGCGAGCGTGGTGGCGCTGTCGTCGCAGCCCGCCCGGTCCGCAAGGCCGGCCAAGTAGGCAAGCTCGGGACGCTGGCTTTTCATTCCGAAATTAGGCAGTCGGCGGTACGTCGGTGGCTCTTGCGCACTTCTTTTTAAGCAATTGACTCGGCAAGTAGATTCTGCTGCAGTCACGGTTGTAATTATACGCCCTAATACTTTCTTCGATGTTTACTTTATAATTCACTGGATAGCAGCATGGGTGCCTTGCTTTAGCACGGGCTTCCGCGTGTGATTTTATGTTCGTGTAATATCAAAGTATAACGGAATTTATGTAAATTTCATGTCTCGCATATACGTCCATGGCCAGCATCCACAAGCGGGGGCTCGCGTGCGCTGTCAGCGTCGTATGCAGTTCTCAATAAGCGCTCCCACTTGTCACAAGAAAACGAACAAAATACGTTTTCTGCCTTTTATTTGTTACCATGACAAATCTTCGGCACGGCTAAAATTTCAGATGAATATTGCGCAACGTGTATTTCTTTTTGCTTAAAAAGAAATCGCGAGCAGGATGCCAACATTAAGACTGAAAATACACGTAGTTGGCGATCACAGGATTCGAACTTTCTTGTTCGCTACTGCCACCTTCTCCGTCAACTCTCGACGGATGCATTTCGCGTAGAAGAGAATTCGCGTTATAGCGAAGAGGTACTCCAGTTGTCAAAAGTGGTCTTTGCACGCGAGCCTTCTTATGTAGCATCTCAGTGCTAAAATTCCTTCATTTTGGCTTGAAATAGATCGCAAAAACATCACGAGATTAATAAAGCAACATTATCATTTATGAAGAACTGCAACGTTAAGCAAATAGTAGTTAACACAAAGCGAGTTTAAATTAACGCGCGCTTATAAGCACGTCAACAAGCCTGTTGCTGTACAGGCACATGGAGCATGCATACGCTTACACAAATTAACTAGTTTCACGTAGTAAACAATGCTGGCTCACAGTTCATGCACTGTGGCCACGAAACTGTAGCAGGTACTGTAATATAATGGCTCTAATATCTACCGCACGTTCATCTCCAAATATATACACACGAATCCGCGCTGACCAGCTGATCGGAAGGGATGTCTTGAAATTCTTACCCCTTAGTCACACGTCTCCGAAATGGCAAGCACACCCAGACAACACCCGACATCCTCAAGACGTCCTCGAGCGGTACAAACGTCCTCACGGTTTTCAAGACGTCCTCAGGACATCCTGAGAACGTCAGTCGCTGGATCATCCTAGAAACGTCCTTCCGAGGACTTATTGAGGACGAAGGATACAAAGTTAGAGGTAATATATACGTCCTCAATTTGAGTGCGTTTAAAAAAAAATAAATGAATGAAATGGCGGTAGTATACACAGTTCACGTTCACTGCTCAACTAAATTTCACATACAAATTATTACATGTAGTTGAGTAAGTTTAGGACATCTTTTAACTATAGTTTTGATCAAACAATTCTTCAATAAAACCAGGACGCACGACAATTATTATTAGTTTTATATTTGCGCAGTATTTTGAAATTCAGTTCCATTGGCAACATTCAATCTAGGTGGCGCAAGGTACCGCCTACTACAAGGTGTGCCGTTATATCAATTATCCATTCATCTGAGAGACTCAACCAAGCTAAGCCAGGGCAGAAACAGAAATAGCCTCGAGGTTGATGATGGCTTGATAATGTGGATGCTTGGGCTAGTTGGCAATTCATGCTTGGATGGAACAGCGCGGATACACTCACACTCACAGGCACACAAGAAGGAAACAGACTCGCCGCGCTGATTAACAACTCAGTGATATATTTCTTCTTCCTCATATCGTCATCTTCTCCTCCTTCGCCGTTAATGAGAACATTTAAATTTTTAAATACCAGAAACCAAATAGCCAATAAACATTAATAAATAAATAATAAATAAATAAATAAATGACAACTAAAAAGAAATAAAACTTGAAAAATTACAAGAAATAATTTTTTAAGTTTATTAATTGAATTATAATTTATTTTCTAAAAAACTAACTTTATTTTTTTTAATTTTCTTAGTTTTATTTATTTTTTAGCTGTCATTTATTTATTTATTATTTACTTATTAATGTTTATTGGCTATTTAGTTTCTTGTGTTTAAAAATTTAAAATGTTCTCATTAACGGCGAAGGAGAAGATGATGACGATTAGAGGAAGAAGAAATATATCACTGAGTTGTTAGTCAGCGCTGCGAGTCTGTATATCCGCGCTGTTCCGTGCAAATTGATGATGGCAGCAATGCAAGGCATGCAGTGACAAAGGTTAGTGTGTTTTTAAATGTAGTACTTCTTCGAAATGGCGGAAAGCAATGAACGGCAATTTCGGCGGGAAAGATGCCGGCGCGTAAACGAATGCTTCGAGCTTTTCAACTGTGCGAAAGTAAACTCGGTAGCAAGCAGGTATCTTCCTCTCACGAACATTAATTGTGATTTTTCTTTTAGACCATCAAAGTTTTCTGCAGTGACTTTCATCACAAATCAATGTTTTAGGAGCAGTGAAAGCAAATGTTGAGTGCGCAAACAAAGCTGACGTGGAGACCATCATCAAAGTATGGCTGCGCCACGCTAGAGAGAAACTGAAAAAGCTGCAGTCAAAGGCCGGAGATGTTCGACATAATGGTAAGTTTCTCACATTACCTGTTTTTATTATTAATGTTTAAAAAATTGTTTTTTTTTTTTGTAGATCCCGCTGACTATTCGGACAAGTGCTGGCCAAGATGCGAAGCCAGACTGCACGTCTGGCGCAGACATTGAAAAAAGTCATGTATAACATTTGCTCTCCAATAAAGTTTTTTTTTAAGAGTTACCTTTGTTTGCAAAAATGAATGGCGCGATCATGCTCATAGTTACAGGCTAAGAACATAGCGTAAGGAAATACAGAGAGGAGAAAGCCGACAGGATGCTGGAGGGGAGAGGTTTTCTTCTCTCTTCTTCAGCATTCCGCCAGCTTTCTTCCTCCTTCACTTGCCCTATGTTCTTAGCCTCTCACTGACTAGTAGTCTAGAATTAGTGTGTGAATTTCACTTTAAAATAGTGCACAACAATGCATTTTGTTTTCTGCAGGCAACTCTTGCAGGCTTTTTGAGGTACAAAATCCAGTTGGAGAAAACCTAGAAACAATAAAAATGAAAGCATCCTAACAGCTCAGTGAACAGCTGCGCCTGCAGTGCATTGTCCCAAAAATGTACTAGAAAAATCCTTGGCTGCCCTCCTGAGGACGTTCTGAGGATGTCCTGAGGCCGGACAATAGGACGTTTTTAGGATGTTTCCAGGATCATTTGAGGACATCTTCAGGACATCATAATTTCCTCAAAAGGTTGTCCTGAGTACATCCTGGGGATGTCCAAGTGTTGTCTGGGCACGAAAGGGAGCGAGGTTGTCACACACGTAAGGAACGCACGAGAGGAATAACTCAGTTGTTTTCACCAGCAGCAGGCCTCGACGTAGCTGAATGCAAATACAAAAAGAGCGTGATTCTTTCAAATGACGAAGACGTCTTCAAATTGTCCTTCTTTCCTACTGCAGCTTTGGTATGTATGCAGCAATTTACGCTTGAACTTTTGACACAGACACAAACATCAGAAGATGGAAGTTCACGGTACTATAGTCCACAAACGACCAAAACACAACGGTCCATGTGCCGAACACCACGAATGGTTGACGCAGCCTTTCTCCGAGCTGCTTGCCTTGGTGACGAATGTTGTAAAACTGCCAAAACTAAGAAGGCTCAGCGGGCGTAAATTTACCTCAAAAGTTCAAGGAAATGTTGTCTCAATCCGGACATTATCACACTGGAAACAGCACTTGTGATACACTTCTACAAACCCACACAAAAATGATGTTTCACGGCATATCCACGAGTACCGAGGCCAGTCAGATCGAACGGGTTTGGCGGGCTTGGGCACGAGCGCCGCAACGCGGCAGTGACTGGCAGCACGTCACTTCTTTCTCGGAGCTTGTCAACTTCTCCGTTCCAGTAGGGTGTATCTCAAAACCCATTCTCATTTGGTCCTTCTCGTTTGAGCCTTCTCATAAGATCCGAATCGTGTTTTTCGCAACTGGACCCATTCTCATTTCGCCCGTTCGCACTACGACTGAATGGCACTAGTTCGGCGTACTTCTAACGTCGTTATGCCTTCACGGCTTTGTTGATGAGCCTTTTCTTGCTTGGGCCCCCAACATACCATCAGATATATGTTATGTGTAGAGGTACGCACTAAGAATCGTACATTGGCGCCTGCTTTTCTTCCTCTACGCAAATGAGAAAAAAAACAACAAAACGAATAACATTTAATTTTTAAACTTTGATTGAACAGAAATAGCATACATAATAGCAGTGGTTCTCAACCATTGATGTTTCGCGGACCCCTTGTAGAAAGGCGGAGATGATGGAGGACCCCGTTCGGGGTGAGGGGAGTAGAAAGGTATAGGTTATTATTATAATGATTTAATAAATGGATGTAACTAATTGCTAGTGTGAAATGGACTTATCTCATTCACATACACACGAGAGTACTCTCCAGAAAATTGGAACGTGTTTCCTCAATGTGAAAAAAGACAACTAATATCGCCGTACCTGGCTGATGAGACAGGGCTTCGCAGAGACCCCTAGGAGGCCTTCGCGGACCTCCTTTTGAGAACCACTGCATTATAGAAGTGGTGGCGTTGTCCCAAGTCGAGAGACCTCAAACAACGTGACATTTCGGAATATGATCTGGCTGCGATAAATAGTTGGTTTGTTTTATTGCCAGCTAGTAGCTTTTCACGACGACCTCGACGCATGTTAAAATCCTTAGCAGAGAGAGTATTGCTGTAGTGTGGCATACACACACACACACAAATTATATCAATGTATTAATATTACCCTAAAAAGACGATTCAAGTGCGACGGGTCAAAAGGAGAAATTTTTGAGAATGGATGTTTTGAAAATTGCCAGGTGAAAACGGCGAAACGAGAACGGGCCCAAATGAGGAGGTTTGAAATGCGAAAGACGGAACGGGAAAGGACCAAATGCGACAGGTCCAAGAGAGAAGATCTTTTTGAGAATGGTTGTTTTGAGAAGGGCCAAGTGAGAAGACCTAAACGAGAACGGGCTGAACTGATAACCACCCGTTCCAGTAACGTTGGCACCGAGGGCATAGGCTCTCGTTTGGAATTAAACAGTTCACCGCTTCGCGTCGCGTGTTTCTGCAAGGTGGCTTTGTCGATTGGCTGAACAAGCGAAGGTGTTTCATGATGCCGTAAAGGGTTCAGATCGAACGCCCTCGCGGGGTGAGAGAGCTACGCACGAAAAAGGTTGAAATCAAGCAAATACTAAATCCGCTTTTCCGCGCAATGAAAAAAGTAAAACACAAGTAGAAAAACGTCTGCCCTCTGCTCCGGCACTTTGCTTCGACGTTAAAGGTTTTGAGTTCTTTTTTTATTTTGCCACGTCTAATGCGGGGTCCAACTTCAAAAGCATGTTCGAACCCGCTGTTGTGTTTACAAAATAGGGTCATTGTTGTCCCTAAAATTATCTTCGTCTTTGCAGATACTTCTTCGTTGCTTTACTAAAAAAAAGGTATTTAAAATTTCGCTAAACTTACTTAAAAAATGTGTCGAGTTACAGTTTAACGTTAGCAAAAAAAAAAAAAAAAAATAACGGGTTACCGTAACGGTATACAAGTATCACAATACAACATAAGACTGGTGAAACGCAACGTCACGCGTGAAATGAAAGTTAATTAGAACAAGACACATAACGCGAACTAAATGTCTCCCCGTGTCTCAAATGCTTTCGCTTTATAAAATAATTATTTGCTCTAAAGAAACCGTTCGAAAAATTAGAGGCGGGATTCCAACCCACGACACTTCGGTTGCGAGCTAGTCTCCACGCAACGCCCGCTTGGACGGCTTCGGGACGAGAGGAGTTTATAGGTTTATATGTCTCGCTATCGCGTTCCACTCTGAAACGCGAATCTAAAGCGTCCTCGTGTAATTTATATTTTAATGAAATTCAAATGAACCGCTTCGTCGCTTTACTGCAGTTATCTGAAACGGTGGCATGGGGAGTGGCAGAGGGGACAGAAAGGACAAAGAGAAGTATACAGAAAGGAGAGAGAGAGTTATATGTATAGAGAAAGGCTCGCTCCCCAAACTGATGAAAGCAGTGAGTCGAAAATCTGTTTTCGCTAATATGCAAAACGTACAGCGCTATCTAGTGGGGCGCATAAGAGCATGTTCTGTCTCACAAGTTGACTTCGACACTGGCGAAAAACAGGGCGTAGGAGCGAACTTCTGTAGAATCCGAGATAAATATCTTTTGAAAACCAGGGTGGGGCCTGCGCCCGCGGTTTTGCCGGCACTCAAAGCCAAATTTCGAGCTGAAGTGTACGTCGGCCATGTTGGTTGGTTGCGGGCGAGAAACCAGCGGCTGGCGGGGCGCCGAGCACGTACATTCGCAAGAAGAGCGTGAAACAATAGCAACTCTTAGCTCGCAGATGTGGGTGAGGGTCGACAACGGTGAGCAGTAGGCCTCGATTGTTACCGACAATGCAAAGAAATGGACGAACGGCAGAAGAGTCTCGATGTAACAAAGATAGAAGCGCACGGAGTGTTGCAAGACGTTCGAAGAATATCACATATCGCCTATTGCACTTATTTTCTTATGTACCACCTAGGATTAGAAACTTAGAGGGATACCGTTGTTTTAATTTAACGAATGTAAAGGGTACACCACTCATGTAGCGCATAAACGAAATACGCCCTCCAGGAAAATAAATGAAATGAAAAATGAATGAAATTTAATCTTAGGCTTTTCCACATGGATGGAGCAGATTTTTTTCCCGGAACGAACGAGTTACTCGCAACAGCACAATCCGGGGAGGCGCTCGAGGTTGGCTTGGGCCACGGGCTGTTCGCCGCCTATCTACAACGTTGAGCGCGATCCAAACCAACGCTTCTTTTTGCGGCTGTAGGTCGTGCGCGCCCCGGATGTGACGTATTTCGTGACGTCGCGGCGCTTCTTCGCTCCTTCCGGGCGCGCACAAAAAAGTTGGTTGATTTCAACTTCTTTCTCAACACGCACAAAAACGCGCGGTGACGTAGCAGGGCGCTTCTTTCTCCAGGCTAATCGGTGGAGGGCATGCTCCGCGTATCTTCACCGTCCTGGAGGCTGGCATAGCCAGCGGTCCAGCGCAACGGCGCAGCCGCCGCAGCCGAAGCAGATTATCTTCGCAGCTGCCAGTGAGTATGGCGGTATGGCCCGTATTGCTGCATCTATGAACTCCCCCCCCGTTTCCGACGCAAGGAAGGTGACCGAAAAGAAGGCTGCTGCGGACGCGCAGAGGCAAGAAGAAGCTGCGCAGAAGGCCACAGACGCTGCCGTCTTTGATGACCAAAGCAAGTGCCTTCAGTTGTTCGAGCTCGTCCAGAACTACCCTTGGCTGTACGGGAAGTGCGGGAAGCTTCGGCGCGACGACAAAGACAACCCGAGACGGGAGAACGTCTCGGAGGAGATCGCCCGTCTGTTCGACATCGTGCGCTGTAAGCGGGGTTTTGCATTCTCTGACGTCGTGTTTTCGCACTTTTTGTTGCGCGTATGGTTTACTTGATACGTGATGGTGTTGGGTTGTTTATTAACAATATTGAGAGAAAAAAAAATCATTCAAAAATTGACAGATGAAGACGGTAATATTTGTAAATACCGAAATATATTTTGTTCTTTTTTCACGTCTTTGCGTTGGCGGTTGTTTCAACCAAAAATGAGAAGGAAGGAAGATGATCACCGCGTCGGGCCTTTATTCCTCTTTTTGTTCACCCCACGAAAAAGTTCTTTCTCGCTTGTATGGAAAAGGCTGAACCCCATTTGTGTCCTTCAGACAATCGATCGTATTTATTTATAACTTTCGATTGAGCCAAGCATTTTAAAAATACTTCTCGAAACGAAATGACAAATTACAGTACCATACCGCTCAAAACAAGTTTTTACGATTCTTATTTTATAGATTTGTTCCAATTGGCCCACAAAGTATACATAGCATCGTACAGATAGCAGATGTTAGTGAGATCGGTATTAAATGTCTGTACTTAATTCACTGCTAAGTTGATGGGCACCGAAAGCTATGTACTCTCTGTCTTTAGATCAGTCAGTCGCCTGTCCCTCAGTGCCTGATCCACTCTATGCCCCTTGACTGCCCAGAGAGTATGACCACGCTGTATGCATGGCGACCTATTGTTGATTGTTCCTATGAGCATGTAGCTTCTACCGCCCTCTCAGCGTAGCAGTGAACAGACTATAGTCTTTTGTTTGATAGCTTAGCGAGCCATTTTTAAGTGCGGGACTAAATTTGTTGTGCAAGTGCTTGGGACATGCGTTTTGTGTGTTCTGCTCGTTGCCCACGAAGCATTACAATTGCCAATGGCGTTTTTGTCGTTTTTTTCACGATTCTGCATGAGTATATCATGCCTGTCATGTTTGTCCCACCACTAGAATCATCATATTTCTCTCCAGACGACATCTGATAGACAAAGTGGAAGTACCTGAGGGACAAGTATGCCTAGGAGGCGGCCAAGTTGGCAGAAACGGAGCGCGGCGGCTGTGGAACCTCGGACGTCTACAAGCTAAAGTGGATCTACTTTGGCAGCTTGCGCTTCCTGCCTGTGCCAGTCAAGAAGCCACAGTTTCGCGAAAGTACACTTTTCATATTTTTCATTCGTATGCAACTACATGGTCCTTTTTGTCAATTTGCAGGTCTGAGCCTACAGGAACATCAGAAAGCCAGTCCAGCACTGAAACTGGAGGTAAGATAGCATGCAATGTATTGCCATGCCTCCTCATCATTATATTAGTGGGCTTATAGTCACGTTTCCAGGTGTCTTTCACAAGTGCTGTCATATGCAATAAAACTTGAACTCTTCTGGTGAATTATAGGAGTGACTCCATCATGCAGCCAGTCACCTGGATGCACCGCAGGTACAACCAAGCCAACCGATGACCAAGATCCCGTGGTGATTATTTGCCTGTCTTGACTTTTTTTCCGGTCTTTCAGACTAATGAGCATGGGCTGTAGCTTACAAAAGCTATTTCTTTTTGTTTTCTTGTGTTCCTCTATACAGTGGTTTCAGCTTGTGGCAGTTCCTTTGGCGTTAAAGCTGTCATTAGCCCCCCCCCCCCCTCCCCCAATAGCTGTTTTTTTTGGATAACTCTTATCTCTTAAATACTGGCGCACTGGCTAACCACCTAAATGAGGGGTCGGCCCCTGGCACAGTGTGCATGTGCAGTCGCTGGGCCGAAGAGAACATTTTTCGGTTCGTGTTTTTTGTACAAGGATAGCCATCATAGCTTTCCGATTTTGGTTCGGTCTGATATTACTGGTTGATGTTTCACTTCGAACTGGAAGCTGAGAATCTCGCCGATGGAAAAGCTTTAGAGCTTTATCTTAACTATTCCGATAGTGCGGTATACTTCATTTCAGCAACAGAGCAAGAAATGTGACAGCCCTCCGCAAGATGATTGCAACCTCGGTCACTATGCTGGCGCATGCCTCGTTCTGGCAGTCATTGGCTGGCCGGGCCATTGATTTAACTGTTAAGCAAAGTTATGTTGAAACGGATTGTGATGAGTCTAATCACTCACTTTGCTTGTTGCAAAAACACCGGTAACAAAAACTTTTCAAACTTGGAGTATTGCGTAATTTGAGGGAGGAAGATTCAAGCAACATCTATCTTTCAGAAATAAAATCAGACAGACTTCTGGCAAGTTCAAGATATTTATCCAGTGGGGCTTGCTCATCTTTAAGTGGATTCTTGTTTGCAGTGTTTTTTGATGATGAGTAAGAGGACTCGTTCTGTTAATTTCACATTGGCTTCCTATGTTGGTGTTTTCAAATCTTAAAAGAACACTGACGCTCGCTGTGTAAACGGATGTTTTCGAGGATGAAGCACACATAGTCACACATGCTTTTGCAAATGACAAAGACGGATAAAGAGCTCTACACCTCTGCGTGACTTTTAATCAGTACATTAAACTTGCATGCTTGCATCTTGGCGGGCAATATTGAAATATAAATTGTGTATTGAGAAGGGGCTTTCAAGTGCTCTGTAGGCTAAGTTTTAGAAATAAACGCAGTGCTAAAGCATTGAGGCTTAAATAGCCTTTTCTTGATAATTGCAGATACTTTTAAGCGTGTCTCAGCAAACCCTTACAGATGCACACAGACACACCTGTTTACCGTCTGGCCCAACCCCATTTTCACTTCGCGTCTCCTCCGCCAGCTGCTTCAAAGGGTTGCTGAGCCCTGATATAGACTGCTTAGCTTAAATTGGCAGTGGCAAATGCATTTCCGGGACCCAACATCACCCTTCGAGGTCTCGGCTGCTTTCTTGGCTGCACAGCGTGGAGCAGAGAGTGCGCATCCACCGAGGCCAACCCCTGCGGATGTGGGGGAAGTGACCGAGCCCCCTGCTGCACCCGACATGTGCCTCGGCCTGCTGGTGTTCGGGCAGTAAAGCGAAAGGTCCGTGGATGGTGAAAACACACGAATGGAGCGGGTCCTGAGAGCAGCCGCTGCTAGCCTGAGGTTTTCAGACTGCCCTCCAGATCGTCATCTGGCTGGAGCACTGTGCTCTTCAGATTCGTGTGCTGCAGCGCGATATGGATCTTCATTGTTCACAGCTGTATTGGGTCTGAGTGTTTGCCTTAAATTGCATGCGCTCATGTTCCCTGACAATGTCTAGGCACTTCAGTTGCAGGCGTTTTTTGGTAGCAGCATCGGTTTAGTAAGCTTGGGTACTCTTGCCGAGCAACTGTGTAAGAGAACTGATCACTCTGTCGACTGCTCAGTTCCGTATTGTGTGTCTAATGCTTGTTTTTTTTTTTTGTTTCTTTTTGTGTGTATTCTGCAGCATTTTGGTGTTCAATTTGCTGCCAAGGTGCTGGGTAGACCGGGAAGCCAAGGGCCGCAGACTACTGCTGAACCGCCTGCTGGCGAGCAGAAAGGAGGCGAAAAAAAAATGTGCGGCAGATGGCTGACGTCCTCCTCATCAACCCACATGTAAGTTGTGCATTTTATCCGAAATCCAGTAGAATTGGGTGGGGTCCACTTGTCTTTTTATGGTGTCTGCAGTCTAAATAGATATTATTCTCGTTATGAAGTGTCGTGTCTTGTGGCATATCGAGGGGCCTATTTATAAGGATTGAGTTCCACACAAGAAAGTGGATGCAAGTATATGCAAGAGTGTGAGCTCCTTTTCCAGGAAGCGTTCCAAATGCCACGAATTCCGAATTATCGCAATGCTGAAATTATTCTACGTCAGGCGTACCTCAACTGGGGTATGCCTCATATAGGAATGCAGAGACAAAAAGTCAAAATGCCGAAACGTAGGGAACCGTTGTATCTCAATTTATAGCATAACATATCTGCGAACGATAAAAAGAAAATCTGGAACAGTGTCACAGATTAATCCTAATCAGGGCACGGCCACCACGGCGGCATGATTTTCCAAACTGGTAGTTGTCCTCCCACCATCGCAGCAGATCGGAAGCTTCTTGCAGGAAGAGTGGCTTCAAGGACGCATAAGCATCTCATACTTCTTTGGCGGGCAAGAACGAAAAGGCTGCAAGCTGCGTCACCTTGAGGGCAAAGCCATCTACATAATTTTTGTAAAGCACTACCAGTTCTAGGTGCTGCACTCCTCCATACTGATCGGCACAAGTGGAACAGGAACTGTGCACATCCGACAACGGGAGCAGCGACCGAATACAGTTTGATTGCTGCCAATTCGAAATCTGTACTTATGGTCTTCAGATTTAGTGCAAGTCCAAGATCTGCAGCAAAGTTCAATACTTCTTCAAAGAGCGCCTCGCACGCCGTCTTCGTTTGTCGAGTCACGAGGCAGTAAACAAAAGGGAACACATGGCCATGAAAATTACCGTGAATTGTGTATAACTGTCTGAAGGTCAGCAACACAGTCTTAAATGCACCATCCATGAGCCACATTGGAGTGTCATTCAATTCCGTCAAGTTTCTGTCGGTGAAAAAAAATTAACAAGAGTTGAGCTCTGCCTGCGATAGTCGCCCCCGCAGAAACTCCCAACCATCCAAAGTTGTTCTTAACTCGCCCTCGAATATGAGTACATGTACAGTGTACGGACTGCCTACTTGTGTGGGCAGTCTGCTTTAGTTTTCATATGACATGACGCATACTGTAAAATGTCGGCCAAACGCCCACTGAAAATTCTGAGATAATCATAAAAAATAGGAGATGGGCGCTTGTCCGGTCATCAATTCTACATATCAATGTACTGTGCATATTTGCTCAGATCTTACAAATTTGGGTATGGGCGATTAATGTGGTATGGGTGGGTGCACGGTATTCTATGGTATATACCAAGGTCGGCCGAACCGCGGCTCGCGAGTCGCATGCGGCTTTTTGCTGGTCCAACTGCGGCTCACAAATCCCTCTTAAGGGGGATCACCTGTTGTATGTTTGTTTCGTTTCAGGTAGGATTATACATGCTTGATTGAAAAGGGTATTTACACCTTGTCAACTTTGCTATTTCTAATGGGATAATTGTTCATGTTTGTTTCATGCAGCCCGTCTTCCTGAATCGAGAAAGGGGCCCAAAAAGGGAATACTCCGCGGCAGATGGGTATCACGTCCGCCGTATCTTTGGGGTCCGCAAGATGAGCAAGCTCATCAAGCTCCAGGTCAGGAAGAAGCTCGCAGCACAGTGGATTTGTGTCAGACACTGCCTGGTGCTACCACAAATCCACTCGTGCAGCCACTGCACACTCGTGCAGCCACTGCAGGACAAGAGGCCACAACTTCCTGAACTTCATCCGCCACCAATAACAATGGTAAGCTGTGCGCAACTGCATTTAGCTTCGAAAAAAAAAAACGCAGTGTCTTTTATGTTGTCCCTAGGACGACTTGAAGGCGAAATCCCAAGCACCGATGCATTAAAGACAGACACATGAATTACGGATGTGGCGGCACCCCTCCGCTTGTGGCGGCACTGCGTTGAACTACTGAATGAAAGGTTGCTGGTTCAATGCCAGCCGAGGGACGTGGGCTCAAAGTCTTTTTCGGAGGAATATTAATATTTGCAGTTGTCACATAAACGTTTTGGTACCTTTCGTACTGTCGACGTTTTTTTTCTCAAGGACCGAACGATGAAACATTAAAGGTTTTGGCCTTAATAATTGCACATATTGTATTTCGGATTCCAGAAAGCCATAACGTTTATGCAGTCTTCGAGATTAGATTGTTTACTTGGTGAACACCATGCTAGGCCACCTGTGGTTTCTTTTGTATGCTTGTCTAAAGAAACGGTTTGATGAAGTATTGAAACCATAGTCAGCACCATGAATTCATTCAGTACATTAGTAATGGCAAAGTGTGCCTACTGGTTAAAGAAGGATTCCTTGTTTTCAGACAAACTCGAAAAAATTAAAAAATTACCAGCCGGTAAAGATCCGTCAGATTGTATTTCTTCAATAAATTACGATACGGAAGGTTATACATGGCCAAAAAATGAAACCACTGGGTGACATTTTTTTTTTCGCAAGACAACTCAATACAGACTCTGACTTCCCCAAAAAAGATCTATGGCTTTCCTTTTAAAAATATCGACCAGTTAAAGAAAAGGGGAATTATTTTTCTAATTTCTGCTGAGGACAAATCTTTGATTTATTTCTGGGACAGTTGAAAAGCTAAGTAAGCCAAGACCTGAATTTTCCAAAAACTACTAAACTCTGAAGACATGAAACCCTACTTATGCCCGTGTTTCACCAGAGCGACAGACAGAAACAAAGGACAGCGATAAGCCTCAAACCAATGCAGCATGCTCGCGATGGCACCTTTGGCAGGCGTTTAGTCGTTCGGTGCACGTGAAGTAGGCACGAGCAATTGCAAGCTTGCTGAAGATACCCTCGCGTGCATGATACTCGTGTTTGAGCATAGCCTCCATTATTATACAAAGCCTGTCAAATCGCGAAAGACTCTGGTTTGAGGCTTGCCGCTGTCTTTTGTCTCTGCCTGTCGCTTTAGTAGGGCTCGGGCATTATAAAGGAATACATTTCTTTTTGAGTGACATCCCAAACCCTCTCTTCTCTTCATGCAGCCAACAAGCCATCGACTGCCCGCCAACAACCCGATTTTTGCGGTGCCGGACCTGCCCGATAGAGTGACTGGGGAAGGATTGTAACAATGTTAGCTTAGAGGATTTGATACACAAAGACTGCTGGACAGTACATGGCAGCCCCGTTGCTGTACATTGTTCTGCAAGCCTTGTGTCGCACGTCCTTTATAATGGTAATGTTACTTATCATTCACAGTCAAAACCTTCTCAAACAACCTTTTTAAAGGCCAACCGTATCCGTTTTCGAGATGCCCACTTATGGAAGCTGCCTCCCATGTCTCGGAAACTTTATAGTTGAAACCATTAAAGAAAAGTGTCCAAATTACCTGGAATATGCCAAGATCTACCTAACATCGCTTTTACTGTGCACTACCTTTGCAGAACAATCTGCATAGTGGTGGAACCACAGAAAAATATAACATCTTTTATGTATGGATGCTACAAACTTTAAGGAGCCTTTAAGTTCAGACACAAAACAGAGAAGTTAGAGAGGTACAAACTTTTTACCATTTATTACGTTGTAAGCGCAATGTTTCACCTCAGTGTCATTGAAATATAAAATGTGCCTACAATTTAAACATAGCAACACATTTCGCTCATCTTAATCACGCATCAAGCTATTTTATACCGAATAGAGCTGCATGGTCAGCTGCCCCAGGACAAGTTTGTGTGCACTCTGCAGTCTTTCTAATCTCCAAGAAATGCCTCGCACTTCAATCATTACATGAACCCAAACGCCAAGGCACGGTAAACTTACCAGAAAGTAACTGTATGGAAAAGTCTTTATTCCGTGCTGGTCTTGGGGAATGAAAGGGGGGGGGGGGAGCACAATTACGTCGCGGCAAGACTTTTAGCTGAACCTCCATGCCTGTTGGTTTGCGGGTGCAAGCGTCAAGTCTACCAAAATGGACTTCCGGATCATTTGTTGTGCGACGAACATTGCTCGCACTGCTAACTTTTAGTCAAGGCAACAAATTCTTGGCCACAGTGTGTACAGCAATGATGCTCGATAAAGATATGGATCTCCATTGTGATAAACAACTGCCATCTACCAATCGGCAGACGCATTCTCTAGCAGTCAGGCTATGCCGAGAGCCCCAGGCCCGTACCTGCAAAATACACATAAAAAGAAACGAAGAGAAGCAAGCATTAGACAGACAATACGGAACTGAGCAGTCGACGAAGTGCTCAGTTCTCTTACTCAGTTACTCGCAAGAGTAAAGGCCCGTTCACACTCTTGCGACCGACTTCGACCGAGAGAGACCGGACAGGTTTTTAAGCCTTTTGCGACTTCTTAGGACCGGATGCGATGCAGCGGAGCTAGTCCTAAGAAGTCGCAAGAGGCTTAAAATCCGGTCTGGTCTCTCTCGGTCGAAGTCGGTCGCAAGAGTGTGGACGGGTCTTAACCCAAGCTGACTAAACCCGTGCTGCTACCAAGAAACGGCTGCAACTGAAGTGCCCAGACATTGTCAGGGAACATGAGCGCATGCATTTTAAAGCAAACCTCAGGCCCGATACAGCTGTGGTCGAGTGAAATCCCCGTCGCGCTGCAGCACACGAATCTCCGAATAGCAGAGTGCCTCGGCGAGGTAAGGAATGAACACAAAGAAAAAAAAAACTCATCTGAAACTGTCAACCCGACACTCACAGGGAAGCTGGCAATCTCTTTACACGCGTGCAAAACAAACATTATTCCTGACTTACCTGCAAGCACCCTCAGACCCACAACCAAGAGATGCGGCTAGAAAAGTAAGCATGCCATGTGGCTCAAGACAGCTGTGAGCTAGGAACACCCTCAACGCTTTCAGCAACGAGCCAAGCGAAGAAGCACAGTGCCTCGGCCAGCTGGTGTTATGCAGTGAAAAGAGAACACCAGACAGCTAGTGTAGCGAGTATACCTGCGGTGTTCACGTGCAAGCAGCCTTTAAACCCATGTGATAGTACCTGGTAGTACACACCGCTAAAGGCAAAGACAACGCTTGTCCTCGTCTCGCACGCCGTCGCGAGAGCGGGGGCAGTGGGAAGCAAAGTACCTTCATGTAGTCAGCCAGGTGTTTAGACGTATAAACCTTGTGAATTTGCCATCTCACGAAAGTACAGTGCCTTATTTCACCGAGATGGTGAACGCTTCACGTTAATATTTATGCGGTGGTACATATGATGAAAAATATACTAAACATACCAAATAAAAGCTAGCATAACTTACCTGGCTCTTGACATACGGAAGGACTCGAAGAAGTCCCGGCCGTCGGGGTCCTGGTAAATCTGTCGCACAGTGGTAGCGTACGATCGTCGAGCGTCTTTCTAGACCTCAACAGCGTGCAGATTGCCCTTCGCTCCTTCTTCCTGATACTCAAGTACTGCTCACATGCAGCCGCAAAAGCAGTCAGCCGAGTCATGTTGACGGTTCTTGCATTGCTCACGTGCTACCTTACCACACAAAGGTTCATTAGCTCAACAATCCCAACTTCGTACGTGGGATCCTCACGAAGCGCCATCACGAAAGCAAAGGAATGAAGACGGGGACGTCGCCAACGGCGCAACCAGCGAAACGATCCCACAGATTAATTTCCATTGGACACTCGCTCGGGGCCAAAGCTGCATTTTGATTGGTCGCCATTTCACCGCCAGAAAGCGCTCGTGCCTGCGTGCGCGCGTGCGCGCTTGCTCCGAAGCTGGCACCGTCCAAACCAAACCGCACGGTTCTGACTCAGAAATCGCGCCGGAAACAGCAAAAACGTCACAAAATACGTCACATCCGGGGCGCGCACGACCTACAGCCGCAAAAAGACGCGTTGGTTTGGATCGCGCTTTACTGGAGCAAGCTCAGTTTCACAGCTCCGCCTGCGACCTGGCCTCAGTGGCGGTCACGAGAACTAGCAGCGCTGCAGTCGAGTCTTGCTTCCGGATTGTCTAGCAATACATGAGCTTGGTGAAGTTGTTGATTCATACTAACACTTCAAAGCGCAAGTAAACAGACGCACGCAAAAATAAATTTCAAACACTCAAAAAAAGAACACTCACCATGCGCTGACTCCTCTGATCTTTGTCGTGTATTACAGTTCATCTTAATAACTTCTTTTTTTTTTTTTGCTATAATACACATAAAAGTAAAATAAAAAAAAGAAGAGAAGAAAAAGAAAAGGATTTTCTCAAAGCAGTGGTACCAGACAATGCGCGAGACAGGGAAGCAATACCCGCTGCAGCGCCGCTAGTTCTCGTGACCGCCACCTGGGCCACTCGCCTCTGCAGGCGAGAATAGGGAGCTGCGAAACCGAGCTTGCTCCAGTAACGTTGCCTACCTTGCCTAAAGTCACTGGATCCAGGAAAAGTAGGGCCAAGCTCCAAGTATGATCGCCAATTTGGTTTTATAAAATAAGAAACTTTTCCTTGACCTCTTTATTCTTGGTGACCCAAACTAAATTCGCTGGTTACGGGATACTTTATAGACGCTTTGCAGCAGCTGTGCATGGACGCCGCCATAACTGACCTTCAGTTTTTGTTTCCTCTTATTTCGTTTATTTCACTTCATCTTTACCATAGCAGGCCAGGTTATTGCCACATTAGATTCAACTGTGTCCTTTTCTAAAGCATACGCCTTTGTAGAGAATCGTCAACTACCGTTTCAGTTGCTCGGCATCTTGGTAAAACAAAAGAAGGTCAGCATTGGCGGCTGTAATTTGGCGCGTGTGTAAAGCGTCCATAATGCTTCTCTTGTATACCGCGACCTTGCTATCCACACACCGGCAAAACAAGCGCGAATCTTCCTAGCGCCGTCACATGCGGTGTCGCTGCTTGGAAGCCTCGAAAAATAATTTATCTTCTTTACTTAAAATACATAAGAAAAACTATATAATGATAAGAGGTCCGTGAAGATGAGCATGATTGATATTTGATTGTTTTCACAGTGAAAAGACGATTATATCGGCGAGAAACACATTCAGTACAATGGGGCTTCATGGCGATCTGGTTATGTGGACTAGAATACGGGATAGTGTTTAGACCGACGCGATTCGACATAGGGAACTTGTGAGGCTGCGCGTGTAGACAAGAATCACGGCGCTGCATTCGGCAGGGCAGCAGAAAGTCATCACAGTCCGCACGTGCCGCCGCAGGTGCGTGTGAACGGGTTGCACGCGCCAAACCATTACCCTACTCACCCTACGCCGATGTGCCGGTGTCGACACGTATCACGATCTACACCCCACGCCTCACGCGAGCCGCGCCTGTCCCAACTCTGCTCCGTATTCTGGTACACTGTTAACTTGGTGCGACGTACTGGTTTAGAACGACCGTGCTGAAGCTTCGAAGATATCAACGGACCAAAATGACGATTGCCATGGCAACGAAGGCCTATCAGCCAATAACGTTGTAACGTTTTAAACACCTGTACGTTGGGATCTGTTTGTGTTCGGCTAGCAGACAGGTAAGACGATGGCGCTACATTCCCGGGATCCATCAACTTTAAACTAGGCGAACTAGTTTTTGTTCGCTCAGCTATTAGCCCCGAGAGCGAACACAGGCGTCGCTGCGGTCGCCGTGCCCTGGTTGGGTGAGGTGCGTCGTGACGTCAGGGGAAGGACTCCGCTTCGCAATCTCCCATCCTGCTTGCTTCCCTGCCTCGGTTTCCTGGTTCGGCCCTTGTGTGCCGCAAGTACTTCGACGAGCGGTACCTTGTTTACCTGGTGCACAAGACGCTGTGTTAGGCCGATACCGACGTGCCTCCGTGTCTTCTATGAGCGTGCTTGTCACTTTTACCTTTCTAATTGGGTTAAAATCCCGAAAGCTACCCGCGGAAGCAATTCCGCTGATGAACCTCCCTGAAGGTCACCATGGCAGAAGGCAATCATTCGAGGGGTTGGTGAAGCGGCGGCGTAAGTGTTTCAGACACTGGAAACCCGTTCTTTGTATGTTCATAATTTAGGAGAGTATTACATACCGACTTGCAGACATTTCAAATGGCATTTATATCAAAGGCCTTTGGGCGGTCGGCGAATTAGCTCGTGAACCGGAATCTGCGCGTGCTATAATCTGAAGGCGTAGGTTCGCAGATAACTTAAAGGCCATTGGTCGGAAGGCCTTTAAAATACTCGTGGATAAAGGTTTTTTTTTATACAAATTCAGATTCTTCATGAATTAACGATATAGTTCCTACAAATATGCAGGCATTTTTTTAATTTTTGAGAACAGGCACATTTACGGGAAATTAGTTTCTAAGGTAGCAGGAAAACGGTCTAACTATCCCCGTTGCCTGCATGGGATCCATTGAACTGCCAAAAATATGCACAAAAATAGTACTGCACTTTTGAGTTTTTACACGTCTTCCTGACATTCTTCCATTATTCAAGCCTTGCTTACTCGGAAAACACACCGTTTAGTATGAAGTGTTATGTCAAATTAAAAGAGACACTGCTGCAGGTCCCCAAAAGCTTCATCAGCCTCCATACTCCATACAACTGGACTCTCTGAAAATTGAAGAAAACAGCAGGAACAGCGAGCATTCGAACGGATGTCTAGTGGCAGATGCAGTATATACTATAAAAAGTCGGTTGCAAGCTAAGAAAAAACCGGAAATGCCTCTCAGAGGAAAATGTAATCCTACGCCGAGAAACGCAAGCCAATCGTTTTTATGACGTCACGATTCCGTGCACCAATCGCGATCCTTCTGAAAAAAAAAAAAAAAAAAAAAGCTCAACATGGCTGCTGGCCTTAGCAACGCGACGCTAGTTTCTCGTGACAATTATTCTGCTTTTTTGCACCGTGTTTTACGTGCCCGAGGTTACGCCACGAAATCTTAATGGTATCGGCTTGCGTTTGCAGCAGTTTTTGCGCGACAACGTGAGAATCCAGCGACGCTATCGCCAACGATAATTTCGAAGCGGGCGCGAGGCTTAGCACTGCTGAGAGGTGAGAAGACGGTATGTTAGACAGTATCTTGGACAGAAAATGAATTGAGAAAACGGTACATTGGACATTACTTTCTTTCTTTACTAAACAGCTATTTCGTTGACAAAAACGTATTCTAACTTATTTAAATGTCCTGAATGAATTAAATAAATATTGTAGTAGTTTAAGACACGTTTCCTGAAGGAAGAAAAAGCAACGTTGCTAGCGAACTACTTTCTCGACGGCGGAGGCACTTCAGATGGGCGCAATGCGCTTGTGAGTGGAGCTAAAAGATTGTTCTCAGGTTGCATCCGACTATATAATATATAGTCGGATATATATATAATATAATATATATAATATATAATATAATAGCAGAACATGTGGAACTAGTGAAGGGTGACAGTTTGTGTCTTATCTTCTGGTGTTTTAGCTTCAAGGCAATTTGATTTAGCTAAGATCTCAATTTAGAGCCTAACGAACAAATAGCGGGCTAGACACATTCACGTACGTTTATTGCATATTACTTGAGTGATATAATAAACAAGTCCACAGACACCATCAGTAAAGTCCATTGAAATACTATCCGAATTAAGCAAAGGTCAAATGCGAGCAATATGGACAGATATAAACAAATAACTGGTATATGCTTGTGTTCTTTCTTTACTTCACCCCTGTACTTGGGCTGTCTCACTTGTGATTCTCTTTCCATAGCCAAGACTCTAGACATTTAACATGTCGCGCGAGCGGAATGAAGCTTTTCTGCTTCGGCGTTTTCCTTTAAAAACAAAGATACAAAAAAAGAGGCTAGTATGCATAACAGGCCAATTCATTCAGACTATCAGGGGCATTGATTGTGTGAGATTTGACTCTATAGCGACGCTTCTGCAATTGTGGCCATATTTCTTCATTTGGATATACCAGCTGCGATTGATCCGTTGTCAACCATGCGTGAAAGCTTCGCCTGCAGCCACAGGCTATACCTCAATAAAGCCACATATGAAAATTTATACTTCCTACGAAAGACACGCACAAAACGAAAGCGCCGAAAGCTATTTCGTCACAGCCTCCACAGGGCGAGCGGAGCGAATCAGGCATAAATTCTGTCCTCGCCGTAACGTCACCCCGGTTCGCCGTAAAAGGGCACCACGCGAACTTCTCGGGGCTAATAGTAAGTTACAGGTCAGATAGGTAGCGGCAAGTGCCCCTCAGAGGGAATTCTATATGCCCCAGCCACCTCCGCACCCAATAGCGTCCCCTCGTTTCCGTGACGTCGCGGCAAACGCTCGAGGAGTGTCTTGCCTTCCTGTACATATTTGTTTTTTCTTTCGACTTTGACTTAGCGTTGTGGAAGGCACGAGAGGGAGATTACAGTTGTCCGCCTCCGATGGAAACAAATACGACTTTCCGGGATTACATTTTCCCCTTCGATGGATACAAAGGCTGCCTTCAAGGGCTCGGTTCCCCCTCCAATGAATACAAAGGTCGCTTTCTTAAAAACTGGGATCGGAGATATTGGCATCACTCTGTAGCCAATATCTATCCACTGAAGCGGAACAAGGAGCGTTTCCAGGGAACTCTTCTTTCGACTGCGGAGGGATTTGAAACGGGCGCATCACACTTGTGGGTGGAGCTTCTCCTACCTTCTTGACTTGTAACCGATTATAGCCCGCCATCCGCCGCTACCGGCAGGGCCCAACCACTGATGTCTATTGTAGTAGGTTGCATCACGGATGGAGACTTTTTTTTCTAGATTGGAGTGTAAATAGTGGCGGCCATTGTTTGACACGAGCAAAATGCATTGAGCCCCATTGAAACGACGTGAAAAGGACAGATTGTTCTAATTTGGATTATATTTTAAACTTTCGTACTTTGATGAAGTGTTCCAGGAATGGTAAGAAATTTTTTTTTTTATGTGAATACAATATACCTGCACTGAAGTTTAAGGGGAAACAACTGTTCTATTCTCCGCTGACTTACGCAAGGGGCCCCACGAGAAACCAGTGGAAGCCACGCCGTCATGCATGAAGGCAGAAAGGGTTGGCTCAATGCGATACTTAGTTTAAATTGTTCACCTAGAAAGCGTTGCAGATTGCGTTTAAGGCATCATTTTCGCTTCCAAATTAAAGCGAGCGATATCCAATGAAAACTAAATTAATCAAAAAAAAGAAAACTCAAATCAAAAGTTTGGAAACAAAGAGTTCCCAACGTTTCGGGGTCGACTTGTCGCCTTCTTGAGGGGTGACTAAAAATGGAATGAGACAGCGCGAGCTTCGACCTCTCCTTCCTCTTCTACCGAGGTGATATTTTGTGAACCTGACGCAGGCCACGAGGGATCTGTTAATGTTCCTCGGTGTGTTCTGGATATGCCACGACTCCAAGAACAAGCGTTTTCGAATATGTGTCTCCGTGTCTATCACGAGCGCGTTTCCAAAGTCGATCCGATGATCAAATACCTCACAATGTTCCGCGACGGCGCTACGCTCGCGATCGAAATTGCGCACATCGGTCTGGTGCTGGCGCATGCGTTCGGGAAAAGATTTAGTTTCACCGATGTATGCGGCGGGGCACTCTGCACATGGTATCTTATAGACCAAAGCAGACAGTTTTCTGTCGAAGATGTTTACTTTCAAAAAATATATTATTGCTCCCGAAAATAACTTATACTTTTCAAAAACATACTCAAAAGACACCGTGCGCGTGTTTCGAGTTATTTTAAGATAAAGCGTGGTTTTTGGGGCGTAACGACAACGATTCGGAACAGTCGAGAAGACCAATTCCGTTAAAGGATGTAGACGACTCAGATTCTTATGTAGTCGGTGCAAGAACTGCACTAAAAATCGGGAGGTCTGCTTCTACGCAAAGCACTTAGAAGGGCCAAAACATGCAATCTACACAGGGCGCTCAGCGAATGACTTACCTGATCATATTATTAACCTCCCCCTCCCCCTCCCCCCCCTCCCCAGAAAAAAAAGGAAAAAAAAAGTCTGCTCTGGGGAATGGAGCACGATGAAGTCCTTCTGTGTGCTTTGCGGGAGAGCAGACACTCCAGATTTCTTAGACTGTAGAATGGTCATGCTGACAGAAACCGTGGAACCCAAAATCTGTTGTCAATGAGGTGTGCACATGCTACATGCCTGTATGTAATATCACATGACGTCATAAGATAACATGACTCCGCCTTCAGATGACGTCATGGTTCCGCATGACCCCGCGGTGTGGCATAACGCCACACGAAGTCATTGGGCGCGTACAGTGGAGACTCCATGACTCCGACTCGAGTCGCTCCGAGAGAGCCTCCACTAAACGGGCCTTTAGAGCACCTCCGGATGCAGTCTGTGCCCTCTATGTGAATTTCCGGTTTTCGCCTTTCCGTTTGCTTTTCTTGGGGAACAATGCATGACTGCCGGCACGCCTACAGAGCAGAACACGGAAGACGCTAATCTTGCGCTGCATCTGTTCAAGCGTAAGCTTATTCCTTTGTTTGCTCTTTAAGGCTGCGGTCCCACGGCAGCCATCTTGAACAAGGCGTTAGTTCAACCAATAGATGGCGACACGCACCCGTGGGGTGGCCGAAACATTGGTTCACAGTGGGATGGCTCGAGCACCATCACGTTCCCCTCGTGGCCTTGCTCGCACCGCTGCCAGCTGTGCTCAGCTAGCTCAAGTAGCGTGGCCCATCAAACGGATGTATGCGATAATGTCCGGCTGGGTATAAATTGTTCTCTGATATAGGAGGTATTCACTGGACACCATATTTGAGGGCGATGTTTAGAGCGCATGCTCAGAACGAGCTCACATTAATAGCCTGCTAAGACCGGCAACCTTGAGGGTGCTAAATGCACGCTCCATAAGGACTGGGGAAGCTCGCCGTCAGCACGCGCTCAGCAGCAGCGCACACGGATATGGCCGCCAGTGAATACTCCCTATAGGGACATACTAAAGCCCCTCGATGTGTTTGCGCTTGTCTTGCAAGTAGCGTCAAATGCGCGAGTGCACGAGGCCCATGTCTCGAGCGGCCCTTGGAAGCAAATGGCGGCGCAGCACTGAAATGAACGGGCCTTGGAAGCGAATGGCGGCGGAGCACCTGCTCAAGGCACGTGTCTCGCGCGCTTCCACAACAATGGTTGGCGGTACTTGTAAAAAACACTTTTATCGAGGGGCTTTAGGACATACGGTTCGGCGGTTGAAACGGGCTTTCGCAATAAATCTTACCAAGAAGCAATCAAATGTTGATTGACGTGTAAATATTCTATCAATGAAAATTTCCTCTGCAGGAATGCGCGCTCAGTAGACTCAACCAGTGGAAGCGGACGTCAAGTAAACTGCTTCGCGATTTACGGTACTTACCTCACCATTTTAATGACGGCTCAAATAACGTCACGAAATATTGTGTTTCACGGGGTCCGGAAGATGTTGTAAAGGTTGTTACATTATAGTTGCCGGAAAACAAACGCCGTTGCAATATTTTCGGAAGTACCGACACACATAATGTTGTAAGTACAGCTTAGGAAAACCATCAGAAGAAATAGGAAGACGTTTATTTGCAATGAAGACGCTATGAATAAACAGCGTTTAGCGACGGCAAGATATGAGCGTTCGGGAATTTATAAGTTGACGTGATTGCTAACTATGGACATGCGAACAATGAAGACCAGTTCTGTCGGGAGATGGTGTTGCGGTGATGACATGATATCGGACGACTCATGGCAGACGAACAAGCAAGTTTCCTCTCAGCGAATGGTAAGTGTCGAGTGTCAAGCACAATACGTGGCTACCGACGTTGTCGACGTTTCGAACACTTACAGCTTTCGACAAAAGTCCTGGCACCTGGGCTAACTTTGTGGAGAGACTCGAAGTCTTCCTTGAGTCCTACGCCATCATGAACAGTAACTGAAAACGATCCACTATTCAATCGCGGGGTGGCGAAACGTATCCGCATCTACGGAGTCATGGGCGATACGTGCTCTAAGTGTCTGGAAGTTTACACGATGCCTGCCACGACGTCCAAACACGTCATTGACGTTCTACGGTCTCTTTTACCTATTTTTGCCCTACCGAAAATACTTTTCTCTAATAACGCGCTAAATTTTTCTTAAAAAAAAATAAACAAGTTTGTGAAGAAAAAAAAACGGCATGAGGCATCACATTAGTGCACCGTACCATCCTGCAACTAACGGGCAAGCAGAACAGATGATGTGCGAAACGAAAAAAAAAGCCCCTTTGAAGCTTACGGAAGAAGCAGTTCAGTGAAGAATCGCCAGGTTCTTGTTCCGGCAGCTCGCGAAGGTCTCATCTTACACGAAAAAAAAATCCGCCGAAGCAATATTCGGCGGACGAAGAGCCACACCCCTCGATCTCATAATACTGTGGCCTACAAACAAAAATCTAGAGATTCCCAGATAGAGAGTAATGGCAGTTTAATCGGTCGGACAACTCGTCTACGTGAGGAATTTCAGCGGAAGGGGGGCCTTCCATGTAAAACTTGAGTAGAAAAGGCTCTATGTTGGTTGACCAGGAGGCGTCATCTCTCTGAATACGTTGGATATCAATGCCCTTGAGTGTAAATATAACTAAATCACAAAACTCTCTTTGTGTATTGTATAACTGCCCTTGTATTTGATAGTAGAAGCTATGGTGGTGATTTGGACCTTTCACACCAGGCTCCTTTTTCTTATTTTTTGCCTCATACTCCTCTGCGGTTTAAGTATGCTTCAAGAATCTTTTGGAACGGTAACACTTTACGTCAACGAGGCCATTTGTTCCAAGTAGTCAATCAGGGAATGCTGCTAGAAATCCGTCTCTCATATTAACGAATAAGCCGCACTTCTGAACAGTGCAGTTTTCCTGTTAAACGTACAGTTGTAAAGCAGAATCCTCATTGATTCTACCTTATACTGTTGCGGGCGAAGAAAGTTTTTGGGTACACGATACTTGAAACAAGTCTGGCACTGTACGTTGCGGTTCGACACCCACTAATGTCGTCGTCCTTATGGAGCCTCATCAAATAATAATTACCTCGTCACCTCATATTGCTCTTCATCAACAGTAAGTACAATAGGCTACCGCCATATTACAATCCAAGAATTGAAAAATTTAGTCGTTCAGTCCTTCAACAAGTTTATTATTTATACATTGTTATTACGTTACATTACCTCGAGACGATCGACGTCCATCGTCGATCTTCAAATACTTATTCCTATATATAAATTAGACGCACAAGGGGGGGGGGGGGGGGGGTGGGGTCGGTGGCCGAGTGCATGGTCTAGCGCACACCAGCTCGGAGCACTTGGACCGAAAGCTCGCGCTGCAGAACCCACCCCGCCCCTGCCCGTTTCGATCTGGAAGAGCATCGTAGCGGCGTGCGGTCGTGTATCACTACTGCGTGGTGCACGTTAAAGACCCCAGGTTTGCGGCTGTACCGCACTGGCTACATTGTTCATCTACAGCTGAGACACCATACGCCCACTAAGGCAGACTGACTTCCGGCTGTATAAACATACAAACAACAATTTGCAATTAGACGCATAATAACAAAGATCACAGCGTGCCGCATCGTTTCTTTTGATGCCTTTTTTTTTTTTTTTAACCAGCGCAAGCTCGTGCGTTCTTTCTTTTGAGACGGTTAGAACGGTCGCACATAAAACCCGCGTTTCTCCTACCCGCCCACTTCCTCCTCTCATTATGTGTATTTTGTTATAACTAAATAAGCTATAATAATGGTGTATTATTCATATTTACTTTCAGTTTCAGTCAGGGAAAAGGAGTTTCACGGGAACTAGAGCCGATAAATGAGCTGCGCTTAGAGTATCGGCACTCTCTTCCCCGACAGTGTTGTGAACGCCGCCATTTTGTTGTTTGTGCAGAGCAGGCGCAACTGTCGATCGTCATGATTCAAAAGTGCGACATCCTCAGCATTAGATTCGGTGTTAGGAAGCTCATGCAATGTTGCTTTGTCGAAAACTGTTTAAAGTACAGGACGGAAAAGCGTTTCTTGTGATATCAGATAAAGCTTCAAATAACTGGCAACCATAATTTTAAGCCACAGTAAGGCCAAGTGTCGCTACTCTGATGCGTAGCTTATTTAATGACACTATTCATGCTCTTGTTCAAGAGGCTTGTAATACCTGGAGGGGCCATGACGTAAGCCCCGTAGATTCTACAAGCCGCTACCTTTTGACACCTGCCTCTTCTTCATTGTTCCCGCTTGTGCCAATAAATTAGCTGCGGTTCCGAGTAACGACACTTGGCTTAAAATCATGGTTGCCAGTTATATGGAGCTTTATCTAAAATCACAGGAAACGCTTTTCCGTCCTCACAAATGTTTAAACAACCCGCGACAGAGCATATGTGAGGAAGAATAGCGCCGATAAACTACAACCCCTCCTTGGACGGACGGAGCGTCATAGAAGCACGCTCCTCCCGAGAACAATCGAGCTCTGGCGCTCCCTCCCGAGTGACGTCACACAAGGGACATTTGAAAGCAAAGCGGACATAAAGGAACTGTGTAAATGTGCAACAATCCATCTGAAAGAACTGTGATCTGACACTCAATCCGACCCAAATCCCAGTGTACAAAAATTTATATATATATATACTTTTTTTTGTATATATGTCTGTGTAGCGGGTACAGTGGGCCTCTATGGCATGGGCAATAGCCTTTTCACTGTCGCCCGGGTTTTAGAAACCGAATAAAGCATTATTATTATATTATTATTATATTATTATTTCAATATTGCATCAGCTTCCTAGCACCGCATCTAATGCTGAGGAAGTCGTACTTTTGGATCATGACGATCGGCAGTTGCGTTTGCTCTGAGCAAGACCCAAAATGGCGGCGCCCAAACCAATTTTGAGGAACTGAGTGCCGATACTTTAAAGCTCATGTAGTGACTCTAGGCATAAAGTGAACTCGGATGTATTATTTTTCTCTTCGTCTTTATTTTTTATTGATTTCAATCATATCGAATAATGAACGCATTATATCACGCTACGCTTGTGTAATTATTTGTCTTGGATTTATTAGCCTCACCCAGTACTTAAACCATTCATTTATCGATAGTAAATCTTCCAATATATTTTTTAAATGTGAAGGTAAAAAGACACGAAGATTGATGATGATACAGACGCCAACGCCGCCCTCGGAAATTTTTTGAACACTAGAAATCAGCAGTTTGTCTGCCATCCGCCAGGTAGCGCAACAAAACACCCAAACAGTTTTTAATTGTCTTTAGAATTAGCTAAGCTCTACACCTATTAAGAAACCAAAGCAAGATCATTGTGAAAATGTAATTCATCGCAATGTATACCTATTCCAAACAATAAATGTTATTAAATGCCAATAAATCTGTTTGATGTCCAAAACAGATATGCGTCAAAAACAAGTAAGTTTGAAGGGCTCCTGGAGCGTTATGACTTTGAAAATGAAAAAAAACCATCGTCCACCTCTTGGGCAACCATTGTAGCTCTAAATGTTATAAAGCATTTTATCACAGTTTAATTATTTATTCAGTTGCGTTTGAACCACCATGACTCGAAGCACAAAAAAGTGCTACGTTTGATATAAAATATCTAAAGAAAAAAAATTTACACCACATTAATTTTTTTTGTATATTACCAATTATAAGCGCTACATTTGTAGCTAATTTCATTGCCCTTGCGCTTGTCATTAAAAACATATTTGTGCTGAAAAATGTCAATTTTAGGGCAATATTTGGAGGGATTAAAAAAACAAAGTAGTGCAAATACCAAAAAATTGTATCGTTAGATTCTGCTCCGACATCATCTTAACAGAACTGCTACATTGGAACCGTGCTATCGTTAATGGATCGTTCATAAAATATGAACTAGCGGAGCAAGTGAGGGTCCGCGCCATCATATTCGCAACGCTACAAATGCGCATGAACAGTAAAAACCAACACATACATAATATCAAATGAAAGAGGATTGCATTGCCTTTCGAATGACATCAATCCTACAAAACAGTACTTGAAAGGAGATGAGTAATGGCCTGCCAAAAAGTACCTAAACTGCCACATTCAGTGGGACCGTTGCCTTAAAACCCCTGAAATTGGGTCTGAAGTGAGTGCAAGTTCTGATAAGCACGCCTGAATTCAATTGGCTTTGTCCATTGTCAGTAAACGTTCTCAGCGGTAATTTGCTTTCTTGGCACTTATAAAGAAAAAAAAAAAAACGTAAGCAAAGTCGTCATGTAACGTTCTGAGACTTTAGTGCGCACCGCATCGGAATGCCGAAGGTGCGCTGTTTTCTTATGCTCAGCGGCTATCGAGTCATTTAGGGAAACTGCCTCAGCAACGAATATCAAAGGCAACGTACTATCCAAACAAGAACGGACGCTTTTTGAAGGTTGTATCTGCTATAAGCGCACATTACACAAATGCGATTGAAAGAAGAGAGGAAACATTTGATGGACATCAGCAAGGTGAAGTAACCAATAGCGTTTACAAAGCTACCGTGCTTACCCGTAGCAACAAAAATGAAAAGATTGGCATAACGACGCAGACGGTTAATTTAATAATACCAACACATTGCCACTTCACCACAAGGCCGCATGATGATATGATTCCCGTTCAGTTGCTTCTGCAATGATACATCCATCCTGAAATGCGTCGGGTTAACCGGTACATTTGTCGGACGAACCAACAATAGCAAAATGTTGAACATGGTTAAAATCGCGCACAAAGAGACGAGGACAAACGAGGAAGGAACACAGAACACAGACAGGCGCGCACTCACAACTCTAGTATATTAAGTGAAGAAGAGAAAGATGAAGCACCCCAGGTAGCACACCGCGTCGGCCGGTATCGGGACTACGCCGGCCGGTCCCGGTAACAGGATGGCGGCGCCCGGCCATTGGCGCCGGTGAGCTGCCGGCCACGGCCGGCGTCGGGGTTTCGTCTTGCTCACTGGCCAGTTCCGCCGAAGAAGTTACAGTGACTGGCCGGCATCGGGTTTTTGCTGTCTTTGCTGGCCAGTCTTTCTATGGAGGTTCCAGTAACTGGCCGGCATTGGTATTTTGCTGTCTTTGATGGCCAGTATTTACATGGAAGTTCAGTAACTGGCCGGCATCGGCACTTTGCTGTCTTTGATGGCCAGTATTTACACGGAAGTTCAGTGACTGGCCGGCATCGGCGCTTTGCTGTTCAGGCTGGCGAGCCCCGCCATGGAAGTTCCGTTTACTGACCGACATCGTTTTATCTTTTTTTTTTTTGCCGTTTTTACTATGCATTCAAGTCATTCAGATTCTGACGAACTGCGGCAATTCATGAATAGCGAGTGGAAATATTTGCGTAGGTCAATCCTTCGCAAATAACTGCCGACGCTGGTGTATTTGATCCCAGCATGGCAGGGCTGACGTGTTTTATCGCGAAAACGCGAGAAAAAATAATGCGGCGTGGAACATTTGCAGTTCAGGATTCGAGACTCTGACCACCTACGCTATGAAGATTAAATTACACAACACCGAACGACACCATTTCAGGAAGGTAGTTTAATTTGATGCACTATACTTAAGGTCGGTGGTATACGCACGTGTTTGGCACTGATAAGAAAAATGAAATAAAAACGGTATAGCGGAGAATCCGAGTGAAGAACAACAACCACAATTAACAAACACATGGCATGATTGAGCACGCGCTTTGAGTTACAAAAACAATAATTTGCATTACATTGCAGAATCTGGACAAGAAAGAGATGTGTGTTTTGCTTATGACGCTGCGAGATGTACACAACTTTCCTGAGATCATGTTATTGGTGATTTTAATTTAGTGTGAAAATATGTTATTTCAGGCAAGAATCGACTATTTTCTGTGGTAGCTACGACCATCTAACAGAAATATTTCAAATGTTCACATAGCCAGATGATCTGTCCCCGATAGCTTATGTTATACGACATACCGCACCAAAAAAAAGTAAATATAAAAACATTTTTTTTTTTTTTTATCACGATAAAACGGGAAACGCAAAGGCGTTGTGGGTGTTTACACTGCCGGGTTTGTGAATGTGACCCCTTGGCGCTACAAGGCATAAATGTTATCACACCGAACGATACCGTTTCTGAAAGCTAGTTTATTTATCCGCACTGTTCTTCGATCTCAGGAATAAAAACATTATAGGCCTAATAAGAAAGTAAAATTGCGGAGCACAACCTCAATAAGTAAAACCAGGGGGCAGGCGATGGATATCACTGATGTGCCAGAACAAAATTAAGTACTACTTTCCGGAAGTCAGAAAATTAAGAGATGTGCTCAATACGTAGCGCGCTATGAGCTCAGGTAAATAACTGCCTTAAAATAGCGGTATTTTTGTTTTAATAGTGGCTAAAGGTGACCGCCTTCAGACAAACTTCGGCTGCATCACTGTGGCAGTTTGACCATTTACATACGCATTTTCCCATTTTTTCTCAATATTCCCATTATTATTAGCTTCTTTACTTCGTTGAAAGCACTGCGCTGTTTGCGTACTACACCAACCAACCTATTAGCACGGAGGGAGCGATTTATCCCGGCAAACAGGAGGGCCACGGTTTGTAAATTGCATCAACTCAAATTTGGGCTCGCACTTTCTATTTTCACATTCTGCGTGACTTTTACCCTAAAGTAGGGGGCCGGCGACTGCAAAAAACACAGCAAATATTTAAAATAATAAAAACAAGAAAAAAACGCAATAAAAAAAAACAATTAGAAATCTATCTTTCTAGTAGGATTCGAACCACCGACCACTTCGTTACCAGCAGGACGCGTTAACAACCAAAGCCAAACCGACATACAGAATGTGTGATGTTTTAAAAGATTATACGTCTGCCAAAGTCGGTTGGATACATTGTGCGGTTAGTTTCGTATTTAATTTTTTGCTACGTGTTCAGGACGGATTTATATTATTGTGGCAATGTTTACATGCTAAATAAGTTATTATTACTGTGTATACTAATGTTTTTTTTTTATTTGCATTGCTGGTCGTTTTATTGCAAGCGTGTTGAAGATAGTTTCCGTAAAGTCGTTAGATATCCATTAGAGCCAACCAATGCAATCCAATCCAATCCACAGCCCTTTTTTGCACGTTTGGCCGGGCGTGTGGGTTTTCATATCTCTGTCTTCAGGTCAATTCACCGATTAGTCGTGATGCGTGGAGTTTATCTTAGTTTCAAATGTGTCTAAACAAGAAGGAAGCGACTGTGAGCAGTGGAACTACGTCAAATCTGCTCAACAGCCAAGATCATGGTACGGTCGTTCCAAAGTAAGTTCCTTTCTTTGTCTGTTAGGGCTAGATTATTCTTTCCTCCGTTCAAAATCCTTGTTGTTGTCTAGATCGCTTGCTTTTACCAGTATTACTAATTGTGCGCGAATGAGGTAATGCGAGGCTGTTTTTCTTCGCTCACAAATAGGCTGCATACTCGCTCGAGGTCCATCAGTAGCGGCGGAACTTTCGGGGAGATGGAGGGGGAGGGGGAGGGGGGGGGGGGGGGGAACCGCGGCAGCGCTTGGGCAGCGGCGGGCGCGCGCGGGGGGGGGGGGGGGGGGGGGGGAAACCGCGGCAGCGGCGGGCGCGCGGGGGGTTGGGCCGGCCCGCCGGCGGGTGGAGGCGGAAAAGGGAAGGGGGGTTGTTTGATTGCCTCCCTCCACCGTATTGTTCACTGGTAAACTAGAATATCTGGAAGAGCGCGGTGCCCTCCGCCTCTATTATTTGTCGCGGGCGTTGGCCGTTGCAGTGGGACAGCATCGGCGACATGGAACTTAGTGGTGTCGTCGGACGAAAATCGGTGTTTGTCGCTCTAGTGGGACGAGGCTTTTAGAGAAAACGTGAATAATTAGCAGATACTGTGAAAACCATACAAGGGGATTATTTTAGGCCTTTATTATTCTTAGTATGGGCGACCAATGTGTCCGCACATCCGTCTGTTACCTGAGCTGCCAAGAAAATTGTGTTTACAGTCTTATGCATATGGGTGGGAGTTAGCACATTCCACTTGGACCTGTTCGAACTTTTGCTAAAGCTCCTTTCGCATTCTTTATTTTTTTTCTTCTCCAATTTGTGAGTTGGGAGTCTACACTCGTATGTAGTGTATGTATTCCTCTCTTTTATTCCTTGTTTTTTGTTTGTTACTTTTCAGGATGTTCAATCAGAATGAACTCACCACCTTATTACATGGAAAGGCTGTTGTTATTTCCAAAGTGTCTATAAAACAGTCTACCTGACATCTTTTGCTCACGCCCTAGTTTCTGAAGCTCGCATTCTCCGAACACAGCCTTTCTGATTTCTCTGATCCTTTTTCTTTTATGTTCAATAGATCAAGTTGTGAGTGTGCACCAGTCTGCGTCCTATGTGTTCCTGTCCTTTTCTCCTCGTCTTTTTGTGCACTTTTTTCACGTTGGTCCATGATATTTTTTATCGTATATTCTAATCTGTGTTTTCATGTTTATACTTACTGCAGTCCTTACCAAGTAGAAGTTGGCATTCACTTTCGCCATTCTGATGCGAGTGTCCTGAGGCGACACAGAATGCCAGCTTCCTCTGCTGAAGGCCAGGCTTCATGGAAGACTGCCAAGGCTGTTCATGGTAAGGTTCTTTATACAGTATAGACCACTTACAACGTAACCGCTTATAGTGCAGGACCGGGTATAACGCGGTTTTTTTAAACCACCGGTTCGCCTCCCATAGAACTTCATGTAATTACATACCGCTTAAAATGCAGGCGCGCGAAGGGAAATACCGGTTATAGTGCGGTTTCTGGCACAGCCCGCCGACCGCGCCGACGACCGGAGCAGCGAGCACGCTTCCCTGGGCGACACTAGATAACGGCGCGAGCCGCAAACGGCACTTGCGGGGCAAGGAGGTTGCTCGGAGAAGCGAAGAGAGAGGCTTCATTTGCCATAGCGAAGGAAGGACGCACGCACGTGTCGTTCATGTGCGTGCGTCCCTCCGCTGCGTTGGAAACAACCGAAACGACAGGCCAATCGCAGGTCGAGAAGTGTTCGCGCGCGTTGCACAGCGTTGCATGCAAATCGCGGGCAAGCGGCTTCTGTCCGCTAACATGGCGTCGGTTGTGGCGTTTATCTCATCGTTCCGCGTAAAAACGCTATCCTTGACAGTGAATTTTCGTTGTGTGTCGCTATGGTAACCCAGCACGTACTAGAAGGGAAGATCCACCTACTCGTGCGGCGATGTGGCGGCGCTCTCAAGACGGCAGAAACGCCCGTGTCGTCGTGTTTGTTTACTTCGGCTAAAGTGGTGCTTTCTAAGCATTTGTGTTTTCGAACATCGCCCGGATTTCTTATTTGGAGCATTTCATGCCTGTGCTCAAGTTCAAGGTATTTTTCTGGCGCGTACCGTATGAAGGATGCGAGTTTTCACGCGTTTTCATCTCCGGAGAAAAGTGATTAGGGTTAGCAATCCTGAACGCTCGCAACGTCCGTCCGCAACCCGCGACGCCGTTAAAAGGCTGCGCCAGGCAAAAGCCGCTTATTTCTTTCAAAATGTGTGACACACTTGAGAGAGATGTGTACTAGTCTGGTGAAATAAAGACTTTTCTCAAACCAAGCTTTATTTTTCATCTAACATAAAATAAATTCTTTTACAAAGGTAGGTTGTCTCATGGCATGTATTTTGGCCTGAAAAATTGATGTTTTGGTTATGAGTAAAGCTATACGCACTCCGGAGTGCGCTTCGGACGGAAATGACTATACGCACTCCGCTTTTCTCGTATAAAACGAGTGGACACAACGAGTTTCCTAAGCGGTGCCATGGCGTAGTGGTTAGGGTGTCCGCTTCATACGCAAGTAGACGCGGGTTCGATCCGCGGTGGGCCTACTTTTTTTTTTCTCTTTTTCTCAAACATTTTGTTTTGTTGAGGCATTTGGCGATATTTACGACATTTCCTTTTTTGCAGTGAACAGTAAAAAAAAAAATCGAATGTTGTCCAGAAACTTTGCAGAACTAAATGGTATCGGACTCCCTTTCCGGAGGTGCGATCGGGGACAGCGGGCCTTGGATTGCCGGCTGGACGCCGCGAAGCGGCGTGTACTGGTTACGCTTAGTAATTAGCAGCCGATACTGTCGCCGCGAAGCGGCGTGAACGCAGGCGGGGGGCTGTGTTAACGAGCGCCCCAGTGATTCACGCGCCGTTCGAAAAGGGTGGCCCGAGCGGCATGATCTCTCGGAGGAGTGCGTATAGCCATTTCCGCGCGAAGCGCACTCCGGAGTGCGTATAGCTTTACTCTTTGGTTATAACGTGGTACCGCTTATAGTGCGGATATTCGCGACTCCCGTGACATACGTTATATGCGGTCTACACTGTATATTGAGCAATACAATAGAAACTTATTGCTGATAGGATTGTTTTTAACGCAGACTGTGTTTATGGACTGGCCTTTAGCAATTCCGATGCCATTCACGTGGAATGAAATCCTGTAGGGAAATTGCGCATCCCATTCGTAAGCGGAATGCTGAGTTTACAACAGAAGTGAGTCTCGACTTGCTGCCAGTATTGCTGTGTGTGTTGTGTTTGCATTTTTATTTGTTTATTTAGTGTTCCCAATAATGGCTGAAGCCTTCCCATTGGAAGTGGCAACACACAAACACAAATGAACGGCAAGAGAGGTGAACAGCTCCACTCACGCCGTTCGCCACCGCACCTATTGGTTTTCGATGAGGTTTGCAGTATTGGTCTCTATGGTATTTGGTCATATACCGCACATGAACACAACCAGGGCACTGTGCCTACAATTCAGCACTCACAAGATTTGCGTTAATACACCCTGCAGCTCTTCGCACTTTCAGAGTCATTTTAATGTTGCAAAAATGAATAATGACATTGGCATATTTCTCGTGCCAAATCCTTCATGCCTGTTCCGAACTCTGATCCCCACGAGATCACAGTAGAGTTGTTTCTGTTGTACAGTAAAACCTCGTTAATTCAACCCCCGCTAATTTGGAAATTTGGATAATTTGAACTGCCGATTCGGTCCTGTCAAACGTATGTATTAGTCAATGGCAGCAAACGCTCATTAATTCAGAGGGAACGCGGCGCACTATCGTAAATTCGGACGAATTCGGCAGGTGGCGCTATCTACCGTCTGTTCCAAAAGGTATAACCGATATCCATCCGAAGTGCGCACGTGATTTTTCCGGTTTTCCCATGGTTTTTCGGTTCTCCGTGTTTCGCACCAGTTTTGCTCTGGATCGCCGTGCTTCAGCGCGTTACTCTCCTGGCACGGAAGCGGCAGAAGCATAGCTGCAACAGAAAAAGGGTAGCACAAGTGACCGACGACCGGAATGGCAAAATCGCGACACACGGGGCTATTGTTCCCGAGCGTGCCAATAGCGAGAGTGACAGTCACGTTTTATGCCTCAACGCGGGGATCCTAAAGCTCGCCATTTTAACAACTCTCCTATCCCTCAATTTTTCGTCGGCCACCCCCGCATTGTAAATTGCAACGTGACTGGCACTCTCGCTATCGGCGCTCGGGAAAAATGGCGCCGGGTGTCGCGATTTCGCCGCCCCAATTACTGGTCAGTTGTGCTACTCGTTTTCCGTTGCAGCTGTACTAGGCTAAGAATTTAGCGACGAAAGTGGAAATACTGAGGGCCTTGGAGGGCGGCGTCTTTCGACAACTTATGGAAAGTTACGACGTCAAGAGAAGCACTTTGGCCACGTACGTAAAAATTTTGGCCGATATCCTACGGGCTTTTGAGAGCGAGAAGTTCAACGCGAAAAGAAAGCGGCCTTGGAAGGTGGTGCACCCGAAACTAGAAGAGGCCTTGCTGTGCTACATTGTCAGCGCACGGGATGCGTAACTCCGACAGTACGAGTGCGGTGGAGCACTCGACCGCACTAAGGAAAGTTGCCGTCTTCGCCCAAGTGTCGTCCAGAAAGCAGGCGGTAATAACAGATTTTTTCTCAAAATAAAGGTGGGTCACAGGGCAACGTTTTCGCGCAGCTTTCTTTGTCCTTTCGATATTTCTACTTTCGGTTAATTCGGACATTTTTGCCGGTCCCATGAGATCCGAATTACAAGGTTTTACTGTAGTGGCACGGCAGATTCTATACTTGTTTTGCTTCAATCTTTGTAAGGGGGACGCTGTAATCCAATTCTACTCATCTCTGATGTACTAGATAGCACCATATTTGCAGAGATAGTCTTCAGATTTTGTAGTTCCAGCAAAATATATTTCAGCTTATAAAATATTTGTTATTTGGCTTGTAAATTTTCAAGCAGATCTAGATTGAAGGCAGCAAATATCTTACCTGTAGTCATGGTATGTGTCCGAAGTATATTGCATTAAAATGATTGACCCAACCTTTTATTTTTGTTTTCAGTGCCTCTAGCGAATTGTGGATGCTAGGATTGCTTTTGTTTGTTTCACATAATCTACAACACTTTTTTCATCTTTATACTCAGTGCAGCCCTTGCCGAGCAGAAGCTAGCATCGACTAGGCCAATTCGTTCCTGCATCATCAGCCAACCCGAGGATCAGGTCCATGGCAGTCTGCGAAGGTTGTTGATGGTAAGCTGCCTTATATATACAGCTGTGTAATAGCAGCTTGTCCTGGATGACAATTTGAAATGCGTGTTTATGTTTTAGAAAGTGAAATTTGCATGGGCATACTTGCAACGTCAAACCTCACCAAGCCTGTTCTGATCTTTCATCCTTTTGAGATTTCAGTACAGCCGTTTCTGCTGCACACATACTGCCTACTTTGGCCAAGTAGAGACTTGATCCATATGAAGGTAAGCAGGTGATTATCAACTGCTCAGTGCTGTCCGTGGTGACGTTCTCTTCTTATCAGATGACTTACCATGCTTGTTTCGCAAGGCATTTTAAAAGGAGAGCGAGTCCGCTGGTGCATGATGCTCCCAGTACTGAACAGTCGACGATCGCTTGTTCACACTCGTAAAGATCACGACTGTACTTCAAGCTCGGCAAGTGTGACACTTATGTGATTCAGCCAGTGGCTGTGCAGTATAAAACGCGCCCAATTGGCAGCTTTAATGCAGTCTCGTGTGGTCCCATTGATGTTTTCTTTTGGCATGCATGATATGTGTTCACACTTTTTTTCCCTCGCTTACCGATAGTCCTAGCTGTCTGCAGAGAGTGAGTGTGCAACAAGCCTCTAAAGCAGTATGCAGTGCAATTTTGGTCTATTGTGCAAGCGAGGAAGAAGACTGCTCGTTTGGCTGTTGAGGCTGTGACATAGACATTAGATAGTTTTATCTGAGCATTGTTAGACCCGCTCCACTCAAAAGGAAAGCACCTGCATGCACACAACGCTCAGTCAGCAACGACCAACCGGAGCGCAAATGCCGATGGAGAAGACAATTCCTGCACCCCTATGGCCACTGCCGACTGAGCGTTACGTGCATGCCTGGTTAATTTCCCGCTCAGTGCCTGAGCTGAGCGGGCCGTAAAAAGCGCTCAGCAAAAACTTTTTCTGATAGGGGGTGGCTGACGCATAGATATTTCAGACAGAGGGATGGCCGACACTGCTCACATCAATTCTCAGTGTGAGGAGCTCTCATCGCAATACGGAAATTATGACTAAAACTTCCTCTACCCGTTTCTGAATGTTTTGGGACATGTGCTCCTGGCAGTATTGTCGGGCTAGACATCATTACACCCAGATCCACTCTAATAAATTCTAAGAGGATGAAGTCAGTTGCCACATAACTTGTGCAAAACTAAATCTGGAACTCACTCCTCCTTCCTGTTTTCCACTGTATTGAGAACCTTGTCCCAGTATGTGATGGGGTATGTGAAGAAAATTGACCAGATAAACAATATCACTTAGAAAATAGATGTCCCATACATATTAACCTGCATCTACCAGCCACTGTACACTACCTCACTACTGATTTGGTATCTTTCAATTAATATTCCTGAACTGTTCGCACCTGTAGACATCTTAATGATGATAACGAGGGAATGTTTCATCTCATGGGATGTCATATGCTTAAAGGGAAGCTGAAGAGCTTTTCGAAAAAAATGAGTTAATGGTTGATTCTGACGTGTTTGTGCATGCTGAGTCCAAATATCACAACCGTTTGTCCCAAAATAACCCCTAAACGCGAAAAAAAGCGAAGAAACCAGAAGCGATCGCCGCAGCGGCACGCCATTGGCTAGCCACCCGTGACGCGCCACTACGTCATAAAAGGACCATCTCGATTCTCGTTTGCTCCGTCGCTTGCGGAAGTTGCCGGGCGCCGGGTCTTCTGCTCTTGTAAATCGGGTTCGGCTTCTGATTTTTCGAAATCTTTCGGTGGATCCGAAAGACGAATGTGTCCAGACGACCCTCGACGTGACAGAGTACGCGTTCCAGCCGTTGGAAAAGTAGGAAAATGACCCCCGCTGTAATAAACGCAAACACGAGGAACCGCTTGCGCGGACGCGACATGGCAGGCTTCATACCTCCAGGAACGTGCTGACTGCTACTTATTGCAACCTAAAACGTTGACAATAAACGGAGTGCTATTGACGGGACGCCTCAAATACTTTACGAGCCTCAAGCCGGATTAGCGCGACCCTCCCCAAAACGGTCGTCAAAGGACAAGTATTCTCCACACATCGGCCTTCGTGCTTGGCAGCCGCTGAACGCGTGAGCGTGCAGGCTGCATTGTCCATCAAGGCTGAAGTGGTTTGAAGGGATAGTATAATCGGCTTCGGGCGACGGGAGAGCTTCCCCTGAGATGAGACGGGTGATAAGATAGGGTGGCCGTTATGCCACCGGCATGTCCTTGCGCACTATGCGAATAACTGCGCAGACTATTACGTAGAAAAAGCGGAGATGTGTGCCCAGCAGCCTTTAATTTGATGTCGAATCGTGAAATCTTCCTGGGCCTCTACATTCGCGTACTTCTACCAAGATTTCTTGACTACATCACACCACCACCAAGCATTATCATCGTCCGATCGCATTTCTACGGCACAAAGAATTGTTGCATGATACAAACTTTATACGAAAAACATCGCGTAACTTGTAAAAATAAACCTCAATTCAGAACAGAAGGTCACATGCTTTTTTATTTCCGCAAAGCTCTCCTGAACAGAATATGAAGCTTAGGAAGGAAAATTTAACAAAATTTATGTTTACGTTTAAAAAATATGAGACCTCAAATAATGTCAGAAACTGTAAAAAAAAAGTTTATGCTAAAACAAGTTGCCCCGTGAAAGTCGCATTATGAATTGCATGACCACTTATTAGAGCAAGCCCTCCTCCCCTCCCAAGTGACTGAATAGCCGAGTAGATTAAAAGCAAAATAAAGTAACCTTGGGCTACCCAATATTTCCTTTTGTTTCCCAGATTTCCCGGACCGGAGTAGGTCCGGAAAATATGGTCACTTCAACAATATAAGAAACCAACACCAAAACACTAATATAAAGCGGTTAACACGAGAAAGCCAGTAGAAACCCGCTATTCGGCTAAATGATCGCGGCTTTTCTAGCACACTGCACAATTCTAATAACTTAATATCTTTTTTATAAAACAGTCGACTTACAATTCCTACCTAGTCACGTTTCCTCTGTGCTTGTGACTTTTAATCCGCTGAATTGCCTTATTACCTTCAAGGATGGTCGGCAGAGCGTCGGGTTCAGGCGAGCCTTCTTCAGACCAAAACCCATACGTACATAGTTTTCATACGCGCCGTCCGAAACACGTTTCGAACAAAAAACGGTGTACTTGCTCAAACCCACCCACCCCTTTAAAATCTCGGTGACAAAGTTGAAAAGACGGTAAGCGGGAAGAACAACTGCGACGAGCGCTGTTCGTGAAAGCTGGCGGCTACACATGTGTACGGCATCGTGCAAAAGCACGAGTCAGTTAATTCGTTGCCACGAGAATTCCGCAAACACGTGAACAAACAAGAGAACAATCAACACGTCAGGCGACTGAGTCAATAGCATGACCGGACAAGGGACAAAAGCAAGCGCTATGCAACGGCAGAAGGACGACGGCTCGAAAAGGCACTAGAGCAGCCTACGAGGAAAGCGCGGCCATCCGCGGCCGGGTCCCCCAGCCGGTCCTTTTGTGACGCCGGCCGACGGGCTTCCTCCTCTGTCCCCTTTCCCTCTGCTTCGGAGAGGCGTGGCTTCGGCGCTACTTTGAAGGCGCTTTTCCGGTTAATCCGCGCAGAAAACGACCAAACGAATACGATATTCGTGATGGCTGAGGTTTCATTAACTGGGCTCAGGTGTTTTTTCTCATATTTAAAACCGCTTCAGCTTCCCTTTAAAGTAAGTGAGGCTTGCGGGCATTTTAAAGGGCTAGGGCATGCCGATGGAAAACACTCAATGTGAGTTTGATGGTGGACGCTGATAATATATACTAGTTTTTGTGTAAGTCGCTATTTTTTATTTCATGAAGTCTGCAGATGACTTTTAGTCGTCAAGTTGCCATTATGTGGGAACCGGGGTGTCATACTCTGCAATGCATTACATGTTTACCTGTGTCTACCCAATCTCATTAGTATGTGTACAACGGTGAGCTGTATATGTCAAGGATATGATTTGTCATTGTCTCAGTAATGCTAATGAATCCCTATGTTTACCTAAAAATGCTGAATGTGGATATCGGGGACTGCACACCTATCATAACAAACGTCAGTGCTAAACAACATGCCAACTACTCTGCCAAGCTCGCCCGTCTCTCGACATGCCCTTTTGAATTAAAATAGATGATTTCCACAAGCCTTTCTCTGAAGTGGGCCTTTTTCATACAAATAGCTGACTTTGATTATGAGATAACTGGACCATTTTCGCCCCTTGGTCATCCAGTGTGTTGTTACAGGTGTGTCCCTTAGGGATTCTTGTTTTGATATGGTTTCCAGATTGAAAATAAGATAAAGACAATTAGTGCATTAGCTACAAAAAAATCTCCTTTTACATGGGCCGCTTGTCTCATGCCTCTCACCCCAGTTTGGAATTTCTGGATTGTCACGTCCAGCTGGTATTGATTTACCCTGTCATTCTACTGTGGTGTCGATTCTCTTTACAGGTCCTGTAATGAAGGACTTGCCTTCTCGGGTGCATGGTCGACTTGCATCACAAGCTGCATGAGAAGTGTGAAGAAAATTTCCTAGGCCCGTGACATGCAGCCTCTTTCATTCAGCGCACTCCTCTGGCGACAAGCGCATGATTACCAGCCGACTGTAGCTTCACTGCAACTGACAATAAACAATGACGGTAACAATTTTGTATGTTTCATTTATTGTTTACACACATTACGTGTTAAAATAACCCTTGTTATGAACTACATCATTTCTATTCAGGTGTGAATTGCACACAAAACCAAATGTTAGCATGGAAAACGAGACCGTGAACTGTATGGTTTTAGCCCGCTAGCCTGGGGTCTTGCTGGTATCTTGCGGTACTGCTGGTACTATGCCGGGGATTTGTGCTGGCAGCAGCCCGGGAACTCGCTGGGAAAAAAGACCGGGAGCTGTATGGCTTGAGGCTGCTAGCCTGGGGTCTTGCTGGTATCTTACCGTATTACTGGTACTACGCTGGGGGTTTGTGCTTGCAGCATCCTGGGAACTCACTGGGACGCCCAGTGCCGGGCGTCCCAGTCGCTGGCCAGTGACTGGCAATCTCACTGGCCCGTTGTCGCCCCACGGGGCGTTTCCAGCGTCGGGCCAGTAGGATCTTGCCGGCAGACCGGTACCGCCCCATTCCCAAACCAGCGAGTTGTGCTACTTGGGACTATTTTTTACAGGGGACAACGTCACCAGGTGACGTTGTCCCCTGTAAAAAATATAGGGTGCCTACATGTCTGTCTGTCTCAGGGTGAAGACATCCATTGTTGCCCTGGATGTGTCAGCGCGTGACGCTCTCGAGCGCTCGGTGCGTGACTTGGGCGGTAAAATGGCGTCTATGCGTTAGCCAAAGCTACGCGCTCGAGCTGACTGACACCGGATTGCGCGCACTCTAAAATGCATAAAAAAACGACTGGGCGGAAAAATGGCTGAGATGTCACCACTCAAGCAAAAGCGCGCGTGTGTATGAAGGCACTCTATAAAAAATAGTGCTTCATCTTTCTCTTCTTAAGATTAGGTAGTTAAGAAGAGGTTTCTTCCCTCTCGGTTCGTATGACCAACATACATGATGCTCCGAAAAAAATTAATCTGAGGTCCAAGAACCGCAAGGAACCTTCTGTGGGGAGCTCATGAGTGATTTCTAGTTTGACTCAAGTCACGAGCATGTGAAGTACGCGTGGCCTGTTTAGTGGACGGAGTGACTCGAGTCATGACTCTAGGCGGCTACTAAATAAACCACTAATTGTCTGATGATGACGTCGTTGTGTCAAATGATGCCATGACGTCACGAAACGTGCTGGTATTATGATGGTTTCATGAGGTTTAGTTATGCTACACTGACGTCTTGCGACGTCACAACTTCATGGTGACCTCATCACGACGTCATTGCAATGCTATGACGGCGCAATGAGTTTCTGTCGCGTAGTGAGGGCGTCACGATCTTCAGTGACGTCACAGTGTTTTGTGACGGTTCTTCCTGTCGCTCTTCACATAGAATTCGGCTAATAAAACACGTATTGCGTTAAAATATAGCGGCTTACGTTGCTCCGATTCTGGTATGTATGATTGTAAAAGTGTTTTGTTCATGTTTCGAAGAGGTTAGGATCCAACTCTTTACAAAAACAACATGAAACGTAAGCACTTACTTATAGAATCTCCGTCGTCCCGGAACATCTGTCCAGCTGCGAGGCCTTGACGATCAGGAGCAACCAGCAGCCCCAACGGGTTTCGACGACTGGTCGAAAAACGAAACGAAGCACCACGAACTGCATCTAATTTGTAACAAAGCACATCCGACGGCCAACCGAAATGGCTGCGAGGTACACTTGAAGAGGATAACATATAGAACGTGCCAACGCACGTGTATATATTTTTGCTACATGCGCGGTTCGTGCTGGGGCTTTGGGTTTGTCTGGGAGGTGTTGCTTCGTGTCGCCTTGGCATGGGGCCGGTTGGTAAAGGGGGGGGGGGGGGGGGGGTTAGCGTATATAGTTTGTTTTTCATCATTGTTTTTTATGCTTTCGTGTGTAGGTACTTGCTAGACATTATTAGAGACGTTACTAGTGCTCTTTAATCTATGTACAAGTATTTACAGGAGATGTGCTCTTGCAACAGACCGGGCATCGGCAGCTAGTTGGGCTAGGCCATCAGTTCCATTGCAGTGATTTGCTCGCGCGTTGTTCTCGAGACTGTCTGTTGGTTGTCGTCGTCGTTAGTCCGACACCAGACGCACACGCGCGAACAAGATGATGTCTGAGATGCAGCATTCCTCCCTCCTTAAGGTGAATATCGGTCAACAGGTTTCTTGGGTCTTGTCGACCGCCGAACAGCTGGGACGGCCTCGTCTTCCGCTGCGTCAGGCTGCGCTGGTGCGGCTGCATCTTGATGGGGTGGTTCAGGCGTCTTGCTCATCGGTGGCGTCTTGCTCACCGGTGGTGCAGGTGCCGTGCTCTCCCTTGGACGAATTTGGTCCATGTGTCGTTTCAGCTCTCCTGCTGACGTCTTGACCGTGATCATGCGGGAACCCGTTGTTTCTTTAACTGTCCCCGGAAGCCACTTTTCCCCTTCCCCAAAGTTGCGTGCCCAGACGGAGTCGCCAGGGCAAAGCTTACTCGCAGTATCTCCCTCTGAGCAGAGAGGAAAAGAGACAGGAGGCGGAAGGCAGGTATCCAGGCGGGAGCGGATTTGGTATCCTAAAAGCCGCTGGGACGGAGATCTTGCATCCTCCAATGGCGTCCTACGGTAGTTGAATAGCACCTTTGCGAGGCGCATAGACAAACTACCGGTCTGAAGTTTGTTGAGACCCTCCTTGATGGTGCGTACGGCTCTCTCCGCGAGGCCGTTCGATTGTGGGTGGTACGGAGCTGTGCGCAAGTGTTTCACGTTGTTGTTGGACAAAAACATGGCAAACGCTTCGGATGTAAACTGAGTGCCATTGTCACTCACGATGGTTCTCGGTATGCCAAACCGGCTAAAAATCTCGCGTAATGCCGTGATTGTGGACTCGGTCGTGGCATGTTGCATAGCGATTGCCTCTATCCACTTCGAGTGCGAATCCACCGCAACCAAGATCATCGCACCGTTTACTGGACCAGCGAAATCCAGGTGAACACGCGACCAGTTTTCCTGAGTCAAAGGCCAATTAACAGGAGTCTTCGCCGGCGGCATCGACCTTGCTTGTACACAGGTGTGGCAATTGCTCGCCAGACGTTCGATCTCACCGTCAAGTCCAGGCCACTACACGATTGTACGTGCGACAGACTTCATTGCTGAGGCACCCTGGTGCGTCTCGTGCAGAAGCTGCAGCATCTGGTCTCGTGCGGGCTCAGGAACAATGACTCGGTGGCCCCAGTAGATAAGACCTTGGACTACGGTCATTTCTAGCCTCCTAGTAAAATACGCTTGCATGCGTGGATCAGACACTTTCCTCTCCCGAGGCCAACCTCTGAGAATGTAGGACCTCACCGTACGGAGGACCTCATCCTTCAAGGTCAGTTGGCGGAGCACTTGTGACGAAAGATGAGTATTGTCGAGCTGTTGAAGCGAATGGACATACTCAGGTAGTTCATCGGTTGCTTCCTCGGAAGTCTCCAGTGGAAGTCGACTGAGTGCGTCGGCGTTTTGGTTGTCTGTCCCAGGCTTATACTCTATCCTGTAGTTGTAAGCTCCCAGCAGCAAAGACCAGCGCTGAATCCGAGCCGCGGCCATGACTGGTGTCGGGCGGTCCTCACGAAACAGTCCAATCAAAGGCTTGTGATCTGTGACTAAAATAAACGATCGACCAAGCAGATAGTCGCGGAACCTAGACACTCCGAACACCAACGCCAATGCTTCCCGCTCGAGTTGAGAGTAGTTTCTCTCGGCCTTTGACAGTCTTCGGGATCGGAACCCAATTGGCTTGTCTATGTTTCCAACGCGATGCGACAACACCGCTCCTATTCCGCACGGCGATGCGTCGCACTCCAGGCGCAATGGCTTCGCTGGGTCGAAGTGCGTGAGCATCGTTGCTTGTCGCAGTGCTTGTTTTGACTTCTCGAACGATTCTTGCTGCTCGGGACCCCAGGTCCAGCGGCGATCCTTGGCTAGAAGGTCGTAGAGTGGTGCGAGCAAAGTAGCCATGTTCGGAAGAAACTTGCTGTAGTATGTTAGAAGCCCGATGTAGGAACGTAATTCGCTTACGTTCTTAGGACTTGGAGCCTTCATCACAGCATCCAGGTTCTTCTCCAGAGGCTGCAGTCCGTCGCTGCTGATCTTGTGTCCCAAGTAGAAGACTTCTGGCATCCGGAAGGTGCACTTGTCCTTCCTTAACTTGACGCCGTTTTCTCGGAAGCACCTCAGAACCGCCTTGAGGCTCTTTCCACCATCTTCTTTCTTTTCTGCCACCAGGACATCATCCAAATACGCCTGCACGCCTGAAATACCCTTCAGCATAGTCTCCATAGTACGCTGAAAAATAGCGGGCGCGGAAGACACTCCAAACGGCCGACGGTTGTAACAAAACAATCCTTGATGGGTATTGATGACCGTCAGTTTCTTAGCCTCTTCGTCAAGGGGAATCTGATTGTAAGCGTCGCGAAGATCCAGCGTGCTGTACACGTCTCCCTCGTTGAGAGCGGCGAAGAGGTCATCAATCACAGGTAGCGGATATTGCTCTGTAACGCATGCCGCGTTCACGGTTAGCTTGTAATCGCCGCAAATTATGACTGACCCGTCCTTCTTCGTAACCGGCACGATCGGGGTTGCCCACTCTGAGTGTGAAACCGGAGACAGAACGCCGTTCTTCACTAGCCTGTCGAGCTCGTCAGAAACCTTGTCCCTCATAGCATACGAAAGAGGTCTAGCCCTGAAGAACTTTGGAACCGACCCCTCCTTGACATACAGGCGGGCGGGTGGAATCTCGAACAGTCCTAGCGTTGGCTCAAATACCTCTTCGTACTCGGTCAAGATTTTATCCAGATCCTCCCCTTTACATTGGCTTTTCGCGTTTGACACACTGAGAACAGGAGTCCCCAAGTTGTTTAGTGCTTGGATCAGGTCTCGGCCACACAAACATGGTCCTGGCCGGCGAAGTACAGTCATCGACGCTGTGCCAGTCTTGTCGGCATACGAAACAGGAAGCGTGAGCTTACCGGCAATCGCCAGTGGCCCCAAGTAGCAAGACAACTTCAGGGTTGACTTCTCCAGTCTTGGCCAACTCTCCCTGTGCTGGTTGTAAACGTCCCAGGATATCACGCACACAGGTGATCCCGTGTCGATCTCCATGATAATGTCGACTCCGCCCCAACAGAACTTGCGCCGAACTGGACCGACGATCTTGTTCTCCTCGATCGGATTTTGTTTCAGGGACAGCAGGTGCGAGGAGAATGCTGTGTCGTCGTCCTCAGCGGAGTTTTCGGTTAGTGCGAACGTCCTCTGTTGTCGCTTGCCCTTAAAACGACACATTAGTGCAAGGTGTCCCTTCTTTCCACACTGGAAACACTTCGTATACTTGAACGTGCAGGCCATCTCGGAGTGTTCCTTGCTGCCGCACCGTTCGCACGCTAGCGATGGTCCACGTTCTTCCTTCCTGTACTGGCGTGACGGTCCCGGTCGTTGCTTACCCGCCAGTTTGTGCAGTTCCGGCTCTGACTTCACGTCTGAAGGCTTCATGAGTTTGACACCTTGTCTCGCCGCCTCCGCCGCCAGCACGATGTTCTCAGTTTCCTGCAATGTCAACTTGGGCCTGGAAAGTAGTGCCTTCTGAACGTCGATATTTCGAATTCCGCACACTATCTTGTCTCGTAGCATGCGGTCTAACATGTCGCCGAAGTTGCATTTATCGGCCAGCTGCCGCAGTTCCACGATGAATTGCTGAGCCGACTCTTCCTCTTTGTGAACCCTCGTGAAAAATTTGAAGCTTTCAGCTATCTCGTTCGGTCTCGGTGCGTAAAATTCCTCGAGAATTTCAATCGCTTGAGAGTAGGTTAGTTCTTTAACCTTCCTTGGCGCGCAACGCCCACTCAAGATGTCGATTGCTCTTGAGCCCAGTGCCGAAACGAGAAGCGCTCTCTTCTTTACATCGTCCATGATGCCGTTTCCCCCGAAGTAGGACTCAATGCGGATAATATACGAAGTCCACTTATCTTTCTTCTCGTCGAACTGTGGTACTTGGTACGTCATCACCGCAGACTCGGAGTTGCGTCCGTTGACTTCAGAGGGTGGTTCGGTACTCGTCGCCATTGCTAGACATTATTAGAGACGTTACTAGTGCTCTTTAATCTATGTACAAGTATTTACAGGAGATGTGCTTTTGCAACAGACCGGGCATCGGCAGCTAGTTGGGCTAGGCCATCAGTTCCATTGCAGTCATTTGCTCGCGCGCTGTTCTCGAGACTGTCTGTTGGTTGTCGTCGTCGTTAGTCCGACACCAGACGCACACGCGCGAACAAGATGATGTCTGAGATGCAGCAGTACTAAACACCCACTCGGTTCCGAGTTCTAAACTTTCTTCTAGCCTTGCACTCTGCCGAGTGGGAAAAATAAACAGTGCACATATAAATTAATATCATTATTATTATTGCATGTATATCCATCTGCAATTTCGAAAAAAAGCATACGATTATTGTCTTCATGAACACGTAGGAAGCCCATCACTGCGAGTAATACAGGGATCTCAGCGAAAAAGCTTAACAAATTATTGGTCCTGAAAGAGCAAGTGAAAGGCCCTGATCTTATGCCTCCACAAATGTCATTTTTATTATCCGAATAGTACAGGGACCGTCTCCATTTACTAGCATCATTTTATTACTGCCGTAATTGGCTGTCTTTATGTTCTGCGGGAAAGTAACCTCAAGAGAGTTTTTAGGTTGTGTCCTTTTAAGACTGCTAGATATGTGCAATAAATATTTGGATCGCTGTAAAATTAAGCTTAAAACACTGCCCGCATTTAGTGAACCAACGTTTTCTTCAAAGTTGTAGTTATCGTGGTATATTGTTAGCCCTTGTGTGTTCTTTTGGTAGGCCGAAACTGCATTTGTCACAATTTGTTTTATGCAAATTCTAGGTAGCAGTCGGAGCATTCGATGTTTGGTTGCCAATGGCTTATTAAGAAAGTTCTCATAAAGAAATGGATATTTTCATCTGGTCACAGATATGGGTGATGTATCAAGAGAGCCATAGTTGACCAAACCTTTTAGAAAATAAATATGTGCTAGAGTGCATGATAACGCACAAAATATCAGAGGCACACTTGAAAGAGACGCTATACAAGTTTTTTTAAGCGTTTTAGAAGCAAATACGAGTTTAAAGCTAATTGAAAGACAGCATAGCGGCAGTAAGGGCGGGATCAAGTTACCTTCTTGATGCCGCTAGGGGAGCATTTAATCGACAGAGTCGACGTTTTGACGGAATTCTTGTTGGTTGGTCCGGAACTAATTATAGTTTTCCACAGTTTAATATGGCTTGGAATGTTTCTCAAAATTAATGCTGAAGCGATCGTCTATTGAGCCTAAATGCAACCCTTTTTTGTTTGGGAAAAGGAAGAAGACATGTTCGAAATAGGAAGCCCGATTTGCTCGCTCCGCGTAAGCAAACCCTTTTCCTGCTTTCCCTGTCATTCCTGTGTTCTTTCACAGTTGCAATTTTATATTAAAATGTCCTCCTGGCCAAGAATGCGGCACCACACCAAGCTGTGACCCACAAACAACGGCCACCGGCTACATGGTCCCGATCACCACCCTCGCAGCCATCAGGACCCTGCGATCAAATGAATCCTTCGAATCAAAAACCTCAACCATTGAGATGGCCACTCAGATTCCACCACCCAAGAGTGTGCGTACAGAAGAAATATCCAATGCAGATGAGGACAAATTATCCGTTAACAACATGGACGACGAAGACGACTCTACACCGTTCATCAAAGTGTCGTATCATAAGAACAGGCCATCTGGAATTCCGCTCATCTTCAAGCCAACATCACCTGAATCGTCATTTTGGAAGGTGAACCCAAATTCAATTGCAAAAGACATCGTTGCGGTAACGCAAGAAAAGGTATTGTCACACAAGATCAACAAGGATGGAAGCCTCTCTGTGAACGTGGCATCACTTGGATCCGCAAACAAACTACTGACGCTGCAATCCCTAGGAAACATCAAGGTCTTTGCAACCGTGCCAGAGACATACTCAAGAAATTTAGGAAAAATTAAGAATGTGCCTCTTAAGTATCCAGACATTGCACTCCTCGAGTACTTTCTTGACGCCGGGGTAACGTCTGTGCAACAAGTTGCGTACCTTCGCAAGGAGGATGGGACTGTCGAACCACGACCCTCTGGAAACGTTATCCTTGTGTTTCGTCCGGACCGCCCGATGCCCCAGCGCGTGTTCCTTGGCTTCACTAGTCACCCCGTCGAAGAGTACTTTGGACCACCGGTTCAGTGCTTGAAATGCCAAAGATACGGCCATGTTGCCAAATAATGCCGAGGCCCACAACGTTGCAAAATCTGCGCTGGACCGCATCACTACAAGAACTGCACTTCTAAACAAGAACCAAAGTGTGCCAATTGCGACGGCAAGCACTCAGCATCCTTCTCCGGCTGCCCACGGAAGCATACAGCAACCGTAGCAGGTCGCACAAGCATAATGAACGGCCGAGCTCTTAGGCGCCGTGCGCCTTTACCTAAACCTGAGGTCGTCCGACTCCCGACGTTGTCTCCGATTCAACAAGAAAAAACAGAGAAACCTACATACGCCGGTGCAGTAAATCGTCGTCCCAAAGCACGTGTGTCACATATGACTACAGAGACACGTAGCAACAGTGTCGCACAACAAAAGAAGAATGCTGCCGAGACATCGACTATGGATACGCCACGTGACACACCGAACGTTCGATCCTCAGCGAACCATCGTCCATCGGCTTCTTCGGAGTCTGTCCCTACGCCACGATTTACGTCCCGTCAGCAAGGTGACATAAGTCAAGTATTGCTACCAATGTTCTTCGCAGCACTAAAGGCCATTCTGAAAACATCACCAGACGCTAACGATCTGCCAGAAGTAAGGGCGTTTCTCGCAATGGAACACCTGCTAAAGGCTTCAAATGATTCTTAAAAAAAATGAAAGCCGCTTACAACTCCCTGTAACACCGAATTAGAGCGCAGCTCTTGAGGAGGAGGAGGGAAGGGCACTGGGGGGGGGGGGTTAAACTAACCAGTGGGGGGTCACGTGACCTTGGGGGTCACGTGACCCCCAGTGCCGATGATGTCATCACTGACGTCACTGATGACGTCATTAGTGACGTCACTGATGACTTTACCAGTGATGATGACGATGACGATGCGAATGTCGGTGACGTCATCAGTGACGTCGCTGATGACGTCATCAGTGATGATGACATCATCAGCGAGTGATGAGTGATGATGACGATGCGGATGCCGGTGACGACATCAGTGACGTCACTGATGATGTCATCAGTGATGATGACGATGACGATGCGGATGTCGGTAACGTCATCAGTGTTGATGACGATGACGATGCGGATGCCGGTGACGTCATCAATGATGATGACGATGTGGATGCCGGTGACGTCATCAGTGATGATGACGATGACGATGTGGATGCCGGTGACGTCATCAGTGATGATGACGATGACGATGCGGATGCCGGTGACGTCATCAGTGATGATGACGATGTGGATGCCGGTGACGTCATCAGTGATGATGACGATGACGATGTGGATGCCGGTGACGTCATCAGTGATGATGACGATGATGATGTGGATGCCGGTGACGTCATCAGTGATGATGACGATGACGATGTGGATGCCGGTGACGTCATCAGTGATGATGACGATGACGATGCGGATACCGGTGACGTCATCAGTGATGATGACGATGACGATGTGGATGCCGGTGACGTCATCAGTGATGATGACGATGTGGATGCCGGTGACATCAGTGATGATGACGATGACGATGTGGATGCCGGTGACGTCATCAGTGATGATGACGATGACGATGTGGATGCCGGTGACGTCATCAGTGAGGATGACGTCATCGGGGGGTCACGCGACATCGGCGGGGGTCACGTGACCTCGGGGGGTCACGTGACCTCGAGGAGGGGGTCACGTGACCTCGAGGAGGGGGTCACGTGACCTCGGGGGGTCACGTGACCTCGGGGGGTCACGTGCCCCCCACGAGGTCACGTGACCCCGGTGGGGGGCTCGCGCGGTGCATTATGGGACATTTCCCATGATGCACCGGGGTCACGTGCCCCCCACGAGGTCACGTGACCCCGGTGGGGGGCTCGCGCGGTGCATTATGGGACATTTCCCATGATGCACCGCGCGGTTACGCCGACGGCGACGGCGACGCCGACGGCGACGCCGCTCAAGCCGGAAACGGGCCCCTAAGAGCTGCGCTCTAAAAGTGAAAGCTGCTTACAACTCCCTGTAACGCCGAATTAGAGCGCAGCTCTTGAGGAGGAGGAGGGAAGGGCACTAGGGGGGGGGGGTTTAAACTAACCAGGGGGGGGGTCACGTGACCTTGGGGGTCACGTGACCCCCAATGCCGATGATGTCATCACTGACGTCACTGATGACGTCCTCAGTGACGATGACGATGCGGGTACCGATGACGTCATTAGGGACGTCACTGATGTCTTCACCAGTGATGATGACGATGACGATGCGAATGTCGGTGACGTCATCAGTGACGTCGCTGATGACGTTATCAGTGATGATGACGATGACGATGCGGATGTCGGTAACGTCATCAGTGATGATGACGATGACAATGCGGATGCCGGTGACGTCGTCAGTGACGATGACGATGTGGATGCCGGTGACGACATCAGTGACGTCACTGATGACGTCATCAGTGATGATGACGATGACGATGCGGATGTCGGTAACGTCATCAGTGATGATGACGATGACGATGCGGATGCCGGTGACGTCATCAGTGATGATGACGATGACGATGTGGATGCCGGTGACGTCATCAGTGATGACGTCATCAGTGATAATGACGATGACGATGTGGATGCCGGTGACGTCATCAGTGACGATGACGTCATTGGGGGTCACGCGACATCGGCGGGAGTCACGTGACCTCAGGGGAGTCACGTGACTTCGGGAGGTCACGTGACCCCGGTGTATCATGGGAAATGTCCCATAATGCACCGCGCGGGCCCCCCACTGGGGTCACGTGACCTCGTGGGGGGTCACGCGCCCCCCCACGAGGTCACGTGACCCCGGTGGGGGGCCCGCGCGGTGCATTATGGAACATTTCCCATGATGCACCGCGCGGTTACGCCGACGCCGACGCCGACGCCGACGGCGACGCCGACGCCGCTCAAGCCGGAAACGGGCCCCTAAGAGCTGCGCTCTAAAAGTGAAAGCCGTTTACAACTTCCTGTAACGCCGAATTGGAGCGCAGCTCTTGAGGAGGAGGAGGGAAGGGCACTGAGGGGAGGGTATATTCCCCCGAACGTCGTCTTACGAACGTCTTCGGGCCATCCGGCGACAGGCGGAGAGGCGTGCTCGACGAACTAAAGAAAAAGGCGATATTCGCGCGGCAAGAAATCTGCAGAAAAAAATAAGCCGCCATTTTGACAAGCTCGGTCAACGTAAATACAGGGGATTTTGTGAAAATATTGATCCCCGCAAGCCACTCTCCGCGATTTGGAAAATAGCTCGAGGCCTTAAGTCTCCTCCTCAACAATATCACCCATTCCGAGCACCTGCGTTGTCGGCGGCATGCTCACAAAAGGATCTTGCAAACGAGTTTTGTGCATCTCTCACGTCGAGTGTTTCCATGCCGAAAAGTCGTCCTGTCCCTACCGCTGCAGCACCATCAGCTGTTGATGGCTGCATGGACGATGTCTTCACTCGTGGCGAACTAGATGCCGCTCTTGTATTTATAAAACCAAACTCATGTCCCGGTCCAGATGGGATAAAATATGCTTTCTTAGCACATATGGGGACTGATGCTCGCAATTGGCTGCTGGAATATTTTAACAAATTATGGACAAATGGAGAAGTACCTAACACATGGAAACAGGCAAGAATTTTTCCATTACTGAAGCCTGGCAAGTCGCCCTTACTTCTATCATCATACCGTCCTGTTGCTCTGGCAAGTTATGTTGGCAAGTTGACGGAGAAAATGATTAATCGTCGTTTAGAATGGTATCTGGAAAAACGAAGAGCTTATCCAAAAAATATGCATGGTTTTCGTTGAGGAAGAAGCTCCGTGGATCCTGTCCTTGATCTCGTCACCTTCGTCGAAGAGGAAAGATCTCAAGGGAGGATCACAATAGCGGCATTTCTCGTCATCAAAGGAGCGTTTGACCGTGTCACTCATAATGTCATCTTTCAAGCGCTACAGGAGGTTGGCATCGAAGGCCGTCTCTACAAGTGGATCGAAAGTTATCTCTCAGAGCGCACCATTTACATGACCACGCAAGGTGGAGACGCGTCAAACCATTTCATCTCTCGGGGTGTACCCCAGGGAGGCGTGTTAAGTCCAACCCTATTTAATATCACGCTTATCAGGCTCGTGCAGTCGGTGCCACCAAATGTAAATGTATCCTTATACGCAGACGATATCTCTATATGGGCTTCTGGCTCCACTCGCGTACAAGCTAAAGCCATAGTACAATTAGCTTTAAAGAAAGTTCACAGATACCTTTGCGTCCGTGGCCTTGAAATCTCCGCTGCCAAATCTGCTACCATTGCATTCACTCTAAGGAACATGGACCGTTTTCCACTTCGCATTTTTAAGCACACAATTTCATACGTCCTAAGTCACATATTTCTTGGCGTATGTATTGATAAAGGACTAACTTGGACCCCGCATATTAATTACCTAAAACGGAAGCTGGTGAGTTTCATTGACCTCTCCCGCTTCATTCGTGGCACTACGTGGGGATCGTCAGTGCGGGCGTTGCTACGTCTCTATCAGGCTTTATTTACTGGTTTGCTTAGGTACAGTCTTCCAGTTATCAACGGCATGTGCCGTACAAACTTAGGCACACTTCGAAGCCTTCAGGCACGCGCTCTTCGAGCCTGCCTTGGGCTTCCAGCATGTGCGTCAACAATTGGAACTATAGCAGAAGCACGCGTCATTCCTATAAGCATCCTGCTCATGCAGGAAACTCTATGGCTTCATTTAAGACACTTAACTCAGCATGAAGATCACTCTCTCGCCACCATAGAATCTGCACGTCCAAACTCGAGCTACTCCAAGGCGCTGTCCCAGGTACGGCGATATTTGCGGGGAGATCTTACACAAGCCACAGTTTGCACGACGCCTCCGTGGAGATCTCCGGAACCAGATGTCAAACTTGATATTCCTGGTATCAAGAAAAAATCAAATATGCCAATGGTCGTAATTTTACAGGTTACTATGTCCCATATTTACGGTACTCATCTCTCAAGAACACAAGTCTACACCGACGGCTCATGTATCTCTGATAGTTCTACTTGCTGTGTAGTCATTCTAAGTCACTGTAAAACCGTGCGATTCAAGCTAAGCCACGTAACTTCATCTACGATGTCAGAGCTAGCGGCAATTCAACAAGCACTTCCAATCATCTCTACAAAATTGTCCCACTCGTGGACAATATTTCTGACTCCAAGCCGGCCCTCCAAGCAATATCAGCATTTTTGCGACGCAGTCAAAATGACCAAGTGGTTTTCGAAATAATGACCGTTCTTATGCAGTGTTTGGATCTAGGACACACTGTCCAGTTTCAATGGATACCAGGTCATTGTCGTTTACCTGGAAACGAGGCTGCAGACGCAGGTGCGAAGTCAGCCCATTCTCTAGAAGCAACTATTACGATTCCGTATTGTCGGAATGACATTAAATGCCTTATCAATCGTCACGCCGCCAGCGCAAGGAGAAATCTATGGCACGATGTCTCCTACCACTATGCTCCCCTCTACGCGTGTACCGAAATCTTACCTTTCAACTTCCGCGTGATCTTCCCGGAGGACAGAGGCGGTCATATATCGCCTCCGGCTCGGTGTCGCTTATACACAGTCCTTCCTTCACCGCATCGGGCAAGCCAGAACATCGGACTGTCCAACGTGTGAATGTGATGAAACCATTGCTCACCTATTGTGCGACTGCAAAATCTACGACGCGGAAAGAGAACACCTCAAGAGTACGTTGGTGCAACTAGACAGCCGACCGTTTTCTGTCATGAAAGTGTTCGGAACCTGGGACAGCCCTCAGTATGCAGCGAGGGCCACAAAAGCTTTTCTGCGTTTCCTAAAGGAAACGCGGCTGTGCCTCTGCCTCTAAAGGACACACGTACTTTATTTGTAATGTGATCTATAGTTTGTGCTCTCGTGTCACTATTTCTTTCTTTCTTTTTACTTGTTTATTGTTCTATGTCCTCCTATCCTTTCCTTCCTCTTTCAACTCCCCACTACCCCCTTCCTAAAACAGAGTAGCCAACCAGGACTCCAACCTAGGTTAACCTCTCTGTTCTTCTTTTTCCGACTCTCTCTCTCTCTCTTGTTTGTTTGCCTATCCTTATGATCTACACAGAGCAAATATTTCTTTAGACGTTGAAAACTCCTTCTACATGACATTGTGCTGTACGAGCCAGAAGTCGCTAACCTTTTGCGTCCACTGCCATGTTACATTTGACGTGGCGTCACAGTGGCGTCACAAGGGGAAGGGCGGACCGCCCCAAGTGCAGCGCTTCGGGGCTGTCGAGATCGGGTAGGGGATGGGGGGGGGGGGGGGGGGGGGAGGAGGGAGGTGCTCGCGGTGGCCCTCGCGAGACCGGAGGGGGGGGGGGGGGAAAGGGGGAGGGTGACGTCGAAAGTGGGTAACTCCGGACTTGGTATCTAGGAGGCGTTGTGCCTACAGTTGCTCTCCTGCCTCGATCTCACCCTGGCCAGTGTTTTCTCTTGTCTCCGTCGCCTTCAAGGTTGTTCAAAGTTACCTCCACCGTCTGTTATAGCCGTTTTAATGCATATTGTTCCCAGCAATCTCTTGGGTACTGCAGAGGGCGCTACGTGTTTTACGAAGAGGTTCGTTACCTCTCCGTCGTGGTGAGCCCCAGTTTCTGCGCCGGGACGGTGGAGCCTCCTCGAATAGGGTGTTCACTTGAATGAAGAGGGCCGGAAACGACTGGTATGTACCGGTTGACTGGGAAAAAATCGTTCCTCTATCGATGTCGTACCAAACGCCGGCAGGGACGTAGGCGTGAACTTGAGTCTTATTCTGAAAAAAAAGGAAGAAATAGTATGATGACAACGTTGCTTTTTAGGGCGCAGCTCCTAACGACTGCTTCCGGCTTCAGCGGCGTTGCCATCGGCGTCAGCGTAACTGCGCGCGATGCATTATGGAAGTTTCCCCGCTAAAGTTAGAAGGGAAATATTTCCTCTATATTTAGCGGGGAATATTTCCCGTTACATTTAGCGTGAAATCAATTTTAGGGAACAATTCTCCCACTAAATTAGCAGAGAAATTGATGTCACGTGGCCTCAACACCAATTCAATTTTTTAGCGGGGGAAAATGACGTCGCGACTTCGTTTCACGTCACCCATGAAGACATTCAGCTGCAGGAGGAGAGGAGGAGGAAAGGAGGAGGAGGAGGGGCATACTCTGCCCTCTGTACCCTTTCTTCCTCCTCCTCAAAAGATTCGCTCTAGTTGCGCATTACAGAGATTTGTAAACGTCTTTCATTTTTTCCTAACTCAAGCGCAGTCTTTACCTCATTGAGATATACAAAGAACAATTTAGAAACACGACACACTTTTCTTGTTATAATTATATCGAGTATTCTCTAGTCAACTAAAACCATTCAGTTGTTTCACGTGTTAAACATTTTCATAAAACCATCTGAACACGATTATCATAATAATAATGATTTAAAATAATTTTAATATCGTATAGGATGCAGACGACCCGTTTATCAAAGAAATTTAATACCTTGAATGCGGGGATCAGAGTAGAAAACCCCTCTGCCCGTATCCGAACTAAATTACCTTTAGTGATTTGGCCACATCAAAATCGGAACAGTAATAAAATTAATGTCGTTGTTGCAATATATTTTTATCTAAGGGTACGTGAGTGGTCCTTCACGACATCTGGTACAAACAAAAAGCGACGCGTTAAAATTATTTTCGATCTGTACAGGTATTTCTGCACACTGCAAGATTTCTGGGGAAAAAATGTTCTGCCGGACACAAAAAAAAAAAAAAAAACGCGCCGAACAACATTAGTTTTTTAGAGGAAGAGGAAGCGTAAAATATGACTTGATTTGAAAAATGCGATGTCCGAAGGGCAAATAAGCGTTTTAATGTTATGAATAAAGGGGGACAGACTAACGTTACTTTTTTCAGATTTTGCTAAAGCGTTTAATTTAGTCTCGCAAATACGTTATAAACTTAGACACTTTCTCAATAACGATGCATTTTTGCATTGGTTCGGCTGTTACTAATGTCAACACCAACAATTTGTTCGCATAGATGACGCTTTATGCCCGTAGTTCCAGGTTTTGCAGTAGTGCCGCAAGGCTCTGTACTCTGCCCGTTGCTATTTTTGATATTTATAAATTATTTGGCGGCTAGTTTGCTTATTCAGTGCCAATTTTTCGCGGATGATTGCGTATTTGTTTTGAAGATAGGTCGTGTTGAAGACCAAGACGTACTCAACAACTCTCTCGCTTTTAGTGTTCCGTTGGAAGCTGTTGCAGAATATAACTAACTCGGGTTTGTTATTTCAACAGAGCTCACGGGGAACGCGCACGTGAACTACAGTGTAGCTGGAGCGTGCCAGAAACTTAGCCTTTAAGAAGAACATTATTCAACAGTACACCCGGAACAAAGTTACCGGCATGCACGACTATACTTAGATTAATATTATAATATGCGGACGTGGTATGTGACCCCTACAGAGCAAAAATTTAGAGCAAATAGAACAAGTCCATGAAAAAGCACTGCGATTTTGCTTTTAACCGTTGCGACAGGCTGACTTCCCTCTCTCAACTGTTTAAGTTGTCAAGCATACCTGACCTTAGAACAAGCAGATAAATTAGTCTTCCTAACTTTCTCTATAATATAGTCCATGGCAACGATAAACTTCGATTAGGAAAATGCGTGCGATAGAATACACACATATATACAGATACGCAACAAGCAGAACAAAACAATTGTAGAGACCCCATCTAAAAGATAATTTTCAATATTCCTTTTTTCCGCGCACTGTTCATTAATGGAATATATTCCCCCTAAGCACTATCAATCAGCTCACTACTTCTTTCATTGTCGTGACAGTTACAAATCATTTAATGCCATAAAATATTTGTGAATTTCTGTGTATCGAGTACCTTGAAGAGTTGCTTTAGTTTTTTCTTCAATATTAGCATAAACTTGTCCCTTCGCGTTGTCATTCCGCCTAAGTTGAATGGTGTTATATTATTTTTTGTTCATTTACATTGTACAGTGTGCATGCTGTAACGTACTCAGCCTTACAGTGGACAACATATAGGTGACCGGCCATATTTGAGGATTAATAAAGGAATATATAAACAAATAAAAATCTGAATTTTGTGTTTTTCGCTGGACAATTAACTGTGTTTTAAATCAAGCCTGCTGACACGCCGCTTTCCTCTTCAATTTTCAGAGCAGGGGAGGCTCCGTCGTAGCATAACGCAATGATCGCGCCAAACTGAAGCGCCCTTCGAATTTTGTCCTCCGCGTGAGTGCTCCGACGTGGTTCACCCTCGCGGTTGCGCTAGGAACGTTTTTGTGAACGGAAGGAGACTCTCGTTGTGTGGTCGTCAAGGCTCACATTTCTCCGCGAGACTTAGAGCGGCGAGTAAACTAGAAAGCTGCGCTGCGTCGCAACACTGTGTTCCCACGGCAGAATGAGGCATAGAATGTGACAGTGGCAAGCCCTGAGTGACGTCAAATCAGAGAGGAGAGCATAGCAATTAATACTTGGGAACGTTGAAATGGAGCTTCGTATAATTTTCCGTTATTGATTATACTAAATCGGTGTGTCGTTTAATTGAATAAAAAGGGCCTCTGTTAGGGATTAGGCTCCCGCCAGGTAACCATGACAAGATCCTAAAAATTTCCCGTTTTCGCCGGACAATCCCTTTAAGTACCTGCATGCGTGACCTGTCTTTTTATGTAATTTCTGCTTGCTATTCCTGACTAGAGAGTCACCCGCTTGATTTGCGCTCTTGAATACAGCAGGGTCTAGTCGCTCCTTTGTTACCGTTTCTTCGCTTAGCTTCCGACTAGTTAGGCCCTAGCTGTTCCAAACATTAATCGATAAGAGTTTGGTACATTGACATTCTCAAACCTACCTGCGTCCAGCGTTTTTACAATCTGAGCTGTCACGTGACACGACCGGCCGGAGTAACTAGGATACATTTGTGTAAGATTTGGAACACAGCTTTCGACGTGTACATGTTCACTACAGACGTGCTACTAACTTCAAAAGAGCGGTATGTAGTCCCGACAGGGCGAAAATGGCTGGAGAAGTATATATCAGGTTTGAATCTGGACTATTTATTTTGTACTGCAACATGGGAATAAGCGTCAAACGTGTCCATTTTCGGATAAGACAACGTCCGATGCAAAACACGAAATATAGTTAGTATACGTCAGGTGTCATTTGTCAAACTTGTAAAAAAAAAGGAAACAGCAGAGAAATTACTCATTTCTGGTCTTGGAAAGCGAGTCTTTGTTATGCCAGAATATAGCGACAAAGTAAACAAACGTAAATGAGAAATTTCATCCGAACCGCACGACTGGAAGCCTGGAGTCTTTAACCTGCACCACGCAGTAGCGACTGACGACGCCAGGGTTGTACAATGCTAATCCTCTCAATCTCAAATATTGTTTTCGTTAAATTAGGACAGAATGATATGTTATTGCCCGTTTAGATTGTACTGTATTTCACACCAGCATTGATCTTTGTGGAGGCTCGTCAATCCCCACTTCAGTAAATAGGCCTCTGGGTAAGTCAGGATCCAGTGACTTTAGGTAAGTCGAGAGCGTGGGAGAGAAGCTCAGCGATGAGTGTTGTAATCTGGCGCGCGTGTAATGCGTCTATAAGCGAAGAAGAGAACGAAGCCAGATATCAAGTGACATTCCTAAATCTCGCACTCTTAACTGAAGAAAAATAATCGATGACGAGAAACACAGGTAATAACGAAGCACTGCATGCTCTTTCTAACCTTGCGTAGCTACTGACAATACAAGAATCGCAGGACGTGGTTTATAAGCTTTACAGTGCATGGTTCGTGAATCATTCGCTGTTGTTATCATCGGCATTTGCGCCATCACCTTGGCGCTGAAGCAACAAAAGGGTAGCGGGGTTCTCAACGCCTTTCGCTTTTTAAGCTGTGGATGATAATAGCAAAAATTCATTCGTAAATTGTGTCGAGCTTTTTATACGCCATTTGGTTTCCAGATGGTGTGGTGTTGTTGCGACGCGAGAGGCATTACAAGGCCAATGAGTAAAGGTCTTGACTATCATGGGTGAATTTTTTTTTTTTTTTTTTTGGTCTGTGTGTCACTAAGATTGAAAGATGATTTTTGCACAGTCATGTCTAATTGGAACGACACTGGAATTCTGAACACCCCGTCGTAGTAGCAGAGCGTGGCATGAAGATAAAGAGATTGGTGATAAATTAATCCTTTCGACAGGGCATTTCTGGGATACATGTACAGAGTTTTTTTACTCAAAAACAAACTACGCATCACCCACCACTCAGTATCCGCCAAAAAGTTGCACCCACGATAGAGACTATAAAAACGTTCACTGGCGGGCGCAGCTGTGGTTGGCGACTGCTGAGCACCTGCTGAGGGCGAGCTTCCCTAGTTCCTTGGAAACGTTCATTCCACGCCATCAAGATTACCGATCTTAGCGAACTACTAAGTGGGCTCATTCTGAGCATGTGGTCTAAAGCACCGTTCTTAGTTCTCTCACTTGACAAGCTCAACGGAAGAGTGGCGTTCGAAAACGATTTTTTCTCCGATGCCCACACGCGAACTGTAACGGGCGGATAGCATTCCTAGCGCCATCAGCGTCAACGCCTTCACGGGCAACGAAGGATGACCGTTTTTGAACGACGCACTTTTTGAGTCAACTTTTGGGAAAACATTATGTGTACCTTAGAAATTATAATAGAATCAATTTCTACCACCAGTATTGTGTATCGAAGGAACTACCGTTTCAGCAACGCCTGCCCATAAAGCGGGGTAATAGTGTAGCAAGCGACACCGAGCGCACGAGCCACCAAAAGCAATCACGAGTTCTAGGAGGCTTGTTAACTGACTTTGTTCCAGTAACCTTGGTCTAAACAGCGCCCTCAAATATGACGTCCAGCAAACCCTCTATCAGTGACGTGCGCGACCAACTGTGTCGCTGTTGGCGGAATTCGCGATTTGCCAAGTCACAGCTTCCTCTGTTCCGATTATGCCTGCCCAAAAGTCGGTGCACGACTGGGCAAAATCCTTGTCGTGACGTCATGAACGATAGCCATCAGAGGATGCCCTCAAAATATCTCGGCGGTAATATGTCATCTCTCTCCTCGGCACCTCGTCGATGTAGACGACGAGGTATCTGACGGAGGAATGTCAGCGTTTGCCGTATTATTTAGCGATTGCGGCTCATTCTACACCCGGGCACAAATTTAGCGGTCTCAGAGACTTGATGCCAAAGTGGTTAAGGACAAGAAAAGAATAGAAACAAACCGATCCGTCGCCAGGCTGGGATTCATTGTACAGCACGAGCATTAGTCTCTCCCTCCGCCGCGGAGTTGAGGTCAAAGCGCCTCAATGAAAAAATAGAAACGAATGTTTCCATTGCTTGATGTCCGCGCTGGGAGAGATCCCCGCGATTGACCAATTTGTGTCAATACCGCTTTAAGATCTTGTGCACTTCCTTCACAGTCCACTCCAGTCCCGGAAACGCGTAGACATACGATCACTTTTACAATTCCGATATATAAGCGGAAATTATAAAATATTCAAATAATTTAAAATCATGGTTAAACAATGTACATAAAAAAAGACAGCGACCTTTAATTTTAACGTTTTATAATGCATTAAATGCAGTATGTAAGAGCGATTGGTTCATTTGATTGCTAGACATTAAAAAGTCCTTCCGGGAGAAAATACCCTTTATTTTTATCAATTCAACAGAAACTTAATTGATATGTCACGTGGACGGTCAGGGGTGAGGCAGAAGGGAGGCAACAGGAAACTGATGATGGGAGAGTGCGGTGTAGGATGGTATGGAGAGGAATCGAGGAAATGGAGGAAAGGAAAGGGAGGAGAGAGAGGAATGGAGAACCTGAGTTCGTAAATCACATGACGTACATAGAGGAGGGGAGGGGAAAGGTAGGCTGGGGAAAGTCGCTAACTGTAGGACAATGGCGAAGAGAGGGAAAGGGATCGAGGTGCGAGAGAGGGGAGAAGGGAAGGAAGAGATGGGGAAAGAAAGGGAGGGGAAGAAAGGAGAAAGATCGGGAATGGAAATTGGTGTGACACGTGTGTGACGTGTATTCAACGCTTAATTTAGCTGTGAAAGTAAGTTATAATATAGGTCACGTGACATCAGGGCACGTTAGGGACGTCAATTTCCCCCTAAATTGTGCGGAAAATATGATTTCTGTTTGGGCCAGGCGTCGTCAATTTAACGGCTATATTAAGTGGGGAACCCGTAAAAATAAAAAGCACCAGATTTATTACCGCGTAGAACGTTCCTGGAATTTCTTTTCAACGTGCACCTCGCAGGCAATCTTAGGTCCGTTGGCGAATATATGAACGCCGTCATGCTGAAGATTCAAGCAAGCCAGGAGCTGCAGACGCTGATCGAACCTAGTGCCCTGCTGCCGACACCCGACGGCGACTGTCAGCTGCAGAGCGGAAACGTCCGCGGTCTCTGCCACCTGAGCCACAACAGGCGCCTGCACCTTCAGAGGTCGCGCGAGGAAGATCCCGGATCGCCTTTGAACGTGGTCGCGACGGTGCTGGCCAAGGGTGTCTTCTTCGACGCCGTGTACGAGTACGCCGCCTTGCCGCTTTACCTCACGGGTTCTCTGGAAGGAAGGCTGGAGATGGCGCGCATGGATCTCGTCATCGCAGGTGAATGCAGAATTGAAATTTATGTTAGGTTTCAGAAATATTTTTATTGCCAAGTATAATTCGAGAGAAGTAAGGGTGGAATATGCGTTGTCGTCGTCATCACTGTGACATGCTTTGCCAGGCAGCACATAAACGTGAAGGAAACGCCGAAAGAACGTCGAAGACGTCTGTAACGTGACGTCGTACAACGTCGAAGGTCCGGACGTTACCTTCCTTCGACGTCGATGAAACCTTTAAATGCCCGCGAGAAAAGGTGCACAGAAGGTCGAGAAAACGTTCCCAATTACGTTTGTCACACGTTACATGCACGTCTCAGTGGGCCGTTGCGTCCTCCTTCGATGTTTGTGCTACGAGTGTTTACGACATCCGGACTACCAACGTTTATAGAACGTCGAGAAACCATTCCAAATTACGTTCCCTAGGCGTCGTGGGGACGACGTTGTGTCCACCCCCCCCCTCCTCCCTCCAAAAAACAAAAATTCACTTTTTGAGTAATATTACGAAGGCAAGTTGCTCTCATGCAAGTAACTACGAAGGAAGTAACTGAAACACAGGTTTGGTACGAACTGTTTATTTTAGCATTTTCAGACACAAGATGCACTATGGAGTGCCGCCAAAAGACGTCCCTGGATGTGGCACCCAGACGTATATAAAACTAACAAATTCACGCACAGAAATGAACAAGAGACGATGTCACGCTGCGCGGAATCTTCCACCGCTTACCTTATTCTGCTTCCGAATAATCCGCTGACGCGCGTACTTCATTCACCCCATTGCACGTAGCTGGTACTTTCGCTCCGTGCACGGGAAAGGTTTCAGAAGTGAGATCCCGTCCGCTGGGCGTTCTTGACTGGGATCGTCGGAGGCGTCTGAAGGGCCTTGATCAGAGACTGGACTTGACGCGCCATTATCTGCACAGCCCCTTCTTTTCTGGGGGGCGTCAGTCATATCTTCACAGGCACCTTGATTCGAGCAGTAATACGATTCAACGTGTGAAGCGTTCTGGCCTTGAGGAAGATCCGCGAGCCGTGACTGAACACGGCAGCGTTTTTGGCGATCACCGACTTCTTCATAGGGGCGACTTGAGCGACTCAGTCTGGGCAGCATTAGAGAGAAATCGAATCGCAGCACTTCCACTGTATGCAGACTGGAAGAAATCGCGGCGCCAAGCGCCTGCCTCGTAGACCCCGTAGACGTGACGTTCGGTTCTAGTGACTGACTTTCGGAAAAAGCTGGACCGGGTTATACCCAGAGCTGTTTTCTCCAGGGTTGCCAGGTGTTTGAACTCCAACCCGCCAAACGTCTGCGGGATATAGATCGAAAATAGCCAAATGTCGATCCAGAAAAATAGCCCAAAAATAGCCCAAAAAGAAACTCACCGTTTGAAACGTTTATTTTGAAAAGAAAAGACACATAATACATTTTTATCCATCAAATGCCCCAGAAATGGCGTCCCTTGCACGTTCGGCGGACTTCCTGAAACGCTCGTACAAGCGGATGACAACTAGGGGTGTCGCGAACTTTTGTCGAACCAGATTTTTTGGTCGAACCGGTTCGACGAACCTTCGACCTTTTCACCAGATTCGACCGGTTCGACTTTGTGGACAGTGTGGCCAGACCTTGATGCAAGCATGTCTAGGTTCGGAGAATTTTTTTTTTATGCAAAGGTTTATTTTATTTTGTGAATAGCTGCAATTAAAAGAAACTAATTCTAATCACTGAAGAAGTTAATAACTTAATTTTTAGTACTGTATTGACTGAAATAGCCAATCAGCGCTGCACTTCATTCATCTCAGCCATAACCATCCAATCCGAAGCCAAGTGGCCAGCCTGTCGCTCATGCGCACACGAGTCGAACCTCAATACAAGGTTCGTCGAACTTTCCACTAAAAGTTCGAAAAAGTCGAACCTGGTCGAACTCGAACCGCGGCCGGTTCGCGACACCCCTAATGACAACATACCTTCCACTATATTGGGACGCTTGGTGACCAGAATGACGTCACGGGAGAACTATGCAGAATTCAGACAACCTAAAGAATGCGCGGAACAGGTGCTGTTAAGGCCGCAAGGAATCGCGCCGTCACTTGTTGAGATGAAGGAATAACAGCACATGCTTGCATTCGGAGGTAAACAATTGCACAAAATGCGCAAAAAGAACACGAATTAGTTTGCTGTCGCAAACTTATCAAGGTTAAGGGACCGAAGCGCCAAATGTTCTCATAACTTACTTTAAAAATACATTCGAAAATATAAACCCAAGTGCTTTCAGGCATTTTGGTTCCAGCACAGGTCAGAAATTGCCCAATGCACAGGTCAGAAATAGCCCAATGCACAGGTTAGAAATAGCCCAATACTAGCCAAATAGCCAACTACCATTTTTTTCCGCCAACTGCAAATAAAACTAGCCCAATTTGGCTATTTATAGCCCAACCTGGCAACCCTGGTTTTCTCTGGGCCAACGTAGAATTCACTGAAATATTTTGGGAACGACTGAGGAGTGAGAAATACGTGCACCCGGAACTAACGCTTGTCGATTGTTCGTCGCCACTATCTCCCGCACCTTTCTCTCTCGCCTCCTTTTTGCCGATTTTCCCGACGCATCGCATAGGGCTCTATGGAGATGCTACTGGCATGTCCTCTGCCTACCTTTCCCCCTCTCTTTCGCACCGCGTTGACGCCGGCGTTTTCTTTTTGTTTTTTTGTTTTTTTGTTCCGACAAGTGGGTGCGGGTTGGACTTGAAAACTTTTTGGAGCGTCATCTGGGCCATTCAACGGTTGGAATCATGAGTGCCAATGTACACAAACTGTTGACAGTATCTACCGGATTTCGTCATTGCCGGGTATTCTATTTTTTGGAGCAGTGCTCAAAAATGCGCAAGTGTGCAGTGAAATTGTGCTCCGATATAGTGTGTGCCGGCGTGCGATTTTTGATGGGGTTCGTTATCGGTGCCAAAGAAAGCAAGATCTGTTTTGACAGTCACGTAACAACACTGCGCACCGATCTACATAAAGCGCTAATCTGCTGATGTGCTGAAAGTTGGTGTTGCGGATGATGCGAATTTTGTGGTTGTGCGCAAGTGAGCATGGGTAACAAAACACGAAGAGAAATTTCCGAACCTTAAGACAATGCCAGGTGGTCGCGGAGCAGTATGCATGCTCCTAGAAAATGATGCATGCCTGAAATCACCTGGAGAAGGGATTATGGCGACGCGCCTATGGCGCGTCCCAGGACCCAAGCAGGACGACATGGCGCGTGCGAAAAACAAGAATGGCACAATTCGATCCGTTCTAGACGCCATGGGCTTCACTTCATTGGCTTGACTTCGCAAATTATAACCATAAGAATATTTTAAACAAACCCAAGATATAACAAGCACATGTAGAAGGAATAACATGACGTCGCCAGCACGTCACGGACAGGACGATAATGAAACGTCATTTATGAACTTCAATTCAACGTCAAAGAAACGTGAGCATTGGACGTTGCCTGAACGTCGTGCATGGACATCGTGGGAACGTTGACGACGTTTGAGTTGAAATACGACGTCGCCACAACGTCACTTATTGGACTCTAATGAAACGTTATATAAGGACGCCATCTCAACATCGAAAAAACGTGATCGAAGTCACGCGGGACGTCACGGACGTCAGGGACCCTTTCTGGACGTTTCCACGACGTTTTGTGCTGCCTGGGTTCCTTATTCTAAGAGAAAGGGAAGCGCGGCTTAGTCCCTCAGGGTAAAAAATCCGCTGACACTACCATTAGTCACCTGGGGAACCAACGGAGACGGGAACAAGCTTTTCTGCCCTAGCGCTAATATTGTGGCGGTTAAACGTGCTAAAAAAGACGAAGGCCAGTTAAAGAAGACACACACACCAAGAGCGCTCTTGGCGTGTGTGTCTTCTTTAACTAAACCTCGATTTTTTAGGCGCTTTTATACATCTTAGTATATCACCAACTAGTTCAAGTGAATACCATTATACCGTTAGTCTCCTCAAAGTTGTACCCCAGGACTAACCTTTGCGCCCTTGCGTTAAGGCCCCTGGCACTAAGTGCTGCGCCCTTGCATTGCATTTGGTTGCAAGCCCTCAATTTCAAACCCTTGGTGTTAATCCTCTTCGATTTAAAGTTGCTCCCCACAAATTGCGTAAAACTGAAGCGACAAGCCTCACTCCTTGCCTAGTGTACACCAATCTCAGAAACAAAGTTATGCAGCTCAAGTTAATGCTATGGCTTTATTGCCTCAAATATACACACCAATGTCAAGAATGACTGAAGTCGAGGTTTCTGAGCTGTAGAATCTACTCTAAGGTCGAATTCCGAAGAGCGCACTTGCGTCGGTCGAGTCGACCATGACGTCTGTCCAAACCGGTCCTGGTCCAATCACCGTTAATTGGGGCACCAGCAGCTTCTTGCCTCTTCGCAACATATTTGAATGATTAGTAACAGTGGCAGCATAAAATACCCTATCGCTCAACAAACGTACCAAGACATAGCACACTCATAGTAATATAACAAGTAGGCTGTGTGAGTGCTGTAACGGCTCACTTATAAAATGCGATCTATGAGGAACGAACCAGTGCAATATTAGATATTTAGTAAACCATTCGCTGCGAATTAGGCTCACCGTGCACGTGCTCAATCTATGCATTAGTGTGGCGGGACGGGCTCCCGTTAGCAACGCGAATACTAATCTACGGTCGTATAAAGCGCGAAACACATGTACGACGAAACCGTCCGATCCGACGTCCGACCGCGCAATACGACGGTCGGAGGCGAGGGTTTTCGTAGCATCGGAGAGCGTTGAAAACCCTCGCCTCCGACCGTCGTATTGCGCGGTCGGACGTCGGATCGGACGGTTTCGTCGTACATGTGTTTCGCGCTTAAGCCTCTAATACGATCAAGCGGCCTGTGCCAGGATCTGCAAAACACACAAAAAAAAATGTTGCAAACTATACGCCCATTTTCATAACGAGACAGTGTTGTAAACTGTCAGAAAATGTAATTTCTAGGCACACTTTTGATTACGTTGAAAAGGTAAATATCTTAGTGGCGAGTGAGTATGGATTTAGGAGAGGCCTGTCTACAGTAACCCAGTTGATGGAAATAACGCATAATCTTGGTAAGGTAAAGAATAGCAGAAGTAAGGCAGAAGTTTCATTTCTGGATTTTAGTAATACCTTCGATAAAGTTCCTTGCAACAAGCTTCTTCTAAAACTGAATACCATACTTAACTCAAATAATTTGTGAAATGGTTAACCTCATACCTAGAAGGAGGAGAACTGTACGTTTGTTTTAAAGGTTATGAATCTGATTTCCTTTTCGTTGACTCCGGCGTGCCCCAGGGCTCTGTCTTGGGGCCCTTACTGTTCCTAATATATATCAACGATATCGCTAAAAACATAGATGTCAACATAAGATTATTCGCAGACGATTGCGTTTTATACAAAGAAGTTAAGTCCTATCAAGACAAAATAGTTTTAAATAATTGCTTAGAGTGGATTCAGTCTTGCTGTCGGGAATAGCAAATGAAGCTGAATACCTCAAAAACTCTTTCAATGTACATTACGCTGAAAAAGTGTCCTCTGGAGTTTTCCTATTGCATTTATGGTCAACCTATTCAACGCGCCGAAGAATATAAATACTTTGGGTTACATTTTAGTAATAAACTATTGTCGGACAAACACATTGATTACATTAAAACGAAAGCGACCCAGCGGCTTTGGGCCTTGAAACGTCTTTTGAAGCACTCTTCCATCAGCCAAAACTTACAGTCGATAAAACAATAGTAAGGCCAATTTTAGAATATGCAAATGTTGTCTATGACCCGTTCACTAAAATTAATAATAATAAGCTAGAAGGTGTAGAAAGGAAAGCAATACGGTTTTTTACAACAAATATGAAACGCAAAGCTCCCCTTTAGAAATTTTGCAATAAGCGAACCTGCGAAAATTAAGCGAAAGAGCGCGGGTAGATAAAGATGTTATTTTTTATGATTCAGCGTAAATTAAATATTGACACTTCCAGATATATTACATTTCCAGGCAGGTTAAACACCAAATCCTCTCATACACGTTCAATACTCGACTATCAAGTGCGATTGGACACCTTCAAATAGTCTTTTTTTTCCCTAGGACCATTGTTGAATGTAACAAGCTGCCCGCTGATGTTGCCAATTCAGACTCTGTTGACTATCTTATTGATAAAGCCACCGGCTTCTTTTTGAAAATATATGGACTTAATTTTTGTCATGTTTAGATGACTTGTTAATAGTTATTGTTTTGTATGCTGTGTGCTATATATATTGCATAATGTATTAGGCCTCATTTCTGCACGCTGATGTGAACACTTCAGATTCTGCCTTATTATTATATACTGTTTTGTATGCTGGGTGCTATTTATTGACTGGTGAAAGCGAGCGGGTTGAACATGAATATATAAAATTGAAAGAATAAAGCACAGAGGACAAGCACAGGAGAACCACTTTCTGTGGTTGTCCTGTACTTGTCCTCTGTGTTTTATTCTTTCAGTTTTATATATGGGATTTATAGTTATATTTATGGTTCCGCGTCTTTGGCTTGTATTTTTTTCAAAATGCGGCGTACTTTTTTTGGTGTTTATTTTAAAATGATTTTTTTTTACGGCTTATATTTATGCCCACAAAATTGTATCGGCTTTTTCGGTGAATATAAAATAAAGACCAACGGACACCGGATCGATGATCCTTGTAGCTCTAATATTTGTAATTACTCAAAGAATATCGGCACAGATACATTGAAAAAAGAGATGGGCACTTTATTTGACAACTGTGTGCAACTGTAAAAGAAACAAGAAAAAAACACAAAAGTACACACAAGTCAGATATGAAGCTTATGCCCCCAAAAAAACAAAGAACTTGACCTTCTGTACGTCAGAATTACGTGATCTTATTAGAGTAGACACACATGTACTTTCCCAGGTTCTTGTTGATCCGCGCTCTTTCTTTCCTGTTATATGACCCTCAGCTTCGAGAATGCCCTCTCAACGCTAACACTGGACACTGGCAGGCTGAGGATTTGAAGCGCTGTCTCAGCCAAAATCGGCCAATAAACTAATTGGGACCGCCGAAAGAGACACGGTGCGACGTTTTGAAGCACAACACAATATCCAGAACTTGTATCGTATCAATCTTCCATAGAACAAGTTTGAAAACACGCTCGTACATGGCGAAGTCATGGGGTATTTCGAACTTCACGTTCCGATCGATGATGCGCAGATTAAACTAAACGTCGTGATGGCATCCGTGTATCCCATTCATTCGTACACCTTTTGATAGGCACTCTCGTTCCACTTTTTCGCCACGGCTCTGCGGTACGACTGGAAGGTCAAATTGACCTTTTCCGGTTAACTCTGAATTAAAAAAAAATAAAAAAAAAATAGATTCGACGTACTTTTATTGGTTTAAATCGAAATTGCCGAACCTAAAAGCTGACCTTTTTCGGTTAAAATCAGGTTTTTAAAAATGAATTCGGCGTACTTTTATCAATTTTTACCGGTTTAAACCGAAAACTCCGAACCCTAGTTATACTGTATAATGTTTTGGGCCACATTATCCCTGGTGTTCAATAGACCGATATCACCAGCTAGTTTGAGTACGCCACCGCTGCCGCCATGCATCGTGGGAGCTGTAGTCTTTCTGCACGCGCGACAACCCTGCTGGAGGTCTGCGCGAGCATAGCACGAGGCGGCATGAACTGTCTCGTGAACTGGTGTCTGCCTCCTACGAACTACAGTTATGGCGGCGTCACGCATGCGTGGAACGCTTGTTGAGATCGGTCTATTGCAGTCTTCTTATTTTTGTATTGTTGTGCCTCTCCTACCACCGCCCTTTGGAACTGGCAGTAATGATAAATAAATAAATAAATAAATGAATAAATAAATGTCTAAAATTGGCGCTTCGCTGGCTTTGATAAAGGAAACGTATACGTTCGATTATCAGGTCTCTGTGCTGCATAACAAAATCAGCTCCCATGGTGCTAAGAAGAATGGAGCATGCCTTGCGCTTTGCAAGCGCGAGAACACGCTCAAACTGAAAACACTTTCTGAAGCCGCAGGTAATCAATTCACCATAAGTAGAAGTACTTCGACAGACCTTTATCAAGTTACCTTGATATGTGACTTCAGGAGTTATCAAGTACAGTGCTGCGTACCGCGAATCCACACCGTGTACCGCATAAATTGGAGACGACGCAGGGATAAAAAAAGGCGACAAGCTTCTCAAAAAGGCTGTTTTTCAACTTACTAAAAACAGGTTCTCTTCAAGCAAACAAGGACTTCACACTTCACACTTTCCCGACGCACCTTATCTCACTCGTGAGCGACAATTACAAGAAACACAGTGCAAAGGAGGGGGGTGGTGGAAGGGCGCGCACGAGTGATCGATGAATGAATGAATGTAAATGGCTATACCCTTTGTAATGGGAGCTAGCTTGTGTAACATAGCCTAGGTTTCGAAAGACAGAAATATGAATTCTCCCACCCATCTAACCGCTCATTCACACTGGAAGCGGATCCGCGTTCGCAAAGCGGTTGCGAACGCGGTTGTATAAAGATCCAGTACAATTGCACGCGCACTCGATGACATCAAGTGCGGGTGCAATTGTACTGAATCTTTATACAACCGCGTTCGCAACCGCCTTGCGAACGCGGATCCGCTTCCAGTGTGAATGAGCGGTAAGACAATTTGCCCCCATTAATTATCACCAAAAAAATCTTTGTGAAATCGGGCAACAAAGAAAAAGTTGGGGCTCGAATTTACGTTGCGAGGCGACTGGACAGCGAACCTATGATATCAGCTGCAGCGACTTCCACTGTACTGTAGACCCTTCTTCTGGCAAATGTCACCAGGTAGTGCTCCAGTTTTTGACGTCCCACAGACCTTGTGGTTTTTAAAAGGAATGAACAAAGGCCACCTTAACACCGCTGCTTGAAATGTAGACGAAATGTAGATGACATAGTTAACCACCAAATCTTCAAGTGAACTCCAAAAGAACGAAGGAGTGCGAGAACTGTTAAAATTCTTTGAGTATTCCTGTGAACCAACTTGCCTACTCTAAGATGTAGTATTGCACGCCGGAAGGTCCTCGTTAAATCTTCACCTTTGTTGTCCCAGTAGAATTTATGCTGTCTAGAACTGGTGACATAAGCAAGCTCAACAGGCTTGCAAAGACGGTACAACCGGAAGTCCCTTTGGACGCAAGCGGGAGTTCCTGCGTGTAAACAGGGAAATGGTTTATATACCCTCTTCATTGCAAACGCCACCAGGTGGTGCTCCACTTATTGGCGTCCCAGAGAACTTCCGGTTTATAAAAGAAATGGACAAAGGCCACCTTAACACCACTGCTTGAAATGAAGGTGAACGCTTAACCACCAATTCTCCAGGAGATCGCCAAAAGAACGAAGGAGTGCGAGTTCTGTTAAAATGTTTCGTATAATCGTCTAAACCAACATGCCTGCTTGAAGATGTAATATTGTAAATCCGAAAGCTCTCCTTAAATACCCAACTTTCATTGTCCGTGTAGCATTTATGCTTTCTAGCCCTAGTGTCATTAGCAAACTCCACAGGCTCAAAAAAACGGTGCGACATGCAGTCGCTTGGGACGCAAGCGGCCGTTCATGTTTGTAAACAGCAAAAGGGTCTCTACAAAATGATTGACGAAAGACAAGTAAATGCACTGTACAAAAACTTTTTATATACGAAAGGCCCGTGACGTCACTCCCCAGGTCGGAATCTGCCGTTGCCGTGGCAGCTTTCGGAAGAGTAATGTTTACCGTGAAGAGTATGCGGTGAGCGCTCCTTGCTTCGTTTTGCTATCAGGAGCGCCTTATCATCAATTGTCTGTTTCGAAAGCTTCGTTTATACTTAATATTGATGGAAAAGAATGCTGCGCTGTATGTTGAATGCGTGATATGGTATTCTTTCTTCAATCGCTGAAGGTTTTTTCTTTTTTTTAATGAGGGCAATGACACGAAGAAATTCTAATTATCCGACCTGTGAGTCATACACAGCTTTGCTGATAAACATCGCCACCCGCCGCTTCCCCCCCGGCGAGGAAGTCGCTTATTTTGCCCTGGTCAAATCTTGTCCGCGTTACCGTAGCACCGGACCTGCTGGGGGATAGGATTGAGTCTGGGTGGGTTGGAGCCCCGCCTGAGGGAGTCCCACTTCTCCTCTCTCCCACCTGTCCCCAGATGTGCTAGTTAATTGTGCATCATTTATTGTTCTATATCATTTTCATCATTCTTTCAATCGTCCCTTTGTGACTGTATTCATTGTCCCTCCCGTCCTTCTATCGTCACCAGCAAAACCCAGGGCCCCGCCAAATCTCCAACGCGCCTTCTGCGCGCTGCCATTTTTGTCTGCTGTGCGGTGGAACGCATTATGCGCATGCGCTGTAGCTCTGTTGTGCTGTATACCAGACGTTACGCGTATGTCCACAGCCCAGTGACTCGGGATTTTTCGCCCACTTTGACAAGCGATGCATAGATCTATAGGTGTATACCCAGAAAGGTTGGTCAGGGGGGACGCAGAGACGAGTCTTGACTTGTTCTCAGTAACTCAGTTTCAACTATTCAGGGGGCCAATTACCGTGACTGCGAGACTCAGGTGGTGAAAGCGCGTTTCCTACAAACGTTTAAAGTTGTTTCATTTGAAAAAAAAAAAAGTGTTAGTTTTTGAAGGTGTTGCGTTGGGATTAATATCCATTTGAAATGCAATGTGTTCTTAACGTAGATTAATGCCTATTGCAATAGAAAATTATGTCAAAGAGACTTATTAATTGGCAACATATCATTGTTGACCGGATAGCTGTGCGAATGCGATTAACACGTTTGTTAACTCGCATTCAGGCAACGCGTGAAGCTCCACCTTGTAATCACAAAACTATTTTTGAACATAAAAAGAAATCGCCAGCTCTATTTGAGTTTGGTTAACATTTTCAGTCGTGCTGGGCTGCGTCGCTTCGGTTCCCCAAGACAAGCGAAATATCAAATGTCTTCGAGTGCGAACATTTAGTTTGTCTTCAGGGAGCAAAAACATACAGATGCAACATGTTTCAGAGGGACTAATGGTTACTTTTGCTCGCGCAGGCCTCTCGGTTAGCCCCAGTCAGCAAGTTAGTTCGCAGCTTTTGCACACAATACCTGGCTTGAACTAGATGGTTTTTCGCGGAGCAACTGGGAGTTTAGAAGACCAGATGCTGCCATTAGTTCTTTGTGGCCTTTGTTGTTTTTAAATATAGCTAAACATAGTGGGCCAACGTCCATCTCATGAACGCTTTCGGACTAGTGTGTCTAGCGTCCTCTGATGCATCAAAAATCGACTGGAAGTCGCAAAATTACATAAAGGAGGTCGGCATGTCATGCTCTCGGATATCGCGGTCCTGTTGGGGTCACAGAAATTCTAGGGGAAAAGAAGAGCAAACGGTCCTTGTTATTATCCTCGTGGCATGCCAACTCGTTGCTGAAGAATATTCCGTGAACTGTCGAGCTGAGAGCGACCTACAGCAGAACAAGCATTGTCTGTATATTCGTACACCTCTGCTGCTGTATCACCGCCAGGATCGTGACAGGCAACAGGATGCCACTTCTAGGCATGATCAGGCGGAAAGCGAGGCACCGCATTTGAGGAAGCGACACTCCAGTCGAAGACGCGCTCAAGGCTCCAATGGCCGGACACCAGTTTGGCCTGTGTCATCACGTGGCTAGATCCTCTACGTGTGGCATGGTCAAGTGGCGATGTGAAGTGCGTCAGACCACGCCAGATCACGTGATGTGAACGTTAGGTCACGGGGGCAACAACGCAATTGGATCGAGCTGACTGGAAAGTGGTGGTGAATAGCGTGACGTCAGGTAAAGCGACGTTGCTCTATTACAAGGCCCATATTTGCATGTAGGTCACTACTGCATTCTGCATTCGGAAAGTTTGGGCTGCGAATCGAAAGAGCGCCTTATTTTTAATTTCTGACATAATACTACACTTTCACATTCTGTGGTCGTAAAGCATCGAATACGAGTGAAGAGGTGACTTCATCGCATTTTGAATTTGAATGTTAAAATGAGCCCAAAGACAAAAAATATATATTTTTGTCTTAGTCCGTTAGTTTCAAAAATAAAAACAGAAATTAAAACTCTGTTTCCTTTATTGTGCCGCCCACGCAATAAATGTTTGTAATTGGGTTGCACGTTTGATTACACAGCGAAAAGTCAGTCAGCCTCAGTCGGCGTCCGGTGTCTCTGGGAAATTTATACTCATTTTCACTTTCAGTGTGACGCAAAAGAAGCTACAAAATCGAGCTCTGTGCTTTCATTTTTCGTGCTAAGCTTGCGCGCTCATGCAGTGCAAGAACCGTCCAGTTCCACATGCTCGTGCTTGTACCACGGCTGCGTCTGGACTTAAACTGAAGCGAAGTATAACAAACGGAGCACACATCTATGCTGCAAAGGTTGGTCGCCGAGCGCGCACGTGCGTGGCCGGATGTGGCAATAAAAAAAAAATAAGCAAAAGTGAGTGGCCAAATGGTTTTCGCGCTTTAAGGGGTATTCACACGAGGGAGAAATCCCGGGGATTTCTCCCCGGCACGCGCATCCCACGACGAAAACGTCAAGCTTTGCGATGTGCAAAAGCCTCGCGTTTTCATCTCGTGATGCGCGCGTGCCGGGGACAAATCCCCGGGATTTCTCCCTTGTGTGAATACCCCTTTACATTCGCGCGGCGGCACCGGGTTCGATTACTGAAAGCAGCCGCTTCTTTTATTTATTCTCTCAATTTCACCTTCTCGTCAGTTCGAGTACGTTGTCGTCTGACGGCGGTGGAAATGTTCTGCACCGAACGTTCTACGCCGAATGTTCCAGAAATCTGCGCGGGTACAAATGGTTCTTTCCGTGGTGTTAGGTCTGGCTCCAGTGCTCGATCCTGCGGTTTCACCAATATCGACGCCTGCGACGATAATCTTCTTCTATTTTGTCTTGGAAACAAGTTCGCCCCATTAAGCGTTCAGTTTCTCCAGTTATTTGCCGCCTCATCATTTGTCATTCTTGACAATACGCCGTTCCCACTTAAGGCCACGGTCCCACTGAATGTGGCAGTAAAGGTACTTTTTGGCAGGTCATTACTCATCTCCTTTTAAATACTGTTTTGTGGGATTGATGTCATTCGAAAGGCAATGCAATCCTCTTTCATTTGATATTATGTGTGTGTTGGTTTCTACGGTTCATGCGTGTTTGTAGCGTTGCGAATATGATGGCGCGGACCCTCACTTGCTCCGCTAGTTCATGTTTTATGAACGATCCGTTAAAGATAACACGGTTCCAATATAGCAGTTTTGTTAAGATGATGTCGGAGCAGAATGTAACGATACACTTTTTTGGTATTTCAACTACTTTGTTTTTTTCATCCTTCCAAATATTGCCCTAAAATTGAGATTTTTCTGCACAAATATTTTTTTAATGACAAGAGCTAGGACAATGAAATTAGCTACAGGTGTAGTGCTTATAATTGGTAATATGCAGAAAAAAATTTAATGTTGTGTAAAATTTTTTTGTTTAGATATTTTATATCAAACGTAGCACTTTTTTGTGCTTCGAGTCATGGTACTTCAAATGCCGCTGAGGAAATAATTAAACTATGATAAAATCTTTTATAACATTTAGAGCTACAATGGTTGCCCAAGAGGTGGACGATGGCTTTTTTTCATTTTCAAAGTCATTACGCTCCAGGAGCCCTTCAAACTTACCTGTTTTTGACGCATATCTTTTTTGGACATCAAACAGATTTATTGGCATCTAATAACATGTATTGTTTGGAATAGATATACATTGCGATGTATTAGATTCTCAGAATGATATTGCTTTGGTTTTTTAATAGGTGTAGTGCTTAGCTAATTTTAAAAACAATTAAGAACTGTTTGGGCGTTTTGTTGCGCTACCTGGCGGATGGCAGACAAACTGCTGATTTCTAATGTTCAAAAACTTTCCGAGGGCGGCGTTGGCGTCTGTATCATCATCAAACTCCGTGTCTTTTTACCTTGACATTTAAAAATATATTGGAAGATTTACTATCGATAAATGAATGGTTTAAGTACTGGGTCAGGTTAATAAATCTAAGACAAATAATTACACAAGCGTAGCGTGATATAATGTGTTCATTATTCCATATTATTTAAATCAATAAACAATAAAGACGAAGAGGAAAAGAATACACCCGAGTTCACTTCATGCCTAGAGTCACTAAATGAGCTCTAAGGTGTCGGCACTTCGTTCCCCAAAATTGTTTTGGGTGCCGCCATTTTGGGTCTTGTTCAGAGCAAACGCTACTGCCGATCGTCATGATCCAAAAGTACGACTTCCTCAGCGTTAGATGCGGTGCAAGAAAGCTGATGCAATATGCAATGCTCTGTCGCGGGTTGTCTAAACATTTGAGGAGGACGGAAAAGCGTTTCCTGTGATTTTAGATAAAGCTTCAGATAACTGGCGACCATGATTTTAGGCCACAATATGGCCAAGTGTCGTTACTCTGGACCGTAGCTAATTTACTGGCACAAGCGGGAACAATGAGGAAGAGGCAGGTGTCAAAAGGTAGTGGCTTGTAGAATCCACGGGGCTTACGTCATGGCCCCTCCAGGTGTTACAAGCCTATCTTGAACAAGAGCATGAATAGTGTCATTAAATAAGCTACGCTTCAGTGTAGCGACACTTGGCCATATTGTGGCTTAAAATCATGGTTGCCAGTTATTTGAAGCTTTATCTGAAATCACAAGAAACGCTTTTCCGTCCTCCACTTTAAACAGTTTGCGACAAAGCAAAGCAACATTACATGAGCTTCCTAACACCGAATATAATGCTGAGGATGTCGCACTTTTGAATCATGACGATCGGCAGTTGCGCCTGCTCTGCTCAAGCACGAAAATGGCGGCGTTCACAATACTGTCGGGGAAGAGACTGCCGATACTCTAAGCGCAGCTCATTTATTGGCTCTACTTCCCTCAAATCTCCTTTCCCCTGACTGAAACTGAAACTAAATATGAATAATACACTATTATTATACCTTATTTAGTCATAACCAACTACACATAATGAGAGAAAGAAGCAGCCGGGTAGGAAAAACGCAGGTTTTATGTGCAACCGTTCTTACCGTCTCAAAAGAAAGAACGCGCGAGCTTGCGCTGGTTTAAAAAAAATACGATCCAAAGGAAAAAGGCGGCATGCTGTGTTCTTTGTGATTGTGCGACGAATGGCAAATTGTTCCGGGTATGTTTATATAGCCGGAAGTTAGTCTGCCTTAGTGGGCGTCTGCTGTCTCAGCTATAGATGAACAATTTAGCCAGTGCGGTACAACCGCAAACCTGGGGTCGTGCACCACGCAGTAGTGATACACGACCGCACGCCGGTACGATGCTCTTCCAGATCAAAACGGGCAGGGGCGGGGTGGGTTCTGCAGTGCGAGCTTTCGCCCCACGTGCTCCGAGCTGGCGTGCGCTATTAGCGCCGAAATGTTCTGGTGGCGCCCTCTTATGGTTTCTCTTCGTGACGTCACGACTCGGATTTGCCTCGCCGTGACGTCACCAGTTGTTATTCTGGCTACTTACCTTCGGGTGCCACGACGAGTTCGATGGTGTGTTTAAAAAGCACAGTGGAAGCTAGGAGCCATCGCAATCCGAAATTAAAACCGTCAAAGTTGACAATCTAACAATGCTCATACGCCCAATGTCTGACCAATCGTGGAAAGCTGACCACAGCGACGCTTTCGGCCACGCACATAGCTAATACTCCGTTTCACCTTATGTTGTACCTCAGAGAAGGCTAGAAGCGCGAGCTCATAGCGTTTTAACATACGAGAGCTTGTGTCGCAGAGATGTGCCCTAGAGCAAGGAGCTCGCGCTTGTACCTTTTACTGCGGTACATCATAAAATGAAACAGAGTAGAGACCATGCACTCGGCCACCGATCCCCCCCCCCCCTTTTTGTGCGTCTAATTTATATACAGGTAGAAGAAGTATTTGAAGATCGACGTTGGGCGTCGATCGTCTCGAGGTAATGTAACCTAATAACATTATATAAATAATAAACTTGTTGAAGAACTGAACGACTCAATTTTTTTAATTCTTGGATTGTAATAAAGCGGTAGCCTATTGTACTTACTGTTGATGAAGAGCAATATGAGGTGACGAGGTAATGATTAAATGATGAGGCTCTATAAGGACGATGACATTAGTGGGTGTCGAACCACAACGTACATTGCTAGACTTGTTTCAAGTATCGTGTACCCAAAGACCTTTCTTCACCCGCAATAGAATATGGTAGAATCAATGACGATGCTGCTTTACAACTTATGTGGAACAGGAAAACTGCACTGTGTAGAAGTGTGGCTTATTCGTTAATATGAGGGACGGATTTCTAGCAGCACTCCCTGATTGACTGCTTGGAACAAATGGCTTCGCTGACGTAAAGCGTCCCCGTTCCAAAATATTCTTGAACCCTGCTGAAACCGCAAAGGAGTATGAGGCGAAAAATAAGAAAAATGAGCCTGGTGTGAAAGGTCCAAATCACCACTATAGCTTCTACTACCACATACAAGGGCAGTTACACAATACACAAAGAGAGTTTTGTGATTTCTTTATATTTACACTGAAGGGTATTGATATCCAACGTATTCAGAGGGATGACGAGCCTTTTCCACTCAGCCCGACTTCCGCTGAAATTCCTCAGGTAGACGAGTTGTCCGACCGAATAAACTGCCATTACTCCCGATGTGGGAATCTCTCGATCTTCGTTCGTAGGCCATAGTATCATGAGATCGAGGGGTGTGGCTCTTCGTCTGCCGAACATTGCTTCGGCGGGTGTTTTTACCGTGTAAGATGAGACCGTCGGCGTGTTGCTGGAACAAAAACCTGGCGATTCTTCACTGAAGTGTTTCTTCCGTAAGCTTCAAGAGGGCTTTCTTCGTTTCGCACACCATCTGTTTTGCTTGCCCGTTAGTTGGAGGATGGTATGGTACACTAAAGGTGATGCCTGATGCCGGTTTTCTTTTTTTTTTTTTTTCTTTTTCAAAAACTTGTTTATTTTATTTGAAGCAAGATTTGGAGCGTTATCAGAGAAAAGTATTTTCGGTAGGGTAAAAGTAGGAAAAACAGAGCGTAGAACGTCAATGACGCGTTTGGACGTCGTGGCAGGCATCGTGTAAAGGTACGTTTATACTTCTACGTAACGTCGATGGGCGCAGCGTAGCGCAGCGCACACTGATACTCATTGGTCACAGATATCAAGTTTCTGGTCGCCGGCCTATGAAAGGCGCGCGTTCTGCGCTACGCTGCGTTCACTGCGCTCAGCGTCGGAGTATAAACAGCCCTTAAACTTCCAACCACTTAGAGTACGTATCGACAATGACTCCGCAGAAGCGGATACGTTTCGCCACCCACTGACCGAATAATTGATCGTTTTCAATTACTGTTTATGATGGCGCTGGACTCGAGGAAGACTTCGAGTCTTTCCACAAAGTTAGTCCAGGTGTCAGCACTTTTGTTAAAAGCGCAAGTGTTCGAAAAGTCGGCAACGTCGGTAGCCACGTGCTGTGCTTGATACTGGACGCTTTCCATTCGCTGAGAAGAAACTTGCTTGTTTGTCTGCCACGAGACGTCCGATATCAGGTCATCACCGCTACTCCATCTCCTGACAAAACAGGCCTTCATTGTCCGCATGTCCATAGTTAGCAATCACGTGAACTGATACATTCCCGAACGCTCATAACTTGCCGTCGCTAAACGCCGTTCATTCATAGCCTCTTCATTGCAAATAAACGTCTTCCTATTTATTCTGATGGTTTTCATCATATTCCCCCTAAGTTGTACTTACAACATTATGTGTGTCGGTACTTCCAAAAATATTGGAACGGCTTTTTTTTCTGGGAACTATAATGTAACAACCTTTGCAACATCTTACGGATCCCGTGAAACACAATATTTTGTGACGTCACTTTTCAGTCGTCATTATAATGGTGAGGTAAGTACTGTAAATCGCGAAGCAGTTTACTTGACGTCCGCTTCCACTGGTATTTTGGAAGATTGAGTCTGCTGAGCGTGCATTCCTGCAGAAGAAGTTTTCAATGATATAATATTGATACGTCAATCAACAAGTGATTCCTTCTTGGTAAGATTTATTGCGAAAACCCGTGACAGCCGCCGAACCGCATTTATACCCAGCCTGACATTCTCGCATACATCCGTTTGATGGGCCACGCTACTTGAACCAGCTGAGCTCAGCTGGCAGCGGCGCGAGCAAGGCCACGAGGGGAACGTGATGGTGCTCGAGCCATCCCACCGTGAAACAATGTTTTGGCCACCCCACGGGTGCGTGTCGCCATCTATTGGTTGAACTAACACCTTGTTCAAGATGGCTGCCGTGGGACCGCAGCCTTAAGTTTAGGCTAGAAGTCTGCCTTCAGCGCGAGCTCGCTGGCTTCCGGTCTGCTTTAGTTGCGCGTGCCTGCTCATTCACACTTGTGTTAGCAAATGCAGAAAGCACGCGCCGAAGGCGAAGTTTCTAGTCTCAGCTTCAGGGTGAGCAGAATATAATCCTGGATCTTAAACGTGCACATGCAATAGGGACACTCGACCGCGCGCTTGTGCGATGCTCATTTAGGTTGAAACGAACAGGAATAGAGGTTGAACCGAGGAGTTCTGTGATGTGCAGCGCGAGCTTTTGCTCTCCGTGCTCCGAGCTCCGGTGCGCTAACAAAGCCGGACACCGAGCCCCTCATTCAAAACTGGTAGAGACTGACGAGAACAGGTGAATGGTGCGCGCGGGTACGTCAAAGCAACGAGCACTGGTTGAGATGATCGGTGCTTAGACGCAAATCTAGCTGCCTTTATCTCTCTACGCAGTGTTCGAACGCGTTCGAACGCAAAGGCCGGACGTCGGCGTTCGACGTTCGAACGGTTTCGAACACTGAGTAGGGATAAAGATAAGCTTTCCGCCTACCCGCTAATCATTCCAGTGAGAGCTCTGCACTTAGACTTCCCGTCCCGAATTCTGCTTCTCCTCTTCCTCAGTTAATACCTGCTTAGATGGTCATATACTTGTGACAGCTTGCGCAGTGTGCTCGAGCAGCGATATGATGCCCGTTTTTCTCACCCACGACCAGAACAAGCCCTAGCGCTTCTTTCGCCGGCTTGTGACGTCAATGGTCATAATAATGACGTGGCTGGGCTGTCAATAATAGTAGCACTATACATTGCTTTATCATATGTCAGAGAGCAGTCGAAGACTCGAAGAGATGCAGACACAAACACAGGCATATAAAGATCACTTTCACCTTAAGACCTTACACTTTAAGTCAGAACGCAGCTAAAAAGCTGATGGACCAAATCGAGTAACGCCTAATTTGTCGAAACCCAGAGGTTCACTTCTTTATGCGTGAGTTGTCACTGGCTAAACGATTCATGTACTTTTAGTTTGTGCGTTTTTGCCAGATTGTCTGTAAGCTTTGACTCTTCTTTGACTTTTAGTAGAGCGAAGTATGCGAGAAATTCCCAATGTGCTCAATCACCTTATCCTCTATCGTATGAACTACGCAAACCAATTAAATTTCGTGGTTGTGCGCAGCTCCTGCTAACCAGGGCGAACAGCCTACTGTGGAGCTTTTCGAGACCAAAGAATTCACCGGGGTAAATGTGTCCAAGCTGAGTGCAGGCTTGGCCTTTCAAAAGTACATCGCAACGGCGGCCATTCAAGCGGTCAAGATCACCATCGCTGACGTCATGACAAATAAGGTTGCCCCAATCCTGAACTGTACGCTGAAGGAAGTGCCCTACCCTGATTTTGCGTCTGAGTGACTGCAAATTGGACGCAGCCCTACATTCTTCACTTCAATTGTTACAGTAATCAATTTTTAAACCTGGTAACGACTGCTTCAATACACAACTGTATAACTCGCCCTAAACCGAAATTGAAATGAGTGTAAGGTTTCTCAGTCAATAGATAAGTGTAACTCTGAATTATACTAGTTTTTACCATACCTGCTTCAATTATTTGCCTGCAGCTAAGAAAGCTCAGGGCATGACTTAGTATTTAACGCATCTTGCTTCGTGCTGTGTTCTCTGGTATCCCTGTCGCTCGATTAATACAACTCATTGGTTGCGCAGTGATAATGCAATAAAACCATCGAGGATCAGGAAACTTGTAAGAGCAAATGAAGGCGGACATGAAGAGACGGCGAAACGCTAACAAGTTTCCCCTTTCCGTGTCCTCCAGTTTCCGTTTCTGTTCGCGCTTAACAGTTCTTTTTTTTTTATCTTGCGTGCCGACTTGCCCCAAAAAGAAAGGCACGTTAAACTATTTTTTTTCCAGGATAGCTACGTTCGACGTTAAAAAAATTAGAAACAAAAGTGACGTAACGGTAGGAGCAAGGGTCCAAGGAAGGCCACTCAGAGGAGAACCGCCCTCTTTGACACTGTAAGGACGTGGCGAGATTGGCATCTTTCAGTCTTTTGAGAGGTGTGAAGTGCAAACGCGGAAGTACGTACGCTGTCCCCTTGGCATACCTATGGTACACCGGACCTTCCTACTCCCTACACGAGCGTTCGTTTCTCCAGCAACCGGAGTAGTAAAGTTGAAGCTTGGGCAAGCACTCTGTCTCTATCTCCCTTCATCAGATCCGTCGTTTTTTTCCCTCTTTTCATATGCTCATCGTGAGGATCTTTTCTGTTTTGTAGCGGAGCAACGGGAGACAATCTTGTTCGAGCTCCACAGTAGCGTAGCATCTAGTTTATAGTATACTTGCAACCAAAGAAGTTAATAATGGCATATAAATAAATATTTCCTGTTGTAAAAAACGCATTTCGAATGTTGTTCCAAAGCTAGGAGTGTCCATCAGCTGTTTCCGAACATGGCAGACAGATGCCTGATAGCAAGCGTCCAAACAAAACGTTCGCGGAGTCGTGGATCTGACGTATTGTTTGTTGTTGTGACATCAACGTAATTGAAAAACTCCTTAACCAATATGGCTCAAGAACTCGGCAACAATTGGGGCACGTCTAGAGCATCATGAACCACGACTTTGCCAAAAGAATGGGGCGCAGCGCCAAATGGAATGGCAATCTTGCACTCCCGAAACTTTGCGACCGGGTGCTAAATACGCCTCTACTTACGGAAGAAACCAACAAAGTGTTTGCCTGCGATTGCATGGGACTTGGGGGGCCTCTCTGTTGCCATTCAGAAAAAAAACAACATACACAAGATCCATTGATGAACAATTTGTGAAATTCCCTAGAGGGAGAGGGTAAGCGTTTTCGAAAAAAACTAATTTGAACTAGCTCTCCTTCAAAGGCGAACAAAAGTTATGATCATGATCCCCTTACTTTTCAAGGTGCATGAGCGCTTGGGATGGCTAAGAAGGCACCCTAGATAAAAGTTCGCGTAATGCGGGAATTTATCTGGGTTGTAGGCTTACTCGCAAAAACGTGTCTCCCCTAAGCCGCCATAAAAAAAAAAAAAAAAGAAAAACGGTTTGTTTATCCGCTGACTACGGAGATCTGACGCTCCGATTGGAAACCATTTTACACGACCGCCGATTTGAAGTTGTACATGGCAGCTTTGCAACGCGGTACAAACACATAGCCAATTCGCCTGCCCTTGTTCCCCAAGTTAACTTCAGTCGAAGCGCCGCACACTTTGTGCGTGCACACATCAGCCAAGAATTCTTCGCAAGCGCTCGAAATTTGGCGACTGGTGAAAATATTACATTGTTACGCGGTATCACAGCTTCCCTCCTAAATATAGCAGCGAAACCGTGACTTCATGAGACATACTAGGGAGTTGTAGTAGATCGTTTTTCTCCTCCGCTACGGTATCTCCGAAGAAAACGCCGCAGCTGCGCATGCGCGTCGCCAGCCTTTTCTCCATAGTTCAAGGTCTTGTAGCGGATTACGGAGCGCTATCCGTGCGCTTAGCGGGCTGAGGAAACGGTCTACTACAATTCCCTAATGTCACATCTCGCTCCGATATCCCAAGGTATCTCGACGCAACATTACTAGATTTGGTCAGTTGAGATACTTCGGCAAAAGGGGGTACCCGTCCCCCACCTCCCCTCACTCCCTTCGGTCTGCCTTCCGTCTTTTGAAGCACCATCGATATTTTAAGTTCAAAACTGTGCGTTCTATAGAGTACAGTGAAACGCCATCTAGACGGTGGGCTTCTAGACAAACGTAGAAAATGCAATGTAGTTACCATAGCTGCCTATACTCCAAAACGGCGCTGCATCAGCACCGGGAGGTGAATCCTGGCATGGCCTTGGGGGGAGAGGGGAGGGGGCACTGCTCGTGCAAGCAGCGTAAATGAGCAGTTAAGTTGCAGAGCTAATCCGGTAACGTTTTCTTAAGGCGGATATGTGTTGTGACGTCCCATCGCATGACGCCATCTGGAGTCCATTTCCCTGCAAGGTTTCGTCTGGACAGTTATCATGTCACGTCACAATGACTAGATGACGTCACCTAGCTCCCGTTGTTGTGTTCCCAGCTATAGTTAGCGGTGGATTCGTCCGCTAAATCTAAAATGGGGAAAATCTTTACGGGCCGTCGAAGTGATACGTGAGACCGTAACTCCCCGCTAAATGTAGCAGGAAGCGTTCCGTGCTAAATCTAGCGGGCCACATCACCCACCTTGTAGCATACACACACCGGGATCTACCGGAAAACCTCGCCTATAACGTACAATTAGCTTGAGAGGTTGAGTTTTTGTGGAACACTCATTGGCGCTCCAGAAAATGGACTCCAGATTATCTCCTCCTTCAAGTCGCGTACTCACTGATTTTGGATTAAATGCAGAGAGATAGCGGACCAGAAATAGTAAGTGTACCGTGACTTCATGTTAACCGAGATAACGACAACGAAAGCGCGTATTGACCGACTAGGAATGCTGGCATTAAAAATATGATCGGGAATATTTTAAGATTAAGCGCAGAAATAGTCATGCTTTTCTCTCGCGATTCAGCAAATTGTGTCAACTGTAGTACGAGTGTCTTACGACTGATCAAAAGCATAGGTTGCAAGAGAGTTCAATATTTTAATGTTTTAGAAAATGTTATGTTATTTTTAGTATTACGAGATACATTTAGGTGGGAGGGTCGGTATGTTTGTCTCACTATCAGGTTAAATAATAATTTCAGAAAATGATTTTAGCAGGATGTAATTTTCATAAAAAGAAAAAAATGTCTTTCCCGATTGTGTTCTCAATTTATGGGATCCCATTATGTGAACGTTTTCCTAACACTTCTTGTAAGGTGAATATTCTCTAAAAAAGACCTAAAAGCCCCACGTGAATTTTTTATTATCTTAATAGTAATGAAATTTGTGAGTAGATTTTCGCCGTGATTTACTCCGCGTTTTTTACGACGCAAGAATGTATCTGGAAACTGACCATATCCGCGAAAACGCGGCGGACAATCTTATTACCTCGTTTTTGCAGGGCCAGCCTTGCGCATGATATACCAGTGGGTACTGTAGCACGCCCGGGCCCTGCACATCTGCTTTACGTCTTGCTAAAATTTAATAATTTAGTGATTTTGAATGAAACTCGGCAAGTTTATAATTGAAACCATATGTTTATTATCGCAAACTAAAAACTCTATCAAATCAGTTTTGTTTTAATATTTGAGTTATAGCAACGACTACTCCCCTATATTATATCTCCCTAACCGTAAAACTCACCTGCGCATACCGCATTAGCGTGCCTTTCATGGCTTCTGTATTAAGATATATTTTCGAGTTCAAATCAAGCCCACTGCATGTCCGTGCTTTCAAACTCTCCCAACCGGACTTGGACTCGTCCTCTCGACGATATCGTACACCGTCAAGGGGGAGGATACACGGAATCTTGCAGAGAGGGAAAGTGACCCTGACGACAGAAGAGACGACGGCAGTCACTGAGATTACAGACACTCCTATCGAATATATTTGCTGCGACGGGAGTCTTTGGAAAGCGGTGCTCTCTGGAGGCGTTCGCAGAGCCTAGTGCCGCACAATGGACCACATCTGGGCTCGTATTTTCATAGGGTGAGTTTTCGAAAATCCGCCCCTCTACTTGTAGGAGATCCTATAAACAAATGCAAGCAGGGCTTCCCAACTGGGGTCCCATGCGTGTTATAACGCACAGCTTGCGCGTGAACATAGCTCTAGCAGGCTTGAAATTCCACGAGCTTGTCTGTACGAGCGGAGACATGGCGGCGCCCAGTGCCCTTGCTTTCAATCGTCTAGAACTATATTTTTATGCATATGGCAAGCAGAGTGAGCTAGCGAGCACCAGCTCGGAGCACGTAGAGTCAAAACTCGCTCGGATCCTGGGTTCAACCCCACTCCTGCCCGTTTCGATCTGGATGAGCATCGTACTGGAGGGTGGTCGTGTGTCACTACTGCCTGATGCATGTTAAGTACCACAGACTAGGGGTTTTACAGCACTTATTAAATTTCTGTTCAATACCTAAGACACAAGCCGCCCATTCTGGCTGACTAACGTTCGACTTTTTAGACGTACATATAGCATTATTATTATCTCGGAACATAGGTTGAATGCGTGATTTGCTTTTGAACGAACCAACGTCTTTATTTTTTATATAGCTCACTTTTGCTATGTGTACTCAGTATGTAAATAATAATAAATAAAAAATTAAATTGCAACTAAGCTGATGAAGGTTATTTGTACTAGTTGCTTTCGCCATAGACTTGGGTTTTTCTACAGGACGAAACAAACAGAGCATTTTGGAACAAAGTGGAATGTTATTGTGCACGACAGGCCCTTAAATAGGTGGCGATACTCAACAAAAAACATAAAGCGAGACACCAAAACCCCTTTTCACAAGTATAATTTCGCTTACAATAAAAATTATACAACGGAAACTTTTGCACTGGAGCACTGCAACCCTTTACTGAACTCAACTTTCTAATGTTTCCAAGGGCAAGAGCACAAAAAAAAAAGAACTACTAACATACTGGTCACCACCATGAAAAGGACAAAAAGGGACTGTTCTTAAAATTACAATCCCCCTCCCCTTTAAAAACAAACAAACAGAAAACGTACACAATTTTTGTGTCCAAGACAAGCAAACATCACACCTGATTCTACGAAAAAGAAATAAAACATATATAGTTTTGATAGCCTTGCCTTAGACAACACGTTGGGAGAAAATGATTGGCATGGGTGTATGAGCGCAAGAGGCGTAGATAAGGTTCCTTTCTTACCTGACCTTCACGCGCGAAGTAAAGATGGGTTACGACCGTCAAGAGGTACAATCACAATAGATGTTAATATCAACAGGCGACTGACGCGCATGGTGCCATCACTCCCATGGATCAGCTTTTGTTGTGGCTTGCGCACCTTATCGCGTTTTTCGCCGCATTTGATTCGCAAGGTGCGCAAGCCACGGCAGCTGTCGCGTAATGCAAGGCGCTGGAAATACGCGGCTGTGGACACGAAAGCGTGTTCACTGTTATATGGATTGCAACCGTACCTACTTTACAATGAATATAAACATGACACTACTTTTAAATTTCACTCGTGTACAACAAACAAGAAAAATGTTCGTTCAAGGTGATTGTAGTCGATTTTTGTTGGTTTTGCACTAGAATTTGTTTCAATCCAGCAAAAACGCACTTTCGAACACCTTTACAGCAATGCGCTTCTGACAAAGTGTGCGAATCGTTGTTCTTTTTCTTCTTAAGAAACCGGCTAAGTGTAAGTGTTCCAAATTCGAGTCTTGATACTTATCATAAGTGACGAGTGTTGAAAGTACGACCTGCGCAACAAGCTGCAGAATGGGTCGCCTGCATAAACTGAGAATGTGTGCACTTATAGGAACGCTGTATGTGTATTTATTTTGTTTTCCTTCACGTCCTTCGGTACTTTTAGAGATTGTGATTAATCTCAAGTATAGCAAACATAAAACATATAATATGCGTATCATTTTTTTCACAGTTGCCGCAAATTAGGCACCCACTACTGGTACAGGACGCGGGTGGGAAATACTGTGAGCAAACGGTTTAAGATGGTTAGGCGTGTGCGGTCGTTTGTCACTACTGCGGGGTGCACATTAAAGGGGCCCTCCGGAGCTTTCTGCGATCGTCTGTTTATGTTGTTATATTGCGCAGTAGGTGCAAGTTAGTATGTATAAAAAGTTTTCGATTACAAAACCGTTTATTAAGCAGATGCCAGAAAAAATATATCGGGACTATCTTCTCTTGGAAGACAATCCCCCATTCTCTGCCCATCGCTAAAACTGGACCAATGGAAATGCTGCATCTCGCGGTGAATGCGAACCTTATTATTGCAACGCTTTTTAAGCTTGTTGTAAATTAGAGTTTGAGAAAAACGTAAACTGATTGTGGTGCGGGAAACGTGGTCCGCAATTATCGCTCCAAAACCAGCGAACTATGTTTTCTCCCCGCAAGCTTGTTGCTAGGGGGTGATGCGAAGGCGCGTCGGCTCGTCTGCCTCCCGGGGCGTCAGCAGGCGTGCGTTTGCGGGACACGTGTTCCTTCTTCCCGTGGATCGCGACTCCGAAGCCAGCTTTGCGATCCTTCCACGTCAACGAGTCAAACTTTTCCTTGTCATCTGTGGAATGCGACTGCGTATTGCAGTAGCAGCGCGACGGTGCGGTGCGACGAACGACGACTGCCGAGCACAAAGTCCGGGCAGTCCGGGCTCCTTGACGACGGTCCGCGCGTATTTTAGAGATTCCTCCACGGGTTGGCGGTCGGCCGTGTTGGTGACGCGCAGTGACGCCGGAATCCTTCGCTTGCTATTGGCTGACGCGTAAAGAGATGCCCCTCCCGTTTTCCGGGGTCATCTCAGAAAGGGGGGAGTGCCGGGGACTTTGATAGCAATTTTAATAGGGAAATCCGCCGCGCATGACCGTAATTTTATGATTTTTAGGATCCTTAGGGCCTGTAGATTGAGTTATTGCCATAAATAGACCATCGCAGAACGCTCCGGAGGGCCCCTTTAAAGACCCCAGGTTAGCCATTGTACGGCACCGGCTAAAGGTGTTACCTACACCTGGGAGACAAGTTGCGCGTTGAGGCAGACTCATTCCTAGGCCGTATCAGCATATTTACACCCAATTTTCTTTTAGAAATATTTAGGGTGCCTAGCCGCCCAAACAATCACGCAGAAATAAAAACTACACTAACAACAAATATTATGGGTTTTACTTTACGGTCATAGTTTTTACTATATTTTTCTAACAAAGTCGAGAAAACCGGATTGCTCTCTTTACCGCAGAAGGCGAGATGGTTGCACCTTTGTAGTATGATGCAACTCAAGCGTCTTCGTTCCATCACACAGGAGCAGTACAGCATCACGCACGAGGAGTACACTTCTCTTTAGAACCGTACTTCGCAGCGTAAGTGTTCTTGCAAAAAAAACATGTTGCAGAGGTACAGATATGGGTGCATTCAATTCAGTAGAGCTCCACTTCTGTGACCCTAATATCATGACCAGAATCCAAAGTAGCTGACTCAGAACGTTCGTTCCTGCTTCGTTCCCTCACCTGAACACTTAGTCTGACAGGCGCGCACTGCCGCGAGGCACTAGGTTACGCTTAGGGTATTCACAGCCAACCCCACAATTGCCTTGGGGTGGTTATCATTTTGCTTCGACTGTAGAGCGGGACTAATTTGTTGTAATTACCATTCTAATATATTCTTCCTAAGCTTAAGATTCAATGTCAAGTTCAAGCGATATCGTTTTTTTTTTATTAACCGCGCACTGTTTTATCATAGAGAGGGCGGAAAAGGGCTTTCTTCATTTGCAAATGAAATTTCAGATAACTTTAACTAGTGATTTCTTAGGAAGAATGTAGCGTATCTGTTTTTAGTCTGAAACGTAACGTATTCAGTGGCTGTTCAATGTACACATAAAGTGTAAAATATTTATTACCACGTGCTAAAAGTATTTTTTCTTAGCTATCTGGTTCTCCACTAAGGTGTGGTTAGTATTGTGCACTGTCATAGAAACCTAATAGAATTTAAAATTTGTGTTTGTTAAGTTTGATATCAATTTAAGTTTAAACTAAGTCTTCAGTTTCTAAAGGAACCTGACCTGGCCTGAGAGCGAAGCGCTGGTTGCCGGTTTGAAACTTCAATTAGGTTAATGTTTATATACTGAAACCAGCTCCAAATAAACTTGTTGTTTGTACTGTAGGTTGCTGTAACAAGTATGCCGCATAGATATTCAGAACCTGTGGCAGCCAAATCCTGCTGCCGGCAGAACCTGCACAAAAATACATATCTGACATTTAAATGGCCAAGGTGATTTTAATGTTTTTTTTTTTTTTTTACATTCACTGAAAACGCCAATATACTGTCGCGTTTTCATGAAAAAAAGAAGGCTAAAATAAATTTGCATCGTCGTTCGGTCTCACTTGTGTTGGTGGATTTAGCACATATCTAGGAAACATGGAACTCAATGTTTAGATTCCTTATTGTTATAAAATGACATAAAAAGTCTCTCTGCCTCTCAGGTAGTAGTATTCGTTGCAGATTTATGTTTACTTTGAGGAAAGATCAGAACTCCACTTTCCTCGGCAGACGAAGCACGGATTCTCATAAAATTTCTTTTGAGTTCAACGGTGCTTCCAACACATCTTTAAGAAATAAGATGAATAACCAGGAAACGGTGCCAGTGATTAGTTGCATACTTGTACTCCTCTTTTACTTGCGGCACAGCGTTTTGAAAGTTTAAAACCTGGCCGTCATAAAACGGTCAAGAACTACCTTTTTAGCATCTTGTTGAAGTGGAATCCTTGGAGATGTCCTTTAAATTTATGTGTGTGCTTATGAAAAAAAAAATTTACAACGTTTCTACGCTGAAATTTTGAGAATCTGTGTACCGGTTTGTGAGTCCGTTTCTGGAGTGTAATGCTACAAAATGCTCGATATTAAAGTTACAGTACTAAGGAATATCCTGGCTTGGTGCGCGAATATATTTAAAGAACTTTTAGAATTTCTCATTGGTCATTCGGCAGTTTATGTTGACTTAAAACTTTTCCTTAATTTTTTGCTTTCCATCTTTCAACTAGCATGAACGCCAAAATATAGCAAACACCTGTTTGCGGTGTTTAATTCAGGTATTAAAAGGTAATTCTTCATACATTTATTGACGAAGTAGCATTGACCAGTTAGAATGTTGTTAACCAACTTCAAAACGGATTGCAGGATACTTATGTGCGACAAACAAATACATGTAACGAAAAACGGGACAAAATTAAGTTACATCAAATAATTTACATTCAGGCAGTTCCAAAAGGTATCCTACAACCGCAATTTTCTTCGCTTAATGGCAAATGAAACGCTTATAATTCTATCACAGCCTCCAAAATTACCGGTGCGGGAAGCTTTTTCAGCCGTTACAGTCGTCGGAGAAGAACTGTAGCTGAAGAAACTGATGTATTGCTCTTTTTTTTTCAATACCGCGATGAGGTGCGTCATACGAAATCCGGATTTCTGTACTAAGCGCACTATGCTTGCTGGACGGACAGCGTAAGATAAGATACGTACTGCTACCTCTAGACAACGGGAATCTAATCAGCCATCAACATGTGACTACGTGTCCACCTGAGTACGTGATATGTTACTACGTAATTTACTTTCATAAAGTTCATAAGGAATAAATTTGGTATGTGGGATACGACTGCTAGTTTAGACCTTTTAACGTAGATCAAGTAACGTATGCGTAATATACGCAAATTATTTAACCACATACACTGCAAAAAAAAGTGGACAGAAAGCATTTGCAATGAAGCGAAAAATCACTTCAAGCAAAGGCTCAAAGAGTAGAACGAAAGGAAAGAATCTTCAGATGAACCAGGCGCAATTTTTCCCATGCACCATCGCACCACAGAAACCCCTCTTAGGTTCATGCATTCCCAAGTTCCGTTTCAAAGACGGCCAAAAATAAATCCACTGTTGAAGACGATTTGTGTGGAACAGCAGTGCTCCATCACTTGCGTTTTTCAGCGGTCATTTCCATGGTGCTTTCTTTGCTCACTTTCCGACGCAACAAACATACACGTGCCTGGCCATGAATTCAGCGCGATTTGTTCCTTCTGTCGCATCTTCCAATATGCGAAGATACGGCTGCCTAGCTTCCTTCGGTGGTAACCCTGCGCGACCACCTGGACACTTAGATCTTTCTTTCATTTTCACAGAAAGTTAGCGCGAAGTGTAGAGTTTGTGTAAATTGTGTTCAGATACAATTGCAAGATACCAGGACTTTGATCCTTTGTATGGCACGTGAGGAACAGCTCTTTGAATTGGCTGCTACACAACGCGTCACCCGTCGCATGAGGTATGAGACGCGAGACGCGGGATTCGAACGCTGTATTCTTAAGCCTTGGCTTGAGAACGAATGGCCGGGCCATGGGTTTGTAGACCGGCAAAAAAAAAAAATCAAGAGCGAAGCTGTGGTCGAACACGACGTGGCACAACTGTGCGCTGCCTACTGCCTTTCTATCCCGGCCCGCTGGTCATGGCGGGCTATAGCTTTAGGCTCATCTCAAACATTTGGAGTGTCTTCTGCGCAGTCTAAGCATTTGCAATGCAGCATAAGTATGCCTGCTCATAACTCATACGCCTGTACAGTATCTGGAACAGCAAAATATTCTGCCATATGTGATACTTGCTTTCGAATTTCGGACATTGGTTTCTTATGAATGCTACTGACGGCAGCAGCGGACACAAATAACGCATTTTTAAGGGAATATTCACGGAAGGGATGTTTTTCAGGAGGGATGTGCATGACGTCAGTAATCAGCGGAACCAGCGGGAGTCCCTGCCCGACTCAAGTACTCACACGAAGGGCGGGGATCCGAGATTGATATCAGTGTTTTCAGACACGTTTAGCAGTCGCAATCTCGACAACAGGGTTCGGTGTCCGATGACAAGTGTAGAGAAATAAGGACGTACTAGAAACGTCGATACGCATATGGTAGAAGCACAGTTGGACGCAGAAAACGACGAGTGGCTTCCTACTAAAAGAAAGATGCTTCTTAAATGGGTGGATGCAACTAAAAGGACATGGAATCAAAAACCAATTACACGAGGAGCGGCTGGGGAACGGCATTGATTAATATCAAATTTGCGTGCCTCGGAGTACATGAGGAACATCGCAGGCTATAACAATTTAGGTCAGGGGTCGGCAACAGCGGCCTGCGAGGGAATAAAATACGGCCCCTGACACGCTACCGGAAGCCCCCCCTCAAGCACACAGGCACGTACGTTCAAGGACTAATGGCGCAAGAACTAAGGTTGGTACCTTGTGTAATTGAGCGTGCTATTTCTGAAACAGCACATCAGAATGTTAATTTTCTATGAACGTTCCCTGTGCGTATTACCTACCCGCAATTGTGGTACACCAATGCCTGAACTGTTTAAACTGTACAAAATAACAGTTTTGTACCATTTTCAATTTCAATCGTTTCTGTCACACACAGAAGCATACTATCGAGATTCTGACTAAGCGGTGGTTCAGAATTTTAGCATCAATCTTATAGGGCTTCCTCAGAGAGAGCAATTGGACTAACGGCGTTTAGATCGCCTGGGTCTTTGGATATGGGAGTGAAAGCCAGGTGCCTTGAAAATGATCGAGGTGGAAGCTGGGCCCCATGAGCCTCGCCAGATAGAGAGTGCAGTAAAGAGAATAGCGGCGCACTTCGCGTCATATCGCTTAAGTTCGAAGTGGATACCCCCCCCCCCCCCCCCCTCCCCGCCCACTTTCCCGGGTGGGGGGTTCGTTGTGTTGGGTGGTCTAAGTGGCGTAAGAAACAAGCCGCTGTGTAAGCTCCTCCTGTTCTCGCACACTTTAGGAGTTGTTTTGAACCGCTCCTACGCGTAGGACGAGAAGCCGACGTGGAGCGAACGTTGTTGCGGCCGCCCGAAACACAATTTAAAAATCGACTTCGCCTACCGTAGAACGTTTAGAATTATTTTGAATGGTTATGTGTGTTCACGGGACAGATTGGTTCAGACCGTAAAGATTTATCAGAAAACAATGACGAAGCTCTCAGACCGCTGAGAAATTTGTGAAGGGTGCAGTCTCTCAGAATATGAATGACCCATTCGGCCAGACAGTTTCGGTAGTGTTGATAAGTTTAATTTGGCAAGGGGCGCTTTATTTGTAGGAACAGTGTATTGCGAAGGATATTTTATTTTCTCACCCCAAGCGTTGTGGTCTTTGCCAAAGTAAATCGCATACAGCCGCATGAAAACTGCGCGATCAGTCGGGATTTCAAATTGTTGGAGACTGCAGATCTAGAAATTTGAGATAACCTGGTGGGTATGAGATGAATTTCTTTCAGAAGGGCGTTAACGTTAGAAACATCAATGTTTGTGATAGCTAGAATCGTTCAGCTTCTATGCCATATTTCTCAGCAACTGTTTCTTCTTTTGACCACGGCAGCTCAGTGACGCTATAAAACGCGTACACACTTGAACACCACGCCCCAACTGGGACGTACACCTTACGCTAGAGTGTTTCTTACGTCAAAGATCATGTGGAGTTCTAATCCGTTTCACCAGATAAATAAAAAAAATACGGTTATTTCAACATTTTTGTTGTGTGTTCGCTGTTACAGAGTCATTATCTGGGCGATTGCTGCATGTTCACTCAACAATATCGAAGACACCAGTGCGGAGCAGCGCGTTGGTATCAATGAACAAGACGGGAGGCACGCCAGGCCAGGCAAGTTTGTGGAGAAATTAGGATGATGCTCGGCCAATGTGCATAGACCTTCTACACTTGGGCGTCGTGACCTTGAATCGCTGATCTTCCGGTTCGAGGCAAAACGTCGGTTTTCATACCCCACGCCACTGGAAAGTGATCATGTTACTAATTGATTTTGCTTTTTCTGTATTTATTTATTTATTTTAGGGTCTAATGCTGTGCCTATTTGTTCTCCCCCGTACCGAATATGTAAACTGGGTATCAGAGGGCAAAGGGAAATAAAACAAGAAAAGAGCTTTCCAGAGAAACGCCTTACTTGGCCGACATTTTTCCCTTCTAAGTGCTTATATTTTCACCAACGCAATAGTTATGCCAAAATACTGTTCTTTAGCTATGCAATGACCTTTTTGTGGGTCGTCAAATAATTGCCCAAGTGCCAGATATGCGAAAAAGAAGAATCAGGCGGACAACCAACGGTGAACAAAGATTCTGGCATTTGGTCGGCGATTTAGGTCCAAAGTTGCCGGGTGAAAACCGAACAAAAAATAAAGACTAATTCTTGCGTTTCCTTTGGAGCTCAGGCCCAAAAGAGGCAGGTGACCACTGAGCGAGGAGGACGTGAAGCCTGACTCTGGCTCCTGTTTAGAAATTTTGCGCAAAAATATACATTCTGGATAAATAATGTCAAGTTTCAATTTAACTTGGCTTTTGCGGCTTTTATACTTTGAAATTGTAAGACAAGTGACAAAATAATTAGCCCAAAAAGTGTGCTACTTGGGAAAGGTCAAAATGTTACACTGCGCAGGACTCACGCCAATACATTTTAGGTAATAGTCTTATGATAGGTATATTCATTGCAATGTGCACCACTATCCTGTGATGGATATCAAAGGTTTACTGTACTTGATTGTGAATAACGAGTGTATTAAAAAAAGTTTGTAATACATTTTATTTTCCTTGCATTGTTCTTGAAATAACTGGCCCAAAACTTTAATACCATATTCAAATTTTGTTTACGAATTTCTGAGAAACCTAGAGAAAGGTCTGCATCTAGCGACCACCTGTTTTGCAAAGTGAGTTTTTTTGGAAAGTAAAAGTTGAAATAGGCCAGCTTTGCGTAAGCCAAAAAATGTATTAATTGCTTTGTGAGAAGTGTTTGGTTTACGATGGTTGACGCAACACATTAGAGCGAGTTCAAATGTTCATGGCGCTAAAATGTGTCACGCGCAGCAAGGCGGAATGGAATGCTACACCCCATCAATTCGATTTGCCTCTTCTACAGCAGCATAAAGACCCTGCCGTATAGGGCGGCTCTGTAGCTACGTCAACCTGCGGACATTATTGCCGTCGACCGTGCACCGCCTGGTGCTGACCGCAAATATGTAGAGTTACTTTTTGGGCATATGTTTTATACGGACGGTGATAAGAAATTTGTAGACGATGTTTAGAAACCCGAATTGGTCACTACAAATTTGGATTACAAGATATTTACTCCAGGATGACGGGTCTGTCAATCAAAAGGGTTCTTATAATAGGTACTTCTTGAAGACATCACTGCGGACCCCACTGACATACCATAAAAGACCTAAAATTATCCCGTTAGTACTTGAAAAAAAAAAAAAGGGGATTGCAACTACCTGTATTGCCGATTTATAGCGTAGCTGTTGAGGGGAAGGAGAGGAGGGTACGGAGCGGACGGTATGCCCTCCTCCTACTCATCCGAACCCTCTCCTCCTCCCTCCTCATATAGTCCTACCGTGCTCCTCGCCTCCTCCCCGACTTCCTCCTCCTCCTTCTCTGTCCTCCTCCCCTCCTGCTCCTCCCACTTTCTCCTCCCTCTTCCTTCTCCCTCCTCCTCCTCCCTACTGCTCCTCCTCCCTCCTCCTCTCCATCCTCCGCCTCCTCCCTCCTGCTCCCTCCTCCCCACCTCCCCCGTCTCCTTTCCCTCACCCTCCCCTCCTACCTCGTCCTGCCTCCCGCGCGGTGCATTATGGGAAACGTCACATAAGGCAACGAGCGCGTCAACACGGTGCATTATGGGATGTTTCCCATAATGCACCGCGCGGTTTCGCCGACGGCGACGTCGACGCCGACGTCGCTTAAGCCGGAAACAGGCGCCTAAGAGCTGCACTGTAAAATAACCCATTCATTGTGTGGAGGTCGCTCTTAAACCTCCTTCGTTTAGGGCAGCTCCAAAGGCGCACTCAGGGGCTGATAAGACATCTGGGGGTTCTCTTTACCACATCTAACGAATCGTTTGGACGGATCTTGAGTCAAATGCCGATAGACCCAAACTTGGAGAATGAGACACGTATAGAAGACTGAATGAAGCATGGGCACCTCGGAAAATCTCCGAATGACGGGCGGCGCTCTCATTTTCGTTTCCATTGGCGCGAGAGTGCGAAAGGTTCCACTGAAAAGTCCTTCAATCATACCTTTTAAACGCTTTCTAAATATAAAATACCGTATCAAACACTCTTATTTTCATGCTGGGTAGTTTATAATGGAGGCGTGACTTGATTTAATCTAGAGTGTTTGTTTAGCGATATGTAAAGTCGTAAGTTGGGCGTTCGTCAGCCTGGTTCCAGGCAAATCCCTCCCAGCAAAAGCAAAAACAGCCTTAGAAAAAAAAAAAAAAAAAAAGGAAAACAAGACAGCAAGTTTTTTGTTTCGTGCACAGGAGTTTTAGAGACACGAATTAAACTCGAAGCTGGTAGTCTTTCGAGCGGCCTTAAAGGGCAGTCTGCATGTTCCCAAAAATGCAGCTCACAATACCCAGATTTGCAATGGGCGTAGTCAATAACGTCTATTGTGTACACTGGTCCCCGCTTGGGTGAAGGATGGTCAGCTATACTTTTTTTTCAATGTGTGACCACAAGGTGGCATTTGTTGGGCTTATATGCGGAAATTATTTGGTTGAGTGTGGCTTAGATTTTTTATGTGGAATCGACCACAGGTTTTGCAGGGTAAGAACGTCGTATTCATTCATACTAGTGACGTGCTACTACGCACAAAGCTGTCACATTTTGACAGTGGAGGGACAATAACTGGGCAGCTCAAAAACGCTATTTATAACATACGTGGGCTCAAAGCACCCTTTTCTAGACAATATCATACCCGGTTTTGTGAAAGAAACGTAACATTAAACTTGTCTTATGCACCATGTAAGTGGGGCCCAGATATATAAAACAAGGCAGTCTAAAATCAGGTCCTCGTTTTATTTATTAAACGAGATTTCTGTTGTGTTTTGTGTTACTTTCAGGTCTCAACTATAGGATTGAGAGCTTGTCCGACGCCGGACATTGCATTCACGTTCACATCTCTTGATTCATGATTTTTTTTTTCAGTGTTGTTATCCCACTAATGTCGCAATCTAATTGGCTGTTGCGTAATAAGATGCACGAAAGATGGCCCACACTGCGTTTCTGGCTCTGTCGATGGCTATAGAATGATCATAAAATTGCAGGAGACACTGCACAGTGCCAAGTGGGGAAGCTTTCGGAGCGCTTCGACTGTTATCCAGAACCCGGATCCAACGAAGCTGGCTGTCTTTCTCGCGGGTGCTGCTGGGGAAGACTAGACGAAATTCCCGGTGAAAGGAAGCTCGATATCCCTTACTGCTACTTCCCGATAAATTACGCTGGCTACTACGTCGAGAATGCGGAGATTTCCGACGACAGGATCGATGTTATGCTCGTGCGTCGGACGCCATCGGGAATCGACGTGGACGTGCCATTTGTGCACGTAGAGATTCTCTTCTACGACCAGGACACACTCAGAATCAGGGTAAGCTCCGAATATTCACTCGTTCCTACTAAAACGTTTTACACCATTAGGGGTCTAAATTAACTTTTTGAAAGGTTATGTCCCTAAGAGTGTTACACCAATACCTTAGACTGCAGGTGAACACCCTAAAATAGGATGCTGGCGATTTTAGCAGCGTCCAACGATGTCTTTCACAAGATACCAGTTTACAAGCAACTACAACTATATTCAGTTCTCACATAAACAGAAAATTCCAGTACACAAGCAGTAAATCACGACTGGAAATGTGCTCCAAAGGAACGGGGACAAGTGAAGAAGTGAACAACAACAGGGCATTTGCTTTGGTTCGCGAGTGGCCCCCGTCTTGTGTGATTTTAGTTTTTAGTGCACTGTGAGCGCCTTTTGTTTTCGTACACTTCTTCACCTGTCCCCGCTCCTTTGGCGCTTATTTCCAGTCATGAACCAAGAAGCCCAGCTAACATTTTGTTTCACTAAATAACGCACGAGAGACAAATTAAGAGCTTGTTGGCTGCTCCCCCACCTCATATACTCGACAATTCAGAGACCCTCATCTGAACAAAACCTCTGCAATTACGAAGGTTACAAACATACTAATTTTTTCCTCCGTATTTCTCGTAATGAATACTATATGTAAAGTCAAAGAATGTATCTCCGAGAGGAAAACATTCATGCACGCAAGAGGTATTTTTAATAACCATTAAAATACCGTCCCCTGAAGATGATTTTGAATGCGAACACCATTCAAAAAGGGTGTTCGCCTCATGTCGCCGTAGCCCCTCGTTCCAAACCCCTTTAACATCCTTCGAGGATAAATGGTGCTTCAAGGCAAGAGTAATCTATTTTACGGCTAAAACATGTATTACTTCAATTAAGGGTGCTAAACATATGTAGTTGTGGATGTAGGTCTCTGAAACAATTGTTTTACATTCTTATGAATATAAAGTTTTTCTCTGTCGGTTAAACACTATTTTTCGCATTCGCACTTCACTTTTTTGGGGGGGCAATTTATTTCTTAATGTCAAGAAGCCGCAGATATATTCCCTAGTGGGACTTGGAATTTTGAAGACGGCAAAAATATTGTAACAGACTTGCAAAAAAAAAGTATTTTCTGAAACACAGTTTGCGTGTTTTTTGTTTTTGTTTCAAGGCATAAATCGAGTGTATGGTGAATATGGCATATATATTTTGAATGAATGATACTGCGGAAATATGATTTGAAATATATCAAAATAAAATGTAATAGACTACTTTCATAAAACCCTGCACGCAACATTGCGGGAGTTGCACTCTGGGAACTAGATGACCAGGGAAGAGAGTAGCATGGTTTCCGTTTCGACTGACACGTCGGCAAGAGATCACACAAAGACCTTGATCTATTCACAACCGTTATCTTGTGTTTTCTGGTCCCGGACGCATCGTTTTGTTTCTGAAAACTTACCTAAGTGGCCCACCCTCGGATATTTAGCTCAAGCTCGAACCATACGAAAAGTTTGTCTTCACACATGCTTGTTGCATTTCAGTACTCGAGCCCTTCTGTTAGCTTTTCAAGGTATGTGGACGAGCTTGTGCTGGAAATCTCGACGCTGCGAAGCTCGGGGATCTTGCTTGCGTCGGGGGACAGGCTGAGTACACGTAAACCGAGCTCGCACATTTACATTACACTCTAAGAAATGCCTGCGCGTCTGCTTACCCGCCAAACACTCAAAGAGTCAATCTCTGCGGTCTACTAAATCAGCCTAGCGAATGATGAGGCGGAACATCCGTTTAGAAATAAAAATGAAGTCTGCGCTGTGGCATTACGCAATATAAAGCGTCATGGTTGCATTGCGCAATGCCAGAGCTTGGACTTAATTCGAGGTCTAAACAGATGTATCGCCTCATTATTCGCTGAGCTGATTTCGAGGATTAGAGAGATTGGCTATTTGAGCGTCTTGCGGGTAAGTAGACGCGCAGGAATTTTTTAGAGTGAAGTGTTGCTGGTCAGAAAGTTTGTTCCTTGTTTTCTGCGTCCATTGACGAAGACTACCTTTTTGCAATTAGTGTCTTTTTTTGAATACGCCTGAGTACTCGAGGTAAAACTCGGAGACGCCATTGGAAAGCTAAAATCGAACACACTTTTTATCTCCGATCTATACTGACCCGCAGCACTGCAAGGTATGAACTCCCGGCCCGCTTGCATTCTACTACTTGAATTTCGCATATGCACATAAAGTTACCTTGTAGTCACATAGGTACATTCGCATATAGAAACCCGTTTTTAAGAAAACAGTGGTCGAGCACTTGCTTGAATAATGTAGCGCCGTTCGCCGGACGGCACGTAGACGGGCGTTAAACTATGCTGTGCGCAAAACGAACTAAAGGATTCAAAGCGCGCTTGAATGTTCTTAATGGCTGTAAGGTTTGTTATGTGGTTCCTTTCATTTTGATTGAGTATGCCAAAATGATTTCAGACATACCGTTCCGATTCAGATCTTGGGCGTCAGCAAAAGATCGCACAAAAAGGCTTAGCGATGAGTAGGGAACGCTTGTTGGGTCTCCGTCGTAGCTAGCCAATTTCAGCGTTTGCGAAAGCATAATCTCTAATTAGTATACCATTTCAGTAGGAAATATACGATGATAACAGGAAGACTTGATAGTAATTCTTGTGCAGTAGAGAGGTCGAATTTATTTCGCTTCCTTAAAACTTCGAGCGTCAACGCTGGGTTCAACGTTGAGACTTCTATGACGATATGGTTTGTTTTTCGCCCAGTCAAGTAGCAAAACACGGACGTTGGCAAACAAAATATGTGTAGGGCTTAAAGCAACCGAATATGAATTGTTGTTCCAACGTATTAGACAGGATTATTGTAATTTATCTGAAAGCTACAATCGGTGGGTGAGGGGAGGTAAGACACGTCTTCTGCGTTTGCATACGCACACACAATATCCGGCATGCCGGGAAGCATAAAAATTGCCCCGGCCTTCCATTTATATATCGCTCGAGAGCGAGAGTAATATACATTCGTGGGAAGCCAGAGGATCGAAAATGCAAGCGGCGCATTCGGTTACGGCGTGATAGCACGAACTGAAGTTGCTCAATCGAAACCGATACTGAGTGGCCAACTAGTTCCCGGGGTGCACCGCGTGTCATTTCGCCGCGATGGGGAACTTCGAATTTTGGAAGATGTCTATTTGCCAAATGCTCACAACTAAAAAATGGTAACTTCAATTATGTTAAAATGCATTCGAGGTATTGTCCTGGATTGATTGAAATCAGCACAGTCGAGAATCTGTTCTTTGAGCGGAAGGTTTAAATTCATACAAAGGTTGCTTTAATCATGGGATAAGTTAATCCACTTGGTACCTAAACAACGTATTAAAATAGCGCATAAACAAAGAGGTGAGCGGTAATACTCGCAGAATAAATTCTACTCCTCTTGTACTTCGAATGAAACGAAGTAAAAAAACGGTGCAAGTGTAACACTCGGGTTTCATGTGGCAGCACAATATACTAAGTTGCTTTAAAGCAAAATAAGTTGTAGTGGCAATTCTAGATATAAAGACAAGCGAAAAAAATATTTTTGTTCTTGTAGCTTGCCCACAACTCACATCAATATTTCTGAATGAATGGTAATATTCCGTGATAGTGTGTCAGCCATATTGATGTTCAATATATATTTTAATAATCAGGCATGGCGCAGAACGAAATTCTAGGACGCGCAGGTGTGTATTCGCGGCAATAGTTTAATAACTTTGTATTCGTAAAAGTTGTTTTTTTATGCTATCTTTGTAGTTAACTAATGGTGATTTTTCTTTTTTTTTTTTCTGTAACCGAAGATGACCCAATCGTTAGCGCGTAAACACTCTGGGGTTGAAAGATGTGTAGAAAAGTCTCTGATACAGAGACGGTGTCCTAAAATTGGGCGTATACACGTCGTTTCAGACTAAGTAAAGCACAACCGATGGGGCCATTCTGAACTCGTCAAACGCGCAAGGTCACAGTATATCTAATCATCTCGTCCAGATGATATAATCATCTAAATATGTTCAGCGCAATAAATGCGTGGCCTTCCTCTCTGAGTTCGTGTGTGTGTGCGCGCACGTATGAATGCATAGAACGGAAATATGATGAATTGTGCTGGGTTTGTTGAAACGGCATTGACTCAAACGAATATGTAGACTTGAAATAAGGGTATTCAGCTTGCCAAAAGAAAGATACGTATAAATGTGTATTAAACAATTTCAGAAAATTCAACGAAATACAATCAGTCACATTTGAAGAAATTAATTGCTGCATGAACATTACCAAACAGTGCCTACGTTCTTGGTTCATCAAAGATTGGTGCATGGCTTGTTGCAGGTGCTGGATCCATTTCACAGGCGATTCATTCCACCCGTGCCCCAGATCCCCTTCCGAACTTTCTCGGGCGACCGTCAGTACGTCGTCGGTTTGGACAAAAGCAGCGGCAAGCTGGTGGTTCAGCGCCGTGGAGACTCTCAGACTATCATGTAAGGCCGCGATGTGCATAGATGTTTTTGGTGGTGTAGTCATTCCGTGCTTAATAAACACAGTGCTTGGCGAGTGCCGAGCATGCTGTAATCGCTCCGCTGCAAATTCCGTTGAGGCATTAACTGAGAAGAGTTCTCAAAAAGAAATCAGAAAGAGAGGTGATTAAAATAGGCCCCACACCACGTTTCTTGAAAGAACACTGCCACCCTCAGAATTTTTTTTTTTGCCAGGCTATAATACACTAATACACTACATCGGACTGATGTATATTTTTATTAATAAAAAAAATAATGCTCAGCTTCTCGAAACGGAGATGATCACACAAGCACGGACGCTTATGGCCGGAAATCACGCGGCTAAAAGCGCCGTAATACCAGATGTCATTTTTCTTTTCATTCTCCGCGTTTTTGGCGTGTGAAGCAGACAACGAAGTTACGTGTACGGTGTGTAGTGTGATTGTTTCGCACTTACATCCCTCCCGCTCGGTGTTCTGCGCTTGAGCATCGATTTTCTGGTACCACGGATGACATTTCCTAATTAGCGTCTCCCACGTTGGCCCGTCCTGTGCCGGCACTCCCTCGTCCAGCCTGCGGCACGTCGGCATATTGTGAATGACGTATAAATGTACTTCCTAAGATCTTTCTAACATTTTTTTTTCAATAACTTATTTGCAGTTTTGGGAGGTCACAAAAAAGTGCTCAACCTTGTTCTTTTTAATAATATATTCGTCTTATAAGTGCCACCACTTTGAATACATTTAGTGCACACAGTGAGAACGCTACGTTACCATGGAAGAGAGGGTGAGCGCGACTGAAACCAGCCCATCCTCGACCGGCTGTTTACGGGCGGAAGGATAACAAATTTCGAGCCGTAAATTATGTTCTGGGTAGTGTAACTCTGACTGGTCCAGTTTCTATAAAATCTCAGCGAGCATAATTACCTTTTCGGTGTTCCTTTATTCGGCCGGCGTCTATACATAGCTACATCAGAGGCATTACAATGATTTAGGTTCAACTGACCCTTTGTAGCTTTAGTTATACATGTGTGTTGAACGATTCCGCAGCAAAGGTTGTATAAAAACTGTGCGCAAGAAATGCGGTACGAAGAGATACTCATTAATTGCTAAATTCTTATAATAAAGGAATGGGTTGAACAACGAAGTATTTGAAGAAGCAGCCGGCAGGGTTGGAACATTTGTTAATATAATTACCGAAGCGCTTTTTGATTTCTAACGTAATTATTGGTATTATCGCCCTTGGATATAAAGCTTATTTTTTTGCGCAGTGTATTCAATCTGCATAGTTCGTCGCTAGCTCGTTAATGGCCTAAATAGATGCAAGTTCTAAAGGGGTTTCTGTACGAAGGTCCCCGCATTAAAAACACAAGAAGCAAATTATGCGCACCAGTTTATTTTAGGCTATTATTCGATGAAACCTTGTGGTTTTACGATACCTTACTTAAAAAAATAAGAATAACTGTCTTTGCTTGTTTAAATGAAGATTTATTTATTCAACCAGATAAAATGTCGTGCAGGGCGGTTACTGACCGATAATTTTGGCGATTATGAATACAAAAGTTTCTGTAAATAGAATTTCCTGCTTTAGGAATTTATCAATAAACTCCTCAAAATATCCTCCGAGCCAATTTTAGCAAAATCTTGGAAAAATTAAATAAATCTCAAATTTCAGCTTTTCTTGAATAAGAAAAAAACTCAAGCTTCCGAAAAATGCATCTTTAAGTACTGTTTTTTTAGCTTTGATACTGTGGGCAATTGGGAGCTCCAAACCCTCCGACCAGGTCTCCCGCATCTTTAGTCGTCTCTGTTCATATCCTCCTCGAGGCAGCCGAGTGCAACTTGCCACGCAAGCAGCACTCCGCCACTGGGAAAAGGCCTGGGCAGGCTATGCGCGAGAGGCTTTTGAAGTCGCGTCGCGGGGCGATAGACTTCAGTAAATGACTACGCCTTGTTGAATGAGTACGTTGTATCCTTCTGGGAGGTAAGCAGCGACAAGGGAAATCCTACAACCCGAAACACAGCGCAGACAGAACTCTCAGCGCGGCTGCTTCTTTCTTCGGGAGCTTCCCACCCCTTAAGTTTTTTCCTCTCCTTATCGGCACTGCAACGATATCATAATGCTCGGGTTACTCGCTCGTTCGCTGGAGATTCTTGTTGCCCACGTTTTCCCCTATCCGCCCCACTTATCAGGGCATATCTTATCACGTTAGCTTCATTATAAGCCCCTAGAGACCAGGACTTTTTTATTGGCAGACGCCAAAAAGTGACACAAAAAACACCCGAGAATATTCGTGAAAAAATAACAAAAACATTAACCCCGAAAAAAAGAAAGAAATGAATTTCAACAAAATAAACTCCAAAAAACAGAACCCTTCTTGTAGGCAGTCTTCTAGACATTAATAACCAATAGTAATAGGTTCCATGAATAATTACTCCTGATTAAAATGTATTCATTTAGATTACTTGATTACTTGGCAGAACAAGTAATTGACTGTTACTGGAGCAAGTAACCGTTCCTTTTTTGATAACATGAGATTTTCAAAACGACAGATTTGTTTGCCGGTTTGAAAACGGCCCTTTCGTAGTCTGTATTATTTAATTAAAATTACGAAATTACGAAGTAATTATATTCTTAATGCACCAATAATTTTTTTATAAGCCTTCCTTTTGCAGAAGTGTTGGTTACAGGATTTCTTTGTAGGAAACTATAAACAGAGGGCGCCAGTAGAAGGGGCATGCAAAATAGTAACGGTTACAAGCAATTTTAGTACTTCCTAAAGTAATTAAATTGCATTTGAGATTACTTTGTAATAAAAGTAATCAAATTACTGCAAAGTTATTACAAGAGGAACGAATCACAAGTACTTTGATCACATGCAAAAATACCGTACACTTCTGGTTGTGAGCTTGTTTTCTGCGAGATAAGCTTAAAGGCCGACAAAAAGCAGAAAGGAGAAAACTCTTCCTCAATTCCTCATCTCTAATAGAGATAGAGGGAGACCGTCCTTCAATCTGCGGGGAGTAGATCGTAGATCCGCTTTTATGGGCGGAGGAAGGGAGAAGAGTGCGGGAGGGAATGGATAGAAGGAAACTGGGAACCTATTTTCTGTCGGCAGAAGAGGATTCGGTAGGTTGGCCTTTAACGTTACGAAAAAGCGTTACAAAAACAAAACAAATGAAATCTTCAGGCTTACAATACCTACATCAATGAACAAAATATTAAATCAATCTATATAGTAATTGTTAAATCACACACACACAAAAAAACTTATCTTTCTGTGGAAATCGATCCCTTGCCCTCTTGACTTGCAGCTAGATGCATAAATCACGCTCAAACCCACTTTGCTTTTGTGACATACAGCTTAAGGAACGAGGGGCGGAGCCAATGCCAGACATCGCATTATCGCTCCTCGGCAAATAAGACTGCGGCATTAGCCGATAAAAATTACGAAGAACCAATCACGAAGTAAAACGCGTAAACATAATAAACTATGCACTTCGTTTCTCATGCTGTCAGTGACTACGGCAGCAGCATGTAACCTAACGCTTCTGAGTCACCTTGGATAGCCCGCGAACATCGGGTTCTCAACCTATTGCGCTGGAATTTACTGTAGTGATGCAGTCAGGTGATTGAGGTTTACACTGAAAGAAATTAAAGAGTGAACTCACCTCGTTCCGAAGAAAAACAGCTTTTCTGTGAAATATACGCCACCACTTCGCAGACGATGCACGCGTAGAGGGAAGTGCTGCCGACAGATTGCGTAAGCCGCATCGAGGGTACGCCGGCTGATTCGGGTTCCTTTGCGAGATCCTCTGTTTTCAACTCAAAACTGCCGGCGATCCCCTGAAGCGGCGTACGCCATCTGTCGGCAGGTCATCTCCGTACGCGTGCATCGTCTACGAAGTGGCAACGAAGATTTCAAAGAACAATTGTTTTAAATTGTTCTGAACCATATAAGTTTGTGCCTTCATTTTTTTCCTGTAAGCTTCCACCATTCGCTTGCAACTCTGTAGTAAATTTCAGCACGATACGTTTAAAAACTATTTTTGCGGGCAGTGTAAAAGGCATTAGAAGCTAGGTATAAGGTTTAAAACCGCAAAGACACCGACGAAAGGAATTAAGAAAAATGACAGGGAGAGGTCTTGGAAGCGTTCGTTTGCATGTTGTAGAATTCCCTTTTCCTCATTTCAACCATTTAGACAACAAGGGTACGAGTGCTCACAGCTGCTATGTATCGAGTAACCAGAGTGCGTAGGAGATCAGACGACTCTATCACACCGTCGTGTGACCGCATCGGCCGAAATAACGTCATAGTCCCTTACAGAAGCGCAGCTGCGGGCTTAGCCGCTTACAACATGTCGGGAAGGCTCCTACGACAGGTGCAGATGAAGTCCGTTGGAAGAAGTATTGTGAACACAATAAACATTGTACGAATACCGTCCAGTTTGTTTCGCCGGCACTAAAATAAATTTGAGCATGCCTTTACGCTAGGTATTAAGTCGGGAGTCGCACTCTGTGAAGCGAGACCTGATAGCTCTGAAACCCTAAATATAAACACCCAGCGCAGCTTAAAACTTGCTGGTAGTTCTGTTATTTTCTATTTTCGCCGTAGAATAAAAACATATTTATTTAAAATATTTGGATATGTAAATCTCAAATTACGAAAGTTATATTGATAGAAACTATCAAGGTGCCATGTTACGCCTACTGTGAAAATTTAAATACTCACTCGTTAGCACAAATTTATGACGTAACAAATCAAATTTCTTCTCTCTTTTTAGATTTGGTATGAGCACAAGGTAGTACATTACATTGCCTGTTTTTCAAAACAACAAACAAATGTTATTTTTTTAGCTTTCAGACGGATTTGTCCCGACTGATCTTCGCCAACCAGTTTCTGCAGCTGTCGACGCTGATGCCTTCTGACACAGTCTACGGCCTCGGAGAGCAGTGGAATCCACTCCGCCGATCTACCAATTGGACACGCCACGTGTTCTTCAACAGGGACCTAGCACCTACTGTAATACGACGTATTTATTTCTCTTCCCCATCCACTACGTATTCTGTGAGCCGGGTCGATAAAAATGCTTTATTTTAAAGGTTTGTTCACACATTTGTGTTTTAGACTGAACGACAGCCCTGGAATCGCTCGTACCCACCTCGTTTTCGGAAGAGATGTTGATTTACTAGAAAGGATATACTCTACGGTTCTTCCTACTGGAAGCTTTCGAGCCGGAGTGGGTAGGGAGGGGGAAGAGGTGAAAGTAATGGGTTAAAATGTGGATGACTACAGTCGGTGACAGATTCACAATTTAGTAGGTGATCTTCCTCCAGTGCGCGCTTGCTCCCTTAGCTAGGACGTCGTCCGTAAAACCCTATTATATCTAACAGTTGACACACTTCAAGGAAATACGGCTTCCGAAAACCGTTCTTTATTGTGGCCCCCACGCGAGCAAGTACGGGCCGATAACGATCCTAGCGTGACAGGCGGCACAGTTTCCACTGGCAACGGAAGAGGACCATTTTTGAACTATGCTCTTTCTGAGCAAACATTTGCCGCAATTTATATTCAAAAGAAACACACACAATATGATCACGTTCCACCGCTGGAAATGAGCATACGATCTTCCACAGGTTCCGTCGATTCTGTTCATAGGGCGGGCTGACAGCGTAGCCAGTGCCACAGAGCAGACACGCCACGAAAAGGAGCCAGTCGTTCTAGAAACATTGTCAACTGACATTGATCTAGTAAAGTTGCCTCGACGAACCCAAATCCAGAGCTAGGCGGAAGGCGCGTTAGAGGAGGAGCTTTACTGAATGTTCCGCCTGTGAACGACTGAAGATGCACTTAATGTATTTCGGACGACAAAACCTCCCGGCGCCATCTAGTGGCAGGAACATAAAACACTTACAATATGCGCATTTTGTAACCACGATTACAAGCGGTTTGAAGCCACCTTAACACACTCGATCACACTTTAAACGGAAATGCTGGAAGCAGCCTTGTGTTTGAGCGTGTCGTTTTATAAGACAAGTCATACTTAACTGCCTACCTCTATTGTCCAGCGGAAAGCTGATTTGTCCTCATTAGAGCCATAAAGATGGCACGCTTCATGGTCTGCGGTCTCCCTCTACCAATTGTCTTGTGGGCGCCACCATTTTGTTACCGAGTGCAGAGCGGACGGAATAGACTTTTCGAAAATCCGCTAAGCGAAATTGGCGGTTGCCATATCTTGCACGCGAAGTGCGTGAATGGATACGAGTCCTCGCCGAAAGCTGACGAAAGCGCTCGTTTTCAATACGAGCTATGCCGGGTTGACTCCGAACGCTGTCGCAGCACTTGTTTCCAACAGATGCTTAGAGTCAGGCATGGGCAAAATACATGCAAATATGTATCGAAATACAATGACAAAATACTTCTTCAAAAATGTATTTAATTAAAAATCTAATTACACTTCCAAAAAAGCATTTAAGTACAAGATACAAACACAACCAAATGTATTTGGTCCCCTCCAAATACTTTTCCAAATACATTCCTCAAAATTTGAGTCAGCGACTTCAGGGCACCTGCAACGGGTTTCTGTGTAACTCATTTTAATTTTGCATCGCACACTCGGGAGTTAGTGTGCGAGGCTCTAATGACGCAATAGAAATATAATCACAAAAAATGTAATCAGCTTGGTTGTAATAGGTGAAAAAAGTACAGAGCTTCAAGCAGCAGATTTTTCTGTCGATTACTTATTGGTATAGACCAACAAAGAACCGAGACGACCAAAAAGCGCAGCACTAGCTAGAGTCTGTTTTATCGTTGCAGCTCGCACCACTTACGAAAATCTGGACGACCCGCGCATTTAGAATGTTCGAGGGAAAAATATGGATGGAAAGCAGGCTGGAAAGCATCACAAGTTGTCACAGGCACTTATTTTGGCAGTCTGCCTGTGACCGTCGATTTTGTCACTATTCTTGCCCTGGACTAGCACCGTCATCACAAAGTCACTAAACGCTTGTGCTTAATTCAGAGACACTGCATTCGGTGCAGAGCGTAGTTTTCTTTCTGCTCTGGAGAGCGACAATAAATTTGAGCGATGTATTTTCCCACAAAATAGTATTTAAATACAATTGTATTTGAAATACCCACGTTTTAGAATTTAAATACACACGTCAAATACATTACCCAATTTGTGATTAAATGCAAATGCGAAATACACAAAGTATTTGAAATATGTATTTCAAATACTGCCCATCCATGCTCAGAGTCAGTGATCGACCAATCGTGGACTGGTGTTGCGCCGAGTTTTAAAAATGGTCTATTGGCAATGCTTTACAAACTGAAAATGCGACTTCCTTAGCTTTAGATACCTTGGCAGGATGCTCAATCAACACAACTTCGTGCCGTCACGGACAGTTTTAGCATTTGGGGCTCCGTAGACGCGATTCCAAATATCTAGGATGTAGGGTCGGGTACTGGTAGCAACGATGTTAGGGAAGAAAAATGGCTGAATTGTCGCTACTGCGAATTGCAGATTTTTTGAGGCTACAGACTTCATTATTCGAGGAGTAAGTCGAGTAAATTATACTATGCGTAGAGAGAAAAAGTGAGTTGCGTTTTTTGCGGTTTTTTTTTGTGTGTAAGCGCAAAGAATACTTGCAAGCAGGTCTTTTCGAAGAGCCAAAAGAAAAGCCTGTCCATGAATTGTTGACACAATATTAAAATCTGCTCTGCAGTATTCGTCGCGCCCATACACCTGTGAAACGTTATGACACATATCGTTTCTTTTTAAAATTAACATTTCACCGAGTCGCTCAATTTGTATGTTGCAGCGACTGGCCTTTAAGTGTAGATTACTCTTCATCGCAATTGTATGATCAATGCAAACGTCACGATGGCACCGCTTAAGCGTCAGTTTGGTGCCCCATTCCCACGGCTGCATTTCACTGCATTCAACTTTGTTTTGGCTGTTGACGGTTTTAGTCACCTTGCGATACGGGCAGGGATGGGCAGTATTTTAAATAGAAGTATTTGAAATACCATGTGTATTTTGCATTTCTACTTAATTACAAATCGGGTAATGTATTTGACGTGTGTATTTAACTACTAAAACGTGGGTATTTCAAATACAATTCTATTTAAATACAATTTTGTGGGAAAAATACATCGCTCAAATTTATTCTCACTGTCCAGAGCAGGAAGAAAACTACGCTCTGCACCGAATGCAGTGTCTCTGAATTAAGCACAAGTGTTTAGTGACATTGTGATGACGGTGCTAGTCCAGGGCAAGAATAGTGACAAAATCGACGTTCACAGGCAGACTGCCTAAGTGCCTGTGACAACTTGTGATGCTTTCCAGCCTGCTTTCCATCCATATTTTTTCCTCGAACATTCTAAATTCGCGGGTCGTCCAGATTTTCGTAAGTGGTGCGAGCTGCAACGATAAAAAATTCTCTAGCTTGTGCTGCGCGTTTTGGTCGTCTCGGTTCTTCGTTGGTCTATACCAATAAGTAATCGACAGAAAAATCTGCTGCTTGAAGCTCTGTACTTTTTTCACCTATTACAACCAAGCTGATTACATTTTTTCGTGATTATATTTCTATTACGTCATTAGAGCCTCGCACACTAACTCCCTAGTGTGCGATGCAAAATTAAAATGAGTTACCCAGAAACCCGTTGCAGGTGCCCTGAAGTCAATGACGCAAATTTTGAGGAATGTATCTGGGAAAGTATTTGGAGGGGACCATTTACATTTGGTTGTATTTGTATCTTGTACTTAAATGCTTTTTTGGAAATGTAATTAGATTTGTAATTAAATAGATTTTTGATGAAGTATTTTGCCATTGTAGTTCGATACATATTTGCGTGTATTTTGCCCATCCCTGGATACGGGTTATTACAATTACAATGCTGACCGCTGTGCGTTGCGTCAATTTGGTGCGAAAACTGTAAAGCGACTTAACGTTTCTCATAAATATCATATCTATTTCTGCACAGCTTGTGGAATTATTATTTTGTTGTGACCAACTGGCGTCCTTCAAGATGGGCATGTAATGAAGCTTTTTTTTTTTTGTCTTTAGGGAACAAGAAATCTGTACGGGACACATCCGTTTTATCTGGGGCTTGAAGAAGATGGCAAGAGCCACGGTGTCTTCCTGCACAACAGCAACTCAATGGGTGAGCTAAACAGCGAGGTGGTTATTACCGCCTCTTAATAGATTTAATAAAATTATTTTTAAAAAATTCACAAAAGAAAGATAAAGCAGTTAGGCTCTAGACAATTTCCCATGAACCAAGAGTGTGTTTACACGCGCCTTGATTAGAACGTGGTTTCGTGTTCTTTGACGTGTCTAAGTTTTGCCGTTCAATTTGGCAGTAAACTCTGCCTCAATTACGGGGGAAAGTATTTTCACTGCGCTTAGCCAAAAAAAAAAAAAAAATTCTCTCTCTTCGCGACGTTATATATCTACGTGTGGTTACATCTCTCCGTAAAAGTACATAGCTGTCTAAGAATTACCCTTGGAGGCAAACATTCTATTCCACGATAAAAAAATATATGGTCGGCGAGATAAATCCGAAAAATTCACGATATTCATGTAAACACACAGAGGCAGAAAAAAAAACATTATTACTGGTCGTTTTTTTGCATTGTCCTGTCTGCCGTAACGACTCCCTGACTGACAGATTCTCTGAAAATCTTAGCAATGCTGTAAACTTGTGTCGTCTTGTAGCCTTAGCAAGCGATGGTTTGCTTACACCACTTTCAGGCGCAAAGGGAATCAAATATTGCTGCCCTCCGGTCTTATTTTGTGCTCATTTTATAGAAAGTCGCGAGTTGTCTATTAGGCCGTGGTTCACTACCAAATCAAGCGGCCGCAAAAACGAAATATGGCCGGTTAGCTGCTCTGTCTCGTTGAGAGAAAAACTGGAAAACGTCCGGATTTATACAGACGAACCTGTAAAACAATATGCATCAAGTCATATCTGCGATCCACATGACTATTATTCGATGTCCCTTAAACTCTACGCAGGGCGCGTTGAGTTTTGAAATATTGCCTAAGCATCATCAACTGCAGCACACATTGCTTTCCAAACGCCGCTCCGTGTCTATGTAGCGCAAACAATAAATAATATTTTTGCGAAGCTGTCGTGCGACTCTTTCGGCCCCTGGTCGCCGACCAGTAGAAAGTGAACATAATGTTTTGCTTAGACACAATAGGTCGCTCGAGAACACCGAGGATATCTGACTTTACCGAGGCGTATGATGCATTCATGGGTTTCTTTCACAATAGTTTGTCCTCGCAGCGACCCTTAATAAGTGTCTTATAAAAGCACAGTAATGCGTTCTAAAGGAACACCATGATCCCATATCTCTTTTTCTCTGTCCGTCCATTCGTTCGTCCGTCTCCGCATTTTCTAGGCATATTTAGCGGGGAAATTAAAAGCATGTCACGTTAGGGTAACCCCTGACACCGACGCTGATATTGTGATGTCACCGTATGTGGACACTTCCCGTGAAGTCAGATCACATAACGTCAATTTTTTCGATAAATGTTGTTGGAAAATGGTATGGGTCGTCATGGTATAAATTGCGACACCCCGAATGTAACGGAAAGAGTGATGAGACGCAACGTGAGCTCGTATGAAGACGTGCAACGTGACCGTGACGTCAAGTCAGGTGACCAAGTCAGATAACCTAAGGTCAAGCAACGCTATTACTTCCCAATTTACGCGTCGGATTCATCTGGGAAGTTAAGCAAGTAGATATTTTGCTCCCCTTTCGGAGTCGGCTGTCTAATATTTTACAACGAAATTTTAAAAAAAAGTCGTGTCTTAAACTCCGCGTTTTATGGATCATGGGACTTTGAAGATAAGGGTTACTGCAATGGTAATTTTACATATCAGATTAAGTGAACAAACATGGCTGTTGCTTTTCCAGAGGTGGTGTTGCAGCCTGCACCCGCAGCCACATTCCGGGCCATCGGCGGCATCCTGGACATGTTTGTCTTCGTCGGTCCGACTCCGGCCAAAGTGGTGCAGCAGTACCAGAACGTGGTCGGCTTTCCCGCCATGCCCCCTTATTGGGGCCTCGGCTTTCACCTGTGCCGTTTTGGGTACGGGACTCTCAACAGGACCCGCTTTATCATGGAGAAGAACATCGAAGCTGGGATTCCTCTGGTAAGCACGCCGGAGTTTCACCGGAACTTGATGTCAACGAAAGCCTCTTTCCATGGTAGACAGACAGCTTCTGAGAATGGATCGCGACGTTGCGCTTTCAGTTTATGTTGCTGTCGAACTTGCACCCTGAACTTCTTACGTTATCCCCTCCCTTTTTTTTTCTCATATTTTCTTCGGCCCATTTTGAGTTCTTTTTTCTTTTTTTGAAATTGGAACGTCGATATAGATTGCTACTCGCGAATACTAGAACCGCAAGAAGTATATGGTTATCATATAAAGTGGATCTAGCGTACAGTACAGTAAATGAGACGATGGTTACTTTATTTGATTTTTGCGAACACTCGTTTTTTTTGTGAGACGAAAAATTGTGGGAAATTAGAACACTTGTACAGACGCCGGTGAAAATTTCTGAAACACGTGCCAAAAAAAAAAAAATGACTTGCTTCGCTTTCCGACAGTGCCCGGAAGCTCCCAAGACTCATGCTTTGATGTGCTTCCTTTTCGTGCTCGCTGTAATGTTTTTTTTTACTCGCTTTTATTTGATGCTTACGAGGCAACAGAAACCGGCGCAAGGTGTATCCGGTATACGAAGACGAAAGCTTTGCCATCCATCCTGGTGGATTATGCAGACAGGCGGCACGACGGCTGGCTAAGCGGAATTTTTCGCCGGTTCCAGTTATTTCATTTGCGTGTGACTAAAGTCAGTAATAAAAAAGAAAGAAAAAAAAAAAACGTTACTGTCAAGCACGAAAGGACGCCCATGAGCAAACCGTTTTTACCTGAGAACGGCGACGTGCTGTCAGAAGACGCAGCAAGTCATTTCCGCTGGCGCTCCCGTGTCAAATACGTTGCTGCCAACAGTAAAACAAAGCAAAAAAAAAACTATATTACTTTTGTGTCTGTATCGGCTAGGTGTCTTAGCTGACAGCTTGGTAGTTTTGCGCTCCCTGGCTCGTGTTTAGGTCCAGCGGGAGGCAGAGATATTTGTAGTAACCTCACCAATCGATCCCAGAAAGTACTGTACTACACACAAACGTTTACAATTTTCCTGAGCTTGAAGCTTCTCGACCACTTAGACCACTCAATAACCGAGGCTGAACCAGCCCAGGATGTTGTCACTCCTTAAGAGGCGTCGCGTGGTACAGCTACCACTTTATTTCTAGGCCTCTGTATTCAATTTATTTCCAGGAGCTTTAAGTAGGTACTATTTTTTGTTAGGAAATATTAGGGTTCTCGACTTGTGCCCCTGATCATTGGAAACGGGTTTGCGCAGGTATACATCGCTGTGTGCTTGACATATGTAATATATTATGTGCATCAACAATTAAAAAGATTGTAATCATACACACCGCTAAAAAATGCATACCCACTTTTACGACCCATATTCCATAAAACCTTTCGAAAGACCCATATGAAGAAAAATATCAAAATTATATAGTTTTTTGTTTTGTGGATTTGGCAATATATTATTATTTCCATGGAATTTCCTGTATCTTATGCAGGTTTCACACGCCTGAAGAAAAAAAATATATTGCCGGCAGCCTAAGTCAGGTTAATTTAATTAAATTATCAGTAACAGACCGATCTCACCAAATATTCTCGCATACGTGAGGTGGTTATAACGTTAGTTCACACAAGGCAGGGGGCAGTGTTCGAGACGTCTTGCGCCGTTTCGTGATCTGCTCGCGCAGGGCTCCAGTATGTTTATCGCGTGTGCTCAAATACTGAAGTTAACTCAATGCATTGCGCCGGCGGTGGAATAGTCAAACTGGCCGGTGAGATCGGTCAGTGGTAAAATTATTAAATTCAAGTGGAAGAAAACAATGCGCAGTATCTGCCATCTGACCTCACTGGAAATGTGGGGTAGACACCCGCAGCTGAATCTTAAATTGAATTTGGGTGTTTTTATTATTAAAAATTCGCATTGAATATCGTGTTGTTCTTTAACAAAGCACTGCATATGGATCGTATGGGTCAAGTAATCTTTTTCAATAGGGATGTAAAAAAAAAAAAAAAACGCATGGACGAAGGGTTGCAGTCAGAAAGAAACTTGGAAGTAATTTCCTGAAAGCTTCAGATTGGAAGCCTACGTGTCCAGTCTCTTATGGAAGCATAAGCTTTTGATAATTTCGGGTTTTATTTTGATACGTCAGAGATAAACCATGCCCAGTTGTGGTCTACCGGTAAAATTGTGGGGGATTGAAATCAAGCATCTTGGAATGTGATTCTTGACTTCCAGGACACGCAGTGGAACGACATTGATTACATGGTACGGCAGAACGACTTCACCTACGACGACGAAAGGTTCAACGGCCTCCCAGACTTCGTGAATGATCTGCACGCTGGTGGCCGCCACTACGTCGTAATTGTGGTGAGTGGTGGAAAGTGAAACATATGTGCAAAAAAGATTATATATATATATATATATATATATATATATATATATGAACTTAACGTGGCGATCAGCCAGTACTCGAAGTGTATATTTCTCTATGTACATGGTGTACTTGTTATTCAAAACGAGGCGCCCGCCATCATTTCTCTCTTTTTCACTTGAAATTACACACCTCATATAAAAATACCCACTGTTGCGCTTAATTCTCTTTCAAGGGCACTAAAATCGTCAAACACAAGGGTGGCGCCGAACTTTCGAGTCGGCGAAGAAAGCGAGAATTAATTGTCGTGACAGGCCAATCGGTGCGCTCCGTCAACTTCGGCTTCAACTTTGGGTTTCACGAGTTTTAGAGGCCGAGGGCAGTAATCTTAGTCGTAAAGTTTAGTGTCCGTCTGTATGTGCTCCGATAAAAATGCAAATTAAACACCGATGTCCTGTTAGCGCTAACAATGTCGCGCCCTGCACGTTGCAAACTTTAACAACGCCTTGTTAGAAGAAGACGTAAATAGCCAAGAAACTTATTAATCTACATAAAAATAAACGAAACCTACAGATTCTTAAAGGACGACTACTAATTGATTAATGGAAGAGAGCTAACTATAGAAACCGATGTTCTGCACTGCCTTTTCATAAATAAGATGTTTCAAAAAGTAAAAAAAAAAAAAAGCAGTTACCTGACAGAAATCGGTTGATTAATGTGCGGCTACTTCTACATGAGTATTTCAGGTAAAATTTTTTTCGTTATGTCTTAAATAACGCAACAATGGAGAGTTATAAAATAATGTATATGAACACGAGCTCTCAGTCGAATGCCTAGGAGCGTGTGAAAAGAACACATTTAGTACAGCGGGACGCAAAAGCATACCCAAGCAGTTTCAGCGCCTGCTAGAGGGGTCCACGCAATCTGCTCCGAACAAACCGAGGTGGTATTCCAGCGAGCCCATTCGATACAGCAAACACCGTCGCTACTAAAACGTTGGTAATCTCTTAACATGCTGGTCTGCTGCGAATGTGTTTTAATTTTCATTGTAATTACACCGAACCAGTTCGAGGTAGGGTTCACGTGGTATAGCTCGCTGCTTTGTGTTCGTGTGGCTATGATTTGATGGAGCAAATCAGTCCTCGGTAAAAGTGCATTGTCAGGACGCTATTTTTTTTTTTTGTTCTTTGTGGGTTGGAGTTTACCTTGCTAAACCAATCATCCACAGCAAAAAGCGAAGAATCAATGGGCAATCACTGTGCGTGATTGGTTTAGTTGCCGATTGCAAACCCACACATATATTAAATGCCGTGACGCTGCACTTTTAGCACTGCTTGATTGGCTGCACACGATTAAAGCGCCAACTGCGGCGGGACTTAAGGGTCTTTTTTTAAGTTCTTGCCAAGAAGACAATATAAAAAAAAGTTTCGTATATCTAACACCCATGTGTTGCTCAACAAATATATAACAGAGTTGAAATGGAGCTCAGAGTGGATACGCTCCTCGAGCTTCGATGTCGTAAAACTAATAAGTATATTAGACCTAACTAAAGTTTTGCAATTTCAATATAGGAATACTTGCAGGGCCGTTTCTGGGTAACAACGTTGAAATCGGAAAACACCCAGTAACCGTAACGTTTCCTTCAGGATCCTGCTGTGAGTGGTTCCGAGCCACCCGGAACGTACCCCCCTTACGACCAGGGCATGGAAATGGACATCTTCGTGAAAAACATGTCCGGAGGCGTGGTCTATGCCAAGGTCAGTAACAAAAATTGCCGTTGGGAGGTTTCACGTGACTCACTTCCTGCTCGGAATCTCGCCAGACACGATGTTTATGAACTTTATCTGCTCATGCGCGGAGGTGGCTTTTTCTATCTCGGTCGAGTATTTTAGTATCATGATTGACTGCATCTGCCGGAGTAGTCAGCGGCACGAAGGAGCATCATCTGATACTCGATTTTAGGTACATACCGGTCTTTATTCGTACGGCGTATGGGTTGGCGATCGAAAATAACCTGTTGGCGGCCATAATGGCTCCAGTAGATGCCGACCGCGCGATTCCTAAAGGAAACAAGTTGTAATAAACTTGAATTTATGCAACCAAAATACGTCCACTATATTAATTTCTGATTTATTTTGTCGACGGAGCCATTCGCCATGCTTTCGTTGTCCAACAACACCAAACACGGCGCCAATAACTAAGCATCTGCCTCTATGCAAATCGCTAAAGTGGCGGACGCTCATTCTCAACATGCCGGAAAGTGGTTTACCGGGAAAAAAAAGCGGTTTTCTGGAACCAACCTTTTGGTTCTAAGTGCTCTAAATATAATACCCCTGTCAGACGGACATTTTAACGGCCTATAAAACAAGCTCTTTTATAAAATTGGCGAACAAGCGCGCGCCGTATAGGGCACTTGCGCACTCAACATCGCATGCTGATTGGTAGATTTCTTAAAGGAGCTTAGTGAAAAGAACCGTTAATACGCCGTCTGCCAGGGGCAGAAAGCACTTAACACAGCCGCAGAGCAACAAAAACGTGACCATAAAAACTTGGAGAACGCTTAAGTTTGGCCTTTAAGAGTAGAATGCGATAGCGTGATCGGTTTTTGTTCGCAAAGCCTTCTGATACAGACGTGTGCTCGTTGCTCTGCCGTGCAATCATATTGTTTACGCGGTCTAGCCGGTAGCATCAGGTGTCACGTGACGTCACACGTGGCAGTGATGTCATAACCTTATTGACCTGCTAAATCTGTCGGAAACATTTTCGATAAATCTGGAAGAATGTATTTTTCGGCTAGATTTGACGGGAAAATTTTCCGCTAAACATGGCGTTAAAGATTTTTCATAAATTTGGAGGGGAAATTTTCCCGCGAAGTTTAGCGGGTTGATTTCGTAATGCAAAGCGTGCAGCCGCGTGTGACGTCACGTGTGACACGCGTGGTGGTGAGCGTTGCATTATGGGATTTTTCGCTCCCGCCGACGCCGGCGCCGGATTTTCTGGGAGACGAGCTCCTAAACGCTATAGCGTTAAGATTCCTTTTGAAGACAACCCCTTTAGTTTAAATAACATACACGCGTAACTTGAAGCGCTATATGAACAGAGCAGGCCTATAGTCCCCATAACAGAAGTTCGTTTGTAGTCTTTATTTTAAAGCATAAAATGTTTTTTAACGCTACCTCCAATCCCAAAATTGTGTCCGTCCGTCCGTTTGTCCGTGCATATCTCGTAAAATTTACCGGGGCAATTGATGTCACGTGACCTCTACAAAAATTGGGTTTCCCCACTAAATTTAGCGAGAAATTCGATGTCACCTGACCTGATGGCACGGGGCATACAGACCACTTCAGTTCACCCATTAAACTTAGCGGAAACTTTAACGTCAAATCAACTATACACCAACTCCGTTTCCCCGCTAAGTTTAGAGGAAAGATTGAGTTCGCATGATCAATACTCGAAATCAATTTCACCGCTAAATTTGGCGGGAAGATGGATGTCACGTGACATGGCGTCACGTTACTTATACGCCAATTCATTTTCTCTGCTAAATTGGGGGTGGGGGGAGTGGATATCTTGTAATCTGACGTCAAGTGAACTGCAGACCAATGTAGTTTCCCTGCTATAGTTATCGGAAAAATTAACGTCTCGCGACAAGATGTGACGTGACTTTTACTATACAAGATTGTATAGTATGATCTTCTGAATATATTAACTTGATTACTTACACACTTCATTTCATGTATTGTAGGATGTTAAAAGCAAGGGTTGTTGAAATTATTTTTTTTTAAATGTTCTTCAGTGTATACTTTTGTCTTTCTACAATAATAGATTGCTCTGATACCAGCTGGTATTCTTGTTCAATTAGATATCCTGATTTTAAACACTTGATCAATTCAGCAAAGGTATTTGTTGAGATAAAGCCTTACAAGGTTATAAAAATAAATATAATTATGTGCACCTCTGGACATCAGTATACGCATAATTTACAATAATTCCAACCCCTACTGTTCAAAAATCGATTGAGATAAGTACAGTTTGTTCATTACGGGTCACGGAGAATGACAAAAATAAACGATATTGCATAAAAAATACAACCAATAAAGCTGTGGGATACGACAAAACAAGGACAAGGGACCTTAAATGCCACATCCACATTATGAAAACAGTTCTGATTCAGCTATCATTAGGTTCTAAATCTGCATATTATCAAGTTATATCATTTCTAAAAAGATGAGACTATTTTTCGCCCAATATACAAGAAGGGCAAGAAAAATAAATTTCTTGATTATAGACATGTTTGTATACTCTTGGTAGTTAATCATATACTGTAAAAATACATCACTAACATACTTGGGAGTGTTATCGGGAAATATAATATCATAATTGACACGCGATATGGTTTCACAAAAAAAATGGGAACTTCACTTTTTCTGCAGGGTTGTTTTGATTATGTATACGAAAACCTTCACTGTACAAAATATGTGTTAGCTGTTTTTGAAGATTTTACACGGGAGTTTAAAACTATAAATCACTCTATTTCATCAGGTCAACTGTACAGCTTAGGGATTCGGAAAAACGTACATGACTTGTTAGAAAATTATCTTCTAGACAAATATAAAATAGAGCGACTAGGATTTCAATATACTAAAGCAATTAGGGTAAAACAAGAAGTACAGCAAGGTAGAGTACTGGGTCCTCTACGTTTTAATTCATTAGTCAATGAGATTGCTCAGGTAAAACTAACAAGCAAACAAATCCAGTTCGCAGATGACACAGTAATGTATACGTCCAGAGATGGACAGTATTTCAAATACAAGTATTTGAAATACGTATTTCAAATACTTTGTGTATTTTGCATTTGTATTTAATTAAAATTGGGTAATGTATTTGACCTGTGTATTTAAATACTAAAACGTGGGTATTTCAAATACAATTGTATTTAAATACAATTTTTGTGGGCGAAAATACATCGCTCAAATTTATTGTCACTGACCAGAGCACGAAAAAAAAAACTACGCTCTGCACCGAATGCAGTGTCTCTCAATCAAGCACAAGCGTTTAGTGACGTTGTGATGGCGGTGCTAGTCCAGGGCAAGAATAGTGACAAAATCGACGTTCACGGGCCGACTGGCTAAATAAGTGCCTGTGACAACGTGTGATGCTTTCCAGCCTGCTTTCCATCCATATTTTTCTCTCGAACATTCTAAATGCGCGGGTCGTCCAGATTTTCGCAAGTGGTGCGAGCTGCAACGATAAAAAATTCTCTAGCTTGTGCTGTGCGTTTTGGTCGTCTCGGTTCTTTGTTGGTCTGTACCAAAATGTAATCGACAAAAAAATCTGCTGCTTGAAGCTCTGTACTTTTTTCACCTATTACATCCAAGCTGATTACATTTTTTTGCGATTATATTTCTATTACGTCATTAGAGCCTCGCACACTAACTGCCGAGTGTGCGATGCAAAATTAAAATGAGTTACACAGAAACCCGTTGCAGGTGCCCTGAAACCGCTGACGCAAATTTTGAGCAATGTATTTGGAAAAGTATTTGGAGGAGACCAAATACATTTCATTGTATTTGTATCTTGTACTTAAATGTTTTTTTGGAAATGTAATTAGGATTGTAATTAAATACATTTTTGATGAAGTATTTTGTCATTGTATTTCGCCCATCCCTGTATACGGCCATAAAAGTCATGAAGTCGCCGTTGGAGAAGTAAAGGAAGGCATTCACCATATTTTTGAATGGTACTGTAAAAATCAGATTATCGTAAATACTTCCAAACCTTAAATAATGTACTTAGAGACCCTAGAAAAATACTTTTAACTTAATTACCCATTAAAATACATGATAAAAATTGTAATAACTGTTCATCCCTAGCAGTTCATTATGCTAAAAAATGTAAAAATACCTTGATATGTAAGTAAAAACGGTACTCTCACATAGAGCAAGTATGGATAAGATTTAGGACATTGATGGCTTATACGTTTCACATCCAAGACATTGGCCCCCATTGTGTACATAAAATGATTTTATCACCCATTAAGAAAATCTGTAATACAATATTGAATAACTCTTTACGAGCACTGTGCCAAAACCTCCAAATAAAAGTTAAAACTCTCCAAGAACATACATTCAGAAGAGTTGGTTGCAAAATCAAAAAAAGGAAACGATCCAATAGATGATATACATAAAGACCTATGTGTATTTTACTTCAGTGATCAATTAAAAAACGATAGAATTATAAAATTATTTTTAAAGAGTTACCACAAAATAGAAACTGCTAAAGAAAGAAGATTAAGGTCAAATAGGAAATATTTTGAAGTATTAATAAAGACAAAGTGTGTAGAGGCTACTACAAACTATTAAGTGCCAAAATGTTTTAACCAGTTACCTGAATAGTTGACAAATTGCCAATACCCGCATGAAATTAAAAAAAAGACATTGCAAGACGATGGATCAATACACAAAGACATCAAAACAATTGACATTTAATAAGGAACTTTACCTACGTACGGCCGTAACCACGATATGAATTGTATTCACTATTAAAACAACGGATTGAGTGTATCAGTACATAGCAGTGTGTACCTAATAGAGGCCCGTTCCAACTGTTATTGTGTATCAGTGCGTTATCCGCTTCTTTTTTCAATCTGTTTGTTTGATTAAACTCATAAAATGTGTTGAAACTAAACAAAAATATGGTTGCTAGTTTCCTGCCGTGTCAGACGCACAAGCCTTATTCTATTATGTGGGTACAGAGAGAAGTGTATTAAAAATAAAATAATATGTATTGTATTTAAGATGGCGTCCTGAAACCACCAATTTTATTTTAAAAGTTTTAATCTGATATCAAGGAGATTCGAAAATGTTTGTTATTATATTATTCCTGCGTGCACTTGAATTATTCTTGGTTTAAACGTTAGGCCTTGCTTATGCAGGCGTGAAGCTCATATTTCGGAAGTTTGAAGTTGAAATGACTCAAAAATAGGGTTACTTTGTGAAGAACAACCCAATGATCGATGTGTCTTGGACCGCTGCAGGTGTGGAACGACAAGAGTAGCGTGTTTCCAGATTTCACACACCCAAAGGCCCAGGAGTACTGGGCTCAGCAGTTCAAGAACTTCCATAACGTCGTTCCTTTCGACGGGGCATGGATTGTGAGTTGGCTGAATCATTCTTATTGGAGCCTCCGGAAGCACTTCTTACAAAGATTACCTTGTTGGCGAAGTCATTTTTGTCCCTGGTGCACTTTAGGCGCAATCGTCAATGGTTACTACTATTAAAAATGCAAATTTTAGAGCTTTAGAAATGGTGTGAAGAGGCTCAGAGATTTTTTTTTCCGTTTTGATGACTGTTTTAACATTGCTAAAAGACAAAAAAGCGTTTTTGTTTTCCGAACCTAAATGAAACTTCAGATGACTAACTGGAAACAATGACGCCAAGCAACGCACTATCTGATGTGTCATTTCCCTAAAGAGGAGCTTATTTATTGGCCCTAGTTCCTTGGACTCATCCACATTTCTTCATCGTGTTAATACATGGTCAACTTTCTGGGAGGATCCGTGGGATACAAAAGCTTTAAAGGAAACAGGAACATTCTTATTAAACTGCGTTTTATGATGGCCAAGCAATTATAGTGCTCGGGAACACTACGATATTTCGTCAAGAAATGCACAAATTGGCAATTTTACGAATGTAACACATAGGCTTCAATGCGAAAAACATGATTAGTGCCATGGAATTAAAACTATATCCGCCCAAAAGTTTCATTAAAGCCTATATATATTATTTGACTGTCATCTATATTATTCCCGGGGAACATTGCGATATTTGCTGTTCAGTGGAAATTATCGTGTTAGTTCATGCACCGAGACTCTGTTGTCCACAAAAGTTTGGGATATGGTGTGAGAAATTGACTAGACTTTCTTCAATATAATGAATATTGAGAATCTCGAATAGTGGAAGATAAGATGACAAATAATCTCTCTTCTCACGCCTCAGTTCAATTGAATGCAAGATTATTTGGGAGGTTATTTTTATGCGGTAATTTATTAGAACAGACTATTTGTGTTTGCGAATCATCGATTCGAAAGGTCTAAGCAGAGGGTGCAAAGAAATTCAACGCGTTGGTATGATCTTGGCAGATTATGTGAACTACGATATGTTAATAATTTTGTCATCATGATTGTTAATTGCAAGGAGGACTATTAAACAATAAATAAATGAGTCTGATTCATGCTGTCAACGTATACCACATGAATCGTTTTACTGAAATAGTATAGGTGGTACTTGAGATATATCTTTGACGGTTGCATAACATCTGGAGAATGCATCTGTCAAATGTACATTAACTCCTTATAATTGCGGAGAAAGTGTGAACTGAATATATTAAGGCAGGAGTTAAATTGTGATGTATTATAAGCTACTCTCTCTAACCATTGTTAATGTTTGAAGAGAAACTAAATACGGCTATGAAGTGTAAGAATATAGCTGGGAAAGGAACTATCTATGTGCTCATCTGCTCGGCACAAACAATTACAAAAAACCATGAAAAAAAATATTTTTGTGAAGAAAACGGCATGATGCGTACAATACTTATTTTAATGATCACATTTTTATTTTGCTTTTATTACGATTGTCCAATTGTTAGTTTTGAGGTGTCCAAATATCTCAACGTAAAAATATAAATGCCATTTTGTAGAACGTACAGCTTTAATGGAGATTATATTGCCCCTAATTGTAGGACATGAACGAGCCGTCCAACTTCTACAACGGTCATGCGGACGGTTGTCCGACAGCGGACAGGCTCGATCATCCCCCGTACGTTCCTGGCGGAGAACCGCTCTACACCAGGACTCTCTGCATGAGCGACCGCCACCACATCGCACCCCATTACTTCGTGCACAACATCTACTCATATTTTGAAGCCAAGGCAACTTACAAGTAGGTAGAGATCCTAAGTACTTTTTGGGTTGCGTCTTAGGCCTTTTCCTGTTTTCTGTGCCTTTTTCACGGATGTCAACTGTAACCTATATCACACATGCTTGGAGAGCCCAGGATTAGTCGTTTTACATCATAGCGAATTTTGAGATTCGTAGTATATTCTTGCAAATGCCTGCATGCTTGCCTTCGTGGGATGCAATGCAAACAATTTTTTTTTTTACTTTAACGAAGATCGCCACTAATTGGTATGCGCGCAATATCTTCCTTTTACCTTACTTCCACATTACCATTCGTCCTTCCGATTGGTAATATTCATAAAGTTAGATTCGAAACTCCAGGTGACGCTGTTCTGCCGAAAAGTTGATTCAAAAATAGTGTCATTATAAAGCTCAAAATGGTGACAATTTAAATGCCTCGTGTGGTTTTGACGACCGGCAGCAATTACAGAATTGTGCAACCACCATGAAACAGTCCAGAATCTGAGGCTTTGGTTCCTCTTTCTTTATCTTGGAGGTGTGTTACTAAGTTTTTCACTTTAATACCACAGTAAATATAGATTTCGCCTGGCAGAAATTCAGAAGGCGACATCGGTGAAAAGTCTCTAGTCCAATATTCTTGGCCAAGCACAGCATGACCAATTAGAGATTATGCAGACTCTGGTATATAGAGACTAAAAAGAAATGTCTCCAGCTTAATTTGTTGCCCCTCCGCTGCAAAACCGCCGTACTGGAGGTAAAATAGCATAAACATATTTACGGTTATTTGATTTAGCCCAGCGTTATATGCCGACGATTAGCACAGGGGCAAACGTAGTACGCAGGGCGTCTTAGCATAAGGTAAATGCATCCCGCTCGTTTAATACGGATGAAAGGATAAGGTTCATAAGCATCGGTTTCGAAATCGTCTGAACTGACAGATACAGCAAAGGTGGCAATAAAGAAGACTAAAGAAATACATAAAATGGAACAACATGCAAACGAATTCTAACGACTCTTGCAGGATGATCAGGTACTTACGTCCATGGAACTTAGCTTGCTAAACAGATTGGTGTGCAAGTTGCTGAAGTTTCAGTATTCAATATTACAGTGTCTATATTGCAAAATGCAGAAATAGTTACAATGCTTCTTGCGTATGCAATTAAGTGGCCCTCGAGTAATTATGGGAACGGTGGTCCTTCTGCTTATTATTCTTCGATAGTTTTGACCGATTTGTACACACTTTTGAGTGAAATCCAAGCCACCCTGAACAAGCGTCGTGTAGAGTTCAAGGACCTGTCATATCCCTCTTAAATTTTTTTGTTGAATACTTATGTTATATTTATATATATTATAAATATAAATATATAAAACATAATATATTTACATATATTACGTTTTGAATATTGTACTTGCAATCCACCTTACAACCTGGCTACGCTGCATAAATCTCTCACGTTAGTATCTCGTGATTGCGTTTTTTTAAGATCACTTGCTTAACAAGCCGAAAATTGACTACAATCAAAACCAGGATTTAGGTCTGAGTCAGAGCTGCTGTTTACTGCATTTTTAGCGTTTGTAACTTAATATCAGCATTTTTGAATCTGCACGAGAATGATAATATTGAAAGAGATTTCCGCAGTTCAGCCAGGCTGAAGGGTGGATCGCATGCACTGTATGAAAAGCGGTGACATTGATGCGAAATCGTAAAAGTAATATGTCAGGTCCTTTGCCTCCACACCGCGCTTGTTCAGGGTGACTCGAGATTGCACTCAAAACTGGGCAGCCATTGAATTGGTAAAAATTACCAATAGCTAGGTACCTGAAGCAGCACCATTCCTGTGATTCCTATAGTGATGGCCGACCGGGGGCGTTTAGGTTATTTAGCAGATGTTCTGTATGCCAAATTGCACAGCCAGGTATTGGTTGACGAGATGTGTCAACTCGAATCTTAAACCCATATCATATTGTTACCATATTTGATCGCGAATATATATTTAACTGATTTGTCACTAGGCGATAAGCATATGGTGGTCATGCGTATAAACTAATATAAATTTTAATGAAGTGATGTCTTAGTGATATGTTCTAAAAAAATAGATGACTGACTGACGGTGGTAGACGTCCTGTGATGAATAGACCCTTTGCAAAACGTAGAGCGCCACGACGGCAGGGAATCTTGGGAACCCTCGGTACAGATCACGGGCTTTCTCGCTGCGCCTCCGCGACTGCGCGCGTGCCCCGGCAGTTACCGCCAGCAGCCGTTGCAGCCATCCGCCATCCCGTCCATCCGCCGAGTCGTACGTCGTTGACGGCGTACCGTATCTGTGGCAGCGTAAAGGCATCGCGACAGGTGAACTTATTTCAATACTTCATTCGTCGTAACTTACCTTCACGTATTGAAGTGTCACCGAATCAACTTGTTTTGCACCGCAACCGTAGCAGATTTCCACCAGGTTCGACAAAGCGTTGGCGCAGCAGACGACAGAGCCGGTAGAAAGGAGAGCGATGAGGAAGGAAAGGGGCAACCGTTGGCTCGTCACTCGCCCGACAAGTCTGCTCAAAAGTTGTTACCGTGGTAACTTGCGCCTGCTCGCGTGTGCCACGTGGTCACGTGGTAGCGGGAGAAGGGGCGTACCGAGGACTCCCATTATTCGCCGCGCGGCGCGCTCGGGATTTAGGGATTTTTGCAAAGGGCCTTTTAAATTACCAGATGCGTTCAAGGCTAAAATTGGCCCATATTTTTTACCTTAGATACTTTCATTATATCTTCTTGTCGTCTGGGTTCCAAAACTATAAGCTTGTCGGAAAACCAATTGTTTATAATTGTTTTATGTTTATATACTAAAAAGTTGGAACTAGACGAATATTATACATATGAAGTGTATGGCTGACGTGGCTCAATATTACTGTTATAAGGGCAATCCTACTCAGCGACTGTAATCTGGTATGGATTCATTTGTATTGGTATTTATATTCTCAAGAGCCTTGGCATCCATCCGACGAAAACGACCGTTCATCATCTCTCGAGCGACGTCACCGGGACAAGCCGCCTGGTCGGGACACTGGTCAGGGGACATTGCGTCTTCCTGGGAGGACATGCGACTGAGCATACCAAGTACGTAAGATGCAACAAGTTTGGCGTGCCTGATACCGTATCGCAAGTTTGTTTATTTTATACTGGTCGCTTTGTCCAAATTTCTGCTTTTAGGGGGAGTTTACACTCGGAAAATTAGTAGGGACATAATTCGTTTGCAGCTACGTCTAGTTCATTTTGATAACTAACAATTAATAATGTTTTAATAGGTGTGAAACGATTATATTTTCTTTTAAAATGAGAACACACCAACGGTTTGATTTCGTTGGTTCATATTTAATATTTCGTTCGGCGTCACTTCCCAACAAACGCACTCAAGAATACGCCTAGTTGTTGCAGTTAATTTGGTACCACTAGAAAGCAAATGTCATTGAGACATTAGCCGATATGAGCAGCAAAGAATGAATCACGAAGCGAAAAGTGCGAACACAATGAAGCAATCTCTGTGGGTTCTTAAGCTGTCCCATAGAGTAAAAGCTAAAATCTTGGGATGACGTCAGAGAGCAAGCAGCGCAACCACAGAGGGTATCACGAGGCCCCGATAACGGTGACATGGTGGAGACCTTCTCGTGTAATTGAATTCTAGGACATTTACGTCACAATTTTTTGGATGATGTGACCGTCACCATATGCTGCGCACCTTGGTGCGTGGCGTCACTCTGAGACTTCGGCTCCCGGAAATCGAGACCGAAACAAATATCGCATTAATGAATCATTATAAATGTTGGCCTTGCTCTTTTACGTGTCTAGGGATGACCTGCTAATTATTAAAAGAAACAGCAGCCCGTAAGTGTAAGAGTTTGCGCATCGATGGACAGAAAAATCATTGCATGAAAGCTGTCTGCTTTTTGCAGCCTTCATCTTTCAACACTCCGGATTCATTGCCAGTGATCACAGATGAACTCGCTTTTATTTCTATTATTTTTTTCTAGTGTGCAGTTTTATCTGACTACCCGGCTTTCAAAATTATACGTAATATAACAATACTCTCGGATCTTCGATCTATAAATTATATTTTTGTGTTACTGTTTGAAATTGCGTTTTTTTTTTTCAAAACGCTGGAGATTAGTAACAGTTCGAATTTTCGAACGTGCAGAAAAACACAAAAAAAAAAAAAAAACCTCAATGCCTTGTTTAGAATTCATACGAGACCATTCATTGCCTTTAAAATGTATTTAATGAGTAAGGATCTGCGTTTTCGGAAAATATCAAGAGATCAAGGAAAACCAATAAACCCCGAACGGGAACAGCCCTTATGTAAGGACAACAAAGTCTGACTGGAAGTAAGTCTTTTTCTAGATCAGTGGTTCTCAAATGGGGGTCCGTGGACCCTTTGGGGTACGCGAAGGCATTCTAGGGATCCGCGAAGCCCAGCCTCATCAGTGAAGCCCGTAAATAAAAGTTGTATTTTCTCAGATTGTGAAGAAATGTTCCAATTTTCGGGTGAGTTTTCTCGTGTATATGTCAAAAAGTGAAGTCTACTTCACACTAGGCCTTACTTGTATCCATTTATCAAAGCACTATAATAATGAACCTATACTTTTCCTTCCTCTCGTCATAAATGGGGTCCTCCATCATCTACGCGGATTCCCAAGGGGTCCGCGAAATATCGATGGTTGAGAACTACTGGTCTAGATCTATATTGCACCTTCTCCAGGAGCGCAGCACGCATTGACTGTTCAAATGCTTATTCCTACTACAGAACCGCACATCTTACCACGTGTTTTTTTTTTTTTTCTTTTTTTTTTTCTTATCGGTAAGAAACGTTTTCTATACTTAGGTAATGTGTAATGTTTCTTCGAGGTTGGGGTATACCCGTGTCGTATTTTCCTCTTTCTGAACCCTGATAAACTTCGCTTTTACGTCCCGCACCAAATATTGATAACGAAATACTTAAATAGGGGGAAAAAAAACCTCCGAGGAAGCGTTTTTGATTTTTCTAATTTGAAAAAAATTAGAGCCCTAAGGTGCGGTGCCCAGATCAGAAGTCCCCCTCGTTAAAACATGTCCTTTGTACGATTTATCATTCAGGTTGTACCTTTTAGTATTTCACTGAATTCAACTACACTCTAAATAAAGACCCTGCGTATACTTTTCTGCACAGCACTCGGAAAGCCAATCACGGCAACTCACGGAGGCAGCTCAGCGAATGACGATGCCGAAACATATGTTTAGAACAAAAAAGGCAGTCTGAGTTGTGACATTAAGCAATGCAAGCGTGACGTTTTGCATTGCCTAATGTCACAACTCAGACTGCGTTTTTTTGGTCTAAACATATGTTTCGGCATCGTCATTCGCTGAGCTGCCTCCGTGAGTTGCCGTGATTGGCTCTCCGAGTGCTGTGGGTGAAAGTATACTCACAGACTTTTTTTAGAGTGTACGCACCGCCGAAAAACAGTTCGCAAAATAAAAGATGCCGGAATTATTATGCCAGGACTTCCTAAACAACATTGAATATAATGCCGGTGCTCCTTCTTTGCAGGTTTGAAAATGTAGATGGCTCCTAGGGTAACCCACGGCTTAAGAAACGCGAGGCGTCGTCTATTATGTTCACGCCCCTTGCTTCGCGATTAAACCTTCGGACTTCTTATTTTCCGAATGTCGCAATCTCATTGGCTAAGAAGCAATAATCAGATGCACGGGACTTTCGACACCCCGCGCATCTTAAGTGTTAAGTTGCTACGCGTTCTCATGCCGTGCAGTTGATCAAGGTTTTCGCGCCTACACCTTTAACAACTGACGTGAGGTGAACATTCGCATCAGCATTCGCTTCTGCCGTCACGCTTTCTGCAGACATGCTGAGTTTCGGAATGTACGGCATGCCGCTGGTGGGTGCGGACATCTGCGGCTTCAACTCCAACACCACGGTGGAACTGTGTGCACGCTGGCAGGCCCTCGGTGCCTTCTACCCCTTCTCCAGAAACCACAACACCGATGACGGCTTGGTAAGCTGTGCGCAGTTGAATATAAATAATCCGGAAACATGTCTGTCCTGCGTAAATGATGATGTGCTGCACCCTACTAATATCTGTGTTTGTTCTGTATTTTTTGGCTAGGGCGGGTAACACAGATGAACTCGAAAGCGAGCTGCATTCATGTTTGTGTCGTTGAAAGTGCGCTCGCGCTTGCAACTGGCATGAGAAATAATTTGGTGGTTTCTTATTTTTGACGGCTTAAATGTAAGGTAAAGGTCGAAAGAAAAGAAGGTAACAAGCGCGAACTTTAGTCGCTCGGGGTCTCTAAGGGACCGTACTCGAAAGAAAAAAAAAGTAGAGTGTTAATAGTAGGAAGGTGTTTTAGGCGTATTCTGAGAGATAAATCAGATATTGAACGATTGGCTTTCATTGGGAGATGCAATTAACTGGAAAAAGCGTAGTCACATTGGTTTACTTAAATATATTGAACTGGATAAGAACAACAGGGCGCAAGAAGACGGGCTGGAAATGGTTCACTATATCATACAGTGTTTTTTTTTTTTTTATTTCTTTTTGAGTTTTTATCGGTTCATGCGATATCCTATTTAGCGTTCGATAAAATTTGAAGATACGGGATGGACACGCATTTTTCGTCGTTTTGTAGCTTATGAAAAGCTACGAGTCTGCGTAGCTCTTCGTCTTACAGCTACGAAGACGACTTCGTAGCTCTAAGACTACGAAGTTGTCTTAGAGCTATTTACTAGGTTGAAAATATTTTAATACCTCTGAAGTCTATTATGCTTCCTAGAAAAATAAAGCACCGCTCAAGTTAACATAGAACATACAACACATCGGGGATTGGATGACTTCGACCTATGGGTGTTCACAGGGTGGATGTTTGGAAATGTTCAATTTATGATTAAAAAGCAGGAATCTATAAGTTTTGTATTGCTCAATGAAAGCTTACTTTATTTTTTACTTTGTGGTGCATTTACTTTCCAACTGGTGTCCCCCCAAAGTCAATCCCTCAATCACGGCGACCGAAACAGGAATTTCCGCGATTGAGAAAAACGAAAATTTATTTAGCTTTAAAGTTAGGTGTGTGAAATGACCCTCGACATGAAGTTTACGCTCTTAAAAATAGAGGTAATAGTATTTGCTAGGTAAAAGCTAGTAACTGGTTGTCACATACGTTAGGCGGCACCTAGTAGCCGTAGCTAGTAACGATTACTAGGAAATAAGCTAGTAACGGTAACTCAACAAGCAAGTATCTTTAACTATATTTAGCTAAAATCCGGCACTAACTGTCACAACACCTAGTAATCGCTACCCGAACCCAGGTGGCGCGACTAAACGTCAAATTCAAAATTGTAAAGTAAAACATTACAAGAACATTCGTTGGTAGATTCTTAGGGAATGCGTTCACATGACCCTCGAAGCGCCACGCACATCCCTTTTTGGGAAACCCTAAAGCTGTCCAATTGACTTCTCTCTGTTGGCTTTCTACTCTGCTTCATCTATTTCTCGCTGCCTCTTACTTTCACGTTTTCCGAGGGGTGACGCATGTGGCGTTTCCCAAGTGTCATGATGACGCATTTTCTAAGAATATACAAATGGATATTTATGTAATTACTTTCACCCCTTTTTTACTGTACGCCGAAGCCGTTGGATACGGCCATCCATATCACCATGTGGATAAAACCGCATACATACAACTCATGGAAGGATCCGTATCCATATCACTCGGGGAGGGAGCCGCATCTATAGTTTTAATTACACACACACACATCACAGCCCACGCACCGCTACTAGGAAACCCGGCGGCCGCACAGCGGTAACTAAACATGCCCGCATACCACCGCGCCGCGGTGCAGTGCCCCTTCTTTCTCGCTCCGCGCCAGCTGTGTCCGTGACTACGAAAACGAAAGGTTTCGTTTTGACAAAAACCCGGTTTTGTCTGTCAGTTTGTCTGCGCCGGGGATAGAGGGAGAGGTTGATGCGCGCTGGTGTCAGCGCTTCGGATGAACGAGAGTGTCATACGCGTCACCTTCTCCCCCTCCTTCTCCCTCTCTCTCCGGCACTCACAAACGAAAGACACTCCGGGCTTTTGTGAAAACGATCGACTATCCTAATGCTAACGCATGAAGAGTATTTTCGCTGGGGTAGATTTTTTCCAACGCTGCAAACATGCAGATTCGCAGACCTATTATACATTTACCTCAGATGAGTAATTCGAACACAGATGACACACACCCACAACAGGCACACGACGACCCGCTAACTCTATTGCTGTCCCTTAGGCTACCCATGCCTTTTTTATACTAATCTTTTGGAAGAAATCGGTTAGTCAGTGACCACCTCGTTCATGAGCGATGTTACACATATGGAGCTGCTTTCGCATCAATATTCTCGTCCAATATTTTCGGTAAATATTTCAAGAAATACATATCTTACGAAGAAGTAACGGTACAAACATTAATTATTAGCGACAGTGTGTAAAACAGCGTCCCTATAGGTTCCCAGAAGGCTCTTTCTCGCTCTTAAAGCTTTCAAGAAAAAGCGTCATTAAATCTTGAAAAAGCTTAAACCGAATATAACCGTTCTCTCGCTATAACTAAATGTTGGTGTCCCTTTGGAAATGCCGTAAAAAACCGAGTAGAATGCTGCTGTAGAGTGATTGAAGTCGCTTGTTTCTCGCAGGACCAAGACCCTTACAGCATGGGCCCCCTAGTGGTTGATGCTGCCCGGAGCACCCTGCTGGGGCGGTACACGCTGCTGCCGTATCTCTACACGCTGTTCTACAGAAGTCACACAATCGGCGAGACTGTCGCTAGGCCTCTCTTCTTTGAGTACGCAGAGCCCGTCCTTCCTTCTATAACGTCAATAACGCAATTTCGGGGTTATAATAAAGGTTGCGTGTTCTCTTTACATGCACATAAGACTCGAAAATCAGCACCAATATTCGTTTTCTCAAAATCTAAAAACAGAGGATAAAAAAAAAAAACACTCCTGGGATTTTCTGTAGATTAGAAAAAGGCGTTTTCAGAAGTTTATTTTTTTTTTAAACCCTAAACACACACGAGCGCGTAGCGCGTTAAGAGAAACGAGGTACTTCTATGTAGCTACTTTTCTTTGGTAACGAGTAATGTCATCAGTTGCATTTCTAAAAAAAGAGCAAGTAACGTAGTTGGTTACTTTAAAAGCCAAGTACTGAGTTACGGTATTTAGTTAATTTGAAAGAGTTCTAACCTTGGCGTGCGTCTATTGCGACAAAGGCAGATGAGCAGCCCGAAACACAACTCGCAGCTTTTATTGCTGAACACGCCAGTCGAACTCTACAGCTGGGAATGTCGCTCACATAGAGAACACAATAAGGTACGTGGGTTAAACCTTCTAGAATCGTGTACAAACCGAATGTAAACTCGAATATTGCCAACGCGGAAAGGCGCAGAACCCGTTGTCAAGTTCGAACTTTAGAACCAGAGAAAACGCAGGAGAGATTAGAATCCCCTTTTCACCAGCTCTTGCTACAGCACAACTTTTCCGTTTTTTTAGAGCGCGTTTTTAGAACGACTCTTCTGCATAGCCAGATATCCATTCCAAGAAAGCGGGAAAGCATAACCGATGAAAACTTCGAGATTGAGCTACTGCTTAAAGGGGCACTAATCAGTAAAAATAATTTTTTTATCATGATTCGAAACGATTGAAAACAATGCCTGTACATTATTCTCAAAGTTCGGAACATGGGAACCCAGTTTTAAATTCACAATATCCAAGAGACCGCTCACGTAAATTGTAGTGGTCACTAGGACGCTCTAAGTCGAGAATGGAGTTGTTCAATATCAAAAACTGTGGTTTATTAAAGGTTAAACAATAAACAAACAACTAAAAATACACGTAATGTCGATACATGACAGTATAGTTGAAGAATATTTCTCTCAGTTGACTTTAACTTTCTGACTGCAGATTACTGAGGAAAGAGGTTATAAACCGTTAAAGAAGAACCAAAACGGCATTCAAGGTGCAACTGCACCTTAAGTGCAACGACTGAAAATAAAACAATGAAACAAGAGCAGTTGTGTATTTGGTCGTCAAAGTAACGAGAAAAGTAACGCGTTACATTTGATGTGAAGTTTCACGTTCCGTATGAGAACCGGCAACGAGTAACGTTTTCAGCTACTTTTTCAGCGAACAGAGAGTAACGATAATTAGTGAATGATAATGTAGTGAATGCGCAGGCGAGCTGGTGGATGTTAACGATTTTGTTGTTAGCCCGAGACTGAGGCAGGAAAAGAGGAAAACGAGCAGTCGAAGCCAGTCCTCGAGTTCATTTCTCTTCTACTTTGAAACTTTCCTCTTTTCCTGCCTCAGTCTCGGGCTCAGGACAAAGTGGGTAATTAGTTACATTTTTGTGTAACATGTATCTACAGGTCTGCCTAAACGCAGCCCCCAATAGACCGTCTGTGAGACTGCCTCTATCTATCGAAACAATACCTTTTTGTTTATTTTCCAGGCTCTTATGACCAGCGTTACGTTTTTATTTTTTTAAGTTTTCTTTTCACGCATATTCTCCTATGTGGTGTTGACTCGCGTATCCTTGTTTTCTCGTCTTCATAATTACTCTCAGCAATGGCGATCTTTTTTCCGGCGGCAAAAATTAACTCCCAAGAATACCGGAACGGCGAGAAAGAAACCAACTACCAGAAAAACGCCCTCGCGTTAATTCAACGGAAATAAACCCCTAATACACGAAACCCTAGTGATAAGTGAGTTTCCAATGAAAAAGTGTTTTTGGTATTTTTGTTATTGTACTTGTGTCACGACTGAAACGCCGTCACAGTATAACTCGCTTTTCGATACTTTCTTCAACCCTATTGTCAGTTCACAACTTATTTACTACATAGTTACAGGTACTTAGTTCGTCTGGTCAGCTAGCTGACGGCGATCGCTCAGTATTTTTCAATAAGTTGGCAACTTTATTTTGGGGAGGGAGGGATGCTAGGATACCTGTGTGGTTTTAGTTAATATATTGGAGACATAACAAGAAACTACCCTATCAAGTTTTTGTATTGATACAGATGAAATAATACACATATTCTCCGGTAATTTGAAACATGGCTTGCAATCTCAAATAATATAGCCTGGTTACTATTTTTGGACCATTGATACTCAGTGCCGAAAATTCAACGCAACGTAATAGTGTCTGAGAGTTTTATCACTAGATAATTTGAAATGGCGTTATTCGAAGCAATTTTATTAAAAAAAACAGAGCAGCTTGGCGAAATACAAAACTCAGGGTGTGCACTTGAAAGCAACATTGCTTTTTAGGACGACTGGAAGCCAGTGAAATATATATATTATTAAGTATTTATTTTAAATTTTAAAATCTTTACATTATAAGAAACTTCCTACCGTGCAATGCATAAACAATGTCAAATGCAGACATATATATGATATTAAACTGTCTCATCTTTGTGCGTAAGTTTATATTTGATAGTCAGATCTCACACTCTAGCGACCTACGTATAATTGCGCTTTAAACTTGCTTTGATTTCCAAAGACACCATTACCGGTAATACTCACGATTACTTAGCTGAAATATTTACTGATGGTTACGAGCAGTACGTTACCACCGTTGTAGATATCTATTTGTGTTCTTTAGAAGAAAACACCGCAAACATACTTTGTAAACCAAGAAATAAGAAAGAGAGGAGTACTATGATAGATCAGGCACAACGTGTCAAGCTCTTTGTTTGTGCGGCGAATGTTACAATAGCACGCATTGTTGCAACATCTGGGACGATGAAACAACAATAATTTGATATAAATTAAATAACATAAAACGCGGATTCTTAAAAAGTTAAAACTCCTTCGCCCCTGTGCTTTCAAATACAAAAAAAAACGACTACAAAACATTTTTTTTAGCGGTGACGATATGCGACGTTTGTATCTGCAGGTTTCCGGAGGACCCGAACACCTACAGCATCGATGAACAGTTCCTTTGGGGTCCCAGTCTGATGTTCAGCCCGGCCTTATACCCGGTGAGTGCATGAGACGGATTCATTCGTCACTTCTGCCTCAGGTCACGTGAGATTCTTGGCAATAGATTCACAGAAGCTCTGAAGCAAAATTCTCTTGAATGCCTGAAATGCATGGAATGCTTAAATGCCTCGGATAAATGCAACTGCCACAAAAACATACCTTAAAAAAATGTGTCCATCATACAGGTTGAGGCATTTGTTTTGGATGACACGAAGTGTTTCTCCACAGTCACTATACTGGGGACGACGTGCAAAAATAGAAGCATGTGTTGGAATCTCTCCTTACTCAAAGTGAGCCAAAATAAATAAAAATATCCCGCTAATTCATTTGTTCGCGCAAATATTTTTTTTTTATTTTTTTGCGGGTAGACTTTGTTTTTGCCCTTATATTTTTATTATTTTTTATGTCTTTAGAAACAATTCTGAAATATTCGCATATTTTGGATTGACGTCCGAAATTATCGAAATCTGTCTGGATTAAAATCAAATGTGTCCCGTAACGTAATTATTGCCAGAAATATATTTTTTTGTGTAAATTTATTTTATGACATACGTATCCTATCCTGGCACTTAAGAAAACAACCTTTTCAAGTTCAATGTTTTAGATAAATTCTTCCCAACTATCATAATCTTTCGATATTTAAATTTGTCCAGAACGCCGCCGTGTCTCTATAACTTTTACCACCTAACTGACACTTTCCTGGTGCACAAACGTCTAGTATAAACGACTATAGCGGGAGGCTAGGCCGAGACTAGATTTGTTGACTGTATGGAATGCCCTATACAGGAACCGCTTCGCAGGACAATATTGAAACAGTTCTTCTAGGTTCTGTTACCTTTCCAGGTTTTCCTATTCCTTTGATTCAGCACTGTATTTCTTTCTTATATGTATATATATATATTCACAAGATATTTGCCCTTATAGGAGATGGTGGGCCAAGGCCGAAAAACATTTGATCTACAGATACGTTTCGAGCCTACCAGGCCCGAAACGTAACTGCAGATCACTTTTCTGGCGAAATTGGACGACAATCTCCTATAAGGGCAAATATTTTGTGAACATATTTCTCTCGAGTGCCTTCTTGTTATCCCCCAGGTGCTGTTCCTATATATATATATACATATATATATATATATATATATATATATATATATATATATATATATATATATATATATATATATATGCCTTTCCTTCGAAGGGGGCATTTGTGGCGTGGGAAGCACAATCGTCGGTACGCGGAATTGCGCGCTGCTGGGGCTGGGACACGAGACTCGGGTAGCGCGTGCTGATGTACATCTCGATCAGGAAACAGCCGGAATTTGTCTTCTTCTTGAAGCGACCAAAAACACTTTCACAATATATGTATATTCCTAGATTGCGGAAATATTGGAGGTGTAGTAAATAAAAAATACACTGGCCCAATTTTTTTAATGTTATCAAGCGAGCGTCACCGCTGGGAAGGCCAGCGCTGTGCCGCGGAGTAATGCAGCGTCACGGGAGAGATTAGGCGTGTGCGCACAACGCTCTTTTTTTTTGCGAGCGTCGTTTGCTAGGCTATTCCGTTGACCGAACACAGCCCCTGTTCATCTGCTAGCATAGCTAACAGGGCCAGCCTTTAAGCAAAGATCTGAACAACGCTCGCTTTTATTTTCTCTTTGTTTCGACACTGCTCAGGCGTTGCATAAACCACGCGTCATCTCGAGTTTGATTTTTTTTTTTGTAACTTCATGTTGTCGTTTACTTTGGAGAACACCTACAAAAAAAAAATATACGGTGACGCGACAAACAGAATGAAACGATGCATGAAAACATATACCGCAATCAATCCTACGAGCCATCAATCCAATCCAGTGCTTTAACCCTGCCACGTGACATCGTGCTTTCACGTGCAGTTTTGCCCAACAGGAAGGCCACGTGACACACTTTTAGCGACGGACTGGCCAAGATGGCTCGTAGTGTCGGCTGCGGTACAACACGAAGTAAAACGGAGTATGGACAGCGTTTCGGCTTGGAGTTTTGTATTATCAACTGCGTTGTTGATGTCGTCATCTAGCCTATGTAGCCGGGTAGTCACACGGTCACACGTTTCTTTGACCGGCGGGCGCGCGCACATTTTTCTGCCTCCTCGAGTGCCTTTAGAAACAGGGGAACTTGTCGATGGGCGGCATGACGCAAAGGGATATAGCAAAAACAGTCGCGGTTACACAGGCTAACGTCAACAGGATTATGAACGCATTCTAAGAGGAGGGGCGTATCGGCGATGCACTTCGACATTGCAAGCGCCCTGCCCTCCTTTGGTACCAAGCAGGGGCTGTGCGCTCCCACGAGAAAGGGCTTTGTGCGCACGCGCTTAATCTCTCCCGTATCGCCGCACGCCTCCGCAGCACGGCGCTGGCCGTCCCGGCGGTCGACGCTCGCTTGATATTATTAAAAAATTGGGCCACTTTACATAGAAATGCAAAAAAAAAAAAAAATTAAAATCTGCGAAAATTTGAGTCACCCCAAAAAAAAAACTATAATATTGATGACACAGTCATAAATAAAACAGAGGAAGATTTAAGAATCAGTAAAATACATCATATGATGCGTACATGCCGACTAAAAGATATTCTCTCGGTTCGACCTTACGGGAAACAATAACTATAACAATTACAGTGAGACTGGAAGGGAACCATGTATTTTGTAAGATCGCATAGTCCCGCAAAGAAATGAATATGTTAGGACTTCTTCATGGCGCTAGCTTCATTTACAATTATTAAAAATGTTCGGCGGCTTGAGACACAGATCTATAATATTCAATAATATGTGAAAGTGTTGTTTTTTTACGTCTGGTTTGGACATGTTTTTTTTTTTTATTATTATAAAATAAGTGCACTCTGAACAGACGCAACAAAAGAACAACATTTAGCGCAATATTTAGGTTGTGAGACGTCTTTTGAGTAAGGATCAATTCCGGAATAGTCTTCTATATTCGCACTTTGCTCCGAAACAAAAAGAAAAAAAAAGAGAAACGAATAGAAGCGCAAGACAATACTCACGATGGTTTGCAGGTCCTATATTTTTATTATTTTTTTTTATTGTAGAAAGTGTTTTTATCACTTACTGGGTTATACAGCTACTTCAAGATACTATTTTAAAATTAGTTCAGTGTTCCTTTAAACAGATACTAAAATTACAAAAAAAAAAAAATTTTTTTTAAGAGACTTCGATAATACAGGCGTATATGACAGAATAGGCTTCCCAAGGAAAATTATCGGTATATTTACATTGAGTGACTAAACTCGAGCCCGAGCCGTGCTATTTCTGCGTTTACTTTCTGTCGAAGTGGCAAAAGAGAAGGAAGTTACGGGATCAGTCTGAAGATTTAAATATTGTGCTAATTTATGTTTTTTTAGAACGTTTGGTTGTCTTGTTTGTGCTCCATACGTTTGTATCCGGGCACCTAAAAACAATTTAAGGGTGTTCAGCGTCCCTCTAAGTGGTCATGAATTACACTGAAACACTTTCGATGCCTTGTGTAAGAAACGAGAAAGAATGTCCTTACATTAGGCGTTGCGCTGATTAACATGTTTCTTTAAGTTAGAATACCAGACAGGGCCCACTCTAAAATAGATTAACTTTCCTTTTCAAGAAGCTAGCTTGCCTTCTGTGGTGCCACGTTTTAAAGTTCATTTGACTTATCTTAGTTTCTTTTCCTTTTTCGGGGTGGCGGGGGGGGGGGGGGGGGGGGGGGGCTATGCCGAATCGCTAAATATTTGAACATGTGAATATAATTTACTATTTGCTCTTGAATGTTATGGCGAAACATTGAAGTTTAATTCTCATTACAAGACCACACAAATCCGGACACTGTGTAGTTAACCTCCAAGAGCAACACTTCCTTCATTTAAGAGGGGGCTAATATATTTATTATGCATCTGGTGATCAGCCACTTACGGAACGATTGCTGTTGTGGTTGAGATCAAATTTTCGGGTCAACCTGAAGAACTGTTCTGGATCGTATGCATTTGGAAACATTTAACATAAGATGTTCAAAGACAAAGCCTCTCGGAATGCTGCAGCTAACCATTGCTCCCGATCTCCTGTCAGCAAATTAGAGACTTTTGAGAAAGTTGCAGTGTTCAGTAACATGTTTTTCGAACGAAACGCTCTTCACTTAGTGGAGCTAGGTTAATTATAGGGAGAGTGTTAGCTCGGAGCACGTGGACGAATAGCTCGCGCTGCTCAACCAATCCGCCGAAAAACTCAGCAAGAGGACGAGACGAGAGGGAGCGGTGATGTCAGAGCGCTCAGCTCGGGATTAAATGATTAGCTTGTAGAACACAAGCTAGATGTCTTTGTATCCACTGCACCCCTCGGACGCGTGAGAACGCGGAACGCTGGCGCCGCCCGGCGTTTGGCTTTTGCATTCGAACGCCTTCGACGCCTGCAGTCAGCCTTTGTATTATGAAGAACTAAATCGAAGATACGTTGTCGCCGTAATTCCTCTAATAATAGTTTCAGTTTATCCGAACAATATAGAGCTCTAAGACGACAGTCAAATCCTGGGTGAGAGAAAAAGAATGAATCCCAACGGTAATGACTGGAGGAGTAAAATGTACAGCATGTTCTGACCCGTCTTGAGTGTTACGGGCTCTGCTGACGACCGCAGTAATTAAAATTTTGCGTACTCACATCTCGCTAACTTTAGAGGATATCTTTCTCTGGCTAAATTTAGCGGGCGAATTCTTATAGGTGTAAAGTTATACATTAATTTCGTTTTCTTACTAACATTAGTAGACGAGCGCTTCCCCGCTAAATTAAGCAAGACCGGAATCTGCTTAATCCAGCGTGTAACGTTCCGTTGTTGCATGTCTGCCCTGCACTTTTCTTTGCGCCATTTCGTCAATGCAACCCATTCCCAGAAGATATTCTGCGCAATACTTATTCAGTCTAAAAGATATAAACATTTACTTTCCACGCAGTACGTGTGGGAGCCAATCGCTGTAAAAAAAAGGAGGGACCTCGGCCAATGACGAGGCTGGAAATATGTCTAGACCAAAAAAGGAAAGCGTCTGCTCTCTGCACTCTAAAAAAAGTCTGTGCGCCTACCCTCACGCACAACACTCGGGGAGCCAATCACCGCGACTTGCAGAGGCAGCTCAGCAAATGACGATGCCGAAACATAAGTTTAGACCAAAAAACGCAGTTTGAGTTGTGACATTAAGCAATGCGAGCGTGACGTTTTGCATTGCTTAACATCACAACTAAAACTGCATTTTTTGGTCTAAGCATATGTTTCATATGTTTTCGGCATCGTCATTCACTGAGCTGCCACCGTAAGTTGTGGGTGATTGGCTGTCCAAGTGTTGTGCGTGAAAGTAGGCGCAAAGACATTTTTTAGAGTGTTGCACCGAGTGTGGCGTTTCCCGGGGCTCAATGCTACAGCGCACACAGTTTGTTTAGGTCTGAACAAATCTTAAAAGTCGTGACTGGTCGACCTGTTTCCGTAGTTTGCAGCAATTGGTTCTCCCAAGTGCATCGTGGGGATGTCGAGGCTCCAGATTTTGTTTGTGAGCAGCCTTATTCTCGGTGTTTTCCGTTCGCGACGTGACGGAATCGTCGTCCTTCTCAACCGCAGAACCAGACTGAGGTCAACGTCTACATCCCGGCCGGCGTGTGGTATGACGTGGACCGAGGGACTGCCTACTCAGCGACGTCCGGGCGTTATCAGGCATTCCCTGCGCCCTTCAACGTTGTGAACACCCTGATCCGAGGTGGATCCATCGTTCCCGGTCATAAGCCGGCTCTTACAACAACCGAAAGGTGAGATGTCTAGAAATCATGGCGGCCACCTCCTTCCGCACTACTAATGAGACAAAGGAGCAAGCTTACCTTGATGTTTAAAACACGGAACTGTTGTTAGGGATATATTAGCAAATTTTAAAGTCGAAGAAAAATTGGTCTGTGCATCGGTGTACTGAGCTGTACAATATTCCTTAGAACTACGTCTGGGTGGCGCAAGAAATAAGACGGGGACAAGATAAGAGAGGCCGTGCCCTGTACACTTCTCTCATATGTGGTTCGTGGCGGCTGGAGATAGGTCCACTTACCCGTTCCTTATGACGATGGCGGGTGCGCAAGAAGTGAATCCTTGTGACTCAGAGTCACGTAGAAGCAATTTTACATCGCCCCGCGTATATCATTCCGAGTCGCATATGCGGAATTACGTGCGAAGTAATTAGACGGAGGAAACCTAGGCTCGCTGTTGGGCCGTTTAAGAGACACGACACGAAGTTGTTTTCGGGAAAGAGCACACAGGATTGAAAAGAGCCGGCGGCGTTTCCGTAACGGACGCGACAGCATGTTCACTGAGTCATTAGTGTACCGTGGTGCAAGGAGTGCATGGTAAAGCATGAGAGCTCCCATTTTCTTTGTTTACTTTGTTCCGTATTCAAAATAACTTCAAGTGTTACGTGCGTGCCCGTCTTTTCTGTGACCAAGATTTTGTGACATTGCGTGACCAAGTTTTTGTGACATCGACGTTCTTAGCTTTGTACCCTCTAGCAAATTATTTTGACATGCGTGACGTCACGTCTCTGAAAAGTTTTTATGACATCAACTTCCAAACTTTGTACCCCCGACCAAATTTCTTTTGACGTGCGTGACGTCACTGCGGTGACCAAGTTTTTTTTTACATTCTGTGACCACGTTCTCGGTAGATTCATATCCCAATTTCGCACCCGTTCTAAGTGCCGGGAAAGACGCAGTTCTACGCCAAACCGCTCAGGAGAGGACGTCTCAATTGAGAGGTCTTTTCCTGTGCCTTATTCATTCACTTTAAACTTTTTTTTTTCCCTTCATAGAGTTCAGGGTTTTAAACATCAAGAGGAACTACCACCAACTCGCCTGCGCACTTGCTATGTTTCCATTAGGTATGCTTGCGCTGCACGGGCTCGTAAAACTAGTTCGAAAATTGCAGCTCTCTGTACTGCTTACAGCGTTAAAAGGAGAGGTATGATTATCGTACGGGTCATAGCGGTCCCAAGATTTTTGCTCATAAAGTGGTATTAACACGGGTGATGTTTTTTTGAGGAGGGAGTGAGCGGGACGTCAGTTGTCGGTGGAATCAGCGGAACACCCTCCCCGACCTCAGCTTTACACACGCGGCGGGGACCGTAGTAGGATTTCAATGTTACTAGACGCATTAGCGGTCGCACCCTCGACAACAGGGCTCGGTGCGCGCTGACGAGAGTATAAAAATGAATCCGCATATAAAACCGTGATACACGATTATGGCAACCACGCTGTTAAATGCTGAAAACGAGGAACTGCTTCCTGCTAAAAAAAATGTTTCTTAAATGGGTGGATGCAACACAAAGAACGTGGAATCCAAAAAAATATGTATATATATAAGGGGCACCTTGAGGAAGGCATCGGTGCCTCGAACGACATGCACACGAGCGCAAGCCGCCGCAATCAGGCGATCGCAATGACACCGCCGGTATCCCGCTGAGCAAAATCTGTAAAGTTGCCAAACAGGCGAACAAGCTAAGTCCAATTGTGAAGAGATTCATGCCAAGGTGGGGATCGTTGTGTGCAGCCCGAGTGGTAGTCTCCTGTATACTGAAAATGCCTGCCCAATTGACGGTTGCCAGCTATCACAACAAGTGTGCCCTTCTTTTCCGTACAAGACAGAAAACGTGAACGACATTAATGACGTGAATGACGTGATGAAGCCTCTCTTGTGCGTTTCTGCATTCTTCGTCCTGTTTTTGGCATGGCGCTGTAGCTGCTGGTCGAACCTAGTTAATTAGTTAGTTTTTCGTTTTACCACAGATTTTTCGGCGTTTTAGGCAAACTTTCGAAAGAAGGACTCGGTGCTGTCATTTTACAAGACCCCAAACAACAACACCAGAGATCTCACACGTGACAGTAGCTTTTTTGATAAAAGACTGCGCACCAAATTCTATCTCCCGCTACTTAAAGGCGAGCAGTTGGCACCTTTTTGCGGCGTACATTAGAAATACCGGTCTTGAAAAGCTTTCCTTAATTTTTGTTTGAGTTAAGCCTCAGCATTTTGCTGAGGTTTCACCCAAAGCCCAACTTGGTGTGATTCTCGCTATTTTCGAAACTGGATTTGCCCATGTCGTCCAGCAGCACCGAAAGAGTCCACGGACTCTTTCGGTGCTTCTTGACTGGCTGACCCGACCAGACACCTAACGCGCACCTCGAGGTTGTGACGAGCGCCTGAAGACAGGCACTGTACGTCATCACAATCGTGAGCTGAGGTACAGCTAACACCTTCCACAGTGCTTAGGAATTTTTGTTGTGGTTGTAACCCCGGAGGACCCTTGCCGTTGCAACTCCTCTTTACATTACTGTCTTCGCCTGTTTCTTGGCCTAGGCATTTCAAAGTTGTAAGTGTTCGCTGTTTTGACATTCTTTATTTAAGGTTACCTCCTCGTACACACAAACATATATATTACCTTTTCGAAGCTACATTTGTTGCTGCTTACCCGCTATCAAATATGCGTTCGGAAAGTGTTGGAATCACGGGCGCTGCAAGAGTAGCGGTGTGCTGCGGGCCAGCGAACAAGCATTGTATTTATTGTGACATCCTTGGCGGCGATTATGTGTAGCAAGTGCAACAGCGCCAGAGCATGGGGAAACCAGAAATCGCTCAGATGTGTTCAGTATATAGGAGGCTATGCACGAGCAAAAGCTCCCCCATTCTACTGAAATATCTACGCCCACTCAGCTTCGCTCAAAGGAGAAACGTTAGTACCACATAATGCGCATTTCAGAAAACAAACGAAGAATGCTCTCCGTGTGAATTCCCCTTAAAGCGTAACATAATGAGTATTGTTACATAACCCTGTCGATTAGACTCAAAGGAGAATATGTGAACTTGCCTTAACGGAATAGACTTTACCTGTACCTTGGCAATCACACCAACGTAGCGTCTTAGTGAAACCCCACATTTCAATTAACAAGTTTTGCTTCTATTTTTCTTATGTCAGTCGACAGAACCCTTTTGTTTTGCTGGTTGCACCTGACCGCAAGGGCACTGCACGAGGACACCTGTTCTGGGACGATGGAGATTCAATCAGTACGTATTGCAACAGCAAATGTTTGCCGGTTGTTGTTTTGCTTGTTTATTCTTGCGATTGTATTTTTGTCGCATCTCTCGATAAGGCAAATATTAATCATATGTTTTTACAGCGGAGCTGTTGAGGGCGAGGTCCCCCAGGATTGTGTCCGCGAGCAAAGTAATGATGACATTGAAATCCGGACAGCTAGCGCCATCTATGAACCACGGTGGCAAAAAGACAACTGGTTGCCACCGTCGCTCATAGATGACGGCACCCTTTCTTCGGGATGTAGAGTGCCTTAATACACACGCGCGCTTTTGCTTGAGTGGTGACATCTGAGCCATTTTTTTTTGTCCCAATCGTTTTTTTATGCAATTTAAAGTTCGCGCAATCCGGTGTCACGCAGCTCGAGCGCCTAGTTTTGGCTAATGTAAAGACGCCATTTTACCGCTCAAGTCACGTATCCAGTGCGCCGGAGCGTCACGCGCTGGCACATTCAGGGTAACAATGGATGTCTTCACCCTGAGCAAGACAGACATGTAGGCACCCTACTCGGAGAAAGAAGAGCGGAAGGAGCGGCGATGTGCGCAGCAGCGCATGGTTCCGCAGCCGCCGGGAAGCCACTATTGACAAAAGTTCCACTGCATCCAGCGCTTCAGATTCCCTCGCCTGAAACGCCACCGCCGAGAACAGAAGCTACTACTTCGCTGCTCCTCCTCCCTCACCAGAGTGCAAAGGCCGAAAGTTTTTTTTAGTTGGACTAAATTTACTTCGGAATCCTTCGGCTTTGCTTCGGAATTCACAATGCAGCCTTAAGCTTCAGCGAGATGAACTCACTATTGTTAGCATGGTATACTGGGAATCAGTTATTTAGATACCAAAACTTCCAAGGAACTTGTTGAATCATTAACTTGCCACCTCTTTGAGTAACATATAGTATAAACTGACTTTTTTAAGGTTTTAGTTTGCATCTGAAAGGAATGGGCTACAACAAGGCCAGCACATGGGAGAATATACAGAATGTTTAATTTTGAATCTAAACAAATTGAAAATAAAACAGCGTATCCGAAAGTTAGACGACTGCCGTCTTTACCAAGCATTCATAAGGCTCGGCGAACAATCAATAAAAAATAATAGCTATAGTAATTTGACTGATTAGGTCTTAGGGGGCATGTAGCAATAGCAGTATTGACAGCAATTACTGTTCGAGCCCAGAAGATTGTAATAATGTGTAGAGATGTAATGGTTTTTAAGATGTTAATTCATAAATATTCATGTGTGTTAGCCTGACTTCAAATTGCGGTAAAAAAAGGGCGTCGCAAGTCATGCCCACAATGACGATCAGAAGAGTGACGTAATCGTTCCAGTCATAACATCACTTGTGCCGTCTGTGTACCAATCAAGGACAGGCTGCCGAGATAGCGATAAGGTGGCTGAAAGGACTACGCCACTATTCTAAGCGTTATTGTAAGCTGGGCTAGGCGCAATTTTTAAGTTGGGATAAAAAAAAGCCAAAACTGAATAATTGATATCAGGAAAACCATGGCATTTTTGCTAATTCTTTGAATGGGTTTGAGTTCTAATAGTAAATGCTGTCAGTACTAATTTTACGTGAAGATTCCTGAAACTAAATTTTAAAAAAGTAAAATACGGTATTTAGTCAATTAGCCTTTTAACCATGACGGCAATTCCCTTATCTAACATCCGCCAAGCCTGATAAATGCATGATAAAAACGGCACACGTCGAAATCTCATATTCTATTTCTTAATCTCTTCGAATTATAAGCAGACACCCTGTGTAATCAAACTAAATAAATAGGTTCGAAGTGTACTTATCGCTACTGTTTTTGGTCGTGCAAGCATTCTCCTACGCCATGCTTTAATTTGGTTCTTGCAGTTCAAAACAATTATTTTAGTGTGTTTTGTAACTGCGTCATCTTTATTTGTCGCAGTGCGATAAATCAAAATATTTGATATGTAAATAAGTTACCAAAATTATTGATTACATGGGAAAAATTCATTGCGGGTTTTCACGTTTACGTCCTATTATTGTTTCTTACTCCTGCGACGATCATATTCCAACATTCTTGTACAAATACGAGTGCGGGACTCGAGTAAGCAGAAACACAATTCAACCCGTAAATAGTGACCCTACGCCTTCCCAGCATATAAAAATGAATGCTTAAAATGGAACGAAATTATTCTCAATTGTCGTGACCTAAATTTATTCCAAAAATATTACTTACTTTTTCTCTGCTTGCGCTCTCAAATAATGACTGATATAAACAATTTTTAAGAATGACCAATAATGAGACGTGACATCTTTTCAGCCATGTGTAAACCGCCATCTTTAATACGTGTTATAAACAAACAGTTCTATAACAAAAATACTTTAGTTCGTGCAGGTTAATGCCGAGTACAGGGTTGGAAAGTAACGATATAAACAGACAACACTGTTTTTAATGCTGACGGGTTTCCAGTATCGCGAAACGAACGCTTATTACTCCTACTGCTTGCTACTTTTGGCAAAGTCTTTATGTAGTGTAGGTTAGTCTTTTCTGTTTGAACCAGAAGATAATATTTTCTTCTAACTTGAATGTGCAGAGTCACCTAACCACTTTGGAACGATTCTTGAAAGCATGCCTCATTGTAGCTGTTGTCCATGCTATAAAGGCGTATTTATAGGATATTTGCTAAGATCAGTACAGGCTAAGATGACTCATAACTGTTTTATGCCATTTCAGATACCATAGAAGACGATAAATACAACATTTATGAGTTCTTACTAGTAAAGGTAAGTCTGTACTTTGTGTCAATTTGGATTTTGAAATCATTCGTTTTTCATTCTTTCTGAAACACGTCTCAGTTTTTTGTGTGATATATCTGAGCCCACAGAGCTGCTTTGATCAGGTCATATTCACAATAAGAAAAGTTGAGATACATTCCATATACTTCGCATCTATTACAATTGTTTCTTCCAAACATTGGTGAACTTCGCAGCTATGCCCGAAGTTAAGAAATTACCATACTTTACATTGATAATTATTTTCCACACTAAACAAATTAAGATGACGAATACCTGTATCCCTCATATCACATTCCTCTGCTACGAAAGTTGTAGGCTTAGGAGAGAGCCTCATTAAAAAGGAAAAAAATATACATGTACATGTATATGTCCATGTATATATGTACATGTATATACACATAAATCCAGAATATACATCCTTGATTTGATACTTTTCCTTAGATTGAGGCGGTTTATTTTGGTCAGTTTTAGTGTTCGATATACGACCGAACGCAAGCGCTGTACATTCGCGTTAGCGTTGCGTGTGCAGCACTGCGCGTGTGCGGAGCTCAACCTGCGGTCTTCAATTGGCGTATGGCGACGACGTGTATGAGCAAATAGAGAGTGCGAACTTCGTGATGAAACTGTTTGTATGCTGCGTTTCAGCTTAACTCTAAGCGGGGCCAAAAGCTATTTGCATGAGATACAAACGCACAGACTATAACGAGATGTCTCGATTCATTATTCACGCTTGATTGGATTGGCTAGAGATAAAGTTTTTTGATACTTATTTTACAAGTAACGACAACACTACCAATACAAATGACAAAGCACATTCCGCTAAAACAAATAGCGGCATTTAGTTCAAACCTCTGCTGTGCGCCGCCATTCGCTTCCTAAAACCCGCACAGTCACGCTGTCGGCGCTTCAAAGAATGTCGCTACTTGTAGCAAGCTCTTATCTAAAGATTTTAGCTAGATACAACACGCGCCTAGAAACACAGTAAAAAAATGCCGTGATCTAGCTCTTTCTGGGGAGCTTAAATTCACTCGTAGCGTTGGTGGCATTCGTACGTAAACTGAAATGAACTACACTGAACGGTACTGTCGGCACTAAAACAACGTAAGCCCAACAGATCGATGGCGGTAGCGAATAAATTGCCAGACTTGGTGCTACGTTGTCGCGGACACACAAAAAATTCAGAGTTCACAGGTCGTTACTGCTTGTCAATCTCGGTGGCGCTTCCGCGGACAACTATCGTATCCCAAGAATTTTTTTCTTCTACATCGCCAATGTTATCGATGGTCACTGAAACTTAATAGTCTTAAAATACGTCTGATGACGGTAAAGCGATGAATAAAAGAGACGATATCGCTCCTGTCAACGAGCAAGCAACATGTGCACAGTCATGAGTGGCCGGCGGAAGCCTGAGGCAGAGCAGTGGAATTGTGAAAGCGAGCTTGGTTTCTGTTTGTTGACTTCCCAGATGTTACAAGGATAGCACACGCCAGGCAGTTTTAGCCCCGTTGTGTTGGCGTGACTACAGCATTAGGTGTCACCCCCTCGCCGGCTCGTCAATTGCTCCTTTGGGTTAATATTTTAGTGAAAACTGTACGAGGTACTCAAACTGTCCGACGACTTCGCTCAAACATAGAGTTGCACAGGCGAGAAGGAAACGACGAACTTATTTTACCCTTCCGAACCGCGGAGGCTATAGTTTTGCAGTTTGCCTTAAATGGTATGCTCCCTCTCTATTGTTACTTCTTCAAATGTTATGGTTACCACTACACATATATTCAGAGTGTAACTCAAATCTGTACAATCATACTTAGCCAAGCAAGGCAGTTCAACGGGATGAAACTTTGGCCTTGTGTGGGTTCAGGGACCCGAAAGCCCCCAAAACAGTGTAGCCAAAACTGATATTCTTTCTACAGAGTTTGGAATTTTAACCCTAATCTACCAAATATATTGTAGAGTACAATAGGCTTCAATGCCTGGTAAGCTTGCTGGCAACTGACGTCTTTGTTTTTCAGTTCCAAAGCAAATGCCAGAACTAGGTTTCCCTTCCTATTTTTTTTTTGTGAACTTGCTTCATTATAGCCTAAATCGCCAAAAGGGTGTCAGAGAGGCGCAACTGTCCGGTTCGATTACTTTCTGGAATCTTTGAGGCTATATCCCGGATCAAAAGCAAAAATTATACTTCGTCGCTTGTTGTTCGCTTGTCATGTGACTTCGTTTGCTGATGTTCTTCTTTTTAACAATAATCGTAAGAGACCACAAAGCAGTCCAACTTCGCGTTCCTCTGGCTAGTTAGGACCAAATAAATGTACTTCGACACTAACTAACGCCTTTGAGGAAAAACCGCGAGTTCAAGGATTGTTAAACACGGGCCAATTTAGACCTTAGTCTCGTGTGCTATCTTGCTTAACTCTTTTAAACACCCAAAACCATGATACTGAGGGCGCGAACTGCATTACGACGCGTTTTAAAAACACGGTATTAAAGCCTCCGACGTAGTGAATCGAGTCGAAGTCATGGATTTTGCACCTAACGCAGCCAACGTGCGCAAAACTTGCGAAGTTTTTTTTTTTGCGCGTGCAATTTTTAAATCCGGAGGGAAAAAATTTATACTTAATATTTACGCTGAAAAATCATTACTTCGTTTCAAATAAGAATGTGTGGTCTGGACGCAAATAGTAATTGCCATCAATACTGCAATTCCTACATGACCAATAAAACTTATAATTTAAATGTTAATTAACACATTTTAGTTAATTAGTCAGCTTAGCATAACGATTGTCCACTCATCTAAAGTCCGCCGATCCTAATAACTACATGGTGAAGACGGTAATCCTGTAACTCTGAGCACAGTTTTGTTTAAAATAGTTTCGAATTAAAAGGAAACACCTTGTATATCTTTTTTCACCAGAGGGCAAGATTTGTGAAATTGTTGACTGGTGGCCATATTGCTAATTAATGGAACAAATTTGTTTGCCCGGGTTAATTAACATTTATAATTATTAAATGGAAGATTGCAACGTGCACTTTAAATGTCCGATCTTGCACAGCTGACATAGTTATGTAATGCATACACCACATATATTGTGCGAAGACATATGGATATAATCAATATTAAGTAAGCTAATTGGTTAAGCATTTTGAATATAAAATGCGAGGACAGCAAGAAAGCAAAGACGGTCCTTGTCAATGTTTTTGCTTATTATGTTCAATAATACATTTGGAAATGCTGCTGCTAAATGAGCGAGAACACTTGATGCGGCAGATGAGGGGCTAAACGTCTAACCAGATGGGTTATTTTGAGCTATTATCTCGAAGAATTAATTTTTTTTGCTTGGGTGTCGTTTACATCAGAAAGCAATCCCTGGAAATTTCAACGCCGTGCCGAGACGTATTCAAAAGACATCGGTAGCGCATGCTCCAGTCAAGAGATTGAGAAAACCAAATTTCAGATCATTGAAATCCCTGCCACAATACATGCACTTCAGAAATAAAAACTTCACTAAAAATATACCTTAACGTTAGCACCTTGGAGGTGACCACCTGACCTGTGCTGAGACAGTACCCCAACGCCGAATTTCTCCATTTGTGTTATTTCATTTTCGAGTTTCTACAGTGATATAATTTGTATGCTTACGTAGTACATTTTCTATTTTTATTTACATTTATTGTAAATTACATGGATGTTATCTGAAAAATTACTTTAAGAATGCATGATACTTATTTTTCAGGACCTTCTTATTATCAGCCGGACGAAACGAGGATATGCGGATAATGTGACTCTGGGAAGAGTGAGGGTCTTCGGTGTTTCTACTGGGCCAACAACTGTTTCTCTTGAAGGCAGAAGCGTGAAGTTCGACTACAATGAAACAACTGAGGTATTTAACTTTCATTGAACAATACACAGTTTAAAATGTGCTACACGTAACGTTGATTGCATTGATTACGTACAGGAAACGTGTGTCTTATACAAACGACCCTGATTGCTTGCTTAACGGTTGAAATTTATTTTACTTTCCACAAGATACGGTGGCTTTATGTTGTTGTGAATCGCCTTTTAAACTCTTTTATGATGAGCAACATTACCGGTTTACCAATATCAAAATTTAAACTAGGGAAGCACACAATGTTTAGAGGATGATTGATATTTACTTCAAGGAAAGTGCACTTTAACCAGATCAATCAATGTCCTCTATGTTGATTTTAGTTACCATACTGATGTTTGTTTACCTTTGCAAGGACGTGGAACTGCATCACATAACGCTTAAAGAGCAAATCGATAGTTGCTATAGACGGCAGCATTCAGTACAAGTTTGGGAAATTAAGGCATATTTGTAATGTCTAAGTATGCACTTGCACGCTGTGCAAGTGCACCACCTTCTCATAGAGCATTCCATCGTGTAGACTAACAATGGGTTGTGCGTTCGGAAATTATCACAAATAAATTTCAGTAGAGTTGCCTATAAAGAAATTTACGGCTTCTATGATAGTGTAAACGGGGCATCCAGTTCCAGTATATTTTGATTTTTGAAGTATGAACAACTGGATAACATCGTGTGTTTATTGGATTACATTTTTGGTAGGTATCCGTGATTGAAAAACGAATGCAACTGAATCTTGCAGCTTCGTGAGCAAAACATGGTGGTGGAGAATTTAAACGAGCACACAATGCCCCTCATCCCCCATAACGAACGAAAACAAGACAAATACTTAAACATTACAAACAAATAAACAAGAATAAATAGCGAACCCGCCCGTGGATACCGGCTGCAGGTTTTGTATCACGCTGTGGCTAGGGTTACGTCCGGACGGAGCACTGAAACGTGTATACCTAACCCTCCCCCCCGCCCTCCTCTCTCCCCCCCGGGAACCTAGGGAAGCCGGAGATTTGGACGTAACTTGGGTTACATCGGACGTAACGTTAGATACTTTGTTTGTATTAAAGGACCTTTCCAACCAAATATAGAGGTTGCTAATTCCACATAAAAAAAACAAGAAAACCTTGGCGGGTTTTAGGACTTTCTCATGGATACCCCCACTACACCTTAAGATGTGATTTGAAGATTAAAGTATATGCAATTCCTATAGAATATTTCGTAATGTGACTCAATCGATAAACGAGCTGTAACGTAACCGGATCAGGATGCAGGGTTCTTAAAACGCTCATTCTTCCGCTTTCTTCGCAATGTATGTATCGGTTCCTATTGCGTCAGTCCGGCATTTGTAGGGACGGGGCTTCTGAGAGCGGCTCGACATTAGTAAGAAGGGAAACCGCAATGGGCGTGACGTCACGATTAGTGGCTGTCGTATTCTGTTACCTGATAGGTTTTGTGGAGTGACGGAACGAAAAGGTGTTTCACAGTTTCAGCGCCCCAAATGAATTTCATGACAAAATCTTAGGGATTTCGTTTGATAATTTGAAAGCATAATGGAAGGTATGCAAAAATTTTCAAGGCGTGAAGACCTGCAATGCCTTCTTTTAGGTTGGGGAGGCACTTTATGCGCCCAGAATATTACAAATTAGGTAGCCGAACGCATACTTCTGGAAAAGCTATTAGTGCGGTTAACAGTACGCACTATCATTCGCACTCGTTTGTAATTTTTATCAAGGTACCCCCCCCCCCCCCCCCTTTTCTTGATGTTTTTTTTTTCTCTCTTTTTTTGGAGGGGGACACGTGTGGGAGCAGTGCAATATAACAACATGAGTTAAAATTTACAACTGAGTATGTTCCTTGGAGGCGGTGGCAAACTGAAACCAGGAGTAAAACGTACAAAGTTTTCGATACACTGTGTTTGAATTGTATTCAACAATCGTCTGCTGTACTTGTCTTGATGACAGATTGTAAAACGTACAGGAATTACAGTTTATATGTTGGCGCGTATGTTTTTAATAATGTGAAAGCAGTAACTGTTCCATGCAACGAACCGGCGTTCTCAATTTTTGAATCCGCGCCCAACGGTACCTATAATTACCCTGTTTAATGGCGCGAAGCCTGTAGTCTGTAGCTGCGGATTGATAGATACATTCCCATTTTCTCCGAGTCAGCGGTGCCTCGTGGCCCGCGCTCGGCCGCCACTCTCGTGACACGCGGCGCCGGGTATGCGACCGATTCTGCTCCACTCGGCGCCTAAAGCGGGTTTCATATGCAGCAATTCCGCGGTTGAAATCGCTGCCGCTAGCGGCGAGGCGGCACGGAGCGCGAGGTTTCATTTCACATGAGCGTTGTCTGCCGTTGCGATGGCCAATGTTGCTTGCAGCAAGAACATGCGCGCAGTCTGTTACAGTGGCTTCTAACAATAATTTTGATGCCTTAGTTTTAAGTTTTTGCTTTAATTTCACCTTAATAAAACAAAACAAAAGCGTCTAAAATACTAAATAAACCTTAATCTAACTTGTTTTGTTTTTCAAACTTGGTTTTTGCGGAGGGTGAAATCTCGAATCATCTTCGGCAGCGTCGCGGGCAGCGCCTTCCTCAGTTGGAGAGGCTTTAACTGATATGGGCCGACCGGAACCTCCTGGACCTGAGTAGTAGTGCAGTGGTTTCATACCGGTCTTGTCGGTTACTTTCCTGAGTCAGCTCTTGCCCTTCGGTCCCATTGTTCCTAAATTCTTTGAACCTGCGCGTCCCAAAGAACCTGACGCTTCGACACTTGACTGATTAACGGTTCATTGAACTGGGCACGATACATTTTGGCTTACTTGGTGGAACGATCTGTGATGGAAAAAACAGGTCAATGTCGCTCAGTTATTGACATTCTTTGTTTTTCTCGCTAGCGCTTGCTCAAGCCACTTCCGATTAGCGTCTCTTGCGCTCGATCCAGTTGGCACTGAGGCGAGAAAAGTAAAAAAAGAGCTGCGCAATTCGTTGAGAAAACGAATTCCGAGGAAGTGGACAGCTCTCCTCTAGAATCTCCTGAACAGTTCCAACGCGACTGCTGAAGCAAAGAAGCTCGACCCGCTGAAAACAAAACAAAAAAAAAAAACGGAATCCAGTCGCTTGCGTGCTTTCTCTGCTCGTCGTCTGCTTCAAGAACGTGAAAAGGCGAAAACGACGTCGTGCCATGCACCAGCTCTAAAGCGTGTTTCACATGCAGCGATTTTGGCCCTAAAGCGGCGCGATTTCTGCCGTCGCGGCGCTCGTGCCGCTCAACCGCTGGTGCTGGCCAGAGCGCCGCGGCGGCAGAAATCACGCCGCTCTAGGGCCAAAACCGCTGCATGTGAACCAGGCTTAAGGCAATATTTCTCCTTCTGTCACGTGATTTCCCGTCCCGCGGCTGAGCTGCCGCTCTGCTGCGGCGGATAATTTTTAACCTAGTGGAACCGTGCCGCCCAGCCGCTGCCGCTGGCCAGAGCGTCGCGACGGCAGAAATCGCGCTGCCCTAGGGACACAATTGCTGCATGTGAAACCCGCTTAAGAACATGGCATCGCCTGAAGCATCCATATCGTCGGCGGCCGCAAGCTCGGCAGCAGCGAAGCGTGGCCGTCCACGCCAGTACACCGCAGACGAACTCTGGGAGCGAAATAACGAAATGCATGCATCCGCATTCACAACTCATCAGAAATGTTGAGGTGTCTTCGATTTTTGAAAGCGCACCTCTTAGGTGCCCGTTTCCGGCTTGAGCGGCATCGCTGTCGCATTCGCCCTTGGCGTAAGCGCGCCCTGCATTACGGGGCGTTTCACATAATGACGTCCCACGTGACATCACGTGTGACGTCACGGGGGCTACTATCGTGAGGGTTACGAGGGTCACAACTATATTACGTGACATCACTTGTGACGTCACGAGGGTAAACGTATTCCGCTAACTTTAACGTAAAGATATCCCCGATAAATTTTGCGGGAAAGAAAGAGGGGCATACCCTCCCCTCCGTACCCTCCCCTCCTCCTCTTCAAGAGCTACGCTCTAATTCGGCGTAACAGAAAATTGTAAATTGTAAATGACTTCGATTTTGTCTGAGAAGTAGATATTTAAACATGTCTTCGTTGTTTATCAGATGTCGTTGACTTAGGACTTTACCTTGAAATTAGAGCGTCCTTTTAAAAAATAAGCCGTATCGTTTTGTAGTGTAAGTAAAAAGAATAACAGTCGACACTAGAAATAGGTATTGGCTTACGAAGTCGGAAAGACGATGTGTCTTCCCCAATATTGATTTGCGTAACTTTGATTCTTTCGCAGGTTCTTACTCTTCTGGATCTTGATCAACCAATGGATGAAGATTTTGCGGTCACATGGACGTAAATTATACAGGGAATCCTTCCGAAGCTTTCCGAGGTCGCAAAAGAATGACAGAGTGTATAATGTTATAAGCTGATAATGGCAATAAAATCGCCTCTGTTTAAAAACAACGAGGTACATGACTTTTACACTGAAACATGATTATACCAATAAAACTTTGATATAGTTTATGACGTTTGAATACATAGTGAAACTCAGAAGGCAACAGACTTAGTCACAAGTGACCAACATGCATTGGTATTGCTCCAAATTGATATGTATTAACATTGCAGGTTATTTCTCTCCAATATCTAGGCTCTTTCTCCTCTCATAAGTTAAGTCAACAAAAAAAAAGTTTTTACATTCCAGGTGTTTTTAGCTTCACACGACACACATGTGTTAGCAAACATTATTCTGATCGGCTGCTTCTCGCAAATCATTACACGAAGAAATATGTTCTGTCCCTTCAAAAGCAAAACACCCTAGAGGACAAACCAAACAATATTTGTGTGTGTGTGTGTTTCTTAGCAACAATGAGCTAAATTGTTAACTTTGAACAACTAACTCACCCTACAGCAACTGAAGGACATAATTATTCATTTTGTTAGCTGGAACAGGCTTAGTGTGAATACCAGTGCGAACTTCTTCGATAATAACCCAGCAATTACACCGTCTGGGTAACTGAAAGGTTGATTTTTTGTACGGTCATGAAAATTAGCATTATTATGAGTCACCATAGCAGCACTTTGTACGACCAGTGTCCGTATCACTATAGTGTACAAGCATTTACCAGTACCGTAGAAGTCACATACCGCATCTTAAAGGGCAACTTCGGCCAAAAATCAAAATTAAATAAATTACTGGTATCGTTGTAGTGACACAAAATACGACACCAGCCAAAATATTACGTCAAGGGGACGCCGCGTTCCCAACTAATTCCGATAATAAAACTGCGACCCGACGCGAGCCGCTGCTCCTTAGCGGGCGGCCAGCGGGTTGCCGATCGCCAAAGCAACGCTGGGCCGTGACGTCAGGTAATGTTCTTTTTTTTCTCCGGTCCGTACGGGCGCACCCGTTGCGCGGTCGAGCAGTGTAAAGTGCGCTTCTTTGAGCCGCTTCCGCCACTACTCCGGCTTGTGTTTGGCGTGTTTACCCGTTGCTTTTATCTGTAGCCCGTGTAGCTTCGGTATAGCCTTTTGTTTATTTGCTTGTGAGGACTCCCCTACTCATTTTAGCGAGAACCTCGGTGCTGCCAAGACTGCCCAGCTGTTCCTCGAAAGATGCTAAGTACTACATGTAGCGTTGTGGGCTGCTCAAACAACCCCCTGCGCAACCCGGAGGTACTTTTTCAGCAGTTTCCAACGGACCGGAAATTGGAGAAGGTACATATGGGTGAACGCTGTTCGGGACGAGTGGACTTTGGAAAGCCTTGGACGCCGACCCCCAGATCGAAGCTCTGCTCCCATCTTTTTTCGCCGGAGAGTTACGAACGCCACCTACAAGTGTTGGTTGCTTGTGGCTTGTCAGCAAAGGGCTCGAGGCTTAAACAGGATGCCGTGCCGTCGTCCGTTGCCCACCGTCCGCCCGCTGTTCTAGCACGAGCGGTCAAACACGTTATGCAGCAGTATTATTTAACACTGAGCTTGCGGTTAAACAAATCGCAAAAATTCCGATTTGTAAGTTATAACACTCCAATTTACCCAAGTTTGGCTGGTGGTAAATATAAGATTTAACAATGCCAAAAAAGAAAAAAAAAACACTTGCCTCAGTAAAAGTAACGGAGGAAGACTTTTAAAATCCTATGTATTCCAATAAAAAAAGTGTCATTGTGGGTGAGGGTGGGAATGCGGAAGGGAAAGGACGTGTTCTTCTGACCTTGCTAACATTCTCTGTTTTCCTCTATCACCCACAAAAACTTTTGCTAGCTTTGAGAAGGAAATGTCTGCTTATAGATGTTTCGTCTTTTTCTGTTTTTGAGTCCGACAAGTTTTTTTTTGTATTTTTACAAATTAGATTTACCACCTAGATGTGGTAAATTAGTGTCGTAGCTTACAAAATCGGCTTTTAAGCGCCTGAGGAAAGAAGGACGAAAAAACAGACGTGGGCAGCCAAGCACACGTGTGTTCGGGCGCCGCGGCCCGCGCCAAAGAGCCTCAAAGCTTCGTGTCTGGGACTGACCTGTACACTCTTAACGGCGTACCCTCTATGGCTACCTATAGACGAATGAAACTTTTATTTTGGAAGTTACAGGCGTCGCTCTTAAAGGTTTCATACATTTTCCGTTGCATTAGAAGTTTAAACGGCGATTTCTTTTTTTGTCTACAACCATATTTAGAAGTTACGCTGTGACTCTTGTGTTGTAACCTCTAAGATGTAACGTTGGACAATAACGGGTAACCTGTACACGATTGGCGCGATTGTTTATTTTTCTTTCCTCTCAAAAAGAGAACTTGAAAAGGGAGAGGGGGAGTGAGCTAGGGGACCACACGAGCGAGAGAGGAGGCAGAACCCAACTTTCTAGTTCAACAAATTCCGAAACTATAGAGACGTAACCTCTAGTGACCAGACTCCTTGGCGCCTTCACTGCCTTCGCCGCCGACGCTTCGGTTTTGAAGGAATTGCCGTTATGACCGCGCGCGGCTGCGCCGGATTATTTTGTTTCGGAACTCGTCGCTGCTGTTTCATCTGGATTACGCTAAGACGCCAAATCTTCACAAGGTATGCTTGACGCTTGGCTGGTGAGAATGATGTTATACTCGACGCAGAATTGAATCTGCATCACAGCTTCATGCTTCGCGTTTATTCAGGTCGCCATGGCGGCTTTGACGAAGAGAGACTTATTTGAGATCGTAAGACGACGGTGCAAAGAAGAAGGCTGCGAGTGTTCTGGCTACCTTGTAGAATCCGCCTCCCTCACTACCAGTGCCCCGCAGTTGAAATGCGGGTATTGTCAGCACACACCTTCAACGCATGGGCGCCTGGGGATTTTCGGTAGGCGGATGGTCTCCTTCCAAACGCGATTGGCAAGGCTATATTTGAAGAGTGTGTCGATCGCCATTCCCAACCGCAAGAACATACGCGCATATGTCACAGGTTTAGCCTTTTGTTTGACTAGAGCGCGAAACCTTCTGTTGGCGGTTGGTTCTGTTTGCTATGTTTCCTTCGATTGCGTAAGCTGTTATTTACCAGGGATCCATATCATATCAGCAAATGACGTTTTAGCGAATGACACTTTAGCGAATAGGAATCAATTGAGCGAATAGACGTTTTCGCAAATGACGGTTAGCGAATAGGCTATTTGTAGGTGGCGGCACGCTGTAGGGACGTTTCGTCGCGCATGTGTCATTGAGACGCACGTTAACCCATGCGAAAAACCCGTTTACGCCGCTTCGCAACAACATACAAAAGGAATTCTTGAAAAAAAAATTGAGTTGTTGATGCAACCGCTTACTCCTGTTCGTAGACGGCGTCACGTTGTAGAGACGTTTCGTCTCGCGTGTATCACTAAGCGCGTATTATCTATTGACCACTCGTCCGCGCCGCTTCATGGCGGCAGACAAGGCGGTACATAAGCTAATCCGAGCTGTCGATGATTGTAAGTAGACCGATTCGCTAATATGATGCTCACACTTCTGAAATATTTAAAATTTTTTAGATAATTACAATTTACAAGTTATACGATTATAGGCTATGTGCTAGTTTCAGGAGGGAAAAAATAAGGGGCTCATGTTTTTTAGAAATCCTTGCAGATTTACAGGAAAATTCACCAGCATACCCCACTCGCGGCGCGGAGAAGTGGAAGATGGTCACTCAGCGAACGAACTATGGTTTCCAAATGCTTAAATTTGCCCTGCCACGCTTGCTAAATAATTTTTATAATGATGGTGTAGATTTTGACTCTAAAACTTCTAAAGAATTGCGTTTGTATTTTTGCTCCTGATTTGTACCTGATTTCAATTTTCTGTTTTATTTTGCTCCATTAATAGGCAAGAGTGCATAGTTTTGTAAATTTTAATTGTTGCCTTTTGTGTTTGTCTATTTGCTTCAAAAAGCAGGCAAGTGCGTAGTTATGTATCTTTCTATTGTTACTTTTTGTGTGTATCTTTTTTATTTTTTATTTTTTTATTTTTGTTTTCGTTTTGTTGCTGCTGACCATTGTAGGGACCCGAGGATTAGTCAAGCTGCATATCGCAGGTTTTTTCCACGGGTCCCACCATCACCATCGATGGAAATAAAAATTTATTATTAATATTATATTTATTATTTTCATTCACTAACCCCCCCCCCCCCCCCCCCCCCCCCTTCCCAGCGTCATACGATGAAACGTCGTGGTTTTGTTTTCATTCGCCAAAACGTCGTTCGATCAAGTGAATGCCTCCCGGGTTTTACAAAGCTACACTTAAGAGCACGCTTTAAATGTTCTATTTTTAAAAGTAGTGAAATGACGCTGTGTACTTTATGTTCACCTGTCGTAGTTCATGGGACTACAATTTAATTTTTCCACTTTTCAAAGAAGACGAATTAAACCAAAAGCATGCTGCATAAAGGGGCGAATATATTCCGTGGTATCTTAATCAACACTGAGACCAATGTGTACAGAACCCCTTAATTTGGCAAAATAGTGAGTTCGAAACATTTATCACATAGAGCCAGACAATGTCCCCTTGTATTACTTTTAACGTGAGACAGAATACACATATGTTGTCAGACCAATATTGATAAACCTTCAGCACACCAACGATATGCAGGAATTCCCCAAGCTTGGTGAGTTAATTTCTTTTTTGTCTGTTCACACCGCAGGCACAGAGGCCAGAGAAACCCACTTTGTCTGTCCCTCACATATACGGAGCAGCTGAGAAGATTGTGATTTACGGCGGAAAACCAGAACTTGTTCCACTGAGTGATCCCTGCACACTGGAGAAAGCACTCGTGATGTGCCTTGCCATCTATTACATTAAGAACATCCACTACCCTCTCGCACTTGCGCAGCCGTTGATACTGCTCCAAAAAACTGCTTTTTCCCAAGGGCAGTGCACCCCGAAGGTTAATGAACAGAAAACTGACAGCATTGCTGGTTAAGCTGGGACAATGACGACCTGTGTGACCTATGTCGAACATTAACTTGCATAAAAAGTTAATTCCTTTTGGAACATCGTCGTGAACAGAGCGTTTTATCCTTTGTAATTACTTTACGGCTTTGACAATAAAGAGAGTAGTTCTCAACATTTGTTGCATTAATTAGGCTGCCCAAGCGCATACATTTATGTCGGACGTCCATATTAGCAAATCAGCGAGCCTGTGTAAGCGTAGAAATGACAAGGGTCACAAATATGATTGATTATAGTCAACTTTAAATTAAGGCAGATTTTTAGGCGAGGAACTTGCTTCGTGTTTAATTTTGTTGCGCAAATGTTATATCCAAGGAGGGTCTCAAATGGGCGAAGATGTCTTGCTGGAAAGTATACGTAAGTATGTACTGTATACAGAGCGCAATTTTTTTTATTCTTTACGGTCTTTTTAAGAAAAGGAGGTATTTCTACGTGAATGCAGTCTTGGCCGCATTTTTGTGCGGCTCGGCGGACATTAGATGAGGGGATAAACGTCACATTTTGTTGACTAAATAATTAAAATATATTGATTAACTTTTGAATTAATAGCTCAATCGTCGGAATTGCAGTCTGAACGGGACCAATTACTAAAACCTGACCCAATTTAGACAGTTCGTAAAAAAACAAACAAAAAACATTGAGATATTATTGTTTAAAAGTTTACCTCCCGCGCTTGATTGAAAACCGCTCGCAGAGAAGCGCGCCTGATTATGGTGCATAGAAGCGTGACGCAGTTGTATCTGGCCTCCTTGTAACTGTCTCGACGGCATGCCTTTGTTGGACGCGCCGGCGCCAAACTTAAATGACAGTGAGAGAGGGAGAGAAGTAACTACGTCACTTTCGTACGGATTATAATCAGCTTGCGGTCTTGAATCGAGCAAAGGCAAGACATTGACCATGAATATCTCAAAGATTGTTGTCTTTTCACAAATGGCCTCAATCGGGTTAGGTAATAAACATCACTCCCGTTATGACCAAGTACACCAGAGAGAGAGAGAGATAAGTTCTTTATTATGGTACCAAGTAAACCATTAATTGAAAGGTTAATTATCAAATTTTGGTTAATTAGTAAATATAATGTGACGTTTATCCACTCGTATAATGTGCGCCGACCACGCGAAACTACGGTGAAGACGGCCTCCACGTAGCTATTACCGCCTTTTCTAAAAACAACTGTAAAAAAAAAGCCGCGACGCAACGGCCGCCTACATTTTCAAACTTAAAAAAAAAAGGTACGTCAGACTCTACTGTAACCTTTATATAGGAGCTTCCACGTGACCACTGCGTGGAGGGTACAGTAATGGCGGTTACATTGTAACTCCTATAATCAAAGGTACACATTTACAAAAACGTATTCCTACTAAAGGGTACCCGGCTAAGAGTGTACCGCGAAAGCGAGAGTGCCCCAGTACTGTACGTCACTGGCAGCGCGTCGTAGAGCAGCGCAGCTCCATCCACAGAACCCCGATGGGAAGTTAGGTCCAGCGACGAGTACGGAAGACCGCACGTATAGGCAGCCGGCAATGGCCAGGCGGCGCCACGAGACTACTGCATTCAGCGCCACAAGCAGAGGCATCTCTGTTAATGGGGCGGCCAGTTTGCTCGTCGGGCCGTTGCGAGCGGCGGCCACCCCGATTTCAGCAGTCCCCGTGTGCACCTGCGTGCCATGTCCCTGGTTCTTTTATGCGGTTTTTAAGGCCATCGGGAGCCTTGATAGGTCCAAGTGTTGAGAGAATAATCTAGAGTCGTCATTTGGACACCAGTTTGAGTTGTCTTCACTACTTGTGGCCGGCCGATCGGTCTGTGCTTCGCTCGTCTCCCAGGAAGTGACACAACACAACGAGAAGGCAGCGAATGGGTTTATTGTACATCCCGGTTGCCCGGCTTCGAGAGCCGGCAGTCCGGACCCGCCTACCCTAGCTAGTTGTCGCCCGTCGTTCAGAGCTCACAGTCGGAGCCCGTGTCCAGGCCTGCGGATCGCCCTTCCCACGCCAATGCTGCGTAGGCGAGCTGTTCCGGGCTATCACAGCCTGAGTCTCGCTGCGGAACCACTCCGTGATCGTCATGGACTAGGCCAGTATGGTCAGGGCTCGCCGCTTCCGCCGGTCCTGATCCGAACTTCGCTGGTGGAATGCTCCCGGAAATCGCCATGGGCAAGACCAGCCAGAACCACTGATCTCAATGACAATTGCTGGATCGCGCTTGCCGCTCCCGCAACTGAAGCCACCGGACGCAACCCCGCTGGGATACGATTTCCCGTTTTGCTAGCCTTTTGCTGCGGTTTTCCAGCGTGCTGTAGACACGTTTTCTACTCGTTCGTCGTCATTCGCCGAGGAAGTTTTTTGAGACTCTGTGTATTGTTGGGACTTGCCGTTGTGAACACGTGGAAAATTTTACGAAAGTGCAGTGTCGCAGGAAAGAGGCACAACGCGTCGAAAGGAAGGGCTGGCGGCGTGTTCAAAGCTTCTTTGGCACGCCGAAGTGCCGTGTCTCTGTGCCTTCGCGCGCTTGGATACCGACCAAGAACCGACGCCGTGTGAATGTGTTTAGCGAGTGCAATGTGCGTGAAGCCGTATCAAAAGGTACAACTCGTCGAAAACGTGTCGCCGGTGTCGCGGCGTGATCAAAGCTTCCTTGGCACGCCGAGTGATGAATCTTTGTGCCTTCGCACGCTTGGATACCGGTCAAGAATTGACGCGTCGCCAAAGTTCTGAACGTGTGTCGCGCTTAGATGCCTTTAGATCATTTATATATATCGGCCACGGAGTTCTGGATCGTCCAGCTGTTCCGGTGAGTTGCTATCAATAAAAGGGGGAGATCTGTACGTGTTCTTATGTACTATATTAACCATGGCTATGTCCCAAATCTACTCTAATAGATTCCGTGGGAGCACGAATAGGGTAACGTTGTGGAGCCAGGGGGGTTTTCGAAAGCAAGCAAAAGTACAAGACGGCGAGAATGAAAATCTTTGAAGCGCGGCCGATACGTCGTGTGCAATCTGTTGACCAATTACAATTAGGCGAGCCGCGCTCAAACGTCAAGTGCAATTAAGTAGGTTGATAATAAGCCAGCACTGATCAGTGATGAGGAGCTGTTGTGCACGGTATTGTGTAAATCGTCTAAGGACGAAAAAAAGACGTACCTCCTTCCCCCCATCTTCCGTCGCTAGTGGACGCTGGATTAAGCTCGTTCCTAAACCACGAGGGGAAAAGACGCCGATCCAGAGACACGAACAGCTTCATGCACATTGCACTCGCTAAACACATACACACGGCATCGGTTCTTGGTCGGTATCCAAGCGTGCGAAGGCACAGAGACACGGCACTTCGGCGTGCCAAGGAAGCTTTGAACACGCCGCCAGCCCTTCCTTTCGACGCGTTGTGCCTTTTTTCCTGCGACACTGCACTTTCGTAAAATTTTCCACGTGTTCACAACGGCAAGTCTCAACAATACACAGAGTCTTCAAAAAACTTCTTCGGCGAATGACGACGAACGAGTAGAAAACGTGTCCACAGCACGCTGGAAAACCGCAGCAAAGGCTAGCAAAAACGGCAAATCGTATTCCAAGCGAGTGATGTCCAGTGGCTTCAGTTGCGCTGCAGCGAACAAGCGGGGAAGCGCGATCCACCAATTGTCATAGAGATCAGTGGCCAGAACGGCTCTATCGTTCGTGCCTGGCCCGAGCCTCGTGCAGAACGCTCTTTCCTCGCCGGCTGGCCCCCGCTCGCGCCTCGCTCGGCCGTCCTCTCTTTCCGACGCCCACACACACTAGAATAAAATTTGGGTAATTAGAACCAAACTCTGCATGCTACAGAACCGCACGCACATTGCAAAGCCTGATGTAAAATGGCGACAGGCAACGAAGTGTACTACGCGCGAGATTTTTCCAAAGAAAAACTTTCACATTCTGCTTTCTTCACGCCGTCACTTTTGTTATCAGACTCAGCATTAAATTTGGTTGCTGAAACAAACAAAACTTTGTACTACGAAAATCCACTTTTTGAAAACTCGCAGGTTTGGAAGGTTTTGGTTGCGACCACACGTGCCGAACGGCATTACGAGTGCCGGAACGGGCCGACGGGCCTTTCGCTTGAAGACCTGATCGCCCAATCCTCGACGTCACAGCGAAGCAACAATCGGCCCGATTGTTCCTATCGCATTTCCCTAATGTGGCTGTCAAAGCGACTCGTAATACAACTTGTATAAATATGTTATTTTGCCGAGTAGTCTGCAAAATGAGTTCGTCCGACCACTTTCCAAGCCTGCATATGGATTTTCGTTCACTTCCCTACCCCCCCCCCCCCCCCCAACAGTTTCTGTAAAATTCACTTACTTGTTGCGTCGCACAGCAGTAATCCACTTCTGTCGCCGTGTCGCTTCCCAAGATCTCGAAGGGAAGCGGTGAAGTTCGACGCTTGAGTTATCTTCGCGACTGTGGTCGTCTTTCATGCAGCAGTAGCTACGTTTATTTTGGGGGGGAACTCTAGGAGTAGGCGAGATGTCACAGGAACCAGGTGAGGTTATAGAGACGTGAAGTTGGGACTTCCTTTTACGAAAGACGGTTCCAAAAAAAAACTCACGCTGTTCCGAAAAGCAACGTTCACACGTGGTTTCTGGATGCGCCCGCCCGCAGCCCCGCGGCCCCGCGTAGTCCTGGCCTACCCAGTTTCATTATGTTGCAGCCGCTAGATGGCGAAACCTGTAGCGCCAAACTGCATTGCAGGTTGCCTATGGCGAGAGCCGCCGAGTACGGCACCGAACAAGCTCACTCGTTTTCCAGTCGCTTGCTTTTGGGTATACAAGCGACGAGTACGGCATAGCGCACGTACGGGGGAGGCCGCCGAGTACGGCGCCGAACGAGTTCACGGGTTTTCCAGTCGCTAGCTTTTGGATATAGGCACTAACTCTTGCTACATATGCTCGATAACTACCACGTATAGAGAATTAAAACCAAATCAGCTTACCTTCTATCTTTGGGCGGCTAGCGCAACAGAGGTAGTTGCCGCTTGGCCTGCGTACTTGTTGAACGAGAACGATCCAGACGTCACGTTCACATAGAGGCTGATTTGCAGTGTTGCTTGGGCCTCGAGCGGCTAGTTTTGGTTTTGTCAGCCGTGCCCCAAACAAAACTTTGAGGCGTCGATATCTTTAAAACTATGCACAATGAAGAGAAAAAAAAAATTACACCCTGTAATTCAGGGGCACTGACTGCGCTAAAAACAGTCATAATCCCAAAATCGAAAGTATGGAGCGGAGTCGCCCTCTAAACGGAGCATCGGAGATGTGAGACAATCAGCCCCGGTCCATAAGAACCACCTCAATAAAGTCATGTGACTAAAATAAGAACCAGCGCGATTCCTGCCAGCATAAGAGATTTTCACTCTCTGACATTCTTATGTTCACGACCGTTGAGGCATGTGTCTTCTAAACTAGTGGACCTGGCACATTTTACCCGTGACTTCACATAAGGCATCGTCTAATAAAAAGTGCGGTCTGGCCTAAGATGACCAATGTATTACACTAAAGGCAAAAACAACGATTTAAACGGTTAACCTCTCATTATGCAAGACACTATTTTGTTTGGGACGATATTTCTTGCCTCAATACACGACGCATTATACTCGACCGCCCACAATTATATTTTGACATTCAAGCGATTACGTCATTAAGGCACATTATTTACCCAAAGGAAGGTATATTGCGAATTCACTTTCATTTTGTCTTTTTTTTTTATTCCCCTTATTATTTGCCTGAAGGAACGTCTAATGCAAAAGTGACTTTCATTATGTTTTTTTTTTTATCCCCTTAAGACACAGGAATGCCTTCGGATATGCGGCAACAGCTAAATGGAAATGAATACCGTTGGACCCTCGAGAACCTCTAATGGGCGTCAACATTTCGGCGGGGCGTCGGTAAAGCTATGCTTTCACGCATCTAGTCCAACTTTTCTGCAAAACACTAGAATACGTTCCACACTGAATCGATGCGCGGCTGACACTAAGATTTGATGGAGTCAAACAAGCGGCATGAGAGATATCAATGAAAGGAAAACTCTAACCAAAAAATTATTACGGAGCCCGACGTTGGCAAGCAGCATGACAGCGTCGCAAGCAGCATGAGAGCTGCATTGTCACGCTGCTCGTCGTTTTTGCGCATTCGCTTTCCCCGTTTGAGCGAATCACGCCCCGCTACCCGGCGCAGTGAATGCACCGGGTAACGGTAGATTCACTGTGCTTTATTGGTTTAATTTGTCGCCAGTAGGAAACACGTAAAGACGATGACCGCATGACGAGAATATTTGGTGCCGCTGATTCTCTCCATTGGATACTATGGAGTCGGCTGCCCTCGTACTTGTCGTGAAATGGAGTGTAATGCCTCGTTCACGCCGGCGCTTGAGCCGCAATCGCGAAATGGTTGCTAACGCTGTTGCTTAGAAATACAGTAAAGTTTCAGGCTGAAAGTCGATAATGAAAACGAGTGTGTCCGCCAGTGCGATTGCGACATAATAGACTCTAGAGAGAGGGTATAACAGAGAGTGGACTTCTCGATCCGAGTGACGTGGTTTGGGGGCTGCGCTTGAAATACGAGCCGCGAGGATGGGACAAACACGCTGGTCGTCTGAGAGCGTCTTTTACTTTCCATCTCCTTTCCTCCTTCCCACACGAAGACGCAGCGAATGCGTTCTTACGACCAACCTCCGCCGAAGGCGTCCGACAATAAATTACAAACGGTCTCCTTGGTTTGAGACACGGTGGAAGGAACATTTAGTTGATGACCCTCTGCCCGACGCGGCGACTACATTATGTTCAGCGCACCGAGCGTTTCACTCGCACGGGGATAGATGGCGCCCAAGTATGAGATCCCTCCCAAACCGACCGCTCCGGTAGTTGCTCGGAGCGGTGGTCCCGCATTCCCTCGCTAACCGCGTCTTGTTGCACCTTAGCGCCGCCACGCCGCCACCGAGTCGCCAGAGTCCGTAAATCTGTGTTGTCTTCCTTCTTCTCCTTCTTCGGGTTAAGGCTCACCTTTGTGCACGATGGTGGCACCTTTGATCGACACAGCACCAAAGCAAAACACAAGGCCAGCTACTGGCCGCACACTACCAAAACACCACCACACCGCGAAAAAGGCGAGGACTCTACGCCGCCGACACCGTGGCCGCCGAGGAGGGACCTGATACCAGTGTTGTACACGTTCCTCAAAAAAAGAAACGAAATCTCGTTCCTCGTTCCTTCTGATTTTTGGAACGCGTTCCCGTTACAAGTTCCATATGTGAAAAAGGAACTCGTTCCCGTTACAGTTTAAAAAATGGAACGTATCGTTACATATACGTTACATTTGTATTTTTGGCTAATTACCATAGTTAGTTAAATCAAACAGTTTTTTTAATTTTTTTATCTATCCCATGAATAGTCAGCATACGATTTTGTATGTCGTGATGGAAGGGCACAAGGAAAAGAAAACACGCGGAAGCAGGGTTTCATTTGTTGACATGTTCATGTTAAAAATCTCAGCGAACAACCATGTCCATGTTTGTAGAGGATAATTCAGACGAGCCAAATGTACTTTTATCCAAGATTGCACGAGCGTTTTACAACTACCTCACACGTTTCAATTCAACAGAGTCCCGTGTTAGAACTTAACAACAGTTGCTTCTCGATGTTGCTGTCCGTAAGACGAGCAAGGGAAGGAGAGGCTAGGGCTTTTGGAAAGTCAGTCTTGAAAGCTACAAATGCTTCGTTGTGAAGGTTAGATTTTTTTTTTTTTTTTTTGGAGGTGGGGTACAAGGAAAGGAATAAAGGTTATTTTTTTGTGTATCTTTTAAGTGAATAATGGTCGGGGTAGAAGGGTGAGTCCTATATCTGACAATCTGTGATCTTCTTGTAATTGGAGGTCTCGTTATTGAAGTTCAAAAATGGATGTAGTAGGAAAAAAGATTTCTGGGTGTATGAGGATTCGTAGAACCAAAGAAAGTACCTGAGTTTGCAACAACCCTCTTTCTTTGCCTTTTCCTACGACTAAAAGTTTTGCTTTTTGTACCGCAGTTTCGGGCACTCAAAAAAGTATCAATGCCCGCCAGCTCTCCTGCACCCGAAACTGTTAGCAAGCGAGGACCACACAAAATAGTTCATAAGATTAGTAGCCAAAACGTTAACGAGATCCTGCACTTCGTAAAGATATTTTTTTTTGTACTTTCGTACTTTCCCTGTTAGAAAAAAATAGAAATCACCCCACTAGACGAAAAAAGGAACGCCGTTACTCTTTCCGTTCCAGTAGAAATGTAACGCGTTCCCGTTCCAGTTCCAGCGATGCAAAATGGAACGGCGGCGTTCCTTCGTTCCTCCTAAAAGGAACGCGTTCCAGGAACGCCGTTCCTTGGAACGCCGTTCCGTACAACACTGCCTGATACCTCAGCGCCCTCCGTGGTGGCGAAGAACTAACTACTCCTGGTTCGAGGCTAGCTCGGAACACGATCTGGTCGCTCGCTCCCCGCGGGAAGAGGAGCTAGAGTCATCACCTAAATGTATTTCTTCCACCGTGGTTCCACTTGATCGCTTTCCACATTTTGAGGATCAACTGAAATCATGAGCGGAGCCTGAAGCTCGCCCCGCTGAATTGCTTCTAGTTCGGGCAAACGCCACCAAGAATGCCGATTTTAGCAACCTAATATTATGAGTTTGTTTTGAGCATGCAATCTAAAGATCACCCAGAAATCGGGCTACCTAATATGGAGTCATGTTAACCCTTTCAGACGCCAATCGTTATTTCCGGAAAGAGACCTTTTTTTTGTGTCTGAAATATCAATTTACAACCAAATGAGACGAAATAACGTGCAACTTACAAGAAAATCATTATAGTTTATTTTTTTACAGACATGTAGGCAATTGTGTACAAAGCGTCTCAAAGGTCATGAAACAAGGGAGCTTTCAAGCATGAAATTTGTAAAAGCAGTTGCGGTCCTTCGTCAGGCAAAGCGGGACGCGACACTTCTTACAGAATATTCGGGATCTTCCTCTGCATGTCTCATACTTGCACCTTGATGGGACTGCTTGATCTCGAGCTTCTGGCCAGTGATCCACGCCATCGTAACGGCTATCCGAGCATGGCCGCTGGATGCCCGCTGCCTTCTTGTGCGGGGGATCCATGGGAGCATCTTCAATTTCTTGTGACGGCCTCCCAAGCTTTCTCTCGCTTGGCACAGACGTGATGAGGGCCTCCGCAATCTGCAGGCGGAAATGCATGAGGTCCAGTAGCCTTGACAACCGCATGTCCGGATGATGCTGTATGTACTCTAGCCAAGCATTCCATACAGCAATGTCTGCAAAATGAAAGATTGCTCTTAGCGTCCCCTTCCTTGATTTGATTTTGATTCGGTACAGGCTAAGCAGGAAGTCCATCTTGTCGACGCCTCCCATATTCCGGTTGTACTTTGTAATTCCTTCCGGCTGCCCTACAAAGATGTGTTCAAGCTTGCCCTTGTCCCATCTTTTTACCTGCTGTTGGTTTCCGATTCCAACGAAGTTGGAAGCCACACATACGCTGCTGTTGTCCTTCCACGAAACCACAACAATATCGTCACTTGTGACATACTCAGTGGAGTATCCTCGCGTTTTCTTTTTCATTACTCTCGCTGGTTCAAGGGGACACTTGCCCAGCCTGTTAATCCGCACAGTCCCTGCGGCGAGAATCGTTTCGTTTCGGAGTTTGCGGAGGAGCGGCACTGACGTAAAATAATGATCAAAGTAGAGTTGATAATTTCAGCCAGTTGGGATTCTTTTAGACAGGTATACTACAACACCAGAACAAAGGCCGTAGTCTTTCTTCAGCTCAGCGGGAATTGTGTTTTCCCCCTGATAAACCGCAAAGTCGTAAAGCAGGCCGCTCCTACCGCAGAGAGCGAATACTTTGATCCTCCAAGGGGTCGGCTTGCCTTTGACATACTGTTTGATGGAAAGTTGGCCTTTGAAGAGAATCATCTGTTCATCAATTGACGATTCTTGTTCAATGGCAAGCTCCAAGCACCGCTGCCTTATCTGATCCAAGAAAGGGCGCGCTTTCCACAGGCGATCGTCGTTTTGTTCGTCAGGAGCTTCAGCTGCAATATGCAGAGTGTTGCGGAGCTTGAAGAATTTTTTCTCAGGCATGGTCTCGCTGATCAAGGGAACTTTCATGATGGGGTCCCAGTAGAGCCTGACGCGAGGCAGAGCAACGACACCCATCAGGATATGGATACCAAAAGGCTTACTTATTTCGTCAGCTGTCGTGTTCACATTATTGTGGGTTTCTTGGACGCTGTAAAGATTCGTCTGTTCCGCCATGCACTTGAAAATGGATTCTGGCACGTACCTTGAAAAATACGTGCGCGACGTACACGTTTCGTCCGGCTCAGATAGGCAGTCGCCGTGGCCGCTGAAGTCGATATTTGGTGGGGGGTCGAATCTTCTCTTTTTCCACTGAAAGTTCTTCGCAACATTTTCCTCTGGACCTCTGTCTTGCAATAGTGGAGTCTGGTGAGCATTTTCTTCGTTTTCGCGGCCAGAGGTTATGCTCTCATCGATTATTTCTTGAGCAACGTCATCTTCGTCATCGCTTTCACCGAAGTCGGAGGTGTTCCCGGAAGCAATCTTTTCTAGTAATCGGTCGGCCGACTCTTTTGTCGCAGCATGGGGCTTTACTTTATAAAGAGATGTGCAAGGCACTTCCAGAAAGCCTGAAAAAGTCATAATGTGGAACATTAGGCAGCGCGTTTGGCACACGGTTATTTTTTGCTTCCATTGTGACGCTTTGTACACAATTCTAACCATGCACTAATTGCGCTGTTGGCAAGGTGCTGTTTGTGCTTAGGCAAAATTATTTTGACCATACACAGGATAAAGCATTACACATAGCTTTCATATTTTATTATATCCTCGGGACAAGAAGGAAAGTCAGCAAAATTTGTTAGAATTGCCTTACCTGGTGGTGCCGTCCCGCGCGCTGCCATGTTGTCTCTTTACATGTATATTTGCTTCACCACTTACTAGATGGCGCTGTAAACGCTTAGGCTGTCAGATAAATAGTAGACAAATTGTCTAAATTCATCAGAAATGCAGAGTTTCGGAAACGCTCGTTCTAGAGGCCGCGGTTTTGGAATGTGCACAATTGTGTACATGGCCTCTGAAAGGGTACTCCATATAGAGAAGGTCGTTGTGTAATTCACCTTACCATGGCCAAAGATGCCCCATAATTAATGTTGCCCATAAAGCGGCACCTTTAGAATTGTCCAAGTACTGACGAAGAATTGGCCAATGACTGCCCAACAATAAGTGTGATATCAAAATAAAAATAATAAAGTCAAGCTGTCTGTTGAAAAAATGAAGCAGAATTTCTAACGCACAACAAGTTGCTAGCTGTTTATACAGCAGGCGTTTAGTCTGCCAGAACACGCAAACATTTTCGCTCACTGTAGATGACCGATTTAGCCAGTGCTGTACGATTTCTAGCCTGATGTCTTTAGCGTGCACCACACAGTAGGGACACACGACTGCACGGCGGTACGATGCTCATCCAGATTTGAACGGGAAGGGGAGGGGGGGGGGGGGGAGGGATTGAACCCATTATTCCCTGAGCTCTGCAGCGCGAGTTTTCGGTCCACGTGCTCCAAGCTGGTGTACACTGGAGTTCCTGTATAGGCTCCCTACGGGAACCAAAGTTGCACGTGTGTTTTTTACGTGCCGCCGCACCGCTATTCGCCGAGATCCTTTCACGTGATGAGCCGGATCAAGTGCCGTGCAGGAAAGTATACGTTGCGCGCGCCCCACCAAACGCTTCCTGCTCTTGAGCGCGCCGCGCGCCTCGAACTCGCGGCGCTTCCATTCGCCGAATTCAGACACGTGAGGAGCAGGATCAACATCTCATGCGGAAAAGACGGCACTGCGGGGATGAACGCGCAACCCTGGCTCCCGTAGGGAGCCTACATAGGAAATCTAGTGTACACTAGCCCACTCGGGCTAGTAGCACCGTATGGTAGCAGTAGGGTGCCTTCATGTGAGCTTTGCTTAGGGTGGAGACATCAGGGTCGCAAAACTCATCAAACGCATCTGCTCTTTGTGTTATGACATACTGGGGGGAGGGGCCGAAAGATTGCCGCGAAGTTTTCTTTTCTCACAAACCCGCAGATCCGTTTATCGTCTTGATATTTTCCTGTCAAGGGGCGAAACATCCCTACCACTCCCTGGGGGCCGAGCAAGGGCGGCACGACAGAGCACGTGAAGACGACCCTGGTTCATACATGTGACGTCACGCGAAAGATTATCAGCTGCTACCAACAGGCTTCACACTTCCCAAATAGCACGGCGGAGGCTTCAGATCAATGCATTCTAAATTCAACACCGTAGAAGTTGACAGTCTTATATTGTTCTTATTTCCGTCGATAAAGCAAACCTTTCTGGAAAACGTCCCTGCCATTTCTTTAATCGGTCTCGGCCATTTGATTATGATCAAAATGTAGCTCGACGTGGTTAGGTCAGAACCAGCAAAATAGCGCTGTCCGATTTTCGACGTGCAGTTGTCCCCCCATCGGCGGGATAAAATCATTTCACAATTTTTTTTTCTTAATGAATGACTATTGGCCGCGTAGGCTAGCAAAAACGTCGGTCGCGTAGGCTAGCAAAAACGTCGGTGTGGTCAGCTTTTCAAGATTAGCCAGACGAATTAATTCTGCTTTCATCAACAAAAATAAGAGTAATGTCAGGTTGCACTATTGACGGTGATGGTTTAGGAACACGATGAATCCAAGTTTTCATGGTATTGAAACTTGTCACCGTCGAACACGCTCCATTGAATTTGTCATTCACAAGTGATAATCCTGACCCTGACGTCAAGGGTATATAAACTTTAAAAGGACGCCACCGAACGCGACTGCACACTACGCTTTGTTTCGCCTTAGCATGGTCTTTTATTAGCCACGCATGCTAAAGACGCGAGCTAGTTGCTTTGGATGAAGCCTCGGCGGCTGCACGAGCGCTCATGCAGCGAGTGCTGCAGTCAAAGCAGTCAAGGCAAGCTGTTCGCGCTTTCTCAGTCTTTGCGATTAGTTCATGCTCGGTTGAGACGTATACGGGCCCTAGCAAGAGCCTCTCTGTTGAAAGTATGTAATGGCCGCTCTTGAATTCATGAAACGCGAACCATTTTAATTCCAGAACATCTATACTTCGTTTCAGTTTCGGTCTAGACGCAGCCGATGCTACAAGCGGGAGCATGTGGCCCAGAACAGTGCTTGCACTGCACGAGCGCGCGTGCTTGGCAGGGATGCTGAAAGCCTGGAGCTCGCGCTTGTAGCTTTGGCTGCGTCTGGACCGAAGATGGAACAAGGTATAGAACTATTATTTCCGAAAATCGGACGCTGTGCTGTACCTCGCTGTCGCTCAGTTGGAACGCTCCTGACCAGGGGCGTCAAAATAGGGGGCTGAAGGGGGGGGGGGGGGGGGGAATCACTCCCCCCCACCCTTGTGGCATCGAAAGATGGGCAAGGGGCGTAAAGGTGAAGGGGAGGGGGGGGGGGGGGGCGATCGTTGCAGCCTGAGAATTTCACAAAGGAATACTAAAAAACTCAGGAAAAGGGATATCCGGCTTCTTCACTACCACCCCCCCTCCCCTCTCCCCCGAACATTTTCTACCTCACGTCTTGACACCTATTTGCATGTGTTTCTGTATGTGTGTGTGTATTGGTCACACACACCTTTTTATTTGCGTCCCTTTGTTTTTCCACGCCCATTCCTCGTTGCCTCCTCATATCTCACACACTACTGACGTCACTACATAAACCGCCTCTGAGTGACCCCGGTAGCTTTGCTGACAGCGGCGGAAGATGAGCTCTAAAGGCGCGTTCACCGCGCATTACTTTGCCGTCACCGCGCAAGTTACTTTGTCGTCACCAATAACTTCCACGAACGACGATCTCACGACGATAAAGGTCAGAGCATTTGCAGGCCGCCTAGGGAGAATCTAGGCAGGCTTGTGGGGATGTAGGTACACGCGGGCGTGACGTCATCAGTGCAGCCGCACAATCGCATGGCCCCGTGGTTTCGCTCGGTTCGAGCCCCACCCCTGCCCGTTTCGATCTGGATGGGCATCGTACCGGCGTGCGGTCGTGGATCACTACTGCGTGGTGCACGTTAAAGACCCCAGGCTAGCGGTTGTACAGCACTGGCTAAATTGCTCATCTACAGCTGGGAGACTCGTCGCCCCTGTGAGGGAGACCAAGTTCGAGGCTGTATAAACATACACAACCCGATTTTTTTTTTTTTTTGCTCGCGCACGTTTTGGTGAAGCTCGCTATGACAATGTGTTTCTCAGGGCCGGTTGCACCAACGTCGCTTACCTTAACCGAAAGCGGCTCTTTCTTAAGTCGGCTTAGCGTGCTAAACCGAGCTCGGTTAAGCACGGGTTTAAATTCCCGTTGCACTAACGCACACCCGGCTTAACAGACGCGCCCCTAGCATAACGCTGGATTTGCGTAGGGAATGTAGGGACAAACAGAGCGAACTAGGGAACGCTCAGAGGGACGAGTACGATTGGCGGATAGGAATCACGTGATGTAAAAAAAAAAACTGCCGTAGTAGTCGCCGCCGGCATCTGCTTTCGCTGTATTTCTTCGGTGAGTAACAAATTAAAGGTCTCCAAATTCAACCATTTTTTCGCTTAACTTTCAATGACAGAAGTCAAAGCTTTAAATAAACACGAATGCTCTTTACATCTGTGATTGTGTGTTTAATATCGGTTGATAACAGGATATTTCGACAGTGGCAGTAGTTTTCGTGCTCACATCTTGAGGTGAAGGAGCCATCGGGGGCCCCAAATCTCACCGAACGCGAGAAGGACACTCTACTCGCTACATCGCTGAAGACAAAACATCATCGATATAAGTAGGCAGGTAAGATGACTACTAAAATCAAGTCATGCCTGAGACCGATCAAGCTCAAAGCAGTGACGAACTCGCCACGGCAGCTGCGAAAATGCCCGGAAATCGTCGAATGGAAGTCGTCGAGAGGTCAGGTCAAGAAACCTTGCATCGACGGCACTCGTTGCTGTCAGCAAGATGACAAAACTGCACTGTACCGTCGTTGAACATCCGCTGCAGCCTCAAACGGACTTCAGTTTCACACTGTCGAGTTCAGAAAAAAAAAAGAAAACACCCACTAGTACATCACATCGTGCCGATAAGAACGGACGTCTCTTCGCATCACCTGCCCCAGCCTGCCCCGATACAGCAATGAACGAATCTAGCATATTAGTCGCTACGATTTGTCGTCGCCACGAATGAAAGATATAAAGCAAAATATTCCTAAAAAATCGCGATCACCAAAAAAGTTACGGTTATGAAACGATACAGTTTTCTTAATCCAAGATTCTACTCGCTAGATTAGGAAAATTCACTGAAGAGTATCTCAAAACTCAGAAAACGAAAGAAATTGAATTTTTTGCTTGTTTTATTACTTAAAAGCGCCGCAATCTAATGCAAACGGCAGAGGTGTGGACAATGAGCTGATCGCCGAGATCATGTACTGCCACTATTCAACGTGCTGATCGGATCGAAAGATAGGCGCTGCAAGTGTAAATAAACAAGGTGGTAAATAATAATACGTTACAGTTATGCGAAAATTAGTAAGTACGTGCGAATAAGCTCGTTGGCAGAAGAACCAACGGGAAGACAGACGTGAGCCACACAGCTCCGTACGTATCGCGGTTAGGGCTAACACGCCCTGAGAGTGGAGAGCCAACTTGAAAACAGGGGTCGATAAACACTTCACGCGACAATATTTTGCATCCTTGTCACATTCGAAGGTCATTTTGTCGAGACTTTCACGCTGGTGTAGCCTAAAACACTTTGCACAACCAACTTCGTCCACCGCGTCGACCGCGACAAACCAGCCGCCATGTTTTAAATCCAGGATTAAGAAACAACCAAAAGCAAAGCGCCCAATGTTGAGCGCTCAAGTTAAGCGTAGTTTAGTGCTAGGTTTAGCGATAACCGATTTTGGTGCAACCGAATGAAACCGAAACTAAGCTTAGGTTCCCGGCTAAGCTCCGCTTTGCGCTAAGCGGTGTTGGTGCAACCGGCCCTCAATATCGTTTGAATTTGAGCACCGAGAGAGTTTGGATGATTGACATCTCTTCCCGCGTGACACGATCGTCGCCGGAGTCCAATCAGCACGCTCTGCAAACTTCGGCGCCAACATTCTGTTTGACGAGTTTAGCGAACCTGGCCCAATTTGTCTTACACTTCTCTTTTTCATTTTTGTTCAGATGCGCGTGAAAGAGCGTGTCCCAGCAAGCACTTGTGGCGCTAACTGTGCTATGGCGATAGGGTGCCTACATGTCTGTCTGTCTGAGGGTGAAGACATCCATTGTTGTCCTGAATGTGCCAGCGCGTGACGCTCTCGAGCACTCGATGCGTGACTTGAGCGGTAAAATGGCATTTATGCATCAGCCAAAGCCACGCGCTCGAGCTGACTGACACCAGACTGCGCGCGCTTCAAAATGCACAAAAAAAAAACGATTGGCGGAAAAATAGCTGAGATGTTGCCACTCAAGCAAAAGCGTGCGTGTGTATAAAGGCACTCTATATGGCGACATTTTGCTTTCGTCGGTTTTTTTGTACTTTAACCCTAAGCGCGTGCTGTCGGCATCGGGTACTACAAAGGGTGGAATCACCCTAAACAGAAGGACATTAAGGCATCCTAGGTAGCACCAAGTCACGTGGTAGAGTGTCGTGAATAGCATGCAGTATTTATAAAAAAAGGAAGATGAAGTGAAAGATCCAGACCTTGCATTCCAGAAACTTATATTAGCGACCGAACGTTTTCTTTGAACTTTCAGAAGAAGGAAGCGTACCCCTCAGGGAGAAGAAATATTTCGAAACCAAAATGACGGTAAATCCGACCCTCGTCAAGGTTGTCGAGGTAGGCAACCGCCTCGATAATACAGCCCATGGAAGCCCCATTGTAAGAATGGTATTTGGATATGGGCTCCTCATCATCTTCATAATTCTGGGCTTCAAGTCTGCCCTTGTGGTGAGTGGCAGCGATGGCACACACCGAACTGAAGTATACTCCATAGCGCATCTCTTACTAAACGGGAATTCGAAAAAAGTTCATAAAAAAGGTTAGGACTAACACTTTCCGAATTCAAAGGGTATTTCAATGTTAGCTTAACTTCTCCGGAAGGATTCTGTCCCAGTACGTCTGTAGGGTATGAAAGTCCCTTAAATTCTTAAGAGACGTGTTCACCTTTAGAAACGAACCTTCAAACCAAAATTCTCAGCATAAGACGGACTTATTTTTATTTCAAATATCCACTTGAAACAAACAAATGTCTGTCATCTCTTCAAACAAAAAAATTAAAGACGCACGGAGTTATTTTAAAATCACCAGGGACACAGCAAATAACTGAATGTTTAATAAGCATGACACAAAATGAGATTTCCAACAACCTTGATATACAGGAAGAACTGCTTTATAATGACCAAATGATCATTATTTTTAGAATAATTCGAAGCAAGAATAATTCACAAGAAACATAATTACTAATTCGCTCTACCCCTATTTGACAGTTTATGGAATTTGAGGAATATTAAGTGCGATACCATCACCTTTGCATAATAGGTATCGTGTCTGTCTTCCTAAGCTTAATTAAAACATCCTCATCCGATCTGATCACCGCTTCGCTCACTGGGCGACCGATTATCGTCCCATGGTTCAACCCTTGAAAAAAAATAACCTGCATATCAGTGAAACGTTTACCTCTGGTGATGCGTACTGTGCGTAATTTTTCTGATGAAATTTTAAGACCATAATATTGGAATCCCGGACAAAAGCTCACCGGACAAAAGCTCACCGGACAGAAGCTCACCGGACAAAAGCTCACCATTTTTTAAAAGACCCGGACAAAAGCTCACCAAGAGAAAATTTCATGTTGGTCTCACAGAGAAACCAAGTTTAGAAAAAAAGGCGATGAGCCTCCTTTTAGCGAATTCGGCCACCGCGAAGCGGCGTGTACGGATAAGTCAGGTGAGTTAACATTTTTGTAATGAGCCGCCGCAGACTGCCGCCGGCGAAGCGGCGGGAGCGCAGCAGGGGGCTTGGGTTAACATGCGCTCCAGTGATACACGCGTGAAGTAGAAAAGCCTTTTTTAAATAGCGTCCCCTTTTTGATAAACGGTATATTGTCACGGGTGGTGACCAAAAACAATAAATAAACAAGAAGAAATAAACGTTTAATGTGGCGAACTTGTGCCGAAAATAAAAAGGGTACAAAAGGTAATAACAGAGCGTCGCGGGCGTCGAAGTCGGCGTGACAGCAAAGTCCAACGCTGGGGCGAGACTGGCTCCGGCTTGCCTGCGGAGCCGCTTTTGTACACACGTTGGCTTCTGGAGCATTCAACGTAGAAGGTTCGACGCGTAGAACATTCTGACCTCGAATCAGCTAGACGATTCTCGATTTCACCAGAACATCACATTACAGTGTTAACAAAAATGCATAATCGCGGCCAGGAATCGAACCCTGGCCCTTCGCGTGGGAGGCAAGCGCGATAACCATTAGGCTACGGCCGCGCTGCCTACTTGGCGCGCGGCAATATCTCTAAACTGAGGCTCTGCTTTCTCTAAACGGGGCTTCAATAAAACGTGCCTGTTCTCTAAAAAATGTTTCGACGAAATGACATTCGATCAACCGTAGTAAACCCTTGCGTAGGATGAGGCACAAGTTCACCTAAAATGGTGCAATGTCCATCGCGTCCGCATTTTAGTTCAGCCCGTGTTTCGCCCGGGTAACGAAAAAAAATCAGGTGAGCTTTTGTCCGTGTGTGTGAAAAAACGGGTGAGCTTCTGTCCGGTGAGCTTTTGTCCGGTGAGCTTCTGTCCGGTGAGCTTTTGTCCGGTGAGCTTTTGTCCGGTGAGCTTTTGTCCGGTTACCATAATATTGGGTGACCACAACTCAGAACATTTCCGCTTTCTTCAATTCACCCCGCAAAGCACTCTAAATACCAAAAAAAAAAAAAATTAACGCTTATGTTTGGGAAGAGGTTGGCTGCCACTCAGTGAAGGCGGCTACTCTGTCCTACCTACAAATTAATGTTTCCTTGCATTAAAAATACCCAACTCTTACCGAAACCAACACTTGCTGTAAAAAAAAGGAAAAGAAAAGAAAAACCTGTTTAAAGACTTCGAAATAATAGTATAGGTATAATAAGTATATATATAATTTACACAATCATATGCAGAAAGGCGAGTAATTTAATTTCTACGCTTTGCATACCGTAGATATCACAATGAGCCTTAGATTATATAAATGATTAGACATTAGGGTCATTAAATTTTGCACGATATTGTGCAACTACGGCATACAAGTAAATGTTGTCACTTGCGTGGAGTAGTTCACGGCGAAGGCGGCATTTGCATTTGTATTCGAATTTGCATTTGAATATTTTAAGCGCGCAAAAACGGCCGAAGCCTACATATTGGCGCAATTGTGAGTTGGCACGCATATTACGCATAAATAAAAAAGAAATGTTAGATTGGTTCACACATTTCTTTTACCGAAAAAAGAAGTAACACAAGAATTGCACAGCCACAAGGCATAAACTTTATTTCAATACATGATGCAAGCACTTCTCAAATTAAGCTAAGTTGGGTTTAAAATGTCAATGTCAGTTGCAGTCGGCCCGAGGGTGACTTTAGATAAGTACGATTGACTTGAAGTGTGCGTATACGACGAACATTTCTGTCGGGTATATGACTGTGATTAAATCAGACCAGAGACAAATATTGTAATATGGATGTATGCATTTCAACAAGAAACCAAGCTCGCGTGATCTACGTCTTGATGGCAGGTTATAATTTAGAGATGTCTTACTAGGTCGTAGGCATGTCAATCAGTGAGAAAAAATAAAAAAAGAAGCGCAGAAACGAGTTTCAAACTCGTAAGCCCAGTTCTTTATTATAGAAGTCTTTTCTCTGCTGGACATATCTGAGTGTGCTCTCGACAATAATCACGTATAGTAGAATAAAATCGTCCTCAAAGTATAAGCCGTTATTCAAAATAATTTCTTTAAGGCATTGACTAGTGGCTTATATAAAGACACTATAAACCACTTGGAATGCAAAACGCTGAATTTTGTAAAACTTTTTTTCCAGCGTGCTGCTTGGGCTGACGCGATTACCTTATTTTCATGTGTTAATAACGCTACACTAATAAAGGTTTTTTCTCTTTTTTTATGTTAGCATTTACAGTGCTTATATGTCATCATCGGTCTCCTGGTGCTGTTCATCTTGGAGCCCATTCCGTACCAGATCTCGTGCGTGCTGCCCCTTTTCCTCTTCCCCGTCTTGCAGCTGCTCAAGGCCAAGGAGCTTTCAGGAGCGTACATGAACGTACGTGCCGCCTTATTTGGCTTCATCTGTGGACGCTGACAGCTTAAATAACGCCGGAAGTGGCTTACTGCGTTCCGGGTCTACGCTATGTGTTAACTTCTTCAGAATCCTCGTCGGCTAATTCCGGCGCAATTCAATTGGCCGTAGAGCGACCAGGTGCACGGGGCTCGACAGCAAATTTGTTTGAAGGAGCCGTGCAACGATATTGGCTAGGATTGTTTCTCAGTTTACACAAGCTAGCTGACACTAATGGGACCCAAGTGCACTCGCACGCAGTAAGCTGACCAGGAGGCCTCTTAGTTACCGCGTAATATCAAGGATAGAAGAGCACGGATTCTTTCGGTCACTCCTTCGCAAAACTCCATCACGATGCTGTGGGGATTGCATTATTGGCGTTGTAAACATTTCGATCTCCAAGATTTTGTCATAGAACTTTCCTATCGCCGCGGTTAGAGTGCCTTCATACAGAGGCGTGCTTTTGCTTGAGTGGTGACATCTCAGCCATTTTTCTGCCCAATAGTTTTTTTATGCATTCTGAAGCGCGCACAGTCTGGTGTAACTCAGCTCGAGCGCGTAGATTTGGCTAATGCATAGACGCCATTTCACCGCCCAAGTCACGCACAGACTGTACGAGAGCGTCACGCGCTGGCACATTCAGAGCAACAATGGATGTCTTCACCCTCAGACAGACAGACATGTAGGCTCCCTAGCCGCGGTGACGATATAAAAATTCTGAAATGAGTGCACACGAGCACCGCGTGAGTATTCGATTTGGACTCGTTACAAACGATGATGAATGCCTCGACATGTATGCGGCTATACTTGTTTCGCCCTTAATCATAGACTGCAGCCAAAGCTACAAGAGCGATCTAGCCCGCGTGCCTGGCTTTGAGACGTGCATTTCTATCGTAAGCGCTCCTTCTGCGGAAATAGGCTTCAAAGTAGCGACCTTGAGCTCTCGTGCTTGTGGCACTGGCTGCAGTTTCACCTTTATGTTGAACGGAGTATAGTGAGTCGTGCTAAGTAGACCTTTGGCCGAATCACCCAAGCACACAAAATACTGCCGGGAACGGAGACATACGCGATACGCGTGTTGGCGTCTTCAGCTCTAAGTGTTTGAAAGAAGAAAAAAAAAATTAAAACAAATGGCACTTCACGCGCGCGTTGCACGTACGCTCTGATTTGTTTATTTAGTTATAATATGTTATATAGGAAAAGAGGGCACGTGCAGCGCGTGAACCTACGTTCCCAACATTATCTTTGATGCCTAGTAATTTTCCGAAAGGTCTATTGCTACGACGATGGAGAGAAAAGGCAATCGGCTCCAAATTACGTGGCTATTTTTTCTGTCCGCGAGTGGAGGGGGTAAATTAAGGACGCTTAAATAGGGCATCACCTGGCAAGGCGTCATGCCAAGCGACGTCTAAAAAGTACCGAATCTCGGACTGTCTTACGCCCTGATGCGCTCTCATCCGTAGGTCTCCTGCGTTGCCCAAGGGGCTCTGCGAAAAGGCACTTGTTAGGACTCGCTTTGAGTAGTGCCATAGCCTCCTCTATACTGATAAAGCCTAGCAGATAGCCACGAGAAGCGGCCGCCGAAACTGAAAACGTAGACCAGCAGACAACGAATGAGAGGAGAGCCATGTGACGGGCACCCCGCTGCGGCGAGACGACAAAACACACTTCTCCCGAGCGATGAAATCCCCGCTGGTGACCCTCGCGTTTCTCGCGCTACAACTTCTGTTCTCGTCGGGTTTGAAACCGTGTTTCGTGTCTTCACCACTGCAAAAGCTGTGCGCTGACGTCGAGGTTCCCCGACAAATGCTCTGTGCTACCAGATCTTCGCACTCCAAATCTGCAACCGGGCACTCTATGGCTCCGTCGTCGACCTGCCAGGCTTTGTGACTATAGAAGTGGCCATGGTACTACCACAGCCTCCTCTATATTCACGAAGCCTACATTTGGAGCGCGAGGATCTGGTAGTGTAGTCTCTTGCGTGTCAAGTGACGAACGAACGTTTATTGCCAGGAGCAAGATAATATATACAGAGCAGTGAGCAGTGAAACAGATAAGAAGAGCGCGGCGGCGATAACATGAAAGCACAATCATGACTCGCGTTACAGGCAGCGCAGAGCATTTCTCGGCGAACCTAAATGTCAGCGCGCAGCTTTTGCAGTGGCAAGGGCCCGAAACATGGTTTTCAAACCCGACGAGAAAGGAAGCGGCAGAGCGAGGAACGCGAGGAGCGCGAGAGGATATTACATCGCTCGGGAGAAGAATGTTTCGGCGTGTCGCCGCAACGGGGCGCCCGTCACGTGGCTTTATTCTCATCCCTTGTCTGCCGCTCTTCCTTTGAATTTCGCGGGCCGCTTCTCGTGGTTATCTACCAGGCTTTGTCATGGTAGTAAAAACTTGACCGTCTCAAATTATCAGACTTGTAGAAGTGTGTCTGTTTCATTTCAGACAAGATAACCAAAAATACAAAGCAGCAAACAATAAAACACCGTCAAAATCCAGGTCTTAGCTAAAACGCTGAAAGCGTGACTCCAAAAGACGCCGTTTCGTTTCACGTACTCAAAAAAAAAAATAGATAAAAAAAACTAAAGTGTAGATGGCAGATGTATTGATGCCACCACACAGAGATAAGAAACGCGTACCTTAGCGGTGGTGGCATGAATCTGCCTCTTTCCACTGTCCTGCGGCGTTGAATCTAGCCGATTTTGAATCTCGAAAGGTGTGTTCCCGTTCTTGAGCTATTCACTGAAAGAAAAAAAGCGCAGCGAAAGTGTCATAAGTAGGGTGTGCATTTTCCGGTTTTAACCGAAAAACACCGATAAACATCCGTCGGTGACAAAAATATAAAATCGGTTAAAACCGAAAAACACCGGTGGTTGGATATTTTCGCCCTGGTTAAAACCGAAAAACACCGGTCGTTGCTAGTTTCCGACCTAGCGAAACCCTTTCCCCGTAGAGGTTCGTCAAACGTGTTATTTCGTGGATCCTGCATTCTTCCAGTGTTTATACATGGCTTGCAGGTGGCGTCAGTCCGCCCTCCTTTCTGGGGGACAAAAGCGTCTGGTGAACGCTGTGGAATTGCTAAGCTCTCATACGCCTTTCCCCTATTGTGTCTCCCATGGCCCCCTTTTGTGGAAAAATTAACACAGTGGAGGGTAGGCTCTCACGTGCCTTTTCCCCATTGTGTCTGGCCAAGTGATGTCGGTGCAAGCCATGTATTCAGAGGTTGCTGTGGATCCTGGAAGACACTGCCAACGTCCGTGTCGTACAGGAGAGTGCGTTTTCATAATTGCGGGTTGCGAACCGCAAGGAACGTGCTGCCCTGACGGCAGCACGTTCCTTGCGTGTAGATGCAAGCATGAAAGTGTGCTTGCATCTACTATAATAACCAAGTGTGAGAAATAGTTGCTTCCTGGAGAAGAAGTGTATGAACTATGTGAATAAAATTGGAACTCTCTGTCTGTGATCAATCGCTTTTTTTTCACCGATAATCACCGATTTTAGCCTCGTCGTGAGACGTTCCACCGAAATACACCGGTGTTTTGAAAATAAATAAACACCGAAAAACAGCCGCCGATTTTTCTCACAAATAAACACCGGAAAGTACACACCCTAGTCATAAGTAAAGCGAGGCTTAATCAGGTGAGCTTGTACTACCCAAAGTGAGGGCGCCACAGTTTGTTCAAAACTTCAGCGCAGGAGACCTATGCTCCCATCGTCTGCTCGCCGCTCGGTCGGCTAGTTTGGCTTAAGGGACGTCTGCTCCTTGCATGTGGTCTGCTTCGTCTGTCAGCTGTTCCGGCTGGCTTTCAATACAAACGGCGCATCAAAAAAAGTTTCGAAGCAAATGGGAAATTTCATCATGGCAGAGGAAAATTTAGACCTGCTGGCTTGTGCGGTCTTTCTCAACCCGCGGTGCCCTTCTCAGTGTCCGTGCGTACGACGCATGATACGTTCGCTTTCCAAAGCCGCGCGCGCGCTATGACTACTCTATCGAGACGACGCTCCCTAGGTGGTGTTAAGAGCGTCCGCCATACACCGACTTCCTGCTGGACCGGCAAGCGTTGGGCTCAAACCCTCACCCTTTCGACACTAATTCAGTGAACGCCACCGAAAAAATGCGGAGCGCAAGTTTGTCTGCTTCCTTTGCAGGGATTGTGTCGACTGCAAATTAACACCAGGCGCTGATTGGCTCCCTTTGAAAGATAGTGGGTAGGCATCAAGGCAGCTTGCTTTGAGGTCTACCCGCTATCCTTGCTTGAGAGCTTGGCGTTCTGACGTGAACATAACCGCTGCAAAAGAGGCATACGAGTTTGGGCTCCGCAAGCTGACAGTACGGCAATGCCAAGAGAACGTGGTTATTTCCCCGATGGAGGTTATAACTGGGCTTCCCTCCTATCATGTTGGAAATTACCCGAGTCAATAGTAAAATATAAAAAAACTAAGTAAAAAAAAAAAAAAAAAAAAAAACATGAAAAAAAACGTTTTCGTGGCCGAGAGCCTGAGGGGATATTTCCTGGCACCGCCTGAACCACGCACTTAAGGCAATGCCATGGCGCGCTGTCGTTTGCACCCAAGAAGGGTTTAATACGCCTTATGTTTTCTCTGCGCCGCCTATCGGACCGTTACTGAAAATGCCGGGCTGCCACTCTCAAAGACGAAGGCCTGTTCATCTGCGTTTCGACCCAATCCTTGATGAGGAATTCCAAAACCGCGGGGACCGTTGGTTTATGAACAAAGCAATTTTTTGCACACTGACATTTGACGAGGTTCGTTATTGATCACAGTATCCAATGATTAAGCACCTGTTTAATCTCTTACTTGCGAACTAGCGAACATTGCGTTTAAACAAAAATGGAGCTAAAGAGATGCGTTCCACCAATATCGAAGTTCATTATACAAACTCGCAGGCTCACGATTTCACTGTGCAAGCGCTAGTGTTCGGCAGGAGTGAAAGGGTGGGAAATGGCATAATTTTGTCGATATAGGGTAAACTTTCGTATAAAAAAAAAAAAGCCCAATGGATGGAATTATTTTATGTGGCTTGTACATATCATCAGATTTGAGAATCGGAATGTGACTGCTGCATCGGAGGCGCTCAGATTGACGAAGAACGTCTTGAGTAAGTTTATGCATGACATCCCCGAGTGGCTTCTGTTGTGTCCCAAAACAAAGATGGCGTGCCGCCATCTCTAAGGCAGGCTGAATAATGTTTTCGATATTTCTGATAGATGGTGCCACAAATTTGATTATGTCTAATGAGTTTTCTAACCCCAATGAAAGCTACTCCACACTGTTGTAAAATATGTGGAACTGATGGCGAATTCGGATGGTCAATCGCCAGCGAGCCTTTGCCGGCGGCACCGGCAACAAAAACCGCTCCAGAGGCGCACCCCTTGAGCCTCTCCACTCGAACTCAAAGCACCGGCAACTGGCGCTTTTGTTTGCCTGGGACGCTCGTGAGCTTTGTTAGCTTCTTCGATTATTTTAGGATGCCATTGGCAAATTCATCAGCAACACATATTCGGACTCTCAGTTGTGGTATTTATATTATTTGGTATTTATATTTACACAGTCGAGACAGATTACAGCATTTTAAATTATAAACTTAATATGAGTGCAGATTAGTAAACATACGTGAAGAGTTGCGCAAAAAAAAAGGGGACACTACAGAAATATAACACAGGGCGAGCCATTTATGTTAACGACCAACTAGCCGTTGATCTACTATATTAAATATTTCAGATTAATGAATATGTGTGGAGCATATGCCTCAAATTTTAAAATATAAATATTTTTTTTTTATTTCCAAGAAATAAAGCTATATAATGAGGCTCCCAGAAGGCTTACCAGCGTCGCTGCTTATACTTTATTTTCTTGTTATTAACATTTCTGGAATCCTCAGCCTTTTCATTGCGCCCACCTTTTTTAAATTGCAATGCGCATTCAAGTGTCGGGCTGCAAGACTATAAATATATATATATTTTCTTTTTATTACAGGAGTGTGATAGAACGCTGTGATCCAGAGCAAACTGGGCCTGCGCAAGCTTCCTTTAAAATAGTATATCTTTTTCTTCGTTGTGTTTACTATCTTTTTACTGAGCATAAAGGTATGTCTGTGTCGAAGGCTTCGTTTTCTATCGAACTCGTAATCGGCGCGCATTGTTTCGTTTGTTCCCCTTTCTCCATTTGGATATGACGATACCGGATACAGTCTGACAGGCAAGCTGTCCCTGGTCTTGGGGCTTGGGCAAAGATTGCGCCGGTAAATTGCCGTCACACGCCGGAAACCCTCCACCCGAACGGCGCGCACTCGCCAGCCGTCTACCATTTTTTGTAATAGTTGTAAGTGAACGTGCAATGAGTCATTTTGCGGCGTCATAGCAGTTCTCGTTTTCCCGTGTGTTTGTTTTGTTGTGTTCGTTTTCTTCAAGATCCTTAGCTTTCAGTTCGGGATTGAGGTCACCATTTACGGCTGAGGTGAAGACCAGTGTGGGTAGTACTGTATAGATAACAAAGGTTGACCTTATGACGTCGGCGGTCGGTGGTTAGATTGCGGGTATATAAGACATTGTGGAAATAAACGCAGGACCTGAGTTTGAGACGTTCTCTTCCCCTGTCTTTCGTCTTCGACCAAGTTTCTCTGCTTTTACCACAGTCTCAGGTTTTCTACATCATGATAAGTTGTTTCTTATTTTCACTGTTCTCATTGCCGCGTTTTAGGCAGACTTGCAAAATAATATGCCGGAGCTGTCAGTTCCCGAGACCCTAGCAACATCCCGGGCAATGAAAAGTGATAGAAGCTCAATTTCACAAAAACTGCGTCCCAAATTTTACCTTCTGCTACTCAAGAGTAAGTTGTAGGCATCTCTGGGTGACGATAATTAGGGAAAACCTTTCTACACAGGCCTTCCTTTGTGTCTATTTCCGTGAAGCTTCAGCATTCTGCCGAGGTTTCAATCAAAGCCCCGCGTTCAGGCCTCCCGGCTGTCAAAGGAGAATAAGTTTAAGTAACCTTCCACGGCTTCTTTATGGCGCTGCTTGACAGGCTGGCCTGCCCAGCTCTCTCATGCTTCTTGAGGTTTCGACGGGTGCCGGATGACAGGCACTATACGTCATTACAAAACGTGGCGCCCAACAGTACTAACACCTTCCATACTGCTTAGGGGACTCCAGAGCGGTTGTAACCGCAAAGCACCCCGGCCGTTGCAATTCCTCTTCACATTCTGCTCTTCGCTTGTTCCCTGGCCTCAGCTCTAAAATGTCAGTGCTCGTTGTTTTGACATCTTGAAAGTTTACGAGCTCGTCCGTCTGACCTGTGATTTGTTTTGAACTGTACCTACCGACCATGACATCACAGATGGAAGTAATGACATTACTGTAGTTATATTACTTTTTGCTGTAATGGCTAATGTACTGAATTATTTTCTATGCTCGTAGCTTATCATGTAATTAATTGCTTTCATGCAGTAACTTTGACGAAATTAGTAATTACTTTCGTAATTACATTTTCTGAGGCCCGTCTGTGAACAAAATCTGTGACGCGGGAGTCGAGGGTCAGCGAAAGCTCGCGCTGCAGAACCCAGGGATCCTGGGTTCGAGCTCCACGCCTGCCCGTTTCGATCTGGATGAGCATCGTACCGGCGTGCGGTCGTGTATTACTACTGCGTGAGCACGTCAAAGACCCCAGGTTAGCAGTCGTACTGCACTGGCAAAATTGCTCATCTACAGTGTAAACCAGTGTCGCCCCTACTGGCAGACCAACCTTACGCTGTATAAATGACTAAAACGTCCAATTTGACTTTTTTTGGGAGTCGTAAGCGAAGAAAAAAAAGAAAACACAAATGCAAATAAAAAACAAAAGCAAATAAAAAAAACGGTTGAGTGAAGACAGCTGGAAAGCTACGGTTCACGAAACTCTAGTCACGACGGATTCACGGCGCCAAATCATCGGGGGCTGTTCATGGCTACAATATGAAAGGCGCGTCACCAGACAGATCAACATATTTCAAAACTTGCGATGATGAAGTAGGAGTTAATTTTAAATGTCTCGCTCAGGACCCAGAACTTCTCGTGAGTTGTCTTGTCCCTCGTAGGTAAATCTGCTTTGTCTATGCTGCGTTCACACTTGAGCTGTCATCGCGGTGGAAGCTAAACACTCGTTGAAGCAGTCGTGCGTCGATGTTTCGTCACTCGATCACGCCTAGGACAAAACTCAGGTGCAGAGGGCGAAGTCAGGCGAAGATAGGGAGGCGACGGCCGACTGGTCCGACAAGCGCGTAGCTACAACCGCACTGTCAGCTTAGGGGTAAGCGGAATGAAGTCAAGCGATAAAAAGCGAGCAAAGCAGCCTCACCTTGGGAAGTTAACTCAGGGAAAATCAAAAGGGCAGATATGACCGCTGATTCGTTGTAGAAGGACACATTTCAGGAGGCGCCCGCCACCCGTTTGCTTCTCTCGAGGCGTTTCTCTCTAAAAAACATCCGGCCCCGTTGCGTGAGAACGCGCTTTTCTTGTGTTATGGAACGATACTCCTCAAGAAGAATGTCCGGGAATGTGTCGACCTTGAGGGAGAACGATTCCACTCTGTCCGAGTCAGAAGAAAGATATTTTAGACATTTCCTCAGCTTTCCGCAAAATGGATTCGGTAATGGTGGATCTTATTCGGCAAAGGTTGGCCACATCTCACAAGATTCGTTACGACTTCTTGTAAAAACGAGCTGCCATTGCCCGACCAACGAAAGTTCAGGACTTCTTCAAAATAAGGATTGAATAATAACATCGAGTTTACCGTCGAATCAACGGGGAAACCGGTGATGTGTTTGTTTTAGTCATATTTTACGGATGTCTACATTACGCTCAACACTTCCGTCGTCACGGGCGGGAATATCTGCTTGAATGAATTGAAGAGTAAATTAGAGGTAATTCCATTATTTTTCAGAGTAATTGCGTTGCAAAGTAATTAGTTTTAGTATGCGCGAATTTGCAGTGTCTTCTAATTAGATTTGTGTATCCCTAAGAAATGTAATTAGTGATGTTATTTAATGAATTTTGAAAAATATTCTTTTGCCATCTCTCCAATAGACGTATTACCTTTCAGGAACTACGTATGCTGCTGCTCACCAGCTGTGAAATAGGCGTTCCGAAGGTATTGGAATCACGCACGTTTTTGTAGCAGCAGTGCGCAGCGCGCAAGCATCGCCTTCAATTTATGGGAAGGTGGCGCCCCCTGGCGGTAAATATGTGAAGCAGGCGCAACGGCGTTCATGCGTGGGGAACCCAGAAATTATGCAGGTATTTTCAGTTCAAAGGAGTCTATAGACGCTTTACACACGCGCCAAATTACAGCCGCCATTGCTGACCTTCTCTTGTCTTACTCAGATGCCGAGCAACTGAAACGGTAGCTGATGATCCTCTACAAAGGCCGATGCTTTAGAAAAGGACACAGTTGAATCTAATATGGCAATAACCTGGCCTGCTAAGGTAATGATGAAGTGAAATAAACGGAGTAAGAGGAAACAAAAACTGAAGGTCAGTTATGGTGGCGTCCACGCACAGCTGCTGCAAAGCGTCTAAAGCCTGAAGAACCGAGTAGATGCGAAGCCTCCAGCGCGAGCGTTCTGCCTTTGAGCACTTTTTGGTCACGCACGCAGGCAAATCCTGGTGGGCTTCAAAAGCGCGAGGAGGAAGTGCAACATTTATACTGTACTTCTAACCTGTCACCAAGTAGAGAGAGGCCACCCCATAGGCCGGGTTGCAATAGCGACGTGTGTGTCACACGCTCTCGTAACTATTATTTCTCGCCCGAACTTCCTCATTGTCTCGTTTAGCCTTAAAATCTCAGAGAATTGTAAAATATACGGCGTCCAAGGCGATGTCTTAAAGGGGCGGTACAATGATTTTAACACTGAACGAATCTACAGCTTGTATTTTTTATATTGTTTACTTCGGCACAAGTAAGAGAAAAGGTGCCATCATACCCCAAAATACCTCTATTTCGCTGCGTAATCGCAAAATAAAAAACAATTTTTTTCACAACCTGCGGCCACATGGTGGCCGCAGATGGAACCTTTGGTGTGACGTCATTCGGAGTGGCTTTTGTAAGTGACAGTGTTAGGCAATTGTAAGCATGATCTAAGGTTAAGTTTAAAAAATCTTGTTGTTTAGGCATGCAGAAACGCTTCAAAAGCCTAATATTGCCGCTAAAAAATTTGTGGCGCCATCTACCGCAAGCCAACCAAACCTGCCGTCGCCGTCATCCGTCGACGCCTGAGGCGCCTACGGCGGATACACGAGAACCCCGGACGTTTTGTCTTTCCCTCGCTCGACGGAGTGCGTTGGTCGTGGTATCGTTATTGTTCCTGGTGTCTCGACCTCGACTTCGACTGCCCGCCGCGTCGACTGCCCGCCGCACAAGTCCAACTGACTTACTATACGCAAGCATCTTGCTCTCGACGTCACTCAGGCCGTCCGCCCATGCCGCCATGTTGGTCGGGAATCGACGGGAGAGCGGGAGAGCGGCGAGCCCGGTGAGCCGGCGAGCGCTGGGGAAACGGAAGCCAGAAGCACCCAACCGGAAACCAACGGCACTCCGAATGACGTCACAGGCGAAGCTGGTGCCGCTTCAATGTTGAGTTGAGGGGTGCCAGAGATACCAATTTCTTTTATTTTTTTTAATGAAAACTAGGGCAAGCAGGAAAGAATAGTTTTCGGTCCTTCGTTTTTTTATGTGGCCGGGATCAATTCCCGCGTATAATTAGCCAAAGTCCGCAAATTGTTGCACCGCCCCTTAAAGGGATACGGAATCGAAACTTGAAATATAGAGAAAACATCAAGAAATGAGTTCAATATGATCCGCTAAGCCTGTAATGAATAATCGCACGGTCGTATTTTGAGCAGATGGCTATATTTTATGCTCTAAATGCCGCGATTTTGGCGAGCGCTTCAAAATCAGCCATGGAGGAGCGCGATGCATCTCGGGAGATCCGGCAGACGTCTTGACGTCATCATGCCTCGGACGACCAAGCGTACCGTAGTGACGAGTTTTGCCACTTGGAGGCGTCAACGCGTTACAATCTCGCTTTGTCGAAGTACCCAAGGGCTGTAGAGATCGCGGGGCCAGCACGCGCACCAAACCTGAGAACAACCGAAGCACGCGTTTGCACGTCGCGCGAGAGCTGAAACCAAGGTGGCTCACTTCGTTTTGGCTCTTTCCACCAAGACGCCTCGGTATTGCGTTCAGGCCTAGGCAATCTATACCAGTGAGCGGACATACCGCTGCGGCGCTGCTTTCAGAGGCATGTTGTCGTCACGACATTCCATTGAAGCTTCATAACCAACTACCAGGTGGTTTTTGATTATCGTTTAATTCACTTTAAAATATGTTTTCTTGCGTTTTCTAGCGCAATATTTATGTTTCGGTGGTTGTGCTGCTACCTGCGTCGTGTTGAAACAAAGAAATGAGCTCCAGAATTTGGTTTCCGTACCCCTTTAAGAAAACCGGCGTATTACAGGTATTTAAAATTCATACTGATTGTATCTAGATTAAAACCCATTAGGTATAGGCAATATTTTGATACGCCTGACCATCCTAGATGTTGTTTTCTAAAATGAGAGTAAATAAAGGCTCTTAATAATAGTATCGCATGCTCGCTCGTCTTGATTCTATTCAATGACGGCTAAAGAAACGCAGTGCGTAGATTATTGATTGATTGAACATGTTTTATTAATAAAAAAAGAAGTAAAGCGCGTATGACTCTCTCTAATCAATTGTCCACTGATATCGGAGAGAAATGGGGGTGGGGGAATGGGGTGTGGATAGATAAGGAGGTACCAGAAATGTCTCTATTCAGATGGAGTCCTGGATGTTTGCTGTCGCGACAAAGTCAAGAGGCGAGTCCAATATGGCTTTGCAGTGCTGCGGTGCGCCCCTCGGGTATATCCAGTCCCGAAGACATCCCGGGCGCAGCTTATGTTGCAGTTTTCAAATTGCTTCTTCCCGCGTCCGGCTGAGCTCCACGCAGTCCCATAAGAGATGGGCCCTTGTGGCTTGTTGTCCAGTTGCGCATCGTCTGCAAGATTCATCGTCGGCGTGTTTTCTTTCTAGACCTATCTTGAGCGCACATCTCGCGTAGTTAGCCCGAACTGCTGGGGACACGGCCGTTCCGGTTCCGATTCTCCGAAGACGCACTGTAGCCCACCGACCGTACCCGTTTGGCAGTGGGTTATTGTCTTCAGGTAGCTTATTGCGCAGGACCCTTCGCCGCTCGAGGCGGGCAAGGGTCGCCTCCCCGTCCCAGTCAGGCTCCTCTTCGTCATCAGAGTCCTCTTGAACAAGTGCGGGCGGATGGTTGTCGAGAATCGCACTTTGGCCTGTTGCGGGCGGGGGGGGGGGGGGGGGGGGGGGGGGAGAAGGAATGAGCTTTTGCGCGGCTTCGCGTGCTCTCTCGTTTCCCTCGATCCCGGCGTGGCCCAGACCCGAGAGATGGTGATTTAACTCCTCTGGATTTGAGGGTCTTTGCTCTAGCTTTTATTTTTTTTACTGTTTTGCTGGGGGAGTCTCGCTTGCGGCAATTGGCTAGGGCCTCTTTCGAGTCTGTGTACACGCGTAGGTGCTTGGACCCCTCTGGAGTCAAGGACTCGTCTTCCATGGCGAATAATATGGCTCTTAGCTCTCCTTTTTTGGTCGAGTGTTTCTTGTGAAACGCAAAGTTTGCCTTAGATTCTGTATTAAGACAAAACCATGCAATGGCTGTGCCTCCTCCGTCTTCTCTGACAGCTGCGCCGGTTGAGACGCGTACTGTTTAGGAGAAGAGACGGGCGTCCTGTACGGATTCCGCGTGCTTTTTTGGCTGCGTTCTTCCTACTGCCCTTCTGGTCTTTGTCTACGTTCTGTTTCATGGGGCGATGGTTTACCACTCCCTCGTCCTCCCACGGGGTGGAGGAGGAAAGATCGTGGGGCGGCCCATTAGCTGACACCAAAACAGCTGGAGGATGGCCCTTCTGTGTCTGGTTTGCTCGAATCTCTGGACTTGTGCGTTGCGACGGATTTCGGCCTATTTTCCAGAGTATTGACTTTGGAGTGTTTGTGGAGCTCCTCTATTGGGGCAAATCTGGGGAGGCCGGTGACCACCCTCATTGCCTCTCTGTGCAGCACCTTCAGTTTGCGCTTTTGTGCTCCTGTGACACGTAGGTAGTTTATTGCGTACATTCTCTTAGACGTGAGGAGGGCATGTACTAACATGCGGAAAATGCTTTCGTCTGAACCCCCCCCCTTCCCCCCCCCCCCCCCCCCCCCCCGATTTGGAGGTGGCCCTTCTCATGAGTCCCAGCGTCTGTCTCCACGTTTTGGTGGCTTGTGTAAGCCAGGTGCTCGCTCCGCCGTCCTCGTCGCTGGGGAGTCCTAAAACACGGATGCTGTGTTGACATTGAATGGGACGGCCGTCGAGGCATAGGTTGGAGAGATTCTTCATGCCCTTTTTCCTGTTACTTGCGTCCGCCACCACAACCTAGGTCGTCTTTTCGGGAGAGGGAGACATCCCGACTTCTCTCAGATAATCCGCCACGGTGTTTAAGCCATCCTGTAGGGCTTATTTTGGGGCGCCTGGCGGGCCCTCTGAAGTCCAGAGCGTAATATCATTGGCGTATATGGAGAAGCCGTTACCCTCAATTTTGCCCAACCTCGTTGGAAGGCCTGCCATCGCGAGGCTGAATAGCATCGTTGATAGAGCGTCCCTTTGCGGGACTCCTGTGCCGTTCCTCATTGTTGGGCCCGCGGTAGAGCCCACTCTGACTCTATAGTGACGTCCATCGAGGAACGAGCGAATGAATGCGATGACTCTGCCACTGAGACCGCTCTTTCGTGCTCCTTCGATTATCGAGTGGTGCGGCACCGAATCAAATGCTTTCTTGACGTCGACTGTGACGACCACCTTCGGATCTAGTTTGGGCTTCTTTGCTAGGACGTCCTGATGCAACAGATGGCTGTCGTGGGTGGAGAGGTGGGGTCTGAAACCCGTCTGGCGTGGGTCCAGGACGTCATTTGCCTCTCCGTACCACTGGATACAGCCCAAGACGAGACGCTATATTAACTTGCACAGGTTGGATATGCGAGATGTAGGTCGCATGTTGCCGAGCTCCGTAGGGGGCTTTCTGGCCTTTGGTATGGGCACAACCCAGGACTCCTTCCACTCCTCTGGGACCCGGCCTGTCTCCCAGATATTGCTTATCCAGTCCAGGAGCTCATGTTTCCGGTCTTCGGGCAGGTTTCGAAGGGCCGTATTTGAGATCCCATCTGGTCCAGGGGTTCCTCCAGCCTTGGCCTTATGGATGGCCGAGAGCAACTCCCCACGCGTGAAGGAAGAATCCATGGGCGAGCGTTCGGAAACTGTACCGCCCTCCGGTCTTTCAGTCTCGACGTCCGCTCCCGGTGCTCCGCTGTTGGTGCCGGTTGGTTGTGGGAAGAAGTGCGCTCCCGTTAAGATGGCTAGCTCTTCTTCCATAAGGCCCATTTGGATTGCCAAGTTCTGTCCTGCCGTGCGTGTCTTGCCACGATTTTGCATTCCTCGGAAAGTGCCCCAAAGTTGAGCAAGCCCGGTCTTGACTCCAAAGGAGGTGCAGTGTTTTCTCTACCTTTGTCGGCATAGCTCGAGGGTGTACCTTCTCGCTTTCGCCATGGCGCAGTTTTGTTTGACTCGTCACGGCAATGTCTTACCGTTGTTGCGGTACCACTGCAGTGCTTGTAATCTTGACGCCCAGAGGTTTAATAGGTGTAAGTCGGAGGTCGGCGTGCCCACCTTGATTTCCCGGGTTTCTGTCGCGAGGCCAATAGCTGCTTCTATCCGTATTGTGAGGCTTGGTTGTTCGTGCTCCCGCTGATTCTTTTCCAGTGCTTCCGGAAACAAGTCCCAATTGATTATATAAGTCGCTCGTTCCGGCGCCTGGGACCTGCGCAATGCGTTGAAGGTGACTGCAATGGGTAGATGATCGCTACCCATAGAGTCTGGTAACACCTTTCAGGTTAACCGGGGCTTCGATGTGGCCCATGGGAGGTCCGGGGAAGTGTCATGTTGCTTCTTGTGCGTTCCAATCCTGGCGCAAACATCATACTCGTTTAGTAGCTTGAGCTTGGCTTCTGATGCGGCTCGCGCCAGGTTGACTCCCCTAGGAGCATCTCGAGGGTAACCCCACATAGTGTGGGCGGCGTTAAAATCTCCCCCTATATAAATGTGTTCATCCAAGGGGATCGCTGAGCAGAGGTGCCGGAACCAGTCCGCCTTTTCGCACTGCTTAACCCCGGGTTTATAGTTCACTGATACAAGATTAATCTTCGTGTTCCCATCACTCGCCTTAACAACTGCTACGTCCCTGCCCGGATCGCAAAAGGGGACTGTGTCCAGTTGTGCGTGAGGTACGTCTTTATTTACGAAGATTGCCGCCTAGCCCTTAATATCTTTAACCGGAGGTTTTCCTTTTCTGCGGACCCCTCTTCGGGTTCTGGCTATCGTAGGTGCAGTGTAGGTGTAATACCCTTGCAGTTACATGGCGTCATTATCCGTCTCTTGAAGGAGGAGAACGAGGGGTCTGCCCTTTGGTGTCTTGCTTGCCTTCTCGAGGCGGAGTCGAATTTCGGCGAGGCGGCCGGTGAAGCCCCTGCAGTCCCATTGCAGAATCCACGTGGACTTCCCTACGCCACCTCGCCTGCGCCTTCCCATTTTGCTGCACTGCGCCGTGGTGTTGGTTGTTTCTCGGGTTACTGTCACCACCGGTGTGACGGCGGGCGAACGCAATTTGCTTTCGTCTGAGGTTTCCCGTGATGGCCTGAGTGGTTCCCGATAGGCGGGTTATTATCAGTGCTTGTTGTTCAATTAGCTCCTGCAGTGTCTGTACTTGCTGCTGCATTATCGCCTTTTGATCTGGGAGTGCGGAAATCTCTCCCAGGAAGCTTTTCGATGGCGATCGTGAGGTCTCGTAGCAAGGACTGACTTCGGGTCTCCTCTGGCACGGCCACTCAATCCCCCCTGTTGGTGCGGCCTGCCGATGTTTTTCCGAAAACAAAAGAGCGCGCGTGAAAGGAGAACTTCTCCCATCTTCCGTGGGTGCGTTGCACATCGGTGAGCGGTCTCGTCAGCTGAAAGCTAACTCTGTTTCACCTTATGTTGTACCGCAGGAAAGGCTGTAAGCGCGAGCTCCTTGCTCTGGGGCAGATCTCGGCGGCACAAGCTCTCGTGGAGTAAGGGCAGCTGTCAACGCTATGAGCACGCGCTTCCAGCCTTCGCTGCGGTACAACATAAAGTGAAACGGAGTATAGAGAAGGCGCCCAACGCGCTCTCGCTCCGCCACCCGAATATCTTCCTGTCATTGGCTTTGCCAATACCGAGGCGGTGCCGAGGTTGCAGAAGGCAGCAAAACTCGCTTTCCCCCCATCTACGCACCGGTGTGCTCGGCAAAAATATCGTAGTGTCACTCTGCGCTCGCGTGTGTGGTTTGTGTTGGCATTTTGGAAGCTGCCGGAAATGTAAATGCGCGTTCTAGTTCTGAGTGCCAGACGGCGATAAAATGTGCCAACTCCACTCGTGAAACAGGAAATCCTGCAGTTGATGAAGTACAATGAAGTCTCTTCCGAACTTCGGGTCGCGCCGCTGACTTACATGGCTGGCTACTTGGCCTTCGTTTGCCAACAAAAGGTGACCATTTTTATTTGTATAAATTGTCGTAATTTCAAAGTAATTAGCTGAAACATTCAACCTAGCAAAGCAATAAGAATTTCTCAGTGAAAGCAAGGAAGGCTAATGTATAGAACCCGCTAAACTTTGCAGGTGACGTGTCCTGAATGCAAGCGCAACTTAAGGGAAATGCATCACATGATGGAGCATATCAGTCCATGTTTAGCCTTGACCAAGGGGGACTCAGCTATCCACGACCTGAAGCTGTCTGGCTGTGCAAGCTCGTCTGCACCTTTGTCGAAAGGGCTCTACAGTCGGCAGAGATTCGTGGTTGTGGAAGGATTTGGAAGATCCTCTCGAGCGCGGTGGTTTCACACCTTATGGACTGCCCGCTGATCTGGTGTGTTAACTCCCGAGACCCCTACCACAGCGAAGAGCTCTTTCTCAGAAAACTCCTCAGACCTTTTTTGGCAAATTGGGCTCGTGACCTAAACAGCCCACTAGAGAATATATTGAGGCTTTCGCAGAAGCCTCTTTCCCGAAAGGTACTTCGCTTGTGAACTATACGACTCCGTGGGTCTGTTTTTTGTGAACAATGAAGTTTATATTGCTGAAGTTATGTACTCGGAATCCGATTTTATATTGTCCTTCACATATGAATAAATGGCACAGCTCGCGCGTGGTCGAGCGTCGGTTAAAACCGGAAATCATACGGCCTAGCTATTATCCAACTATAACTCCTATATTAAAGTGGTAATAGAAACGGGGCAACAGTTCCGGGAACAAGGAAACGACAATTCGCTCATACTGCCAGCAGAATGCAGCTTTAACGCACAGCCTGTAGCTCTGTGAGCTTTTCGCAGAAAGAATCATGTGCTTTTATTCTACACAGATTTGTCACATCATTCATGCAATCTGGCATTCGTTTCAATTGAGACTTGCGGCTTCACGAAAACAAAATCTAAATAGCCACACCGGGCCGGGCCGCGCGTACTGCTTCTCTCTTACTATGTTTCGTCTTAAATTAGCATGGACTAACCGCGAACGCTGTGCTAGCGCGAGCGGCTAGCCTTTACTGCCTTGACTGGAGCACTCGCTGCACGAGCGCTCATGCAGCCGCCGAGGCTTCCTTCGAAGCAACTATCTCGCGCTTTTAGCACGCGCGGCTAACATGTACATACTAACTTGAAACGAAGTATAGAATTCCTCGATATGCTCCCCCGAAAGGAACTCTATCTCTCACCGATAACGAGCGCCACGGCTGGCGCTGCGGGGTAAAGTAGAACTATCGCTCTCACCGGCGGAGTGAGGCATACGGCAGGCCGCTCCCAAGGGGAGTCCTAATCGAGTGGCCGTGCCTCTGGAGAGGGACTATCCTTCGGGGGCCCCTTTCGCCGTGCTGAGGATTTGACCTTTTTGGCATATGTCTGGTCCCTCGCCGCTTTGTTGTGCTCGGCAACTACTGAGCCGAGCGTGGGCGCCCTCTCCGAATTTGGACGTCCAGAGTCGAGTGCGGGAAAGTCCTCCACAGCAAGTAGGGGGGGGGGGGGGGGGGGGCGGCAACGTTTCGTTTCTTTCGGACGGTGTTGACCTTGAAGACCCGACGTTCTTCCTTGGGTCGTGTTGATTCTTGTTTGTTGCCCGGTCCCGGGACTGAGACCTGGGAACCTCCTTAAGCCTGCCGTTCTTGGGCTTTAGTTTCCGCCGCTTCTTTTGTGTAGCCTTAACTGTATTGGGACACGTGGCACCGGTGGGCATGTGTCCACCCCTACAATTTCGGCATTGCGGGGTCTGGTTCTGGCAATCAGACATCTCTTCATTGTGAGGGCGCCCACAGCGTCCACACCATTGTAAGTCGTCAGGGCACACATCCATTTTGTGTCCTATTTGGTGACACTAGTAACAGACGACCGCCCTGGGTCGGTAAGGGGCGACTTTGCATACCTTGTGGAAATACGTGACTTGGTACGGAAACGTGTTGCCCTCAAAAGTGATGACTCCGGTCTCGCCGCTTTTTCCTAACTGTCGGGTTGAGATAATCCCGTGTGTCCAGCACTTCAGGTTGGCCAAAATTACTTCCAACGATTCATCCAAGCCAAAAGTGTAAATAACACACCTTATTTGGTTTGGGCCGGCGGCTTCGTAGGCTTGAAAGCCGATGGAACTCTTTCCAACTTGGACGAGAACGTCGGTCGCCGCGAGGATTCTGTCCGCCAGGGCAGGGTTGCAAACGTCGACGGCGATTGTGTTGGCGTCCTCTTTAATACGAATTCGAAGGTCCAGCAGAAATCCGCCGCTGTCCACTGCCTTTTGTACAGCTTCCAGGATCTTCCGAGGTGCTATTTCGGCAACGTGGACGAGTTGCTGAGGTCTCAAGATGAACGTTCGACGCTGTGTGGTCACGTTCCGCGTAAGTCTCCTCGAGGGTTTGCTAGTGGTGCCGTCAGGGGGGCCATCTTTTTTTGTTTCCTCCTCTCACCAGTGTCCAACCGTCGTTTGTCGTCATTTCGAGTTCTTTGGAAGATGGGGGATTTCGCATAACTTCGGTGTGGCCGCCATTAAAAAAAGGGCTCCCTAGAGCAACGTCACGCATAATGCCTTCCACCCTGTTTATAGCGGCGTTGATTAGTCCCGCTCCGGTTTCAGACGGTTTAACTGATGAAAGCGTGACTGGCCTTCGGTCCACTGAGCTGCTGCGCGAGTCTGCGTCACTGGCAAGGTCAGAAGCTTCTACAAGCTCTTCACCGTGGCTGCAGGGAGGGCTGGTGTCACCAGCCTTGCGGCTGGGTGCTGGGAGGTCAACGGCACCATGGGGCGTCTCCTCCTCGGTAGCGTTTCGTTAATCGCCGCATGGCGGCGTGGTTGAACTGGAACCTGCTTCCATGTTCATCGGTTTCTGGTTGCCGTCCCAAATCAGCTCCGATACTAGTGAGGTGGCTTGCCGAAGTCGCCATTAGGCTTATCGCGGCCGCCGCAGCGGAGCCGCACAAAGTGACCTGTCTCCCGGTTTTCGGGGGTGATTACGGTGGTAGCAGCCTCTGCGTTGATGACCTCTTACCTTTCGGCATTTTCTGTTACCAAAGTTTGGTACGTTGATCTCTGCTTTTATGGCGAAAAACAACGGGTAACGAAGCTCGACGTCAGAACGTCTTACTTCCATGCTTCGTCTTCTTCTCCGTGCATTATTAGATGCACGTTTTTAACTTCATAAGTTGATTTAAGCTCTACTGGCAAAATTCACAATCTCCTTGAGTATAGAGCGATACTAGGATGGCCGAGGTTTGTCACGACCAGCATTTCCTTGAGTTGCCAGTGGCTACAGGTCACGTAGTTGGAGCTTCCTCTCGCTTCTATGTTGCAGTTGTGGGCAACAGAGTTCGTTCAGTCTCTGAGTGTGTTGAGAGTTAAACATGTGTATATATTAGAACAATAGAGAGGATATGAACACGCATTTCACAACGTGTTTGCGACCTCAGCGTTACTCTGAAGAGGAGTAAAATACGATTGACCTGAAAGGGAAGGCATCCTCTCTACATTTTCGCCGCGGCATTCTGAATAAAAGCGGCCGATGACTATTCCAACATGTTCGGGATCTCATATGTTGTTTCCTAGAAGCGCCTCACTTACGTGTCTCTAAGCTCTCATATCTGCTAGAGATGTGAAAGCCAAAGGAATACTGAGAATGCTTTATTAGTGTATTTTATTGTCAAGCTAATTTTTACAGAAATATTTCTCGCAAGAAATCTACGGCGTGCGCCCGGAATGCAATCCAGTTTTAAATAAAGAAAAAATGCTGCCAAAAATAGTTATAGAATTATTTTTATGTATGTTTTTAATGTTTGTATTTAAATTTGACCTTTTCATAAGGCAGACTCTCAAGCAAGGTGAAGAGATTTTTGTGAACTAAGTAAAAAAAAATAAATAAATAAATATTGGCAGCGTCCTGTACATTCAAAGTCTTGTAATGCATGAAATTAAGAGCAGCACCTAATAGCGTTGGTGGGGGAAGGATGGGAGAGGCAAGGATAATGAGAAAGTAGAATGAGGGGGTGAGGGAACTGGTTTGTCACGTGATATATATTTTCTCTGAAAATGTTTTGGGGGAAACACGAAGTCGACCCCCCCCCCCCCCCCTCGTTTACCGGGTTTTTCAAAGAGCAGCCAGGCTCTTTAAATCGACCGCAAAAACCAGGTTCTTAAACTACCGCGTCACTATTTGTGCAGCGTTGCCCACAGATGGTGCATTGTTTCCATAAAATTTGCAAAGAGCAGACGTACCTGAGGAAAGAAGAAAGGCTTCACTCCTCTGGAAAAGCGGCAAAGTCACCGGTCATCAAACAATAGGTCGCCGGTGGAACGGGATACAAGAGATGGCGCAAGTGATTGCGTCGCCATCTGCCGCCAACGAACCAACATACGGCTCCGGAAGCCGGCGTCATTAGCAGACGATCCTTTAGACTCAGAAGCGGCGCGCGTTCTGCAGGCGGCGACAGTCACAGAACTAAAAAAACATGCGCAGTCACAAGGAACTGCAAAACAGACGACATAATTAAATACCCCCCCCCCCAAAAAAAAAAAAAAAAAAAAGCAGTCAAAATAACACGGCAACATATTTTTAATCAGTTATGTGTCCATTCAATGTGTTCTATTAGTAAGGAAGATAATATCATGTATTTGCAACTGACATCGAGAAAACTCGGGTCTCTGAGTCGAAAACATTGTCTGCTCTTCGACTTCGGCTATCGGCGCCGTGTGCTCGTTCGTTGGCGGCAGTTGGCGTAGCGGCCGCTTGCGCCATCTCTTTGGTCTCGTGCCAAATGGCGCTCTATTGTTTGAAGACCGCTGGCTTTGCTGCGTTTACATATGTGATACAAAAAGATGGAAATGAGGACTCGGGATTTCAGAACAGTGTGTACAAAAGAATATAAATTATTTACAAAAATATAAAAAAGAGTGTGGGAAGCAGAGCGAGCTACGACTCCACATAAAGTCAGCCAGACAGGTTCCGCTCACAATTAAGGCTTTGCTCGTTCTTGGTGTTCACAGCAGCCTTGAGCCTGGATGTCGATTCTTCGTGGCGATGACACCGAGCAGGCGCCAGGCCTTTCGACGTCTGTCCGGGCTTGAACTCGGTCGTCGGGTTCACCGGTGCGGCGATGCGTTCCTTCTTCGTCACTGCCTTTGGTCCTCTGCTCCGAACGCACCTCTCGCGCGCACCCAATGCCTCGTATTTTTCGTTTAAATCCTACTCATATCGTCACACCATAGTAGTTAAGACTTTTTCATTTTTACTTTTTCATCAGGCAAGTTCTCCTTTCTCAACTTTTATAGAAAACATGCACCACCCGACAGCAACGCTGCTCAAAATCGTAGAACACTAAGTTAAGAAACCGATTTTTACGGTCACTTTAAGAATGCTGCCCGCTTTTTGAGACACCCCGTATATTTAGCGGGGAAACTGGATTGGTGTTTGGGTCACAAGACGTGAATTTTCCCCCTAAATTTAGCGAGTAACTGAATTGGTGTATATATCACGTGATGTCAATTTCCCGCTCAAATTAGCAGGGAAATTGAATTGATGTTTTGGCCACAAGGCGTCAGTTTTGCGGCTAAATTTAGCGGGGAAACTGCGTTTACGTATACGTCACGTGCATAGATTACGTGATGCCACTTTCCCCGCTAAGTTGAACGAAATATGCACGGACGGACGGACGCACAAGAATTTGGAATTAGGGGTGGTGTTAAAAAGCATTTCGGGCTTTAATAAATATAACCATAAACCAGCCTGGCACTGCCACTTCCTTGTCCAGGACGACATCCTGCGCGCCATCGCGTCCATGCTGGTCGGTCTGATCGCCACGAAGTCCCCAGTGAGTCGTCGAGCGTCGCTCTGGTTGCTGCGGTTGACGGGGGTCCGCGTGTGGCGTGTTCTATTATCCGTCATGGTGATCGCCTTCGTCGTGTCCATGTTCATCGACCCCACCATGGCCACGGGAATTCTGGCCGGATTCATAAACGCCCTCGTGCTCGAAGTGTACGCCAACAACTTGCGGATTCGATACGCCTCCTACCTCCTCTCTGTCGTGAAGGTACGCCCCAACAGCTTGAACTTTCAAAAAGACCGTATTTGTAAACTAGCAGATTATGAACTGCACTGTGATAACAATATTTACACAGAAACACCTAAAGTGTAATACTGTAAAACGGAATATTGGTGAGCACCTAATTTTCGAAAATTTCGAGACTGTTAGAATTCGCAATCTTTAGTTGGCGCGAATATTTATGTTGTCTGTAGAAGCGGATTCCAGTTTTTAGAGTTCACGAAATTGAATGGTCACGAATATGACTGCACTTTCCAATTTGCAAAAAATCTAGGCCACGAAAATAAAGGGTTTTAAAGTATTAGAGTTTAAAACTTAAACCATAGTTAGAACAACGTCACCCATACAATTCAAAGCCTATGCTTTGGAACATTGACGTCATTCAAGTGAGATCGAGCGCTTTCACATATGAACAGGATTGATTCGTGAGTGGTGGGCTGGATCATTTGACCAGTCAGCGCGCGAAGGACACTTGGCTTCGGGCTTGAACCCAGTTACTGATCCCCCCTCCGGCATCCTATACTTTATTGCACTATAAGCCCAGACGCAGCCGACGTCACCAAGAGATGAAACCAATCGTAGAGCGGCAGAAACGCAAGTAACTTGCCTTTTTTTTTCTTTTACATGGCTGGGTCAAATATGATAACACACGTAAAGAAACATAGCAAAGACCATGTTGGAGGCATTTGACGCTGTTTGGTTGGCCCCATGAACTCGTGAAATCGACGGCGTTCGAGCATAAGGTGACACGAAGCATGGTGAGATTCTCTTACTTTGAGGCAGAGATTTTGCAAGATTTGATCAGTCTGGGTGGTGTTCTGAGAAACCACGTGAAAAATAGCAGACTATCTTGTGTTACGCCGTAGTTAACGTATCTCCAACGTAAGTTTGAACTGGGCTTATTTCTTGTCGCCTTCCGATCACGAGCGTTCTGTGTTTTAAATTATATCAATTATTTCCGTAGAAAACCGTTGAGCGCGGGAACGTATCAATGATCAGAGTCCTTCCGGCAATTCATGGGAAATAGGGAAGGGTTTGATGAGTTCACATTGAGCTTGCCGAGTGGCTACAAAGCGCGATAATTGAAATTTAGGTTTAATATAAAGCTAAGGCAAGGATGCAAAAAGGGCTCCCTTTTCTAAAACTGGTTTCCAGTTCTTTTTTTTCTTTTTTTCTGGGCGGCAGATCACCAAGATTTAAAGAACCTTGTACACATCGCCATTAATGATGTTGCAAAGTGCATACACGCTTTATCCCACTAACCATAACTCGTAAGCACTGAATGTACGATAGGTCTTCGTGCAGCGGTTTACCGGGGGAGGGGTCTTTTTATGTTGTTCCTTTTGTGCGTACGTCGTTTCGGTGTCGTTACAGGCGGCTGTTTCAGCCGGCCACTACAGCCCGCCGCTGTAGCCGGTCATTAGAGCCGGGCAGTGAAAGCCAAACTTTATAGCTGGCCGTTGCAGTCAAAAGTTAGAAAACTAAATTAAAACAGGCTGACAAGAAAAGAAATCTGCGTTTAAAAGTAGTCGAAATGAAAACATATGTATTCTTTATTGTTTTTTCCCATATTGCGCTATACTTTGTCTCGCTTCAGCTTCCATCGGTAGCCGAGGCAACCCATACGACAAAACCAATCAACTAGCGACCAAACTGTATCGTCAAGGAAGTATGCCTGCACAATACAAAGGCTAAGCTATCACTGACCTAACCAATCACGCACAAATTAAAGCGCGGGACCACGGCGACTTTACTTTGCGTGATTGGTGTAATCTGTAAAAAAAACGTAGAAAAAAAAATCACAGTAGCGATACTCTTTCGTCACTGGTTGATTGAGTCCGTTGGATCGAAGCGTCGGTGGTGGTGGTACCAGAAGTGAATCGGAGACCAGAAGTTCAACGCATCGAATTAGTCGATATATAAATCACATAAAGAGCAGCGTCGAATCGCGTTAACATGTTTGATCGACGCCAAGCCCTAATAATAACTCGATAAATTTTTCTTGTTCGTTCTCAGCCTACAGGGGCAGTTCCGGCGGAAGTTGATTTCGTAATCAAGGATTCCCTGAACGACAGGAGGCGCCACTCGTACGCGGAATCCAGGCGGGCAGGTCTGCATGACGGCTGGTCCATGGACAGCCAGGAAGAACTCAAGGAGAATACTGTCGTCGTCGACCGCGAGGTAAGTGCGCAGCTCGGCAATCCATGAGCCATCGCGCTTTCAGGAGGAACTCGGCCACGCTCGTTGACGACTGAAGAACCGCGGAGCTTAGTTTATGATGCTCACGTTTCTTGCGTCGCGGTTCGTTCTTAGACATTCTCATCCACAAAAACGTCCCCCCCCACACACATACACAGTTTTTGTTTTGACATTTTTTTCCCATGCGATTTAATACGGTGTCTGGAGATTACCGAATACAAATTGAGCTGGAGAGTCACGTAGATGTTTGATAAAGCCACAAAACTCAACTGCTCAAAACTGAAACCGAAATACGAGCACTGGAACTTATGGCCGGAAGTCAGGCGGCTACAATCGACCGCGCTACATTTTCTCTGCTTTTCCGGAGTGTGAAGCAGGCGACGACGACCACGCATTTGGGGGCAGCGTTTGTCGTGCGACTATTTCGCTGTTATATCGCTTCCACTTCATGTTCTGCGCCTGAAGATCCATTGGCCGGTAGCACGAACGACACTTCCGAGGCAGCGGCCCCACGTCCTTTGCAACGTTGGTACGTCGTGCGACGTCACCGCGTCTTCCAGCTTGCGGAACGTCGCAACATTAAGAATGGCGTGTACATGTACCTCTTGTAACCTGTGCAAAATTTTTTTATTGCATGAACATTATAACGCTCGTTTTTACAAAAATCCGCTGGTGTCAGTCGGTGCGTCCGTTTGTCAGCACCATGCATGCTGTCGCGAGGAGAGGGGGGTGGTGAGGAGGTATCGTGTTTCTAGATTCAATGTGTTACCACGGCAGCGGCGAGAAAGAGAGGGTAACGCGTGCTGACGTCAGCGCTTCGGACCGATACGAGCGTCGCACAGCTAGCGCGGAGCCATAGAAGAGCCTGCGCAGCGCCGCTTTGGAACGAGGCCCAGCTCAGCCGCTGCTCTGGCAATGGATTTGGTACTTTCCAAGAGTGCGAAAGCGAGTGACAAAAGATCGATAACGGGTCATCAACGATTCGAAAGGGGTCATGAACTAATGAAATGGATAATAAGCGAAAGGAAAGCGGCGATAAACGTAATTTAGGTGTCCTAAACGAATGGAAAAGGGTCGAAAGTAGATGAGAAAGAGCGAATGCTAAATTATTTCCATTAGATAAATTCCATTGGTCGGGTCGTCAAAAACTTTTTTGATCAACGTATTTGGAGTTTTAAGGAGGCCACAAAACTGCTTTCGTATCTTCTTTTATATTTAATTTTGAATGTGCGGATTTGTTGACCGAAGACTCGAATAGATTTGGTACACATAGCTCGAGCGTTTCTCGACCACAGAAAAGAGAGTGAGCGCGACTGAAACCGGCCGATTCTTGAGAGGCTGTTTTCGGGAAAATTTTCTGCTAAATTTATCGCGAGAATTGTCTGCTAAAATTGGCGGGAAAGTTTTTGGCTAAATTTGGCAGGAAAACATTTCGCTAAACTTAGCGGTAAACTTTTCCCGTCATATTTAGCTGTTTGTTAGGCTCATGACGTCACAGGCCCGTATGACTTCACACGTCACGCCGCACGTGGCTGCGCGCGCTGCATTCTGGGCATTATGGGCGTTTGGCGCACGTATTGATAGATGGCGTTCGAAGCACCGTCGGGGAGTGTAGCCGGCCGGAAAAAGAAAGCGGACGACGCGCAAACGCAATCCGTCGGCAGCTACAGCGCTGTCGTTATGCCACCGCGTTTCTTTTATTCTCGTTACTTCCGTTCGTGCTATCATTGTCAGGAATAATTTTTAAACCAATGGTACTTTATAGACCACGGTCGTGGCAAGCAGACTCGGTTGAAGCACCTGTTTCTGGGAAAAGTGGCGCATTCGATTCCCTTCACCTCCAAAAAAAACCAAAAAAACAACAACAAAAAAAAAACCACCTCCTTACTTTTTTTCTAAACTCCTGTTGTCGGCGGAGGCGCCCTCTGGGTGTTCCCAAGCGTCAGGATATCTCGGTCAGCTCGGCAGCGCGATGCCGGTCGTGTCGTGGACGTTCCCGTCATATAAGCGTGCCAATGACCCCACTGAGAGCCCGCGCTCGGATCCGATCATTCTGAGCCGCTCTAGATCCGTTCGTCCAACCGTGGCTCCCAAATGTGGTTTAGGATAATCCTCGCAACCATCTCTCACGAGTTGCATAATCGTTCAGTGTGTCGTCAGTGCCTGTCCGCCCTTCGGCTTTAGAGGAACCGCAAGTCGTTTATAGTCACCATATCAGACCGCCAAAGTGCGAATATATTCTTAAAAATGTCGGATCATTCTCAGCTTCCTTTTTTTTTATTTTTTTTTTGCGAGCTTTCGGGCTTATGTGACCTACGAGTGCTAAAACATTAAAAAACATAAAAAGCTAAGTTTTTTTGTTCTTTTATCGGGGAAGCGTTGACGCGGTTGACGCTAAGTTGTCGTTTTTAAGCTTACTGCAGTACTATTAATCTTTAAAAGCGCTACGTATATATGTGCGTGTATATTCTGTGTATTTTATAAACATTTGCGACACTGCAGGCCTTTCGGTACGGTCTACTCAGTGCCGCTATTCTTCCGAGTACAAAACGTGATGTTTTCATCTTTTTTTTTTCATTTTAAGCGCTGAAGCAGTTTTTAGGAACTAAAACTTCGTTTTCGTTTAAGTTTTATATCCCGTAATTTTATCAGAGTGTATGTATCTTTCCTGTTATTTCGTTTATACAGAAAAAAAAAAGAAAAGATCTTTACCTACGATTGAGAATGCTTTTTCACTCCTGGTTCAGAGTCATAGGAGTAGAAGCCCGGTGCAGATTTTGGAACCAGCCTCTCGTTTTAACACCTAATCGAGTGCTTACAAATTTTACTTTTGTACAATTTTAATTGAGACCTGAAAGTTTTCTATACTTGTCAATGTTTTTACATATTATTCTTAAAGATGTATTTAAGGCCTCTAGATTCCACATAAAATCTAAGAAAAGAGGCAACCAATTGCAGGTTCAGCTGTTTGAGTAAAATAAAATGAGGAAAAAATATAATGTGTGTGTAAAACGTTTAATGAAAAAAAAAAAAAAAAAAAAAAGGGGAAGTGGTCGCATTTGCGCGTGACTTCTTTCTCGGGACTTTTCCCTTCGAAATCATCTCTTCTAAATGTCCTAACTTAGGTTGCTCGACATCGTATAATCGAGCAGTGTCCGTAAAATTCTGACTCGTCTTTCAGAGTCGCCAAACGGTCTGATCCACTTCTCGTAAGAGGTAGCAGTGTCTTGGCCCAGCTGGGCCCAAGCATCGCTTCTGTGTGTGGCGAGGGCCTCACATTCCTAAATCAGGTGGTAAATTTTTGAGAGTGTGCCGTCTCCTTTGCATAGTTGACTTCTTTGGTCGGGGGTTTCGTAATCAGGGTTCAGCTTGCGTTTCTTGATGGTCTCGAATTTTTGAGTCATATATGGTGTTTTCGCGCCACCCGTACGAATTCGTCGTAATATCACCATTTCCTTGCGTTTGAAGTGGTTCGGTGGAATGGGATTTGGTTCGGGGTTCCAGGAGCCTTTTAGTCGGTGCTTCCATTCTTTTTTTGCGCATTCGCAGAGCTTCAACCGGGTCGTAGGTTGTATCGGCAGTTTCACTGTTAGTCGATGAGGGGTCGGATTCTCCGTCGACACGCGAGGGGTGTGCACTGGTTAGCTCCCTCGCGGCCGCGTCATGCGCCGCCTCGTTGCCGTGGATGGCCGTTTGTCCCGGGATCCATCGGATGCAGACCTTTGTTTGGAGTACACGGAATAGGTGCAGAGCCGTGTGGAAAATGCGTTTGATGGTTCTGCGTGTCGTGGCTCCGTGCCTTTTGCATTCTCGGGTGACGTGCTGCGAGTCCGTAAATATGTATAGTTGATTTGCGTCGTGCTGTCTTTGTGTCACCTCTAGGTGTCTTAAGTGGCTCTCTATCGCGAAGAGCACTGCCTTGGCTTCGGCGAGTTCGGGAGAGTAAGGATCGGTTCCTCGTGGTTGGATTGTGGTCGAGATCGCTGTCCCCATTGGGTTGTCTGTAGAATAGAAGATGGCGGCGGCTGTCGTGGCATTCTCTGGGCCGGCTATTTTCATTGCCGCGTCAGTGTACGTGATAGTGATGGACGGGTCCGCCAGTAACGTCCGAACTTCGACCGCGTGTTTTCGGGCGTAGTGTTCCCTTCGTTTAGCGTGTTTCTGCGCGTCCATGTTGCGCGGGATTGGCTGGGACTGTGTGAGGTCGATGAGGTCCCATGGGGGTGCGGGTAGTGGGATGTCCCCTGCATCATTCTTACCCTCTGGGTTGAGAAGCTTGGGTATCTTTCTGCCGTGCTCTGTCTGTCTAAGTGGAGCGTTGTGTGCGGGGACTTGTTTCTCGAGGTCTAGTCTCCAATCGGTGAGCTGTATGCACTGCTTAGTTGCTTCAACGTTGGCAAATCTTGGCAGTCCAAGTATGGCTCTCCGTGCATCGTTGTATAACGAGTCAAGCTTTTTCTCGTGACGGTGCGTGAGCTTGTGGAACCGAACACCGTACATTATGTTGGATACGAGGACTGACTGTACGAGAGTCTTGGCGGTTTTCTCTCCCGCTCCACCCATTCTGTGGGATATGCGCCGGATAAGCTGCAAGCCTTGTTTCCACGTTCGTGTGATAGTGATTAGCCAATTGTTAGCCACGTGCGTGCCGTTTCCGAAGTGCACACCAAGCAGCTTGACTTCTGCTTCCTTGTCGATCCGTTGTCCGTCAAACGCGAGGTCCAGGTCAATTCTCTGATAGTCGTTTCCGAAAATTGTGTATTTCGTTTTTTCTGGAGATGGCGCCAGTCCGACCTTTTTCAGGTAGTCGCAGATGGTGTCAAGTCCCTTCTGTATTGTTTGTTTTTGTTCCTTGGATCCTCCTGTGCTTGTCCATACGGTGATGTCGACCGCATATATTGTTGCCTGCAGCTGTGGTATATCGTGTAATTTCCACAGCAGTGGGGCCATTACGGTGTGAAATAGCGTTGGCGATAATACCGCGCCTTGCGGGACGCCTATACCGTAGGGTTTTGTCTGGCTTTCCTCGTCGTTTATGCCAGTCTTAATTGTGAATCGCCGGTTCTGAAAAAAAGATTTCACATAATTTAGCGGTTTGCCGCATATCCCTTGGTTCCTCATCGCGTCGATCACTGCCCCGTGTGGAACAGTGTCGAAAGCCTTTCGTACGTCCACCGTCACGAGGACTCGTATTTGTTTGCGGCGCGGATGGTAGTCGGTGACACCTTTGTGGATGAGCGCTAGACTGTGGTGTGTCCCCAGGTTTTTTCGGAAACCGGTTTGTGCTGGGTGAAAAATTCCTTTCGTCTCGGCAAGCCACTGAATGCGAGCTAGGACTACTGGTTCTATGAGCCTGCCCATTATAGACGTTAGTGATATAGGTCTAACGTTCTTCGGGTCTGTCGGTGGCTTACCCGCTTTCGGGATCGGTGAGACACAAGAGATTTTCCATTCGTCCGGGATTTTACTCGTTACCCAGATATCGTTAAACCATTGCAGCATCGCCTCCTTTGGTTCTTGTGGGGAGTTTCTTAGCATGCTCGTAGTGACGCTGTCCTGCCCCGTAGCGCTCTTGGCATTAGTTTGGGTGATGGCGGCGTCTAGCTCCCAGATTGTCAGGGGCATATCTTTGTCTGCCGGACCGTCCGATGGACCCGGTGAGTAAATAGTCTGGTTGGGTGGGTTCGAAGGCTGCGGGAAGAATACTGAACCCAGTTCTTCTAAGATTTCCTTCATGATCTTATCGGCCAGCAAGGCAAGGACGGGAACCGTGTGCCCCTGTTTTCCCTTGCCAAACATGGCGTTGAAGGTGTTCCATACTTTGTTGAGCTGCGTGCTGTTGTCAAATGATTCGCAGTGATCTAACCAGCGTTTTCCGTTGATATCTCGGGCGTGCTTGCTTGCTTGCTCTGTAACATTGTCTACTTCAATGAGTGTGCCACGTTGTTTGTCTTTTCGGTATTTGGTTAGACGTGTGGTTCTTTGTGCCCATAGCGAGAGAAGGTGGGTATCTGGGGTTGGGGTGTGTCCGTTCACCTCTCGTTTCTCTGTGGCTGCTTCTGTTGCCTTCGTCAAGAGCTTCGATAGGTCCTGGTACTCCACTTGGTTGATGTTTTCCCTCACGTAGCGTCTAAAGTTGTTCCATATCACTGTACGGGTTGTGCGCTTGGTTCTTTTGTGGGAGTCAATGGTTAGTGTCATCTCTATTGGGAAGTGGTCGCTACCCCAGGCAGCTTCTCGGACGATCCATTCGAGTCGGTCGATTGTGTCTGGTGAGGCCCAAGCCAGGTCAAGTACTGTGTCCTGTCGTCTGGCGCTGATTCCGTACCGTGTCGGAATTTTCATGTCGTTGACGAGTGTCGTATAGCTCGGTACCCCTCGTCGAGGTCTTGTTTGAGCCCCATGCCGCGTGCATCGCATTAAAATCTCCGCAGAAGAGCGTGTAGTCTTGCGAGTATTTCTTTCTGAGGTCCCTTATCCAGTTAAAGTCATTCAAACTACGGTGTCCAGTTGCGGGTCTGTAGTATGCCGAGACGATCAGTAGTCTTTTATTGTCACTGCCTCCAAAATCGATGCGGACTGCGACCACTTCGTGAGTCGAGCTGCACCACTGTTTGGTGTCAAGCTGCACATGTGGATCTTTTCTCTGGACGTAGACGCCAGCCTGCGCTTCTACTTGTGTTTGCTGTCCGCCAGAGTTGTCATCCTTGCGGTTTCTTCTCTTCTTGTGTTCGATGGTCGTTGTGAAATGCTTGACAAATTCAGGTAGGTCGATCGTGTCGGTACGTGTCTCCTGCAGTAGAAGCACGTCGTGTGGCTCTAGCTCGGTGAAACGGATTGTAAGTTCGTCGCGCCTACTTCGAAGGCCCTGACAGTTCCACTGCAGGACCCATATTCTCCGCTCATTGGATGAGCCTTCCATCGTGGCTGTCCAAAGGGGTCGGTGGTGCGGGCGATGCTCCGTAGATGCTCGCGTTAATGAGCTCTCGCGTTTGTTCAGTGAGTTGCCTGTGAAGCTGTGGTATTTGCTGTTGAATAATTTGTTGCATGCTTTGTTGGATTAGCACGATTTGTTGCTGCCAGATTTCCATGGTAATGTCCTGTGTTGAAGCAGGCTCGGTTGTCATTGGTGCAATGGGATGGGTCGGCTTTGTTGTAATAATTGATTCTCTCTCGTTTTGTTCGTGTCTCCCATGATTGGATGGGGTCGGTGAGGGCCCCCTTTGTTGCTGGCGTCGTAGCTGGTAGTGCTCCTTCTGTACGGTTGCGACCCTTTTGTCGTGTGCCTTCATGCATTGGCGTAAGTCGGCCTCTCTTGCGTGTCTAATCCGATCGTCTTCTTCGTGTTGTTTTCTACGTGCCTGAATCTTGGCTTCAAGTCTTTTCAGGTCGTCCTCGTCTTGTTTGAGCCTTTCCCTGGCTTGCTTGCTTGCCTCGGCAGTGAAGCGAAGTTCATCGCACCACGCTTTTGCCTCAGTATCGCGGTCCGGGAAGTAGCCAGTCTCAAAACAAGCAAATGCGAGAATAAAATCTCAATGAAAATACACAAGCACAGATGGCGTACGTTGAAAAGCACAAGATCAAACTCACAATTTATTTATTTAACAAAACTTCCAGCCAAGCAAAAATGTCGCGGCAGCAGTATGCACTACATGTAGAACACGTGCTAAGTATGTAACAAGAGGGATCACAGCATTTAAAAAAAGGAGATAAATGATATCAACACACACCATACAACCCAAATATGTTTCCCCAAAATTTCAGAAATGTACAGGTAGTTTTACTGACATGTTCAATGAATTTCACATTTCATAAAATACTTCTAAAGTCCTTACTGGTCTAATAATGAGACTAATTTACAACACTTGATGACTGAATAAATTGTACAAACCGCAATGGACTTAACATCGAGTTCGTTGATGAGACAGGCCTGCAGGGATCTCATACTAATAGGCATACTCAAGATAATGATGCACAAGTACGTAATTTGCTGCAAGTTTGACTCACCTTATATGCTAATGAATCTATCAGCTTGTGTAATATGTATGACACAACCTTTAAGCCCTGGGGATGCCACAGAGGTGTGCATTCTGCCAAACAACAGCTGCCCCTATTCCTCATACCACAATGCAGTAACGGGGGCCACATGAAAGACGAATCTCAAAACGCTTTGCCGGGTGCACCTTTACTTCATTCAATGGACTTTTTAACGCGTTTAATATTATGTGAAGCGATAAAGCGCTTGGATAAATTTTAGATTGTTCTCTCTCCGTTGCAATTGATACTCTTGTCTTTGCGCCAATGTCAGTTTTTGCTGCATTGAATTTAGTTCTCTATGTAAATTTTTGTCATTCATCAGTACAGCAGAACGTCTGGAATACTGATATTGCTTTATGCCAAGTGCAAACAGTGTTTCTAAAAGAACAAATATTTAGCCTTGCTAGGTGGCTAACATTGAGAAATTAAGCTCGGATGTAAGTAACAGTATGTAACTGTCTGCCCTCATCCAAGAAATAAACAGCAGTCGAAAATGAAAACTCATGAGCAGCTGCACTTACTGCAGCAATTTATCCAGGAGAAGCTGGGGAAGCAAGGACCTGTAAGGCGCTGCCGGGACCTTAATAGAGGCATGGGACGGCATACACTTCTAGAATGAACAAATAAATAGATACGACACTAATTTTAGGTGTAAAAACTTGGTCGGCTGGGAAAGTTGGTAATTGACATTCATATCAAAAATAGAGCAAAAAAGTGTAAAAGCTTGTCCTGTGTCCTTCTTTATCTTTTTGTCCCGTCTTTTTTTATCTATTTTTAATATGAATGTTAATTTTAGGTGCTTCGGTCGACCAGAAGCAGGGTTGCCGAAGCAGACTGCCCTGGGGAAACTGGGAAAGTTAGGTTTTATAGAGCACCGCTAGGAACTTGCTGAGGGGCCTCAGGTGGGAACACAGGCCTAAATCGTCAAAGACAGCACTAGTGGTAGGTGAGCCTCAGTCGACTTGGCAAGAGTATCGTACTGCCAAACTCACCAAGAGCGGCAATCGCTGTGACAGCCTGCCCACAGGAAAAGATCCGCACGGACCTTTCTAGGGGGACACGGGAGGACACGCGCAATAGAGAACGGACAGAGATGGTGCTAGTGGTACGTCTGAGTCGGTCTACCAAAAACGGTATCGGACTGCCGCACCAACGAGCAGCTGCGGTCGCTGAAGCTGTCTGTCCTGGAAATGTTTCAGTACTGTGGGCATTACCGTGTGTTGTACTCTTCAGGCTATGCGGGGTGTGTCCTAGGGACTTCCGAGAGCAAATTAAAACATATAAATGAAACGGCATTTTGTAAGGGGGGCATTGAACAACGCCAGTTTGTGCACCAAATTTGCATTGTAAAACCGATGTAACAAGCCCTACTGAAGAAAAGCAAATACTTATGTAAGATGTTGCACATATGATTTATATTTCCAGTTCCCTTGCGTGGGTGGTTTACTCTTTTTTGGTTGTGGTTGAACGTAACGAGATCGAGAAGAAAAAAATGTTTGAGAGTGCATATTTTCTTAATGTTTTGCTTCCCTTTGTTTTCGACGATTGGCGTTTTAAACTGATCACTCCTGAAGTGATCTTGTATTAGATTCTAGAGAACGAATCTTACTCACGAGCACATCATGTAACGCCACCTCAAAAGCACGTTTTCGCAGATCCTGGGTTGGCCAGCCAAAAACCTTCACATGAACTCTGGGCTGTCAAAGCAATGCGAGCATGGGGTTAATCTCAAATGTTTTATTCGCTTACGTTTTGGTTTAAAGAAGACTGAGAGCGAAGGGAACCCCATTGACGCTAGGAGTGCGAACGCACTTTGAGCGGGCTAAGCACACACGCCCGTGCAGTAAGAGCGTCGTCAGAGGAAACATATGCGTCCTTGTCACACTGGCTTCGCCTGCACTTATATTGAAACGGGGTATAGATGGCACATGGTCGGCGTCCAAAGACGCGACAGCGTTGCATGCTATTGACTTCTTGCAAAACAAAGGATGGTACGGGAGCATACATGCAGCAATGGACGAGCGAGCGTTCTCCGCACGCAACCGTAAGTGGAAGCGACATCTATTCTGCAAGCACGAGCAGAGCAGGCCATTTTGAATGAAGCTTAATTTAACGGCACGGGCGTCTCTGCATAACTAGCCAACAGTGCAGGGCTCGCCAGTACATTGCTCGCGTTTGCGGTGGAACGGATGTATAAACCGATTGTAAGCGATTTGACAAGTGATGATCGACAAGCGACGACAACCCGTTTTGCTGTGTATCGGTCATTTGCGCGACGAGGCAAGCCGCATTCAAGCGACGGGAGCAAGCGACCAAAGCGATGTGCGACATGTTTTTTTAGAAATCCAAGAACCAAGCGACGCGACGCGTGAGGGTGAGAAATCTTCATCGCTCGTCGCTGTCGCCCTTGCTCGTATGGTCCCTTGCTAAATCGCTTAGAGGCGGTTCAGCCTTAACTCGTTCTAAACAGCTGTCTTTTTGCATTTTGGTAGGCTCTTTACCGAGCTCCTTCATCGAATAACTTTGCAGCTCCCTTCGGGTTGAAATATTTTCGTCCAATTCGTTGAAGCAAGATCTTCCTAAGAGGTTTATTTTACGTTCCAGAGAAAACACGGAAAAGCATTGCGGCTGACTTTTCCACAGAGGCAGCAGCCCGTCAGCTGTGGCGTAGCAAAAGCTTGGGAAACATGGGGAGGAACGACGTCAGCACGCAGCTTTGCCAAGCCATCCTCCTATGTCGTTCGCCTCTGTCTCGTCCTCGTCAAAAATACTTCTTTTAAATATGAACCGCACGTGACCATTCCAAGGTACATGGTTGGGTACACGAAGTGAGTGGGACTAGGTTCTTCCCTGGTCCTGTTCACAAATCGTAGGAGCTGACTTCGCCTGCTGCCTTTTATTTGGTCGGGTAATAATAGTAAATTCAAGCATAATATTTATTTACAGTCGGTTACCATGGTGTAACTGGATACCAGCGTTTAAACAATGTGCCGGACTTATTTCAACTGAGAGCTTTGTTTTGCATCGACATAAATTGAAATACGAATCTTGACACTTATTTTGTGCACCCCCATGCGAAAGGTTTTGTGGAAGCTAACAAAACTTAACAATACTTTTGATAATGTGCTTAGTGTGCATTTCAACTAATATTGAACCATGCAGTTGAGCTTAACTGTCGTGTCTTATTATATGTATTGTAACTAAATTTCAACCAACTAAGTTTGACATGGCAGAGACACATATAATCCTGGCACAACTTTTGAAATCATCGAGTTTGAAGCGAACAAAACTCCCCTTCACTTCGATAAAATCAGTGTTGCAACAAAGAGCCGAATCTCATCTTTGAGCTGCAGCTCGGTAATTCTAGGAAGCCTAAGACAACCGCTTATATAAGCTCACGTTAATGCAAAGTTCAGGACGTAATCCTCCATTAGCATACCGTTGAATTCAAACTCCCCGCGGACGATTTCTGCAGCCGTTCACACAGCGAAGCTCTTTTCTGGCCTCTGCAACGCTTCGCACTTTCGTTCACACAAGGCGCAGTGCGGCTCCGCGTGTCCTTTCGTCGTGGTTCATTGTCGCCCATCAAGGTCTCGCTTTCACACCAGACGGAAGGAGTGCAGTCCTGTGGCACGCAAAGCTGGCACTTGGCGCACCGAGTCCGCTCCTCGAGCTTTGTTCGGTAAAAAATTCCGGACGCACGATGGACAACGACGAGCTGATCGCAGTCCATCGTCTGCTCTTCGGGGCATCGCCGCCTCGGCCTCGGCAGCCTCTCCCTCTCCTGGCTGACGTAACACCTACCGGGAGGAAGCGACCGAAACGCTATTGCCACATTCTATAGAGCCAACCACACAACTCGCATGTAACAGGGTCAGGTGCATCGCGCGTGGGTGCAAGTATTGCATAAACTGCTTATGGCTGGGCATTACAAATATCGCGTGATGCCGTCCCCGTGTTGGGAATGTAATGGAGACGGGAAGTCCAAAACCGAAAGCCGGATGTCACGTGACTTGAGTGCCCAATAGTATGCGGGGCTGCATGTTTAAAGAGTGGCGCCACTTTCCACAGGCCAAAAATGGCAAATGGGCAAGGGCGCGTACTTTTGGAAGGGGTAGATTAATAGTTACCTCCTGAAATATCTATTTTTTTCCTGGCGCAGTTATGAAATTTCGGCGTCATTTTGTGAAGTATTCTCGTTTTCAAACTGGCTGCGAGCTCTTTAATAAATGCAGGCTGTTGTTGTTGTTGTTTTTTGTGCGTTTTTCTGTGTTCAAGCCCCCCTTCCTTTCCCGGAATTGATATATTTTGCCTCCTGCGAGCAAGGTTTATCTTTCGCCGAACTATTAACAAGTTTTTGCTTGATTCTGGTCATGGTAAGTCTTTGAGGAGAGGAATAATAATAATTAATTCTGAAGGCTGTCACAAAAGTTTGTGTTTAATTATTTTTTTATGAGAAACCAGTAGGGGCTTTAACCAAAAAGCGACTTGTTACATGGTCTTGAACGCGGAAGATTTATTCATAACATACTTACCAAAACTAATTTCGTAATTATTAAAGAAACTATCATCTTTATATAGTAGTAATTACTTTCTGAGAACGTGCATATACTCTATGGGTAAAAGGCATGCTGCCGCAGGTTTGGAGATGTCGATGCTTTACGGTAAATGTAAAAGATGGCACGATGCAAAAAACACGCCAGAAAGATCTGCACTTTCAGGCGAACACGTATCAAAGCCCCAGAGCATTAAATCAGAATGTCATAAAAAACGCGGCAGAGCTACACAGTGACAATACAGCAAAAGAATAAACGAGCATAGACCAAATGTCACATCACCCTAAAAAATAAAAAAATGCTGATTTGTTTTACGGATGTCTGCTCAAAGTGTGTTTATATTCCTTTTAACAATGGCGTCTGGTATCTCCACTAAACGACACATCGACAAAATATGGATATCATGTGGCGTTAAAATACGAGTCCTAAATATTTGATAACTGGCTGATGGTACTACTAAAATTTTTGGCCAATCTTAAGTAGTAAGTTCAAGTCATCTTATAAATACGTTTGAACCTAGCCTTTCTCATGCGCATAATCATTTCTCAAGTATGCGTTTCCAACGACCTGCCACCTGCGAAAGGGGGAATTCTTAACTTCCAACAAACTCTTCATCTTTCCGCTTGGTACTTTTGTAGTTCTAGCTGGAATTTTAGTAACATCATTATTCATTTACGTCGATTTTCTGTTTAGTTTCACACTTAAATTGACAAGGCTGATCATCATAACTATTTAACTGTCAAAACCACAGCTTTATTGATATTGACTGACCGCTAAAGAGGCGTTGGAAGTTGTAAGAGCATATTGGCAACGGGAATACTAAGAGTTTGAATATATTTTAGATGTAATTATCACGACATAAATATGTATCATATGCATTGGCCCCGAGCGCAACCGATTGGAGCGCTGCGATCGCTCGACCGTGACGTAGGATAGAGGATCATGTGATGAGGCCAGATATTTCGCCTTGCTTTGGACAAGCTCCTGCGAAACCGTTGGCTCTGTACGTTCGCTTCTGTTTTTTTCTGTGTTTGAAGCCTGATCAGTACACGTGTATATCAGCTTCGGCCATTGTCGAGCTCAGGGAGCAATCGTTAAGTACTGTTCGGTGCCGCAATGCCGCAGTTACGCGACCGACCCAAACATTAGCTTCCAAATCTACCCCAGAAGACGCAGCTTCGCATGGAGTGGCTTGTGAAACTGAGAATTAGGAAATTAAACTCTAAGAGTTCAACAATCTGCAGAAAGCACTTTCGAGATGAAGACTTTGTGTATTTGGTGGGAGTGAAGATGTTCGGTAAGTGCTCTGAACTAATTTTAGTGAACCTCCAGAAAAAGGAGGTTGGGGCATTTTGTTCTCCAACGTCAAAGATTGACGCTCTCCTGCATTTTGCTCGTAAGCGACAGACACAAAAAGGTTTCGCAGAGACTGATGTCTCGCATGCGCGCATGAAATCATTCTACCATTCAGTGTTATCTCCAGCTCATGCGGGCCCAAAGTGAGTGCCGGCTTTAACAGAATGAATCAAATGAACGTGTAGCAATCCTTATCCAGCTTCTCGATGCTGCAGGAGAACACGTGTCCCGCTTCGAACTCTTTCGCACTCGAGCAACAGCCGAGATGTTTCGTGGGCCTTGTCCACGAACAGATTGATGCTGCTTAGAGGCAACATAACTGAAAATAGATGCACAGTTAAAACTGTTGAATAGAAGTTTAAAAATTTGCTTACCTTCAACGGTAGATGCCACTTCGTCAGCTTCCATCGCGGTGCGCTAGACAGCCGCCGAAAACGACAACAAATTGGTTGCAGCGACCGGTTCCCTCTTCGCCTGCAAGCGGCTCACCGGCTCCCCGGAGGCATTCGTATACGGTCGCCGATTTAGGAACTTGACGGGGTTGAGTAGTGAAATGAAATATTAGGTTAAAGAAGCCTTAAACACCTGTAGTGTTAAAAAGAGAAAGGACAAAGACACTCCTCCCTTGACGCAGAGTGCAGGAAACGGTCACGTGATCTCCCATCCTACGTCACGACGATAGGCCCGTCAGGTGTCGCCACGCCATGTTTTCGGGGCTAATACGGCGGCAACGTGGTGCTCACTATGTAACTTCCAGGTTATTGTGATGAACCAAGTCCTTTTCGCGTCAACTTGAGGCAGACCATTTTTCTGGTGTTCGAAAATTCGTAAGATATAAGAAGACATTGGTAATCTAGCGATCTCTGTTTTAGTATAAAAAAAAAGCAAACATTTTCGGACTCGGTAAGAAATTACAGAATCCTTATAAAAAATAAAGCGACAATATACAAATAAGCCTGTTCTCTTCAACGTTTCAGAAACACGAGTCTCTCATTCACTATACAATTCATGTCTGAAAAAATACGTGTTTGTTATAAATGATTAGGAATTTACTCCTGTGTGATTCGGGGTCTTTTCGTGTCAATTATTGGCGTCCGAAAAAACTTGGCGTTTACCGGGCCTTGATTCAAAGAAAACCGGCTACGGGCACGGGCATCGCGAAGATCCAGGAAGCATGCGTTTGTCCCAAATACATTGAAAATTTCCCAATACCGATATGCGAAGAAAACGAGATAAGGGGTGTTCGTCTGTCGAAGAAAAAATATACATGGCGGAAAAAAAGATAGACCCTTTTCAAGCGTCCATGAAGGAACATTGGTGGTCTTAATTGTTTTACATAAAGCATGTGATTTGATATGAGTCATCGCCGAACGCTGTCCCGGCATTCCTTTTCAATACGGCATGAGCCGGGTTCACGGCGAACGTTAAAGCTGCCCCCGTATCCATAGGTTCCCAGAGTACGCGCCCAAGCAATGGCGCACAGGGAAGGGCGTGCACTTATCGAAAGTGTCCACTCAGGGTGGAGCTGTTTTCCGGGTCAACATATAAAAAACAAGCAACTGAACATGGAGATTTGTTTTCGTGCAGCTTGGGTTTTCCTGTGTCAGTACTCTGATCATTAATAGGACACGAACACTCTTTTAGCGCTCGGGATGAACTCTGCCCCATCCGAACTAGAAGCATTGCTGCATCAGCACTCGTTGAGAACTCAGATACGATCACACGCTTTGTTCCCCTCAAATGGCCACCGCCAATATTGCTTCGTGGAGTTTTGAAGAGGGTTTATTCTAGTGCGTAGAATGCGGGCAAGTATTATGTATGTAGAGTCAACAAAATCTTACGAGCCCTCGCCTGCAAACGTTAGCGAACGGTGAACACTGGTCTGGTGACCAGCGATTTTTATATTAAGACGTTTTCTCTCTGTGTGCAACATTATAACCAATTTACTTTGATATTTTCTAGCCAAAAACACGTAGAAAACTTGTTAGCAGCTAAACCACTGTTTTATATTGGAGTTTTGTTGTCTTTGTTTTTATTTTTAAATCAAACAGAAGGAAGAAGCCAGAGTTGTGAAGCCACCTGTCACGAGAGAAGAGAAGATAGAGGACGACTCTTATTCGGATGAGGAAAGAAATCTTTCGAGCAATGATACTATCGTTACAGCGAAATCAAACATACCTGCAACATCGATCAAGACTGCCATGTAAGGGGAGTCGCAAGACGTCGAATATTTTGCTTCATCTGATACGTGAACGCAAATCATTGCAGCACATCCACTTGGTTATATACTGCTGATTTAAGCGATAGTTACGTTAACTGATCAATGAAAGCATCTGACAAAACTTGAAACTCTCGTTGAGAGGATAGTCACGGAATGCTTCTATCGTTTAATATCTGTAGTTTGGGTTAGAATAATAAAATTTATTGTGTATTAAATAGTTTTTTCTGTCATTTCATGTCGGACGTAGGTACGTAATAAACGTTTCTAATGTGTCAGAACTTCTAGCGGTGGCATGGGAATTGGACAAAAAAGTGGAAGCCTGCAGCTAACATTCGAAGATTTTCGCCGAAGAAGTATTTTAGTAATGCATTTTTCTTCTGAAGTTTAATGGTGCAATTCCCTTCCTGCAAAAAAGGATCCCAACCAACCCCTCAGGGTCAGTGAAGGACATGGATGCAGACGACCAAGATAGCGACGATTGTAACTTGTGGTGCAATCTCCGGATAGGCGCTATAAGCAGGCGAGCAGGTCGTATGCTTTCGACTGAGTGCGTTGTCTGCTCGCTGGGTCTCTTGGGCATAGCGTCACCAGTTGCAAATATTGCCGAAGTGATCGTCTCCATCGACATGTTCCTTTCACATAGGCAAGTTTGGTGGTATTCTTTTACAGATTAAGGAAGCCACTACTTGAATTGTCTAATGTTAAAATATTCTACTAACTGAAATGCATTTGACGTTAGAATTTAAGGATGGATATACTTGCCCTGCGTTCCTATGAATATTAATGTAACAGCCTGTGATTTCTGACAGAAGGCAGAAAACGCACTTCCGACGGTTGTTGGAGTTTTTGAAACATATTACTCGTATAGTTCGTCAACGTTTCGTCCTGGGATAGGCTCTGTTTCAGGCCGAAACGTCGAGGGACTATAGGCATAGTATGTTTTAAAAACTCTAACAACCGTCTCAAGTGCGTTATCTGCCGTATATACTTTTCATCATCCTGCGCTACGTTTTTTCCTCTGTCTCTCTCTATCTCTCTTTCTCTCTCTATATATATATATTAATATATATATATATATATATATATATATATATCTCGCCTCCTTTTACTACCTCCCTAGAAAAAAAAAAAAACGAAATTAGTTGTCGCCCAAATAAATAAATAAATATTGAGGTCCAAAACGTAACCTTGCTAAAATACCTCGATATCGTAAAGGAAGCAAAAAAATTATTTTAGCAGCTGCTTACAGCAGTGCTCTGATTCCCAAGAAATAGTTTATACTCACTAAGTTTACTCAGAAAAAGATTGAGCAGTGATGTTTCTTATTTTCCACTTATATTACTCTGGATATGTGGAAACCGACCGAAAGACATTGTTCCTGCTCCTCTCATAGTCTATCTTAAAATAGCCGAACATGCGTTCTTGTAAGGTTAATAAAACTGGGTGTGGGGTTTACAAGTTAATCTGCATATCTAGTCGAAAGTGTGCATATTGGATATTTGCATTTTTGCCCGTAAGTAATCGACACTTTGCGAAGGTTTCAAAAGGGCGCGACCTAAACCTTTGTACGCTACAACTACCCGCCGCATCATGAACCATAAGACACCGAAGCAAAGCGGAAATCGCGCCTTCTAGGCGACAGGTGGCCACTAAAGAGATCCTCCTGGTCCGGGTATTGAACCCGCGACCTTTGCAAGACTGGCGGAGAGCTCTACCACGTGAGCTAACCAGGGGCTAGCCGTCAGTACCGCAAACAGACATACACAGATTCCATCAGTCATGACTTAATCACCGCGCTCCATATGAGAATGAAATCAATACCTTCTTGCGTTAATGTTTTTCACCTTGGAGACTTCCACTAAATATAATATATAATCATTACACTGATCTCACCCTTGCGGGAGCTAGGTTCAAGTCTGGTGGCACTGATAACATCCGTTTGCTCTAGTCACGAGCCGTCAGTAGATCGCTCCAGGGATCCTGGAGAGGCCCGCTGTTCGATACCCGGACCAGATGAGTATTTAAGCGGTAACTAGTTGACTAGAGGACGCGAATTCCGCTCCATTTCGGGCGGAAGTTGCTAACTAAATACTCTCCACCTTTGGGGAGTTCCCCTGATTTATTATCAGTTCAGAATTTGCAATCAATTGCCATTTGTGCACACCAGTACTGTATTAGGGTTTAGTGTAAATTCTACACCCCCTCCAAAAATAAAAACAAGTATATTTTTTTAGTCAATTAGTTAACTAGCTAAATTTTTAGTAGTCGCTATCACAACCAACTTGGCTCCAGCACTCTAAAAGTTATGACGCAAGTTCCAGTTCATAAACATTTCGGACCGTAAATATATATATATATATATATATATATATATATATATGGGTGGTTTCATCTCAAATCGTGCAGGCAAAAAGGGTCGAATTTTTAATTTCGATGAAAAAATATATGTTATGGCGCCGTTTCAAAAACCGCGGTCGCCACAAACCGCAGGTTCGTCGGATTTTTTTGTTTGCGACTTAGGAATTTTTAAAAAGGCCGCGGCGAAAAACAGTGTTTTTCACACCCGTCGTGGGTTGGATGTTTCGCTTGATCTCCCGCCGTGGATTTTCAGTCCACATTATATTTTCTTTTTTAAAGCACTCTGTGGACACATTTAAAAGGCTCCAATACCATAAAATAATTTTAGGCGTTTTGCTTTTTTTTTTTCTGTAAAAATGTCAAAAACGCCCCCTCGGTCAATTGTTGACGAACTTTGACAATTAATTACTGCCGATCTACTTGGGTTACATAAATACTTTTTATGTCCACGGAGAGCCCAAAACACGCTCTTTATATGTATTATAAAATTACTCGGCTGTATAAAATATCCTTTGCGGTACGTTTACGTTAATTTTATGCAAAAACCAAAAAGTACCATTTTTGAAATTGATTTTCTCAAAAAACCCATTTTTTATTTTTTTTATCTTTGGTTCAAATGTAGATGTGACAGTTGTCTACACAAAAATCAAGCCTAGAAGGTGTATATTTTGTCTGTATGTTTTATATTTAGGCCTCAATATCGAAAAAAGACGTCTTTGTTTTGCAAGACCTAAGTGGGACATAGCGATCCATGCGTCTCTATGAATTGTGAAAGAGTTTTCTTGAATTTTCTTCTGCATTTTGTAATCAATTATAAACGAATTTTGTGGTATTGAATATTTATGTATGTTTTGATAAGAGCGGGAACCACGAGATACATATCTAACCAAATCAGCAGGCTTAGTAGACTTTCAATAAGCAAAAGGCACAGACGTTGTATTGTTTCGATTTATAAACCATTCACTGTAAAATAGCACGACTAGCTATTAGCTGCCATATTGCTAAGACAAAGAAAGTCACCACATCGTCGATATATTATATACAATTCTTTCCGAAACCAAACACTGGGGTTTGTTCACCGCACATCGCACAGGTCACCAGGGAATGTTCTTTCACTTCCGTAATACACAAAAGTGGTGACACAGAAACGGTCTGAAACACACAGAGAGTGTGTCATGGAGAGGGGTAGGAAATAAAAATAAATAAATAGGAAATAATTTGCCCAACTCCGATCTTAACGAAAATTGCGTTAAAAAAAATAAAGTATTTAGGTTCGAGCGGTGGCAAGGCGATAGATCCACGCCTGGTGGAGAGTCAGACAAAAAAGTCGACGGCACGTAAAGGTAAAACAAAAAAAAAAATCAATAATTTAATAAAGACGGGAAAACTCAGCCGCACATGGCAAGAACAAAAACCAACTCCTCCGGGCATTCCCTAAACGGGACGCAACAAAATGCGTGCGAACACGCTCTCTACATCGCCGCCAGGCCGCTACGCCATGACGAAATAAACCCAACAACTGAACAGTGCTAACAAACAGTTAGTAAGAAAACATTGAAAAAAAAACGTTCAGAAAAAACCGCACCCGAGAAACAAAGTTCAGCGGGGAGAAGAAACACACACGAGTCGGTCCCACGACACTGAAGTCTGGCAGGATGACGGCGTCCAGATGATGCTCGAATCTGTTCCTCCCTCTATTACGCACATCCACGACGGCTGTGCGGAACAGTGGCTGTGCGAAACAAAGTGAAGAATAGAGTCGAGCAGGCGATGCGCGAGAAGGTAACCGAGACTATGCCTGAAGCTTCATATCGGGAGAGGAGCTTTCGAGGTAGTTTCTGCAGTTACTCAAACTTTCTCTTTCCCCTTCCCTTTTTCAAAAGAACACGTCAGCCGGCGCTGACTTTTCATCTTGGGAGAAGCCCACTCTTCACAAACAGTTATAGTTGACAAGGAGGCTGACTTCAACCCAACTAGTCTCCGGGCAAAATACAAACACAAGTACATTTACCAACACGCTCGTTTTAATGTCAGTCTCCGGGCTTTGCTGTTTCCAAAAGAGATAACCCTTTATAAGGACAGAATGAGCGGGTTGGTGGGGTAATTAAACTTCAACAGCCCCTTCTCGTTTTCTTCCTCAAGTTTAATAGATAACCCTTCGGTGCTATCGGATCTCTCCGGAGAGAGGGAGAGAGCACGGCCGTTTCAAGGTAAGGATAGGGCGCTCGAAGCTGGAGCAAACAGGCGGTATCGTTTCACGCATGCACGGATGGCTGGTTTCTAATTTCCCCACATGCCTAACGAAACCGGCCCATCTTCGTGCGTGCGTCTGTGGGATTTCTGTCCCGCGCCGCCGGTTTTAGCGCGCACGCGGCGTTGTTTTGGCTGGCAGAACCGTTGTTGACCGTCGATATTGTAAGGCCGTGGTGTCCTCATCCTTTCAGGCAACGATTCCTTTGCTTTCCCTTGTGCAATACTCTGACTGACTCCTCCTGGGTGGCTGTCACTGTTCACCGCGTCAACGACACAATCGTACCAGTTCACTCCTCGTGACACAGGGTGCGCTGCTCGCTTTACTGTCACGGGCCGTCCTATCTAACACAACGAGCGCGAAAGGTCGTGGTCATCTGCTGGCTCTGAAAGGGCGGGACGTTCATGCAGGCCAATGAGGGCCCCGAATCAATACGACGTCTGCCGACTCCTACGCGTTAAAAATTTACGACACGTGCTGGTCTGTTAAGAAGTGTTGCTTTCTCTTTTTGGAGCCTCTCCGATGTAGCTTGCCGCCTATAATAAAATATAAATACTCAATAAATATAACAGGGTGGATATACTGTATTTCATTTTTATGTGGGAACGTTGAAAAAAAAAATATTTCCGAGCTTGTGAAGACGCGCAATTCGTAAGTCCATTTCGTGCCGTAAAAACACGTTTTTGTACGATATGATGCTTAAATATAAGACATACAAACAAAATATACACTTTCTAGACTTTATTTTCGCGTAGAAAACTATCACATCTACATTTTAACAAAAAATAAAAAAAATAAAAAATGGTTTTTTTAAGAAAATCAATTTCAAAAATGGCACTTTTTGGTTTTCACATAACATTAACGTACACGTACCGCAGAGAATATCTTATTCCGCCCACGTCATTTTATAATACATATAAAGAACGTGTTTTGGGCTCTCCGTGGACATAAAAAAGTATTGATGTAACCCAAGTAGATCGCCAGTAATTAATTGTCAAAGTTCGTCAACAATTGACCGAGGGGGCGTTTTTGACATTTTTACAGAAAAAAAGCAAAACGCCTAAAATTATTTTATGGTATTGGAGCCTTTTAAATGTGTCCACAGAGTGCTTTAAAAAAGATAATATAATGTGGACTGAAAATCCACGGCGGGAGATCAAGCGAAACATCCAACCCACGACGGGTGTGAAAAACACTGCTTTTCGCCGCGGCCTCTTTAAAAATTCCTAAGTCGCGAACAAAAAATCCGACGAACTTGCGGTCTGCGGCGACTGCGTTTTTAGAAACGGCGCCATAACATATATTTTTTTCATCGAAATAAAAAATTCGACCCTTTTTGCCTGCACGATTTGAGATGAAACCACCCATATATGTATATATATATTGTGGTGAAGGAAGAAGAAGTCAGTTCGTCAGAGACCGCCATCGTTCAGTCAACTATCACCCCATTAAATCAACCCTTCTCAAGTCTCACAGGTTGGTGGAGGTGCGAACAACTTCCTCACCTCTCGCTAACATCCTGGAGCTTCGCAGTGGCCGAACTGCGCGACTTACCATGCCCGAAGAAAATGGGAACGACACCGACCAACCCATTACGCAGCGGACCATCCCTGCCATCACTGTGAAACACCGCCAGCGCGATCCTCCAACATTCTCAGGAACTTCAGATGAGGACGTCGATGACTGGCTTAAAAACTATGAACGGGTGAGTCACCACAACAACTGGGACGATTCCTTCAAACTGGCAAACGTCGTGTTTTTTCTGAAAGCCACGGCGCTCCGTTGGTTCGACAACCACGAGGACACCATAAACTCCTGGGATGGGTTCAAGGCCCCGTTTGCCGAAGCGTTCGGCAAACCAGAACATCGCAAACAGCAGGCCAGGGACCAATTGCTCCGACGCTACCAAATTAAAGACGAGTCCGCTACCGCTTACATCGAGGATGTTCTACGCCTCTGCCGGCGAGTAGACCCCCAGATGACCGAGGACGACAAGGTCCGTCATTTGCTGAAAGGACTGTCATACGAGCTTTTTTCGATCGTCGCCCCGAAGTCCCCTGCAACCGTGACCATCCTTGTTGCGGAATGCAGAAAATATGAGGAACTCGACGGCGCACGAATTTTAAAACGCCCTTTTGACCGCCTTCCCGAAGTGGCCCACAGCATTCCAATGGACAACAGTCTTACTACCTTGATACGCACCATCATTCGCGAGGAGCTGCAAGAATTTAAGGCGCAGCTACGGACAGCTGACGATGGTCTGCAGTCCCACGGAGAACTCCAGTCTTCGAACTACAATCCAGAACGAGATGCGTGCTGCATTGCACCCCTTGACGACCACGTCACCTGCTTACTCGCCAGCGGCACCCGCAGTCACCTCGCTGTGCGCCTACCAGACGTTCCCCACTACGCACCCGCCAGCTCAACGAAATCAACCGCGTCGCAGAAAAGACATCTGGAGGACCGAGGACCAGCAACCTATATGCTACTATTGCCATACACCTGGCCACATCCTGCGCTACTGCCGTCGGCGGCTGCATGACGCTGGCTATCACCGTTCTACATTCGGCCGTACTCTCCGCACTGACGGTCCTGACGACAGCGCCGTATTTCCGGAAAGCCGAACCACCGACGGCCCTACGCTCCCTCGCCTCCCAACACGCCGTTCACCGACCTATGAAGACAACGACCGTCCCTCCACTCGCTGCTCCCAGAGTCCCGTCTTCACATCCCAAAGCCGCCGTGGCCGATCCTTGTCCCCGTATCCAATTCGTCGCCGCTCTATATCGCCCCTCAACGACGCCGCACCATCGACTTCGCCGCCGTCAAACTGAAGAGAGCAGCCTGCATCGACACCGGAGGTCAGGCTGCACTTACACGATACGCCGCAAATCCTCCTGCCGTAACACCGTCGACTATTACAGTGGAGATCGGAGGACACAAATTTAACGCGTTAGTCGACACCGGAGCTTCTAAGTCGTGTTTATCAGAGCGTGTTCGCTCTCACTTGCATCGGGTGCTCACACCTCCAACCGCCGGACACTTGCTGCGTATGGGAAACGGTGACCTTGTTCAACCGCTTGGTTATTGTACCCTTCCTATACGCATTGGTCAAAGTCATCACACCGTAATATTTACAGTGCTCACCAGCTGCATCGCCGATGTCGTCCTAGGATGGGACTTTTTGTCGTCCGCTGACGCATTTATTAATTGTGCTAGCCGTGAACTTCACCTGACGGATTCTGACTATGCCCACCCTCCCCTCAATTCGACTCTCGCTGTCCTCCAACTTGAAGAGGATTTGGTCCTACCACCGAAGACAGCCGTTGCAGCTGTCCTTATCCCAAGCAAGACTCTCGAAACATCATTCGGTCTTATCGAGCCACTTCCCACTACTTTTGTCCAAAAAGGTGTTGTAATTCCCTATTCTCTTGCATCAGTAACAAAAGGCAAACTTCATGTATGGATCACTAACGCCTCGTCCCAGCCCCAAATCCTTCCTCGTCATAGCCGTATTGCTAACTTTAACGCCCATACAGAAGACAATTTCACGGCGCTGTCTAACACAAGATTAAGTCCTGCTCCCACGATCTCCACCGATTTCTCTCAACAAATCGCAAGCATGATAGACTCGAACCTGGCGACACAAGAGCAGAGAACCTTAGCTCAACTCCTTACGCAGTACTGTCACACGTTTGACTTCGGCACATATACACTGCCACGTACACCAATTGTACAGCATCACATTGACACTGGCGACTCACCACCCGTTCGGAGTAGACCATACAGGGTTGCCGCCGCTGAACGTCAAATCATTCAACAACAGATCGATGACATGCTTAAGAAAAACGTTATTGAGCCATCATCCAGCCCGTGGTCCTCTCCGGTTGTGCTAGTAAAAAAGAAAGACGGCTCCTGGCGCTTTTGTGTCAATTATCGCCAACTCAACAAAGTCACCCGAAAAAATGTCTATCCGCTACCCAGAATTGATGACACGCTCGATACTCTACAAGGCTCCTCTTATTTCTCATCAATGGACCTGCGCAGTGGCTATTGGCAAATTCCGCTTGCCGATACCGATAAACCCAAGACTGCTTTCATCACATCCCAAGGTCTTTATCAATTCACCGTAATGCCGTTCGGCCTTTGTAATGCGCCTGCGACCTTCGAGCGCACGATGGACTCCTTGTTGAGAGGACTCACGTGGAACATATGCTTGTGTTATCTTGATGATGTTGTCGTCTTTTCAACCACGTTCCCCGACCACTTACAAAGGCTCCGCCAGGTCCTTGACTGCTTCCGTGCCGCTGGGTTGCAACTTAACTCCAAGAAGTGCACTTTTGGCGCCCGCGAAATTCGTGTTTTGGGCCATCTCGTTAATTCTGAGGGAGTACGCCCGGATCCTGAGAAAATACAGGCAGTATCCGAATTTCCAGTCTCGAAAAAAGTAAAAGATGTACAGATATTTCTGGGTCTATGCACATATTTTCGCAAGTTTATACGGGCTTTCTCAGATATTGCCGAACCACTTAACCAGCTGCTCCGTACTGGGGTTCCCTTCAACTGGACTCTGGCCCAGCAGGATTCTTTTGCCACACTCAAGAAAACTCTAACATCCGCTCCTATCCTCGGTCATTTCATTGAAGGTGCGGATACTGAAATAAGAACAGACGCCAGCGGCCATGGCATCGGGGCTGTCCTCGCTCAGGTCATCAACGACACGCAGCGCGTCATCGCATATGCAAGCCGCACTCTTACCAAGTCTGAAAGAAACTTTTCTACCACGGAAAAAGAGTGCTTGGCCGTCATTTGGGCAATCTCAAAGTTTCGGCCATACCTCTACGGCTCATCCTTCCGGATAGTAACAGACCACCATGCACTATGCTGGTTAGCTACCCTCAAGGATCCCTCGGGACGACTTGGCCGATGGTCGTTGAAACTACAGGAATTCGATTTTACAGTTGTATACAAATCAGGCAGAAAACATCTCGATGCTGACAGTTTATCCCGATGTCCACTTCCTTCTAGCATACCTGGTCCGAAGCATTCCTTTACACTCGATATTACTGCCACGGCCACGCTAGATACCGTCAATACACACTCCTGTCAGCTGGAAGATGGTGCACTAAGACCACTAATTCTCTATCTTCAAGGAATCAGCACGCCTTCCGCCACCCCGCGCATCAAGCGTCGCGCCCGGCTCTTCCAACTTCACAAAGGCGTCCTCTACAGAAGAAATTATGAGCCACAAGGACGACCTTGGCTACTCGTCATCCCCCGCCGTCTCCAAAAAGAAATCATTAAAGCAAATCACGATGACCCAACCTCTGGTCATCTGGGATTCGCCAAGACGTACTTCAGAACACGCACAAAATACTTCTGGAATGGTATGCACCGCTCAATTAACAAATATGTCAGAGCATGTCACCAGTGCCAAACGAAGAAAAAAACCTCGACCAAGCCTGCTGGAGTCCTGAGACCCATTCCACCGCCAAATCATCCCTTTGAACGCCTTGGTATCGATTTCTTAGGCCCTTTTCCCTGCTCGGCACAGAACCACCGATGGATAATAGTGGTCATCGATTACTTTACCCGATACGCTGAAACTAAAGCAGTGTCAGCCGCTACAGCTTCTGAAGTTGCTGACTTCTTCCTGCACTCCATCCTGCTACGGCACGGAGCCCCGCAAGCCATAATTACCGACCGTGGCACTCCCTTCGTCGCAAAAGTCCTCAATGAGCTTTGTGGCCTCACGAACACTGTCCATCATATCACAAGCGCTTACCACCCTCAAACCAACGGCCTCGTCGAACGCCTAAATCATACATTGACCGACATGATCTCGATGTACATCGCAGAGGACCACGACAATTGGGACACCATTCTGCCCGACGTCACATACGCATACAACACTGGTCGCCAAGCTACACCCAATTATTCTCCATATTATCTCTTACACGCACGTGAACCTCTGTCAACGATGGAAACCCTCTTGCCTTACCTTGATCACACATCCCTTGATAGTTACGCTGAAGATATATTATGTCGTGCGGAGGAAGCTCGCCAACTCTCGCGCATTTACACATTAAGGTGTCAGCAAGAGCAAGTTCTCCGCTATGCCGACACTCATACTCCGGTTGAGTACACAGTGGGTGAAGAGGTACTCTTATGGACACCGTCTCGAGTGCCAGGCAAGTGCGATAAGCTGCTCAAAAAGTTCAAGGGGCCATACCAAATACTTCGCCGAATCTCAGCGACCAACTACGAGGTCGCCCCGGTTTCCCCACACTCGGACCATCGCTCAAAACAAACTGACATTGTCCATGTTGCACGCCTCAAGCGTTACCACCGTCCTGCACCCTAACGCCGGATTCCGGCGCTTTCTGCACGGAGGAGTAACTGTGGTGAAGGAAGAAGAAGTCAGTTCGTCAGAGACCGCCATCGTTCAGTCAACTATCACCCCATTAAATCAACCCTTCTCAAGTCTCACAATATATATATATAGAGAGAGAGAAAGAGCGATTATGTCGAAGTTGAAAAGAAAACTAATCGCATTGTGAAGGGCTAAGACATTGACCACGTAGGCCGTGCCGTTACATAGCCTGTATAGAATATCGTCACAAATATATCCGGTGTTTTACAAAGGGCATTTGGACGTTTCCTGCAAATGCCAGGCATATTCGAGAAATAAGATTGGTAGCCATTTAGTTACTGTTTTGGAGCCTGTAAAATGAGGTGCTCACAAAACTTATTCGGAACACCGAAACTGTGCCTTATCTAATGCGATCGCCTTCCTGGGCCTAAACCTGCTTCAGGACGTTACACTAGATGGAACAGCCCTGGCAGAGTACGTCGCTTGCTCAAAGACGCCTCTGGACAAAGACGGCAGAGATGTCAATCTGTCCCACATTGAGGCGTTATAGCTTTTACATTTTCCATGATCTGTAATTTGGCGTCGCCAACCTTGCGCATGTAGTACAAGCAGAACTTGCCAAGCACCATCCCGCTTCCAGAAAGCTTCAAGATCTTTTACAATTTACTTATTTATAAATTTTTGATAACGCCCAAGAAGGTTCTATCTGGAGCTCCACGTTTTCTTACCAATGAAATAATGATGCATGCCTATTTAATTTCCCAATCATTCTGAACGCTAAGTACAAGCACAAGTTTGTAGCCACAAGAAAAATGAGAATCAATTCTTTACAAATTATTAGTAGCTGTCGTAAAAGCTACAGCCAAATAATCTCGTCATGGCGCCATTCGCCGAGAGATCGCCCATCCCGTTTTTCTGGCAACATATCTATGCTAGAATAATTTCGAAATATCGCGAAACCCCCGACTCCCGTCGGGCATGACGCGATGTTCGACAGGAATCCCATCATCCGCGCGTTCTGCGGTACCGGTACGTGTGACAAGCGAGTTCGAAGCATGTTCACGGGCTCTTCGTCCGCGATATACACACGATATCTCGGTTCCCGGGGCATGCGAGTTGTCCACGTATGTTTATTGAACCATGAAATGCAAATTTTTCGTGCTCGCTATCCGTGATATGGGTTACCATGACATACGAGTTCGCGGCGGGCTTCGATTTGTCTGAACAGCTAACAGCGAATACGCTGCAATCTAATTCCCACAAATATGATTTCGAACTGAACTCCGAAATGCAGAAATGACGTGAAGTGCAGATGCATAAAAGTTTGAGCAGTATTTGATGCGGAGTCTATATTATCACTTGCGCAATTCTTTGCATTTATGATAAGGTTTTAGAGCGCTATTTTGGAAAATGCCCTGTATAACGAGACTGTGTTTTACCGATCTTCCCGATTCCATTCATCTAAGGTCACGGCACAAGGGAAGAAAGCATAGCAAGGCCGGTAGAGAACGAGAATCCCCAACATTGGACTCATTCAGAAATAGGATGATGATAGAAGGACCGAGTACCACAGCAAAGGCAAAAAACGTAACAGAAGTGAAATCAAATATGATGTTCGGACCCAAAACAAGAGAAAAGGCGACCGCTGACGACAACCACAAAGCAAGCACCAACGCCGGCACGGAACAGTCGGTAATCGGCAGGATGAGCCGAAGAAGCAAGCGCTTATCTGAGGAGCTGGAACTCAGAAATAACCTTGAACGGAAAGTCGTGGGCGCAAGCGCGACTGACTCGTCTGTCTACTTCTCCCTCGACGTCCACGGGGCACCTTCATTTCCCACCGCTGTCGGGACAAGCAGTAGTACGTACGAGTTCGCATATATTCTGACCTTTTTTTTAATATTTTAGTCACGTCCTTGCTATTTATCGTTAGGAAGTTTATAAACATGTTTTCTTCTGACATATATGCCCTAATGTTCAGCTATGACGTCAAATTGCTGTGGGGGTGCTGCTGTCAGCGTGGTGCATTCAAACACGCTTTATTTTGCGGAACTCTATTTTCCTTGCACTTGCAGTGTCCACTTGTGGGCAAACGCGGACCAGTTTGCAAACAGTATATCAGTCTATAGGAATCTAAAAGTAGAGTGAATATAAAAATATAATCTCTTGCGCTACTTTCTCTAAGTTTCGTGAGACAAGTGGCATCTTTAAAGACGGCTGAGTTAAGAAGATTTTAGGGACTTACTGCAGTGGCATTGCTTTCCAAGATTTACTCGATAATAAATCCTAATCATCCCCGTTAATACCTCTTCCTTCAAAGCACCAATTACAATTTAAGGAGAAAGCTCGACAAAGAACAAAAACCGGAAACGGATTTCATAGTATTTGCATGGTCAACCCGAAAAATAACAATATCAAAAACGGATGTCATAAAAAAAAAAAGAAGAACGATCTTTAGTTTTCTGATGTTCGAGGCCCTATTAATTTTTGTAGAACTGATATGTAAATCTTCCTTGTAACTTTTCGACAGTTTGATGACAAACGAAAAACGCTTCTGTGTAATCGTTATTCTCAAAGGTACATGTCTAGATAGGTATTATTTTAGTATATCGGAAAAAGCAATACTCATCCAATGAGACAGAACACTAATATTCATTTTGTAAGTCATTGTCGCGTACCATGTGCCACAATCTTTTTTTTATTTTTTTCTATAGGACAGCTCGAGGCAGCAGGGCTTTCGAGAAGTCACGAAGACAGTGCGACATGGCTCTATTCTGTCTGCTCGTGGCCTAATAAAACAGAACTGCGAAGCAACAATAAATTCAGCGGTTTTACAGCTGGGCTAGAAGGGCTCACAATAAAATCCGACTACGGGCCATTAAAAAAAGGCAGTTGTGAGCATGACAACTACCTTGTCATCGACAGGAACTCACCTTCCAGAATGTACAGCGAGAGCTACGAGACAAGAAAAGAAGCAGCTACGAAACCCAAACTACACATCTGCTACCCAATCTCTCGAACCAATTGGGAGCACGCACCACAGAAGCGGAACCTACTGGGAGCCAAACGCGCACTGCAGCGTCGAAAGTTTCTATCTGCACAGAAGGTATGCAACCATACACAAAAGTCAAAGAGCAGAACAAAGCTACGCGCCACGCGGGGACGCAAAAAGGCACTGACCGAAATTGGAGTCTACACCGAGAGCGAGGGAGAAGAACAAACTCGCTGGAACGCTTCTCTTGAGTCGGGTCCTATGGACAATCCTTTCTTGGCGACAGATGTTTCCTTTCGGCTCAATTCTGCGGCAAAGAAGCCCAAGGTTTTTTGGAAGCTGCGGCAATGGACCGGCGGTCGTGGGGACGCATTGTCCAATCATCGGTCACAGAAGTATTTCCAAGCCTTTCGGGCCAGTCAGGAGCATCATTATCATTCTTCGAGAATACACACAGAACCCGGCAAGGAAGAGGAACCTGCAAACGATTCGTGGGAGACATGTAAGTCAATATTGGTTAGTTGTGGTTTAAATTCTGAATGCTTTCACCCGTTTTATTCAGTTCAACTCGGCAAGCAATACTGTTCCATCAAGTCTGTTGGAGGCACCACTGAATGTCTTGTTGCGCTTAGTTTTTGTCTCCGATATGAAACCACCATAACGCTTTTGATAGAACGGCTCAAGATAGTGAGGCCACGATGAAACTTATTTATATGATGTTATTTTAGCTAGTTTCGAAAGGTTAAGAGATTTGTAACGCACAGCGGGACCTCTTTTGCTATATGCACACTACGAACACAACGCACCGATCTTTCATGATATACGCAAACCTAAGCGCAACAAGCGGAACAGATTTGTTCAGCCCATGATTCCTTCAAGTCTGAACGAAATCGTTCCGCCATTGCGCTTACGTTGGCGTGTGTTATGAAAGATCGGCGCGCTGTGTCCATAGTGTGAACATAGCATTACTTGTACTGCGGTAGGTGATAGATTAAGAATTCCGCAGATGCTCCTTCTCTAGAGTGATAATATTAAAACTGATAAACATTTATCGCGCGTGCGTGCGTCCAAAACTCGGGGAAAGGCAAGACCAGCATGCTAGAGCTAGTGCTTCTACTACATTATTTGCCTATCACGCACAGTGGATTTGCTGAATTATCATGATGCTTAGATTTTTTTTTTGTTTTTCTCGTGCGTGAGGTGTCAGATATCCGTTGTCGCATTGAATTTGTTTATCTGAAAATAATATTAGTGTTTTTTTTTTACTAGGATGGCAGTTAGTTTGACACTTGGCGGGTTTCGCGACGTTGACCGCGCTCGACATGGACGTGGGCCATTTATTTATTTATTTATTTATTTATTTATTTATTTACCCTCAGGGCCCATCGCGCGTTACAGAAAGGGGTGGGTACAATGAATGTGTTCCTCGGTTTAATATGTAATGGGTATGCGGTCTCTATGGTGCGCGCCCGCACCTTAACCGTTTTTTTTTTTAAAGTCCATCTTCTCCGAAATGACACCTCAGCGGCTCCGACGTGGCACCTCAGCTATCGCAGTGTTTTAGTCTACATGTTGCGTAAGGGCCCTGACTTGGTAAGTTAGGCACAACTCTGGTTATAGTGCTCCCCGTGCAGGTCATTACAGTTTGTACACGTGGGAATTCTTATTTTCCATCTAAAGTTATAAAACGAATTTATTTATATTTTTTACAGATCAACTTCAAGCGGTGATACTTCAAGAAAAAGAGTGAGATTTTTCTTTCTTGAATAGTTCCCATTGACTCATCTATACAACTGAGTACGGAGGTAACGCTCTTCTCGAAGCGGTTGCACGCGCGAGTAAGTACATTAACAGGATATACAATATATACAGTATCAAAGCACAATGTCTATAAAAATAATCCCATTGTCGCAATCCCATTGGCTACGCAGCTTATAGCCATTTCACACGACGGACCGAATCCCGATTTTGTCCGCGGATTGTGAACCACGTGACCAGCACGTCACCGATTCCTGCGATCCGCGCCCCGTCCGCGGACGCGCTGACTGATAAAGTCGAGCGCCTTTTTCACTCGCCGAATTTTGGCGGGAGATTGACTTGAAAACCGTTTAGTGTGGCAACGGTACATTGTTTTCCTGTGTTTTTTTTTTTTTTTTTTTTGACGATTAAAACTAAAGTGGCGGATCGTTGCGTTTTGCGTCTTCGCTGGTTCATTTGGTTGCGTGATTCTTGGTTCCAGGTGTGAAAGAAACTGCATAAATTTTGTCCGGGTGACGCCGACGCAGGTTCCAGTACTCCTCTGGGTCCCTGTCAAGAAGCTCCCGTCAAAACTTGTCTAGCACGCCGCGATAGTTCTTGCACGTCCAATCTGGATTTCACCGAGCAAGACGTTTCTTGTGGCTGGGGGTACTTAAGTGTTGTGCACGAGCGCCGAGTGCGTGAAGGCATCTCCAAACGCCCCTCCGCGAGCCCAGAACTTCGTCGCTTCTTTGCCGAACCCTTCTCGAGCAGGACGATGCCTGTGTTAATGTCATGATTTGGGTTAGTAAAGCTAGTGGCGCTTCGCGCGAAGCCTATCACAGTGTTTTGTTTTGTTCTGTACCTAACAGCGGCGTACCATTCTTTATCGCGGTAGCACACGTGGATTTCTCTCTTGGACCACGGTGCCACGGTGCGATGTTGGAGTTTCGCGGCACTGTGGGGCGGCGAACAGGTTCGGTCCGTCCTCGCGCTGGCGTCTGCTCGTCGTCTCTCTCGTGCGAATGCGCTTGGGAGACGGATCAACCGCGGACATGTCGTCACGTGATCAATCCTTCCGCGGAGCAGTCCGTCGTGTGAATCGGCCTTTATGAAACTCACGGCGTGGCCTATTATGTTTACGTTTTCTGCTGTGTAATAGGATCTTCGAGGGAATCGGTGGCCGAGTGAGCTAGCGCACACCAGCTCGGAGCACGTAGACCGGATTCTCGCAGTGCAGAACCCAGCCATCTTGGGTTCAATCTTCACCCATGCGCCCCGCTTCGATCTGGATGAGTATCGTATACCGGCGTGTGATCGTGCATCATCCCTAGCCAGTTCTGCACCGGCTACATTTCACATCTACGGCTGAGACACCTGATGCCCATTAGGGGATGACTAAGACCACGCTGTATAAGCATACGCGCGGCGCAGTCACTTTTGTTCGTTCTTTGGCATTCTTATCACCTAATGCAAGATTCTCATTGGCAGCAGCACGATAATCGACTGCACAAAGCTCGCAACGCTCTGGGTTTTCTAAACTGTGAGTGACTGCATAAGGTGAGCAAATGAGGCAGAGGAGGAGACAAAAGTGTGTAGATTAGAGGGAAAATGGAAAGCTAGCTGCTTTTGTCTCTCCTCACTCCTTGGACGCTTTTGAACGTTTTCCAGGACTGCGTAGCGACAGACAGCTTTCTCGTCTACGCGCTTATCAGAAAAAACGGCGCTCGGTGTTCTGACGTCCGCGCGGGCTCTTGTCACGTCCGCTTCCTCCATTTCTCGCCGTATACGTGGCTTGCACATGACGTCATTTCCGACGACCTCCAAAGAAAAGGGGAAGAAGGAGCTCTCCTCTTATCAGGATCCTCCTTCGTGCCTCCCAGATTTGCACAGGCGTCGCTATTCTCCTCCCAGGAGATTATAGAAGATTAACCTGTCACTCAAAATTCTTGCAAAAGCAGCTTCCCTCTCCTCCTTTTACTTGGTGTTCAAAAGCAGGCGATGTGACGTTAGTGCAAGGAGCCTATAGGGAATACGATGAGAAGCTGATGGAGTTCTTTCGCTCCAGGAAAGCCAAGAGCTTGAGGACCGCCCTCCTGCTGGCCCTAGCGTACGCCTCCAACTTCGGATCCATTGTGACCTTCGGAAGCGCGCAGGACTATCTCAGGAGTTACGTAACCAAGTACGCTCCTTTAGCATTGTCTTCTCTAGACGTGTGCCCCAACAGATCACGTTCTGGAGGACTTCAGCAAGTTATAACTAGGGCTCCGTGTTTTCGGATAAATCCGAAAAACTCCGAAAAACACCCGCGGGAAAAATTTCTGGCAATTCGGATTTATCCGAGAAACTCCGAATTGTTATGTGCCCCACAGCAAAAAAAAAAGAAAAAAATTTTTTTTTCTTTTTTTTTTTTATACAATTGGAGCAGCGCGGGAAGAATGGTCCTGGGAAAATAACACCATAATTATCTTTCAAGCCTCGGACGGTTGTCAAAAGGGGGTCTTACGGCTTGTCTCGTCAAGATTGGTTCAGGGTTATATCAGGTCTGTTCTCGAGCGCACGTGTACAGTCTGGGACTCACCAACTCCTGTTGATAGAAATAAACTTGAAAGAGGTCAAAACGTAGCGGCTAGATACGTTCCCGGAAATTACAGGCGAGTCAGCACGACAAGTCTGAAGGAATTCTTAGGCTGGGAATCCCTCGAAAAAAGAAGGTAAATACTACGGCTAAAATTATTTCATAACATTTACCACTGCAGAATTAGTATACAGCGCGAAAACTACATTTTCCCCCCGGATTATATCTCTCATCGTGTCGATCGCGAAAGAAAGGTACGTGAATATAAATGTAACACAAACCAGTTTAAATCTTCTTTTCCCCCCAAATCTATTAGCGAATGGAATCAATTGCCTTCGGAGGTTTTTGACGTTTTGGACAATGACGCTTTCTTTGCTGCATTGTAAGAAGTGTTTTCTTTTTTGTTTCCCGTGCACTGGGTATGCATGTGCGCGTTCTGTTATGCTCCTTTGTATTGCTTAAATGTATCATATTAATGAAAATTTCCTCCCTACTGTGCCACCCTGGCGCTGTGGGAAAGTGAATAAATAAAAGGGTACAGGTGATCGTACCATTCGTGTCACGACAAAAGCCACTCCTTTGGTTTGCAGTTTGGGCCATGGGATTTGGCATTTAGAGGAAGAGAGGGTATGTTTCTGGGGGTTACAGCGAAAGCTATGGATTATAGAGATTGCCTAAAATAGGGAAGAGGGGCAGTTGAAACCCCTCTATTACATCCTTAACCCCTCCACCTCGCGCGGCCGTGGGATAGATTGATGGTATGACTACGGAGCTTTTTTGCGGTTACCTCCGGCAGTTTATTGATTTTAAGGTATCGACGTTTATTGAAGCCACACTTGTGTGCGGCTTTTGTCGTGGGACAAAGTAGTATTGCCAATGACACCAACGCCAAATTCAACTAAAGAAATCTTGATTGGTACAAGCGCGTTGGATTTTTTATCTGGCATACGTTTGGATCCGGTTATTATTTATTATTGTTTAATATGAAACACTCCGAAAGTAATCTCCGAATTTCGGGGAATTGGGTATTTACGAAAATAAACTACGATGAACACCGAATTTTGCCAAAATATAAACTCGAAAAAACACCCTCCGAATTTCACGAAAAATAAACTCCGAAAACACGGAGCCCTATACTCCGTTTCACCTTCCGTCCGAGCACAGCGGACGCTAGGAGCCATCCCAGCCAATGTGGCGTTGAGGGAGTGTCATGCGACCTTGAGCTCCCTGTGTCGCCCCGCCCCACCGGCAAATCACGCGACTTTCTCCCGGCGCTGGATCGGCTGGGATGGCTCGTGGCGTCCACTGCGCTCGGTCTGAAGGTGAAACGGAGTATAGTTATAACGTATGAAACGGAACCCCCCCGCCCCCCCACTTTCCGAAATCGTCCGTTTTTTTGTCCGGGCATTTCCCTCTAACAAAGCGTGCAAATTGACGTCACGTGACCTGACGTCAAGGTATTTATAAAATAATATTCCACCCATGCGAAATTTAGTGGGAAACCTTACGTGACGCGACTGAGACAGCAGTTCAGTTTTTCCACTGTATTTACAACGGAAACTGGCATCAAGTGACCTGACGGACGAGACCCAGTCAGCACTTCAGTTTGCCCGCAAGATTAGATAAAAAAAAAAATGAATCACGTCCTTTATCAGCTTTAAAAATTTAAGTAACCACATAATATGGTCGCACCAAAGCTACGACTCAATAACAAACGTCCTTCCATGCGCTATTGGAGCACGGTATATTTTTAACTTGTTTTAAACGTGTCGTCATCTATTTAGACGGATGCGAATCACTCATTGATTTCACCAACAGAAGTCATCATTACTTCGTGCCATGTTTACCATACGTGACCAAACCACGTAAAAAAGTCAGTTCAGTTTCTGAAGCCTCTACAAAAGAGTTATGGGGTGACGTTAGTCTTGTCTCATAGGAAGAAAGTATACCGCTAGAAAATCAGTACAGTTACGAATATTTTTTTATTTACGTGTAATTTGCTTGTTGATTGGTCATTAACCCGATGATAAAAAAAATTAGGTCTATGAAAAAAAAAAACTTTTTCATAATTGACTTTAGTTTACTATCTTATGTTGATCAATAGGTAATTCGTAAGTTATTTCAATAAAAAAAACGCAGCCGAGCTCTCAGCTGCTTATCTTTATCATTTACGACAAATAATGTTTAACGCATTAAAGATAAAATGAGTGACAGCTTTTGTACGCCTTTATTGGCTTGTGCTTAACAGAATGTGATTTTTTTCAGTAACATTATTTGCAATAATATATATAAAAGGCACAGACTCAAGTTTTGTCTCTAGATAAAAAAATATTTTTGTGAGGGCTGCTTCTTTTGCGAAATCTTGAATTTTCTCTCCTGGTTTTAAAACACAATATTATTTCCAAGGGAGAATGTCCACTTTTTTATAAACAGTTTATTATGCCTACACCAACTGAGAAATAAATTTATCTCGCAAAATGTATAGAGTAAATAATTTTTCCGCGAACTGAAGCATTCATGCTTTTTTCGGTGAGGCATAGAGGTGCCATGGAGAGTATTGTACCTTGCATTTTCGCCTATCATAAAAACAAACTAAGTCGCCATAAAATAGCGTGATTACGTAACTAAGTACCAATAGGAGCTTTATTTTTTTATGGATGATGCCGACTGACCCGTGCTGGAAATCCCTCGCGACACAACTGATCGTTACGCGACTGACCGTATACTACTGACAATTCGGGCAAATTTATTTATTTAAAGAAAACTTATCTCGAATTTAATATTTTTAACACCACAGAAACGCAGGTCTCTTTTGTCACTGTGAAGTCTTTCTCATCGAGTTATTATGAAAAATACCACTTAACATATCCTTTACACCACTGACACAACAAAACGGTACGCATTGATTTCTGTTTATTAATAAGCTAGTACAAATTTAGGTTTTAGCCCAGGTTGAATGGCCCTTGTCGTAAGACTTTTCTGAAAACGAGTTAACCAGTCTGCATACCTGCATATTTAATATGTTTGGCAGAGGTCTTTAAGTAAATTTGTAAATCTTTCGGTACGGCACTGACATTCAAGTCGGTTACACTTGTTTCTTTTAATATCCGTGAAAATATAAATATTTTGGCAACACTGGAGGCTGAGATCATATCCAAATTTGGAGCTGAGCTAGGCGTACGATTTTTGAATTAAACTTTTAATAATTTACTTCGCTAAAACAAAAACTCACGCCCTTCCAATCTTGTGTGGTGGTTTGCAGATACAAACCAAATACTGAAATTAGAAATATGGCAAAATTTAAACCCAAACAATTCTAAAAACAATCTTCGTTATGAGAACTTAAAAAAGAAGTTGTTTTAGGATGAAAGGAGGGAGCCGTTTGAAAGTTTCTTGACAGTCATGTTAATGTTTCATTTTTGGGATAATGAAACATGATGTGTATTATTTCCATCCCATCCATCCAGCTTTTATCTCCTTGCCTTCTTTTTCTCCTCAAATTCAAAATTTTTTTATTTCCTCAAAGCTAAGGTCCGGAATACTTTAATGTTTTGTTTGCATTTATTGTTGTTTTCCGCTTTTTTATTAACATATATTTCTTTTTTTGTGTGTTTCTCTACAGCCTCCTTATTCCAGGCGACCGAGAATAGAACTTTGACTAAATTATTCAATCATCAAAGAGAATGCCCGGCACGTAGGTACGCGCGCTGCCCGCGCTCACCTTCCCTATGCAAACAATTTGAAGTAAATACTTAAAATATAGTGTTTGTAAAACGCACGACACAACCTTCAGTTGCTTTAGGCGTTTGCTTTCGAATAGTTCCAGCTACAGACGCCAGCACGCGCAGCGCGCGTACCTACGTTCCCGGCATGCTCTTCGATGCTTGGGTTATTTGTGATAAGGCATATGGAAGATTGTTTCGGGTAATGTCAATTATTGTTAGTAAACTTGAGCGGTAATAAATGAAAATTCTTAATCGCGATGAGGAATCAGCATGCAACTGGACACAAGGTTGCTATTAACATGTGGTACAGTAGAAAACCACCTTGGTTTCCAGACCTGACCTCTGTTACATCAGCAAACAGCTAACGTCACATAGTCGCGTAGAGATGCGATACCCTATCTCCTTACCAGCGACTTTCTGCTAAGCTTAAAGGGGTTATGACACGCCAAAAATAAAATATTACATAACTATACTGCTAGGACCCATTGTATGTTCCTATGATCCTGCTAAATTTGTTTTGAAAAAGGCGCGATAATTTCGTGGATAAATCGATTTATATGCGGGCCCCTCGGAGGGGCAGATCCGGGCGGACCTGGAGGCCGATGACGTAGCCAGCCTCCAGCGTGGTGTCTACTTGCACGCACTCACAGACTTGGCTCTCTTGGCGTATCGAGCCTCAGCTTCCTCGTTTACCTTCCACGTTTCCAGCATCCAGTCTGTGACGATTACGTCTACGGCACCGATCGCCTTGTCGAAGTGTTCGACATTAATCGCAGCAGCGATGAGAGTTATTGCTATCAAGAGATGTTGGAAGCTGTTTAGTTTGACTGCGACCCGCTGGCGACGAGCTCCAGCGACGACGAGTTCGCCGTGGTCACCGTCGTCCGGGAATGTCTCGCAGGCGTATGCAGGGTGGAAGGTCAACCGGCCGGGGGGCGAGAGCGAGAATAGCTTTCAGTTTACCGAGCTGTTTGAGGGGTTTTGTTCGTACCGCGACGAGAAGAGCTTGGGCGATCATGGGGGCGCCTAGAATGAGAGAGTGTTCATGGTCACGTGGTTTATGGACACCATGGTGTGACTAACTTGAGCAGTGTTGCCTGGTCGCCAGATGAAAATTGTAAAAATTCGTAAATTGAATATTGGGATTTTCAGAGCTCTAAAAATTGCGTAACTTGGTGTATATACTAAGTAGCCTATGAGCATTCCATTTCAAGAATAATCTATCCGTTTAATTTTCGTGTCATAACCCCTTTAAGTGAGTAATAAAGCATGTTCAGGCCAACTTCTACCCACTTGCGACATCTTACGACCAAGTGCATTACGACCTATTTTCATCTTTTGCGAGGAGAGAAAACTGCGTACTCGCGCCATCTACAGAGTGGCCCTGAAACTATATTTCACTGGAGCGAAAGTGCGGAAAAAGGAAAACTCATATGATGTTCTGAACTGTGACATGTGCTTTCTAGGCGGCTGACTCTCTCGAACCCTACCCGCGTGCCCGTTTTATACGCGTGTGCAGCATTGCAGTATTGCTTGATCAAATGTACGTGCTATCTGTGAGGAATCCTGTTTTATAACATCAAAAAATATTTTCAAGCCAAATGTGAAAGACGATGCTCGAAACAATTTAAAATATACCGAAACAGCAAGTTTTCCACGGGACTCGATAGATGGCACTGGCGTGTTCGCTCGTCGTGTGACATACCAAGAAGTCGTAACGCACTCGGTCGTAATCAGTGAGAAGCGTGTAACCGAGTTTTTAGGGGGCGTGTTTCTTTATAGCTGTCCGGGAAGGGCACACTTTTGTAGTTTCTGAAGTTGATACCCTTCTGATCGCTTTGAAATCATTTCACATGTTCAAAAATGTGTTTGAACGTAGACATCATTAAAGCAGTCATAACACACGGGGTCACCATTGCTGCAGGAACCTCGTAAAGTTCAAGCTTGATATGAGCGCCTGGTGGTTCATGCATTTTTCGTTCGGTATCATCTCTCTCCTGCTCTCCGCCTTGGTCCTTTACTTTCTGGTAATACGGAAATAGTAAGTCCGCTCCGTACCTCAGTACTGATTTTCATGACTGAGTCATACTAAAGCGACGAACACAAGCTGCATCCACTGACACTCTTCAAATGGGTGGTTCTCATTTCAACCCGTTTGCATTTCTACCTTCTCGTTTTTACCTTCTCATTTCAACCCAGCGCAAAACAACTTTCGCGTTTCTCCCTTTCTCATTTAAACCGTTCTCAAAACAAACTTTCGGGTTTTGACTCTTCTCAAAACAACTTTTCTCATTTTAACCTTTCTCATTTCAAATTTTCTCAAAACATACTTTCTGGTTTTGACCATTGTCAGAAAGACTTTTCTCGTTTTAACCTCTCTCATTTTGAACATAAATTAATCCAACATCATAATCTCGCAATCTTTCTGCGGTATTTATGGTGAATTCGGGTAATTAATTGCCTTCGAGCCCTTGCCTGTGGCACCGGCGACCAAACACGCTCAAGCGGTGCATCACGTGACCCTCTCCACCCGAATGCAAAGCACAATGAACTGGCGTTTTTAATTGACTGGGTCGCGAGTGAGCTCTGTTAACTTCTTCTTCGATCATTCTATGATACCATGAGCACGCTGCATACGCCAACAACATAAATTACGACTCTTTGAGATGTGTGCAAACAGAAGCGGCTTCACAAAATTTTTTTTCAAAATATTGGCATTACCACAGTCCGTACAGCTGACAGAATATTAAGATATAAATCAATGAAAGGGCAGATGTATAAATCAATGTGGTTCTGCCCGCACGCGCGTCAAATTTCAATAAACGTCGTTTGGATTTTGTTTGCATTGGAATTGTAATGCGTGTTCAAGTTTCAAACTGCATCACTATGCATACTTTGTTTTTCAGCGGTGTAATAACTTGCTATTACAGAGTTGTAAAATAAAGTGATATATGATGCAGCCCGTGTCTCAGAGCAAACATACCTTGCTCAGGCTGGATAAATTCTTCCAAAAATGTTGACATTCTTTGAAACATAAATTATATTTCTCTTCGTTGTTTGTGATATCTTGTCTCAGAGCACAAAAGGGTGCCTGTCTCGATGGCTTCGTTTGCCACTCGAACCTGCTATTGGCCGCCTCAGCGAGCATTGTTTCGTTTGGTTCCCTATCCCGATTCAAATGTGACGATACCGGATACAGTCTGGCAGACAAGCTGCCCGACCTCTTGGAGCTCGGGAAAACTTCTGCTGGTAAATTGCCGGTACACGCGTGAGAAGCGCAACCCGAAAAGCTTGAACCCGCCAGCCTTTGAACACGCGAATGCCCTTGCCGAAGATATGGGAAAACTTTTTTTCAGGGAAAATGACCACCCGAATTGGCCATTACAAGCAATAACACACGACTAGCACAATGATCCATCCGATCCACACGACATCTTAACGACATACAGCGACAGAAGAGAAATGAAGTACCGAATCTGCGCTAGCACTTTTGAAACCACGTCACCATATCACCACGTAGCTACCTCAACAGACTCGGGGTGGCACGCAGGCATAAGGAAAATTGTTTCATGTGCTATGCAAGAGATGGTGCCGCTTTGCTTCATTCTCAACCTTCATCCTCAACTGTTTTTCCTTCTTTCTATACCTCACTACGGTGTTCAAATGAGAAAGGGTCGAAACGCGAAAGGTTAAAACGCGAAGGGTGTTTTGCGAATGGGTTCAGACGGGAAGGGTTCAAATGAGAATGGGTACAAATGAGACGGGTATAAATAAGAAAGGGTCGAAACGCGAAAAGTTAAAACGAGAAGGGCGTTTTCCGAATGGGTTCAAACGAGAAGGGTTCAAATAAGAATGGGTTGCTTCGAGATACATCCCTTCAAGTATATGGAGCATGCACTGGATTCTAACTTTGGAAGGCTTGCTATTGCATGCATGCACGTGCTTGAGACTTTTCGGAGTCGTTTTTTTTCTGTCGACGCTCTAGTGCGACTCTGGCATTAGAGTGCATTGGCAATTTTTCCGGACGTAATTATTCTGCTGCGCTACTCATTTCAATAAAGGTAAACGCTGATATATTGATTCTCAGTATTAAAGGAACTATATTTATAATTATTGAGTTTGTCAACATTACGTTAGCCAATATGTTTTTTTTCAAGCACGCCATACTTCAATTCACCACAAGTCCAGACCCAGGCGACGCTACCAGCTGATGGGGGCAATCAGACGGCGTGAAAGGCGCACCACCATCATGGTGTTGACCATGTTTCCGTCGGTGTTCTATCATCACTCAAACAATCATAAACAAAAAAGGCCCATTGACTTGCGTTCTTCATGCTTTTTGATTGGTCGCATTAGCTCGTAGCGTCAGCTGCGTTTGATCTTACTTGGAAACAAAGTTAAATCAAACATCGGCGTATTTCACTCTCCTGATTTTTATGTGAAAAAATAGAGGTTGAATGATTTATCTGTAGTACCTTCAATTTCAAACGGCGGAAATTTTAGTGATATTAATACGAAAATTGCAGTATAGAAGCTACCACCAAAAATCGATTAGATCAAAATTGAGAAAAATACAAAAGTTTTAAAGGTCCCTGGGAGAAATTTAAATATTGTTTTAGATTACCAGTAAAATGACCGATTATGTGATCATTAAAACATCCGGAATAATGCCTTACGACTAGAATAAGCTCAGATAGTTGGTTATACACTGGGAAGAAGCAGCTGAACAAACATTTAGAGGAGCATTCATACAGATGAGAGGATATGGGGCAATGCGCGAACAACCGCTGGACGACTAACTGTTTAGCATCATTATCCGTATGTCTCCTCCTCGTATTTCCAATTATTAAAAGGTCTGTAGCCCTGCAAGTATATTTTCTCTTTGTTGTATAGCGAAACTGATGAGGAACTAACGCCAGTTCCTTTTTCTCTTTTATGAATAGGCCTCCAACTATTCTCGTGCGAGCTTGCTTGTTTTAATGTTCTGAGATGGTGACTTGATTCAGCTCGGGCTTGCACGCGCATTCACGCAAATGGGTGACTAGTTGTCCTGTTGTTAAGCTTTTAAGATAATTGACATGTTCCCGTGTTATTTCGTTGATGCAACCCCCCCCCCTCCCTTTGTCCAATGTACCAACCACCGGCATGTTAAGAAAATGATGAACACTTCTTTATACTGGTTTTTCCCGTAGATAATTTCTTTGTCAGCTGGTTTTTCCTAAGAATAATACCCTTTCTACTAACAGTAAAGAGATAAAACCTTGCTGCTATTATACATGGTATAATAAATTCCGTTCTACCAATAACTTGACCAATAGAATGGTCATTAAATTTTATTTTATAGCTACCTGATGTTGTTCTTCACCCGTGGATACATTCTCCCATTTAAGAGATGGTTTAGCTCGACATTTTATGAATAAGCGAACGGATGCGAAACGTAAGTTTCTTTTGCTGTTGCGTTCTCGCCACGAGCAAAATATAGTTCATTGCGAACAAGTAACCTTATTTGCCCTATCTACAGCGACAACAATGAGACCGATGTTCACCCACCATCCAGAGTTGTGATCAGGGACCGACTGCATATCATGGGATGTATGTCGTAAGTAGTTGTTTTTCTCCGTTTCATGTAGTTCTGTATCACAAACATAGCGTTATGAATAGCCCGTCATTTTGAGGTGAATGCGTCAGTCGTTGAGCTCGTCTAAAACGTGTGTGGGGATAAATAAGCAGGCTTGCCGATGGGTTTGTGTTCTGTTTGTGCCGATACGCGTGTGTATTACGCGCGCCAAGAAAATAAACCATTATTTTTTTTTATTTGTTCTGATGACTGTGCGTGGCTTGGCGACTACTTTGACATTTGAATTGTCAATTTTGTCTGTAAAGAATAAACGCTAACAAAAGTAATGAACTTGGATCTCTAAAAACACTTCTGGAGATTTGATTTGTGTTTTAAGTTTCTTAGTCAACAATCCAGAGTGTAAAGGTGCGCATACTTCTTCAAGCGGCGATATTTGTTTAGCTGCAAATCGAACTTAGGTATCGAGAGGTCGTATGCTGATATCTGAACTATTCTCAATCGACCAATATGAACGTACTTATAATTCGTTTTGAATGACCAGTGGTTTCGTGTAATTTATGATAGAATAGTCACGACGAAAATGTTTTCGCAAAAGCAAGCAAAGAGGCACTCTAGCATCTTACGAAAAATATCGCGGAACTTCGCCGAAAATAAAATATTCAGCTGGCTTACAAAACCTTGGTGAGGTCTGTTCTGGAATATGCAAAAAAATAGTATCAGATGGAAGAGATTTGTCAGAACTCGGTAAAGTCCAAGGGCTTGCATCCCGGTTACTCTTTAACAAATGACATCGTTCCCATTCACCCACTAAACTTAGTAGACTTGGCGAACTGTTTTGATATAAGAACAAAGTGTTACCGCTCAAAGTGCGTTTTCTTAATCCTTCATGGTTTAGTTAAAAATGGCAAACATATTTACATGAATGTGCGTTTTGGTGAATGTGCGCGACATTGTCATATTATGTACATCGGCTTCGAACACAGTGCCATCACGGGAGCGCTAGGCCATCAACACATGCTGTGTCTTCTCTAGGCCTCTGGAAACTGATAAAACTGCGGGGTGGAAAGTAAGGCGCTGTGAGAGTGCGGGTTCTACTGCGATGTGTTTGAACCTCATTCTTTGCAAGTCGAGCTACGAAGCTGCCCCGGTTGTGCACTCAAAGTTCAGTCACTGTTTGAATTTAATTCGATCCCGATGGTATATTAGGGAACCATACGTTAGCAATATTTTTTTTCATTTAGTTTCCTTCCAAGGGCAATTAGGGAATGAAACCAACTTCGTGATAGAACCGTCATTTTGGCAAATGTTTGTGATTTTGTGAAAATTAAACAAAACAAAAAACCATAGCGTTTGACAAGCTGCAGCAAATTTAAGATGTCTATTATGTTTGGATACATTGGTGCTTTTTTAAATGTGTTTTCATAAGCGTTTTTGTGTGTATATGTAAGGTTCCGAAGAAATATCAAAACGCATCTATCACCATATCGACGTACTTCTATTTCTTTATTCGGCCCCCCTAGATATTTCGCGCTACTTCGTCTTCTTTTGTTTCTTTTGGTCGTCTTCACACTCCTCGGCTCGTGAATACATTCCTCCTGGAATGATATTTAAAGATGTTGGTAATCGGCGCTACTTCTACTGTGTTGTTCGGTCCAGTGTACCACACCGTTTTGACAAGCCCTTGATGCCCTACGGTTTTGATGACCTGGTAAGGCCCCTTGAACTGTGAAGCACATACTTACAGGTCTTTGCGGACAGAGACAGAGTCACCCACCCGTAGCTTTGAAAGCTCAGAATTTTGTTGATTATCGAAATGCCGTTTCATCTGGTACCGATAGTTTTCTTGTTGAGCATCGGTCTTTCTGCGTTCTTTGATATCTGTTTGTTCAACAATCACAAGCACGCTGTCAGCAGGCAGGAGCGGGGCTTTTTCTGAGATCACGAAGAAAGGACTGCATCCCAACTCTGCCGTATAAGACCAATTATGATGTGCTATACCAGCCTCAAGCAAACATTTCCAACCACCTGGAAAGTGGGGTACGTGTTCATATATTGTTTTATGCCTCGAATGGCGCGCTCCGCTAGGCTATTTGCCGAAGGATTATAAGGTGCCGTGAATCGCAGGGCTATCCCGCGGTGTTGTTCCCATCATTTTAGTTGGCGGCTAGAAAAGGCTGGTCCATTGTCCGAAACGACAACCTTTACGTTGTGATACGCTTCTATGCTCGGCAAAGAGATGACGCTCTTAGCGCCTCCCTTAACTGATGTTGCTGCCACCACTCGAGCGCACTCTTCGATGCACAGGAGAAATGCTTGCGTAGTCTTCACACATTCGCTCTTTTTCTTTATCTATGCGAAGTCAAGGCGAAGAACTTCAAAATGTGTCCTAGAGTGTTCAGGTAGCGCCACGTAATCTGTAGGTTGTCGGTATTTAACTTTGTACTTTTGCACTCGTCGCAGGACTTGATGTAGAGTCTTGTGTCATATTTCATGTGAGGCCACGTGAACCATTTGGTAAACCTTCAAATAAGTCCGCCAGAACCCGTCATGACCACCTGATTCTTGGCTTGTGTGGTTCAATTCAAGAATCTGAGGAGCCATTGTGGATGGAACTTGAAACTTTCCTTTGGAGCGAAGTTCTAGCTGTTTTGTAGCTTCCCAAAGTGTTGATAAATTCACTTCTTTCTGTGACGCTGAAGAAGACGTTAGCAGAAGTCATGACATCGCGTCGGCGTTTTTTAAGGAAGCACCTGGACGATGACTTACTTTAAAATAAAACTGCTGCAGCTCATTGATTCAGCTGGCTATCTTTCCCTTTGGCTCAGTCTATTCGAATAGAAAGGTTAGTGCTTCATGGTCAGTAAAGAGTTTGAATTTTGAACCTTCCAGGTAGGTACGAAAATATCTAACCACCATTAGGATCGCCAGGGCTTCTTTCCCTGTGGTGGTGCAGTTCACTTCAGTCTTCGTGAAAGTTGAACTGTGGTATCCCACGACGTGTAGCTGTTGGGAAGCTTAATGTCACGTTAGTAGAGCACTGCACCGGTTGCGTAGTGTGAAACATCTCTGTTGAGCTCGAATGGTAGATTGAAATCTGGCAAGCGCAGAACCGGGTCAGATGAGATGATCTTCACAAGGTCCTGAAACGCGTCTTCGCACTCCTGCGTCCATTGGAACTTTGTTTCCTTCTGAGTAAACTTGGTCAGGCAGCGGCGTTTCGTAGCATAGTCCTAGATGAATGACCTGAAATGTCCTACAAAGCCGAGAAACACACGGAGCGAGTGAACGTCGTAGGGCTTGGTAAGTTAGGAAATACGGGCAGCTGACATTTGTGTCGCATTTTTCGGTGCTCCGTCCAGAACTCTGCCTAGAAATACAACTTTGCTCTTTAAAAAATCACTTTTCTTGAACTTCACCTTGAGGTTGGCCTCACAAAGTGCGGACAAAACCTGTGCCAGATGCTCCTCGTGTTCGCTCTTTGTCTTTGAGCACACCATGATATCATCAACATAGACATTACAAAATCTTCCGAAACTAGGCTTGAGGACGGCGTTCATCATCTTTTTAAAGCAGCTAAGTGCATTTTTCCATCCAAAGGGCCGGAGATTATATTTATAGACGTTGAATGGCGTTATAAACGCTGTGAACTGCTTGGTGTCCTCTCGAAGGGGCACCTACCTGCTAGAATCCTTTACACAACCCAATCCTAGAAGTACTTGCAGCCTCCTGTTTCACAATGATACTGCCAATTTGAGGCATTGGAAACAGAAATAATGATGTGTGTCGGTTCCCCGCTCGGTACTCTGTGCAAAGGCAAAATGTTCTATTTTCTTTTGAAGCGATAGCGATTGGAGATACAAATGGAGAAACAGAAGGCCATATGATGTCAGAATCCAGCAGGTTCTGTAGCTCCTGTTTTAGCCACGTCTTTATTTCTCGCGTCAGGTTGCACGTCTTATTCTTCACGAAAGTTTAGTCTTGAAGCTCGAACGACACTTCAAAGTTGAGAGTACACTCCGGATATCTCCCTACAAACATCAGTTCTGGATAGGTTTTAGACACCACGTCAGTTGACCTGATGGTGCGAGGAGAAATGGTGGTACCTCCTGAGTCTGTCGAGCGTCCAGGTGGAGGGCCGACTGAAACCGTGTCGATCCAGTAAGGATTCAGCTTCAGTTTCATGTCTCGGCGTGACAAAAGAAAATCGTCCTCCACTACGTCGATTGCCAAGGCTTAGGTGTCTGCTGTGTGAGACTGGAAGTTGACCGGCAAGTTCGCCCACTCGGAATGTTGTCGTGCGTGGCCATTGTAGCTCCGAACAAAAACTTGCCCTACTTTAACTATATGGCTCGGGGAGATCATGTCTCTCTTGATGATAGAAATGGAAGCTTCCGTATCTACAAATCATGTATTTGTTGTCCATTGACTGAAATCTGGATATGTAACAAACTTGAACAAGTTAGACACACAACCTCGATTTGAGTCTTAGGGTAGACTGCGAACCCATTTTTTATTTGTTCTTTTTTAGTTCTCGGTGCCGATGGCAGATGTGGACTGGGACACTTGAGCATCCGCGAAGTGCACTGCAGACAAGAGAAATGGGGTGCGCGGAGCCTGTTCAGCATCTTGTCTCCTCCACTGTTCACCTCTCCTGGGAACATAGGCTATACAAAAGCTGGTCGTTGGTTGCCTGCGCCACTGGTCAGTTCTCTCAGGAGCACAGGCTGGTGGTGCTGGAGCGCGAGAGTCCGCTGCCGCTCTGTTATCCGGGTGGGTAGAAAAATCTTGCAATGACTGCCGCAAGTTCTCGATGGTCTTGGGTGCTCTCACTGGCACTTGTCCTTTGCAATTCTCGTGGTAACCCATGGTTGACGAGCGCAATAGTGGCGGATGGTGCTAATTTAGGCTCAGCAACCTGCAGTAGCCTTCTCTTCTCAAAAGAATACAACAGGAGAGTACCACACCCAGGCTTGAAATGAAAAGGCATGGCTTAGTCCTACCTTTCCACGGCAGTTCCTTGGAACGTAGTAAAGAGGTTGGATTTTCATTAATTCCAAGGCTCGTCAGCGTGGTCCACCAAACGTAACTTGTACCATTACTTGGCTACTCCTCAAAAAAAAAAAAGCGAAATATTTTTTATGCGGTCTCGTACTGAAATCCAGAAATTTTTTCGCGGGCGTACTCGAAGAAAGCAATCCAACCTTCTGGACTCTTTGATTGCCCGTCGAAGATGTCTGGCTTTACCGCCTCGTATCTGGGCCTTTTGTTCTCCACGCTGAGCCTTTACATCAAGCTTTGAATAATGATGTTTTATTGTGAAATTTGCTGCTGTTGAGCACAAATCGCTCGGAGCACTGTCGCCACATCATATACCGGAGACGCTTGTCGGACCGTAGGTTCGAGAGTCACCACTCGCTGCAGCACATGCTTGTGAAAGATAGCCATTTGTATGTTAGTCTTGACTGACCCCTTTTCTGTCAGCTTCTCCGAAGAAATTGTACCTTTCTGGGGGACGAGTGCGATGAGCTCCGGAAATGTGACATATTCTGGAAGCTTTACGTCTCGTTCTTCTTGAACACAATATCGGTTAAAGCCCACTCGGTCTAGGTTCCGAGCAACAGAAAGTTTACCCGTATGTTCTGAACCTTGTCGACTGCGCAAAATTATGTAACGTACCGAAGAAATGTGAAAACGCATCCATCACCATCTTAATCCCCGACGTTCTTTTTTTTCTTTTATCCGGCCCATAAATATTTCGCGCTGCTATGTTTTTACTTTTTTCTTTTGGTCTTCTTGAATATATGTATATATATTATAACTCCTATAAACCGCCTGCATAGGAATAATAGTGTCAATAAAATAAAACCAACAAAAGAAATCGAACCTAATACTTTCAGAAAATTGACTGAGCATTTTTATTTTAGGGAATCAAAGTATAAATCAAGAAGCCCGCCAAGCACTATGCACATGCATGTCCGTCATCTAATTTGAAATACGCTCTTGAACGAAGAAAAAGAGGTGATGTCTGACCCGCATTCAATAATTTAAAGCAACATAAATGTAGCATTTCGCCAAGCATCGTTTTTTCTTCTAAATATATTATGAGGATAGTTATAAAGATATCACTAAAGCTCATATGACTAATACTATTTCATATTCTAGTTACTCTTGCCAGCTGTTCTTCGCAAGCTTTTGTTGTTGCGACTTTGGCAGGGACATATTTGTGCTTTTTGTTTCTTACCAAAAGCAGAACGAGTTCCACCATATTCTTTTCTAGCGTGTTTATGACGGATCGACGTATCTCTTCTCTTGAACCCACAGGTACGGAGAGTACGTCTCCATCTTCCTAGTCATCGCTGCAATTGTACTTCTTGCATTTAGAGATCCTTTCTTCATGTCCGAGGGATGGTCTCAGTGGCTCAGCGTGGAACAGTGAGTAGAGAAGCTACACGGTATGACTTGTGGATAGACGCAAAGCTAGTTCCTTTTGTCTCTACTCCCTCCTCGAGCATGTTGTAACTCCGAAAGTCGGCGTCTGGAGTTTGGCGTTCACGTTCCAACAGTTTATAGAGACAAAGCGAGCTAGCTTTGCGTCTACCCACTATGCCTTCGAAAGAGAGCTCGGCGCCCGAGCGTCCCGACGTGCGCTCATCTCCTCACCACCAGTGTTTCCTGTACACAACGAAATTGGGAGAGATCACACGACAGCGCTTGTGGACGTCAAGGTGCCAGGCTTTGATTGGGAGGATTTGTGCGAAGACGCAAAAGCAAGCAGCATTAGTATCTACCTCCTATCAAGACGAAAAGGAGCGTCGTCTGCTCCTCGCCCAGTGTCTCGCGTTCGAACGACGGTCGCCGGCGCAGGGCGCAGTAACGCGTTCGAACAGAAGGTTGAGGCAAAGACCGGTAGCCTTTGAGTTTGCTCACTATTCTTCCAATCATAGCTCAGCGCGATGAAGTCCTCTCAACTTCTCATCATCTCTACCCTCTAGTTTATCTTCGTATTAAAAAACCCAAGGAGGCATAAACAAACATTTTTAAAACACAGGACGGAGGCTAAAAGGACGGGACAAAAATAATACGTCTCAATTTGAGATATCTAGTGTTCGTCCCCTCCTTGTAGCATCCATCTTGGATTTTAGAAATGTTTTTACAGCGGAGCGTTTAAGGGCTAGTTTCCCCAGTATCGTGTCCGTCAGCAAACAAATGATGACAGCTAACTCTGGAGGGCTGCCACCATCTATAGGCAACAGCGGCAATCAGATAACCTGCTTGCCGGTTGGCTGGTTGCCGCCGTTGGTCATAGATGGTGGCAACCTTTCCAGATTTTTCGTTCTGGCTTGCCGATTGGCGGCCGGCCATTGCTTCATTCCCACCATAGTACAGCCTCGCTGGTCTTCCTTCTTCACCAGAGTGGAAAGGCTAAAAGTTTTACCTTTAACCAGTTTGTCTGCTTTATCACGTTATTTTTAATCAAGTATGAACACGTTTCAGTGTACATGACTCCATCGCTTTCAAGAAATGCGCCCCATTCGCCAGAATTTAGTAGGTTTAGCCGTAGCAATAATGATCGAACAGTTAATCCAACTTGACTCATTTCGTTTTTTTTTCACTTTTACTATGACGAACATATAAGGGATAAAAAAGCATTCTAGCACCGCTCGAATAACCTCTTTACGCTGATCATAATTTTTCATCGTACCCACATTGCATGACGTCGTGAATGGTCAGACACTATTAGGGATGCGGTGTCCTATTTCAGACCTATTTCGTTAACGAGTGTACCTAGTAAACTGATGAAGCGTGTCATATATTCACAAATAAGGAATCACTTATCTTCCAATAATCTATTGTTTGCAAATCAGCACGGTTTTTGACGGTCTCTCTCATGTGAATCGCAACTTTTTGAATTAACTACAGATATTCATAAGAGCCTACATGCCAAGACAAATATTCATGCCATCTTCACTGATTTTTCAAAGGCCCTCGATAGAGTTTCCCCCACTGTCGATTGATTCAAAAACTTTACTCTTTTGATATTGACAGAGGCGCTATAAATTGGATCGAATCATTTCTAACATCTAGAACTCAGTATATTTCTCTTCGTGAACAGTCTTCTACGACCATGCAAGTAAGGTCAGGTGTACCGCAGGGAACCATGCTGGGACAGTTATTATTTCTGATTTATGTTAATGAGTTGTCTCTCTGTATTAACTCGACTCTAAGAGTGTTTGCAGATGATTGTGTGATGTACTCTAGACTTCACAATGTAAATGACTGTGGGACTTTGCAAAATGACCTTGTCAAGATCGAGTCTTGGTGTGGAAAATGGCAGATGAAGATTAATGTTCAAAAAACTAAGTCCATGGTCTTTAGTACTAAACTTGTTCCGATAAAATCTAATTATACTCTTTTCAACAACCACATAGAGCAAGTGATGCACTATAAGTACCTCGGAGTTTTCCTAAGCAGTAATCTTTCTTGGGAATATCATGTTAATCAGATATCAGCCAAAGCTACCAAATCACTCGGTTTTGTCCGACGTTCCCTCAACCTCGCATCACAAAGAAATACACTAACAGCTTATACCGCTTTAACACGACCCATTCTGGAATCCTCACCAAGTCTTCTTAGAAAAAGAATTAGAGTCAATTCAAAATAAAGCAGCTCGTTTCATTTTGCGAAACTACAACTTCCCAGTAAGTGTAACCTCTCTAAAATCATCTCTTCAGCTTCCTCTTTTGAAAGACCGTAGGACGTTAAACAGACTGAAATTGTTTCACTAACTTCTTTATCGCTCTCCATCTTGTTAGTCGATCTATTGTAAACCTGCCCCTTTTATCCCACGCCGACTTGACCACCCCTGCAAATTACACCTTGACATTCCCAGAACTAACCTTTACAAGTTCTCGCCTCTTCAGCTTGCTATTAGTGACTGGAACCAACAACCCGAAGCCATTGTCACAATAATAGACCCACAGAAATTCGCTGATAATGTTGCCGCTCATGTGCATCTGTGATAATTTCCTTGCTTTATATTACTAACGTTCTTTTGTTTTGACACTCTCTTGCCAAATGTCCCCCCCTTTGTAATACTCCTCGTGGGTCTTAAGGGGAACCAATAAATGAAATGAAATGAAGGAAAGGTTGTGCAGTAAGGGAGGCTTGTCGTCAAACGCATGTTTAAGGCTGGAGTTCGCTATGATAACTTCAAAATTGTGGTATTGTTTCCAAATCTGAAGTCTGGGAAACATAAATATTAATATTTTCTTTTTTTTTCTGAAAACAGCTTTACGCCCAGGTTAGCGGCACTAACCCTAGAAGACTAACTTGGGCGATTTGGTGATGCATAGCAAAACGAAATGAGCACAAAAAAAAATTTGGCGGAAGACAAAGGAACGGAAGCACCACGCTCAGGCTTACGACTTGCTCTATTAAACAAAGGAAAAACGCGCATTTGCGAAAACAAAAACTCAACCTTATTTACTCGAGTAATCGACACACTACTTATCAAAGGCCCTTGCGTTTACTTTTGCGCTGAGCCAACATGCAAACCAATCATGGCAATCTACATTTAAAAAAGGAGTAGGCGAGTAAAGAATGCCAGATCGCAATATTACGCGAAAATCCCATCTTCAAAAATAAAGATTTCGCGCGAGAACCCCATCTCAGTCCCGAAATTCACTGTCCACTTTCTGTCAAATGCGGGTAGTGGCTATCCACATGCTCGCAGGAAAATTAGACTGACCGTTTTTGCTCGGGAAATCCTATTGTGGTGGTCAGAAAAGACGTCCGTCGATGCAAATCAACAAACTTATCTTTATCACCACACAAAAACTGAAAAGAACATATAAAGGGGCTCCGCTGAGACCGCCCTGCTACATCGTCGAACGCTGCCAGGCTCGTGCTGTTCTCTTCGAACCCGGAGCTCGGTGCCGGCGGTGCTGCTCGTGCCGCGCGCTTGAAACGTCATTAGGTGCTGACGTTGCGTGAGTCACTGCTGTAAGTCTCGCGCTTTGGCGCCACCGCTGTAAGTCTCGCGCTTTGTCGCCACCGCTCTAAGTCTCGCGCTTTGGCGCTACACTATAACTGGAGCAAATATATATATTACAAAAATGTTTAAACCAATCACTTTTTTTTCACAGACTGTACAATGTAGAAAGGACCAGAATATTAAAGCGCAGCTCTTAGGGCCCCGTTTCCGGCTTGAGCCGTGTCGGCATGGGAGTCGCCATCCAGCCTCAGTCCAGGTCGCCGTCGGCGTAATTGCGAGGTCACGTGACCTTCCCCCCCCGTCCCCGAGGTCACGTGACCCCACCTCCGAGGTCACGTGACCCCCCCCCCCCAGGTCACGAGACCCCCTGAGGTCTGAGGTCAGGTGACCCGCCTCCCCCCGAGGTCACGTGACCCGCCTCCCCTCGAGGTCACAAGCCCCCTGACGTCACACGACCCCCTCTGAGGTTACGTGGCCTCAAGGGGTCACCTATCCCTCAGTACGCTTCCATTCTCCTTCTCAAGAGCTGCGCTCTAATCGGGCGTTACAGGGAATCGTAAACGACTTTCATTTTTTTGTTCCGGTTTACTGGTTACCACGCCATGTCATTACTTCTGTGTCAGCACAAATATATTAGTGCTTTCGGAGGTTCGTATTCTTCCCCTAGTGCACTCATTGTCAATTCAGCGCCCCGTGTTCGCCTTTCTTTGGTAAGCACTTTTTTTTTTTACCGAAAGGTTTTTTTCTAACTTTCGGAGAGGTCTGAAAGGCGTTTTTTGCGCTATTTGTATTTCGCTAAGACCGCTCGATTTACCTTCTTACCCTTTTGCATTTAATTTATTTCTTTTTAAGAACTTTCTTTTGTGTAACACTCTAGTCACGGACAGTTGATGAAGCGCAGGGTGTGGGGAGCCCAGAGCACATTACCGTCGCTCCTCACCCATTGAGAATGCGGTTGTTATCCGACAGGAACACCGAGGAGCGAATCACAAAGGAAGAAGCTTTAGCGTGTTAAACCACGCTCCGCATTTCCTATGCTGTCGTTTACACTTGCACTAAATACTCGCTGAGCGAAACGTTTACTTAACGTTTTTCACGTCTGTCTCCGAGGGAGGTGATGGCGGCGACAGTGGGGCTCATGGTGGGCCTGATGGCATTCCTCTTCCCGACCGACATGCTCCCCGGTGACCACAAGACGGAGATCATTGCGTGGGCAGACCTGCATAAGCGCCTGCCATGGGGAGTCATCTTCCTTATTGGCGGTTCATCTACCATCTCAGCCGCAATGGAGGCGAGTCTTTGTCTACACAAAAGCCCCCCCCCCCCCCCCCCCCCCCGACACTGAATGTTCTCTACAGTTTTCGATCGTTCCTTGATTAGAAAGACTTCGTTTAATAAGAGGAAAGGGCCCTTCCAGCTGAATGAAATACTAAAGTGTCTTTGATGAACACAACATATATTACAAGGCCGCAGCGCTTGATGTTCACGTCACCTGCCAGAGTGTGGCACGGTACGCAGATTGGACACGATGTCTGCCTCAACGCTTGAATTCCTTGGTGTTCTCACAAAATAAACCCAAGTCCCAGCCAAACGGTGATATATCACGCGTGTGGAATCTGCTCCCACGTTGCCCTCCGAAGAATGATCTAGAAACGTTAGGCTTCTTACATTGCAGCTGTTGTCTGCATCCTAACTATACTGCGGGTTCAAGTAACTGACACCTGGGCTTTCATTCGTCAATTAAAGTCCAGTCAGCGTGATCGGTCTGCAAATTATTTCAGAAATTGACCTAGTTGCAAAAAGGCTAGGTTTGTACCACCTAGCTATTTCGGCCGAAGAGACTCAGTGAAGCAAGCCGCAAGGCCCCAATTTCGGTCAGCATGATGAGAAGATGTGGATATTTGATTTTGTTGTTTGTGTTTGTCCAGAACAGACGACACCGCAGCGTAACAGGCTCAAGTCTTGACTAATCACAGCTTGGCGAGAAAGGCAGTGGAAATCCTGCGAATATTTCTCCGCGTTTCTTTCTTATTATACAAGCTGTTTATCTTTACTCTAACCCAATCCCAGAGCGATATTGGACGTCAGAAAACAAAAAGAGTTCATGAAGTTGCTTGTAACTGAGTTGTTTTTTTACAAACGCAGCAGGTAATTGTGCTTTTTTGCAGAATATTCACTATATCTGTATTTGCTTGCAGAAGAACGGGGTCTACGACCTAATTGAAGAGAAACTGCTCAACCTTACGCTGAGGCCTTCATACCTCCAGTACTTTGTGGTCATCATCATTGCCTGTGTTGGGGAGCTGACTATGTACAAAAGTAGGATCGCCCACTTCATCAGGACTGGAGCCAAACTTGTAATTAAATTTTTATTGCATCTGGTGAGGTAACGTGCTTCAAGCGCATCTTTTACATCACCGATGCTAGAATAACATCTCTATCGAGCAGCTTGTTCCGCCACGCAATGCACAGTTGCAATTATAAATAGGTATTAATATTATTAATGCGAAAGTGTTAACTGTCTCTTGGAGTGAGCTGACATCATCAGCTTTGAAACCGCGCAAAACGGCACCTTAAATCCTTTCTCCGATTCAAGCCCACCCCTACCTATGTGACCACGTGCAAAGCTAGCCATGGCACCTTTTACACGTCTGTCCCATTGGCGCGCACGAGTCGACGAGGCGCCCACTCGCCCGAAACGCAACGCCATGGGGTGGCCGGTCGTTGAAGCTAACGCTGCGCGTCAGTTTCAGCAGTCAGTTTCAACGACCGGCCACCCTAAGGCGCTGCGTGTCCGTCAGTGTGCGAACACGCGGAGAGAAGGTATGATGTACATGCGTTCGTATTCACAACTCGTTAGAAGTGCTTAGGTGTACTTCGAGCCTTTTTTATAGAATACCTAGGGCAAGCAGGCAACTGTTATTTTTTCGAGTGTGTTCACTGTTTACATCTACACTCATGGTATAATCGGAATAAAAGAACGCAGTAAACGCAGACAAAAAAAAAAAGCCATGAAGGAAAAAGTTTTTGCAGAGGAGTTTTATCTGGTCGTGGGTGTTCCTTCTTTTATCAGCGTTTGCTGAGGTCTTTATTACCATCATGTACAACTTTTACCAACGGGCTCAGTTCTGTTCCTTAATGCAGTCTTATTTAAGTTTACTCTTTGGAACGTTACATTTACGGTTGTCTTGGTAACACCTAAATTTGGGGGGTGCAGGAGAATAACTGCACCAAAATGCAAACGTCTGTCAAGCGTAGTTCCAGAGGTGATCTGTGTTGTCCTCTTGCATAAGTTGAAGTAACAAACAAAATGAAAACCACTGTTAAAGGATTGGCTTGTAGAGAAAGAAAAATGGAGGGAGATATTAGCATTTTATGTTCTTTGAGTTGCGGAGGTCGATAAGGAATGCCTCACGCCCCGGAGGCGCCCCCGTCGGCGTGTAGAAAACTTGACGAATCTTGGTGTTCTCAGAATAAAAAAGCTAGCTCTGACGTCGCATAAGCGGCAATTGCGAGCGCCTTGCTGCAGCGCGCGTACTTTGTGACACATGGAATTGGCGCCACCAACATTTCTCTTTTTTGTAAGAAGTAGGGTGAATAAGCACCAGCAGTGAGCTGACGTCAGGTGTTATTTATGCGCAGCCTTTATGCACAGAATGATTACGCAGTCTATGTTTTCGCTATCACCATTCTATAAGAAATGAAGGGCGCTGACCTATGCTCTTCTTTTCTGCGATGCAAGAATAAGTGATGCGTTCCTAGCGAATTACCTAGTGAAGTTTCTCTTCGCCTGAATTCGAGACGTACTTTTCTCTTGTTGTTAATACGCCGTAGGATACTATATAATTGTTTGATTGGCAGGCAGACAAGTTCGGCAAGCACCCTCTGTTCTTTCTGCTGCCAATCAACATCATGTGCCACCTGTCTCTCATTCTGCCGTCTGCGAGCGCGGGCAGTGCCGTGGCGTTCGAGTTGGCCACCATGACATCGCTGCAGATGGTGAGCAGCGCTGTCGGTGCTGGAGAGTTTTCATATCCGTATAATCCTCAAGCATGATGGACACACATGCGTTTGGTCGCACACAAGTGCTTTCCTCAGCCTTGTACAGTCTTCTGCACACTTTTGACAAGGAAACCCTCTGGCACGCCGGCGCCATAACTTAAAAAAATATATTTGGAGAGTTTATATAAATTATATGCAGATATTTACGTCCCTTTAAGCTTTGTATTCAATCTCGTCGTAAAAAAAATGTCAAATAAAGTTGGTGTACTCGCTTTCAACCGAACTCTATAGAATTTAGATGACAGAAATGCTGTAAATTTCTATCGCCACGACTTAATAATTTTTCTTTCACCGTATTTCAACAGTATTTTTTTTAAGACGAGAAGTGGGAGAATAACAAGATGCACCTTGAAGCCGCCTGATTACGGAGGCTGCATTTTTTAATTGTGTCAAATTATTGGCGCTTCTTGCAAAACTTTATGGTTAGAGACCTAGTTCTCAAATCCTTACAAATGATATTTTCTAAAAATATTCGAGAGAAAAGGAACCGACATGTAATATAGTCAGTTCCAAAGGTGGTCCTTGTTCACATAATTGCACTTTGGGTGTAGGGTATATATGTCTCCAGAGCAAACAGCGCTACTCAATTGCTGGAGTTTTAAGTGCTCCATGTCGTGAATACTTGGGATGCCTGCGTATGCGAACAAGGCAAGTGGCGAGTGCAGGTTTCCGTAGATTTATTGTAGCATACCTAAATTAATGTTCATGACTTTTTCGCAAAACACTGCTCAATGGCCAGTAGAAGGGACAGGAAACGTTGTTAGAATCTTTATATGCTTCGCATAAATATCCTTACAGTTTTATTCAAATCCTCATACACCAAGTTTCATAAAAATCTTGAAGAAAAGAACAGGCTCCACGACTGCGAATTGTGTTAGGTATATGTAAAGAACCTAAATCTTTAATATATTCTGAAAGTATGTCATGCTCTTGACCGAATTTCTCTGCGTCTCGTAAAAAGGATGCGGAACCATTATATTTCTTTCAGTGTTACTGATATTTAGAAAAAATGTGAGAATTCAAAATCGCAGTACCTGGAATTAAGTATGCTTATGGCACGTGTTCAAATTGAGGCCTAGACTTCCTACTGGGGTGGTTTGTAAATAATAAACACAAAGTTCAAGCTATCAAGACGAAACGGATAAGAAGCACAATAAAATATATATCTATATATATATATATATCGCTTATTTTCAAAATATATTAACAATCTTCAGTGGAATGATTCATTTTTTTTTTAATTATTGGCGGTATGTTTACCCTTACTGCCCATTTATGTGTACAGCAAGAGGTAGTGTGGCATAGATGGCCAATTGGGAATCGAATGAAAGGGGATTAAATGCACCAGGTGAGAGGCGCCATCATCCACACGTTCCAGATCGAGATTTAGAAAATGAAAGACGTTTACGATTCTCTATAATGCCGAAGTAGAGCGCAGCTCTTGAGGAGCAGGAGGAGAAAGTACGTAGGGGAGGGTATATCCCCCTGCTCCCCCTTCGTACCCACTCCTCGTCCACACTTGCTGCCCTCGCATTTAGCCGAAAATTTTCGTCATATTTCTAGCTAAATTAAGCGAAAATGTCCCTGCTTAATGTAGCGGGGAAATATTCCCTCAAACTTTAGCGGGAAATTTAACATTTCTTCTTATAATTTTTTTTCTGCTAAATATAGCAGGAAGTTTAGCGAAGATTTCCCCGATAAATTTGGCGTGAGAACTGAATTTGTGTTGAGGTTAGTTGACATAAATTTTCCCGCAGAATTGAATGGGGGAATTTTTCCGCTAAATTCAGCCATAAATATCTCTGGTAGATTGAGCGTTGAAAACTTTCCGTTAAAATTTGCGTAAAAGTTTTAAGCCAAATTTAGCTAAAAAATTTCAAGCTGAATTTAGCGAAAAATTTTTCCCGGTGAATCTAGCGGGCAAATTTCTCCACTAAATTTAGCAGAAACAATTCTCCGCTATATTTAACAAAAAAAGTTTTCCGCTAAACTTACCAAAAGCATTTTTCCGCAAAATTTAGCGGGAAATTTTTGCCCTCATGACGTCACACAGGACGTCACGTGCGCCGTTATTTTGGGAAACGTCCCATAACGTAACGCGCAGTCACATCGACGCCTACGCCGCTCACACGGAAAGATGCGCATAAAGGCATCACTTTAAGATAGCTTTTTCATTCTTCGATTAGGAAGTCTATTAACGCGTGGAGCCTTAAGGACTGTGGCGTTGTGACGGGAAAGTCTTGATTGGTCAGTGTAGTGATGACCTCGCAGCCACATGACCTCGCCCGGGAATTTCAAACAACCCACAATGCTCACGTGACTTCGAACGTGGAATGACATGATAAAACATTACATGTAATGCGAAATAAAGGTCGCTGCATGTCTCGAATGACTTCACTCTCTAAGGTAATTCATTTCTCTTAAGGAACAAGATTTGAAGAATTTCAGGCGGTATTCGAACCCACGACCCTTCGGTTGCGAGCCCGACACACTACTGAGTAGGCCCTCAGAAACACTTGCACGGCTTGGGACCGAGCGGGAGTTTATGGTTGTAGCCATCACGTTCAACTCTTGAAGGCGACGCTTAAGCCTGCTCCAAGGTTTATTCCAGGATCACCTTTTATACGTGGTTTCAAGAACGCGAATAGCTGATATTTCATGCCGTCATTCAGGCGTTGGTTCATTTTTTTTCCTGGTCCTGAAGATTGGACCACGAACTCCACTTTCCCTATTCTCCAGCTGAACTATCTCAGTTTAACTTCACGGTCAATGAAATTGCAGTCATGACCGATAAAGACACCAAAGAGCAAATGGCAAAAGATAGAAGCATGAAAATAATTATCCCGCTTTTCTTAAGCTGTCGATCAATATGTTGAACCACATCATTACGACACGATACTAGAGTCATCGAGAGCCGAAGGAAAGCAGGACGTGGCGTCTAATGTTCGCTTTTGCTTTTAGAGCGCGGCTCTTAGGCGCCCGTTTCCGGCTTGAGCGGCGTCGCCGTCGTCGTCGCCGTCGGCGTCGGCGTAACCGCGAGTCCCCCCCCCCCCCCCCTTTCCCCCGAGGACCTCGGGGCCACCCTGGGTTCCTTCGGGAGGACCTCAGGTACCTTCGGAAGGACCTCAAGTACCTTTTGAAAGGACCTCGGGGAGGGGGGTCCCGTGACCCCCCCCCCCCCCTCCCCGAAGTCATTAGACCCCCCCCCCCCCCCCCGAGGTCACTAGACCCCGCCCCCCCCCGAGATCACGTGACCCCCCCGAAAGTCACGTGACCCCTCAGGTCACGTGACCCCCCTATGCGAGGTCACGTGACTCCCCTCCCCTAGGTCACATGACCCCTCCCCCCTTCTACCCTTCCCTCCTCCTCCTCAAGAGCTGTGCTCTAATTGGGCGTTACAGGGAGTTGTAAACGGCTTTCGCTTTTTGTTCATTTATTCTTCGGAGGTCGTATGGGCGAATGTCAGTCTCATTCACCACCCTAGCTAAGAATCTTATTTAGATGATAGCGCTCTTGAACCAATAAGCGCATATGATCAAAGAGGATGATATAGGAACATAGTCTAACCTTATGAGAATCTTATCAAAACCTTATGAGAACGTATGAGAAAAATCTAAGATTATATTTGATGCTATAAGAGACTTCTTTTCAGTTTCTTATAACTTATTGTATGTTACTCTATTGTTCTCGAATGCTCTTAGAATATATTTTTTATCATATACGTTTATTCGGCCCAAAAATGTCTGATACAATAAAGAGTTTCACTAATTAGAAGAAGCGACGAGATAAACTCTCCATATCCTGCATTTCTTTACTTCACAGTTGATATCGCTTTTTGCTTGGAACCAGACGAACCAAATCATAAAAGCACAATGAACGCAATTTCTTACTCCTGGCCAGAAGCAACGTGTCGACACAAGCTTCCAACCGGGGAACTTCTGTATTTCCTTTTAGTTTACAGCAGAGCCTAAGTTTTTACATAATGACCATGGGTACCTTTTTTTAATACGCAGATTGTTCCTGGCTTCATCATCAAGACAATTTTGGCTCTCGTCTACATATCTCTTGTTCGCTCCAGTACATTTTCTGCCTTGCAACCCGCACACCCGTACATCCCAGGAAACGCAAGTTGGGCTATAGTTGCTCTAACCCGTTCCAATGATGGACAGCCTGATGAATGAACAATCACTAAGCAAAAATCAATACACTAATTCGTATTTTGACATTAAAACGTCATTTTATCAGTATGGCCTACTGAGATCATCACTTAAGTGTACATTAAACACACACGTACTGAGAATGAGGCTTGACTGGTAATATTACTCGTGAACAAAAGAGAAGTACATGAACTCGTAATTTACTAAAACCATACTATCGGTGAACCTAGTATGCTTCATGTTTGCTATTACAAGACGTAAGTGTACCTTTAGACGGGAAAAATTTAAACTTACCCGCTGCACAAATTAAGTATGTGAACGAAGTTTATCGAGGCCTCAAGGTGTGCATGCATTATATAGGTTTTCTTTCTTTTTTCGACTCGTATCAAAAATAAAAATCTGTGAAAATGACTCCCCTAAGAAATGAGTCACTCAAATTGCACAATAAGTTTTCAAAAATATATAAATAAAATAATGTTCATTCTTATTTAAGGGATTTCCACTTAAGGTGGACAAATGAGTGGCCGACGGCCGGCAGCCGCCAACGCGAAACTGCATGATGTTTCTTTGTTTAGGTGATGGCGTCATCGAATCACGTGACAAAAAATGTGAAGAGTCACCTGCCTAAAAAATAACTTGCGTTTTATTTTTTTAAATCATATGACGTCAACAGTTATGCATTTTTTTTTTGCTTTTATTGTCTGTTTTTTTTCGTAGAGCGGCGTGATCACGTGACCTGCGGTGCTTTTGTTGCTTGCCTATGGACACATCAGATTGGGCGGACGACCAGTAGGGTACTGAAATATGGTTCTATAAGCTTGAATTCAGCAGACCATTTTAAAAGTGCGCGCATTCTAGTAGTTGCTGGGCAAATAATCCGAGCCGGCCATTGTTTGGGGATGCACACTGAACATGTATTGCGCACGATTACAGCGTCACCGTTCGGCGAAGACTCGCAGGCAGCACATAACGTTGGACCAATATTGGCATTCAATTGGAAAACAGTAAATGAACGTTGGACCAGAGTAGCCGTTGTAATACCAATGTTGTGGGTACAGTGGCATACACTGGCCAACATCGGCCTGCCTTAGCCAATGACTTTCATTATTGGTAATTGATTGGCTTAGACTGGCCAACATTGGGCTTTCTTAGCCAATGTCTTACCAACATTGGTAATCAATTGGCTCAGCCTGGCTAACATTGGCCTGTTTTAGCCAATTGGTTACCAACATTGGTAATCGATTGCCTTAGGCAGGCCAACATTGGCCTTTCTTAGCCAGTGGCTTACCAACGTTATAATTAATTGGCTTAGTTCTTTTAATGCGCTGATCGCGGATGCTGAGAACAGTCTGTAGCTATGGCTCCGAGGGGAACGATTCTTTTGTTTTCACACGCAGGGGTACTCCGCCATTTTCTTCATAGTCCCCGATTTGCCTAAAAACTTGCTAAAAACACCAACAAACATCGCTGAACTAGTAACCCATATATTTGGACAAAATAACTTTTTTTCGCGAAGTTACAGAATTTACAATTTTGGTCCTCATCGTGTTTTCCAAAGTGAAAAGCTCTACTGGCAACATTGAAAAAGTGACGTCATGAGTATGCAGGGGTTCACTCTTTGGGCTGTAGACTTTGTTTTCAACTGATTACAAGCAGTTTTATGGTGTCAAATGAATGCTTTGGAAAGTCGCTCCAGCTCCCGCGCAGCAGCACGATACAAATGCTCGGCATAGTTCATTTGTAGACTGCCCGCTCGAACCGCAAGCCGGCACATTTGGGACGTCACGGCAATGAAAAGCGCGGGTATATTCGAATCTTCGTTTTGGCGTCATTTTCATTTGCCGATTTCACAATAACTATTCTGAATTTCACGATACAAAATAACATATTAAAAAGAGTAAAGGACGGCGATTTAAAAAAAATATAGTTAGTTGGGGTTCCTCAAAAAGTCGCTGGAGTTCCCCTTTAAGATGGCCAATATTGGTCTGTGTTAGCCAATGGGTTACCGACATTGGTAATCGATTGGCTTAAAATGGAGAACATTGGCCTGTTTTAGCCAATGCCTTACCGACGTTCCAGTGTTCTAGAAAGTTGTAGTCGCAAGAACGGCGGCCGCCCTTCAAGATTTTGCGCGTAGGCAACACCGTGGCGCTGCCATGCTGAGCCCTAGGAGCGCGCTGTTCGGCGCGTACTACGGAGGTTTAACTGGAGTTTATCACGACGCGGAACAATTGCTAATGTCAAAAATTGTAGTTCTGCCTATGAACTAATGTCTCTAGACTGTGTGCTATCCTCTACTCGGGAATATTCGCGTGTTTTGAGGGAGATTATTTGATTAATATCAAGTTCCCCTCCCAGTACTGACAGATTGTTCAGCAACTCAATCACTTGGGCTGCACGCCTAATAGCTCCGAAAGAAACCACCCGATACTGATATAACAAGGAACCATGGACTTAGAAATGTCAATAAATGTCGCACTTTTTCAATGGTGAGCGGAACAGTCGTCTGGTGTATTGTTTTTTTGCCATCGTGCTGCCGATCCGGGGACCACCGTTGTGGAAAGTGCAAGGCTGACCGCGTTTGGGAACGTCCTAGGTGCCACTGCAACTGGTGAACATATAGCAAATTTTGTTTTGTGGAAGGCAGTTTATGAAGAAAAATACCTCGATTGGCAGTACATGACGCAATAAGATGCAATATGAACACAGACTCAAACAGCCCATAGTTTCTCGTCTATGAAATAACAATGAGCAGCAATTACCTCAGTGTGGTCTGTTCCAAAGCTCACGACGTTTTCGCGGGAGATCACCGCAGTTTCCCTGTCTTAAAGACGTGATGTCACGTACACGACGCCAAAATAGTTCCGTATGTAAATCCGTGACCAAAACTGTGTAGGTAGCTTCAGGTGCCCTACAAATGCACTGTGTTGAGCACTTAGGAGCTCGACTTGTCGGGTTCATCAGGCGAAGAAATTGACAGTTCATGGATATCTAGGCGTGACCGGCGGGAATTCTTCACTGGCTGGGTCACTACTAGAGTGCCTCAATGACCTTCTGTTTAGAGTGATGCCACCCTTTGTAGCACCCGATCCCGACAGCACGCGCTCACGGGGGAAATACAAAGAAATCGACGAAAACAAAATGTCGCCACAGCACAGCCAGCGCCAGAGACGCGTGCAGGGACACGCTGTTTCACGCGCTTCTGAACAAAAAATAAATGAGGTGGGAACAAAATGGCCAAATGTCTCCACTCTAAGCAAAGCGCACATGAAGGCACCCTAGGTCACTACTATTGCTGTCCGCTTCCTTTTTCACCTTTCACGTGCATCGCCTTTGAGTTGTACGCCGGGAAATAATGCAGCAAAGTGGCACGGCATCGTTGGCGAGCACTGGCCTACTCCGTGGAGTCTTAACCCATTCGCCAATGACGATGTCCACATATATAGTCTCAAAGGATAAGGCGCGGTTCGAAATGTTTTTCGCACACCGCTGATGTCTCGGCGAGGCGTGTATCTTCTCGTTTAAGATTTTGTTCCCAATGTATTCCGCGCCACCCCTCCTTTGGCACACGAAACAGCGACGGCTTACGATTACTGGTGCTCCTGCTGCCTTTGTTGCTTAGGTAGCCCAACCTGCATCCCGGCGCGAAGCATTCTGTGTCCGTTTTTTTTCTTGCATTTATGACCGATAAGGCAACGGAACGGTGAAGACTCTCCACCACTATACCACGATTAATTGTCCTACGGTGCTATTTTCGGGAGCAGCGTACCGCCTCAACCTCGCCTTTTCCTTCGCTCATCGCACATATAGACCTTTTCATCCTCCTCCGCATGGGCACTACCATCTTGGAATCACGTGACGCGGCAGCCATTAGGTTGCTTCAACTTGCTGCTCCGCTCTCCCCTCCGCGCCTTGGCGGATGCGTTGCACTCGTGTTTTTCGTCGCGTTTCACCGCGCTTTCTTGTCTTACTTCGGAAACTGTAATCCGATACTTCTACTCGACGACTAAGACACCACGAGGGTTCAAAGGTCCTTATGAAACCGAGGCTTGTTTACTAATAGTGACGGAACATTCTCAGTAAGAAGCGCGTATATTTATATCGCGCATTTAGGATCGGAAGGCGTGAAGAATAGTCAGCGCAGGGAGTCTATTTGTATTTCCTGAAAGTATAGTTCTTTGTATTCATAATATATCGAAAACAGTTGCTTTTGATTATGTGAGGAAACTCGCGGAGGGGATAGACAACGAACGTTTAACTTGTATGTTATCTGAGGCAGGGGCGGATGCAGGAATTTCCTGAGGGGTGGGGTCAGGTGTTGGTCAGCGTACCATATGTTTAGGAACCCCCTCCCCCTCTCCCTCGTTTCACGCCCTAAATTTTACACATGCAGAAATCAAGAGGGGGGTCAGGACATCCAAACCCCCCTTCTAAATCCGCCCCTGATCTGAGGCTAAAAGTAATAGTACGTCAGCATCAGGCGATTTGTTTGTTCATAATATCACACCTACATATGAGTATGAGGTTCTCAATCGTTTTTTGCGACGTAAAGATTCGGTTGGTCGGTTTACCTATGAAGCTTAAAAAAATTGTATACCCTGCTCGCTCCCATTCCGAGAGTCATTTAAGTGATTTATTCGTGGTAAATGGCACTGGTTTAGATAATCAGTGCCATTTACTTAATTAACCTTAGCACAAAGGTTGAGTCTTCCCGTGTAAGAAACTACCACAGACACTTAACAGTAGCGAGTTTTAGAACACAAAGAAACAACATCGTTTTTATTTGCAAATCCAAAACGCGGTTTCGGTCTGGCGCATGCGCAATAATGACAACGCCTTCTTTTTTTTTCGTACGCTGTTTTATTTTTTGCCTGTATCTCGAGTCCGCAATAATTGACGCCGAAAAAGAAAAGAAAAAGAGCCGCCTGCATAACAATCACTTGTGTCCAGGGTTGTCGATGGCGAATAGAGGTTTACTTTTTGTGGCTGGCGACGCCGAAATTTACAAAGCGAATCTCTTCAAGGAAATAAATATTTGCTCACACAGGTCCGTGAAGTGGTGCCTAGCGCTAGAATTCAGCCAAACTTTCCGAGGTATTTCTCCTCCTGCGCCCTTTAATTTTATTTGGCCAATTTTACGGAAGGCAAATGCCAGATTTAATTTAACAAGACTGTCGCCTATATCTTAGTAAGCAAATGTTCACATAAAAATAATTTATTTCCTAAGGTCAATATCGCGAAATGCTGCCTATGAGTACTTTGGAAGGGTTGATAATTAAAAAATTTCCTACTTGGTCTATAAAAACATAGTCGAATGCTGAGTTAAAAAAAAGGTCCGAGATGATACTACTTGGTCATATCAATTATCTGCGTCACCACACGATACGTTTATAGTCTGCGAAGTTCACTAAATGTTGGGTGCCCCGAAAACCAAACAGTGAGTAGTAGACTCGCGAGTTCATCTGTTCTGGCCGATTCAGCACATTGCTAATCAAACTGTCGATATGCTTCTTTACATTCGCGTGTTAGTCTCTTCATTAGTTTGTTTTTCTAGAAACTGGTGTCATCGGGCACGGCCGCAGACGATGGTAATCTTTCCTGTACATCAGTCAGGCGTTTCGCAACCGACCATAATCAGATACACCAAAGGAGTTGGTCAAAAAGCCCGCAGTTTAGGCTAAAATAAAATACACCTCGTAGCCCTCAAAGTGGTTCAATACTACTGTTTCATTGGTTGTGTGCTACAAAGAAAATAATCGTATCACATAATTAAGCAAAAACAACGTAAAACAGCAGCGTAGCCGAGTTCACGTTGAAACCGAAAACAACCAAATTGAAGCAACCTAATGGCGCCGAGTGTGTCAGCGCCCTCTATCCGCCGGTGAGGCAACTACTAAAATGAAAAGGTCTACAGCACCAATTCTCCTCGGGCCCACAACTCCAGCACCAGATTCTCCCCTCGCGGCCATCTACGTTGACCGTCTTCACGCAGCCCACTGTAAGGAAGCGCCGCTCTTGCCACTACGACCTCTAGTACATTGCACCAATGTCAGCAATCGAGTGGCTTAGGCTGGCCAATATTGGCCGGTCTTAGCCAATGGGTTACCAACATTGGTAATCGATTGGCTTAGGCTGGCCTACATTGGTCGGTTTTAGCCGATGGGTTATCAAAATTAGTAATCGATTGGCTTAGGCTGGCCGACATTGGCACGTCTTAGCCAATTGCTTACCAACGTTGACAATCGATTGGCTCCGGCTGGCAAACATTGGTTCGTGTTAGTCATTAGGTTACCAATATTGGTAATCAATTGGCTTAGGCTGGCCAATACTAGCCTGTCTTAGCCATTGGCTTACCAACATTTGCAATCGATTGGCTTAGGCTGACCAGCATTGGCCTGCCTTAGCCAATGGCTTACCAACGCTGGTAATTGATTGACCATAATATAAACTTTTATCGCGTTGTCGAAACTTTCGCATGACGACGGGCAGCGAGAGAAGCATCGTGACCGAGTAATTGGCAGCGTTGCATTACGTGTATCGCGCGAACACTGTTAGCGCACCAAGCAATCACCATTTTATCGTTTTTTTTAGATTTGAAAGGCTATTGTCTCAACTACCATTTAGAAAAAAAGCAAGTCTCAAAAATAAGAAGATACGTAAACAGTTCATCAGTGAATGTAGCAAGCGGAATGAACGCAACAATAATGAGCACAAATTGATCGCTCCACGTCATTTAAAGCATTCATATGTCTCAAATCGCCACATCTGAAGTGGAAAAACCTGCGAGATATTTTTTTTATCTGCTTGTTTTTTAACTTGTCCCATCGGTTCGCCTACTTCGAGGTTACTCTGATTATAATTAAGAATGCTACGGGCTCTCCTGGCCTATCAGGCGGCAGAAAGGTTGTGATGCTCCACTCAAGGTGTGTCGAGCACTGGAACGGCTCCGCAGGCGTTTGCAAGGCAGAGTATTCTCAACAACAAAGCAGCTTCTTGCAACCTCAGCAAGCAAACGCTGCTCGAATTTCCTACGCGCACATTTCAGCCGATCGAGCGCGGTTGGTGAGATTGAGGCGCAGTCGGCTCTCGTGTCGCGATTACTACGCCGTTGCTCTGTGTAGCACCGACATTCGAAACAGCTCTCTCGAGACTACATGCGGGCGAGTCTATAGCGCGTTATAGTGCCGTTACAACGTGTCAGCAGTAGTTCCCACCTCGAGAGGGGCGTAAGCAGCGGCTTTATGTCCGTTGATGCCCACGTCCAGAACGACAAATTATATATTAAGAACGCTTTTTAACACCCGAGACAAATGTCTAATTATTTCATACTGAGTTTCGCGCCCCCTTAGGGACGTCCTTTTACCTCACTTTTCTCCGAGTCCCTCAGATAAATAAACGCAAATGCTGATATATTTTAGAGCGCAGCTCTTAGGGGCCCGTTCCCGGCTTGAGCGGCGTCGGCGTCGCCGTCGGCGTCGGCGTCGGCGTAACCAAGGTCATCCCAAGGTCACTTGGCCCCCCAAGGTCATCCCAAGGTCACGTGACCCTCAAGGTCACCCCAAGGTCACGTGACCCCCAGAGGTCACGTGACCCCTCCCCAAGGGTCACGTAACCCCCAAGGTCACGTGACACCCAAAGTCACGTGACCCCCCCCTGAAGTCACATGACCCCCCGCGGTCACGTGACCCTGGGGGTGGCCACGTGACCTGGGGTGTCACGTGACTTCGGGGGGCATCAGCATCGTCATCGTCATCATCACAGATGACGTCATCAGTGACGTCACTGATGACGTCACCGACATCCGCATCGTCATCGTCATCATCGCTGGTGACGTCATCGGAGTCCGCATCGTCGTCGTCACTGATGACGTCATCGGCATCGTCACGTGACCCCCTAAGGTGACGTGACGATGCCGATGAGCGATGTGATGGTCACGTGCCTGGGGGGTCACGTGACCCCCCTAGGTCACGTGACCCCCCAAGGTCACGTGACCCCCCCCAGTTCACTTCACCCCCCCCCAGTACCCTTCCCTCCTCCTCCTCAAGAGCTGCGCTCTAATTCGGTGTTACAGGGAGTTGTAAACGGCTTTCACTTTTTATCTGTTTAATTCTGAGATATTAAAGTTTTTAGCTCCTTCGAGCCCAGAACCACTTCATGTGTGTCATCGTTGCGTTAGATTCACGTTTTGTTTTACTTCAGTTTTAGGAATCTTTGCGTCTTTGTTGCATTTACGATTACATGTTTTAACAAATGGTACAGTTTTTGGCACATGTACATAACCTTCGCGAAAAAATAATATCTGTTGTTAGCGTGTTGCAAAATCTACAGCACAGCTTATTTCTGAGTAATATTTTTTCTTTGTAAGTTCAATTTCCTTCAGAAAAAAAGCCATGGTTATTTCTGCATTTCAGTTTAGAATGTGGGCTATACGGGGTAAAACTAAGGATCATCATACCTCCCGTTTTCGGCCAACATTTGGGCAGGGCTTCAAAAACTAGCCTTCGTGCTGCTCTCCTGTTCACTCTCCAGAGACAGTTGAGTAGACGCTATGCTTGTTTTAGACCAATCGTATCTCCGATAACGGTCACGTGACTGTAGTCTCCAAACGGGTCATAAGGCCAGGCATGGCACATGTCTGAAGGACACTGCTTGGTAGACCACTCATATAGCATTCACAGCACTGTCAACTTCGGGACGAACTCACAAAAGTATCCCCTGACATATCCTCTCGTTGTGTTCATTGTTGCCATGCCCCTTAACGATGAACCTTTTGTTGGGGTGCACCCCTTCCCTGCAGACCTTGAAGCAGGATGCAGGCGAAATGCTGTAACGAGGGGAATATTTCCTACTCACCTCTCCAGCAACCCACCTGCTTCTCCCCCCCCACCCCACCCCCCTATTGTTCCTTTCCATGGCCTTGAACTTTTAGCTGCGGCCTGTGTGGCTCAGTGTTCGAAAAGTATTACCCTTGTATCGGCAACAAAGCGACTTCTCCAAAGTCAGAGAAAATTTTGTGGTGTGGTTTGATTCGGCAAATGACAGCTTGAACCGCATCGTGTACAATCTTCAGGGAGCGATTCCATCTCGTTTTTCTGATTGTGTTGTTGTTCTGCAAGGACCGTATCGGCATATATATCGGAATGCATCTTTTAAGGCCGCTACGATTATGGTAAGTAGATTGACACCTACCTGTTGGCAACCAGTGACCGCTGTTCTCGGGTAGTCTTCCAGATTATCTATAGAATTAGGAAGCATCTATTCACACGGCAGCCGGACAATAATTTCTTCTAAAATCAATCGGCAGTTGCCTCCCTGCAGAATACTGACTTATTATTCGGCCTGTTCGTGGAAACACGTTTCATAGTCAACTTTTCGTTGATAAACGTTTCATTGGCACGTTTACGACACTCACATGTCACCGACACTCGTTACGCGAATATCTCGCTCCAGGGAAATTTTTTCGCGGCTGTGTCACTGGCCGGCAGACACGTCCACGCAGCTTGGCGGCGGCATTCTGCGACGGCTCATCACAAGAATGTTAACCCACGTCGTGCACCCTACATGCCATTTGCGGTGACAATCTAAAATGACTTGTTACAACAACAAAAAAAAGATTTAAATATATTTGTTTGTAAAATAGTCTGCCTATGAAACAGCGTCTCTATAAAACGATCTGTCAATGAAACGTAGTTTGATGAACTAATTGCCACCGACAATGAGAGAGCCTTTAGAATTTCGGGGTAAATATTCTCCCGAGAATCACCTCGGTTCTTGTTTGCCTTGCAATCTTCTCAGCTGTAGAGAAGCTCAGTAATACCTCTTTAAATTTCGCAGATCGCATGCACGTTTGCACTTGTCTACAGAAGATACAGTCTGTCATGATGTTCTAGGAGATTTCAAAAATATATTTTGCGTCCGTTTTCCTGCCTGTTTACAAACACGCGTGCGAATACCATATCTTTGTGTGCTTCCTTCATGTTTTAAATTGATTAATTAAGTTAAAACGTCTTAAATAATCTTAAAATATTCAACCTTCCAGACGTTACCCATTTAGGGTTAACAAATAATTCCCCTGGGTGCCACACGCTAGTAAGAGTGATTCATTTCGACAAGCATTGGTCAGCAAAGAAAATGCTGTGGCTATGCTTCTGGCTACAGCAAGTGAGGCAGCCCTGCCGTTCGTGCCTTGATCGTGTCTGTTCATTTGCTTGTGCGTGATATATTCAGTTGCATAGTTCAGAAAGAGCTAATGGTGGCCAGTCAATCTTGACTTCACAACGACCTGGTTGAGGAAGAACTTCTAGCCTGTTGTGAGCCAAGCTCTTCACAACATCACGATGCTACAGAACGAGTGAACTTACGTAGAGCCTGGGACCATTCACAACGTGCTGCTTGAGAATGTACTTTACTAAAGCCAGGGTTGGTTTGAAAGCGAAGATATTTGACCTTTGGATCTTTTTCTAGATGCCATCAGTGCGAAGGTAAATATTCAAGAATCGGCAGCTAGAAAAATGGTGGTGAAGTGGCTGCCATTGTATTGCGACGAGGGAGGCGGCAGGAACAGGTGTTTGGAAGTCGAAATGGCGCCCCAGGCTCAGGACTTGCCCCTGAACCCTCCCCAGGGCCCTCCCCCGGACCGGCATCGGCTCCCCGCTGAGCCTCCTATCCAGCTGCTTTCAAAAAATGTTCCGAAAAAAGTTTAAACTTATCCTGAATTTTTCATTTGCACCCCAGAAAAAATGGTGCATGGAAAAAGCATAGAAGGTTCTTGTCATTTGTGCCCAAAGCATTTTTATGCAGTGGGCCGCTAATATTAAACAAGCCAGGAATTCTCAAAATCCAATCTTGGAGTAGCCAGGATTGAAATCCATCGCCATTATTGCACAGCTAGCATTTAATATGTGGCTCCAATATTGGGACAGCCACTTAATTAGCTTGGCTGCCACCACGGTGTAATAGCCTAGTTACACGGGCGCTTTCAACTGCCATTGAGTCAACGACAGTTGACTCAATCGCGATCGGCCGGGGTTACACGGCGGCGCCAACTGTCATCGAGCCGCTAATACAGAGTTTTACCGCCGAATTCAGAAACCTCACTCAAACTACACTCAAACTAAAGGGCCCCTCCACTTCCTTGAGGAAGGCGCGAGGGCCGGCACTGGCCAATCGCGAGGACGGATCCGCCGTCGCGATTGGCCAGCGCCGGCCCTCGCGCCTTCCTCGAGGAAGTGAAGGGGCCCTTCAGTTTGAGTGTAGTTTGAGTGAGGTTTCTGAATTCGGCGGTTAGTAGATCGTTCCTATGACTCCGATAACGATACCCGATACAACGCCACCGCCTTCCTTGCGCATGCATAGTATCGTTACCGGGGCTATCGGAGGTATCGGAACGATTTACTAAAACTCTCTAATGACAGTTGAGTTCAACTGAGCTCCCCTACCTCAGTTCAACTGAACGGACTTCCCCAACTGAGGTAAAATGGCGCCTGTCCGCGGGACCGCTGCCGCCGACCATCGTTTCAGAGGCACTTACTGTTTCGGAATGCAGGGGGAGGCGTCTAAAAAGAATCGTAGCAGCAAAATATCCGGCAAGGAATAGATTTAGGCGTCCGAGCTGCCGCTAAAACGATCCCGGCTAGCCGGCAAGCCACCAAACGAGCGAAGATGGCGGCGGGTCCAGCTGTGTGAATGGGCAGATAGTAATGGGTGCACCCATCGTAGCGGGTGGTAGCTAGCTCCACCTATCCTAAAATATGCGCAACTTAGCCCTGAATCTGCTTTGCTACTGATCTAAACGCCGCTAAAAAGCAACAAGGTATTGAACATAATGTACGACATACTTATAGTAAATAAAATATGCTTCCCCGAGTAGATTACTTGAACAATTAGACTGATCACGTGGCACAAGAATTAGTTTCGTTTTAGCTTCAACTGGGTTCTAGAGAGCCGTGTAGCACCATCTCAGTTCAGTTCAGTTCAATCACAGTTGGAGCAGATAACTGTGATTGAACTCAACGACAAGTTCAAAGCGCACGTGTAACTAGGGTATAAGATACACTATTTAGGTGAGGACACGGCGGGGCTGAATGCGCGGCGCGAGTAATCAGATAGCGTGTGTTCGACGGGCATCCGAAAGGCTGCATCATTCCGCGGCCACTGTGCCCGTGGCCGACAATGTCCAATGCGGCCAAACGGCAAACGTGTGAGAGCGAAAAAAATATCTGGTTGCCATGACACCCCGGTACAGCGTGGTCTTTCTGCACGAGCGACAACCTCGCTGGAGCTCTGCTCATGTGGAGCATGAGGCGGCACGAGCCGTCATGTGCACTGCCTCCTGCGTCGTACACCGTGCCCACGGGACGACGAATCATCTACTGGCGCCGCTTGAAACCATCGTGAGTAAGAGAAAAAAAGAGTGAAAAGCAAACTTTATCGGCACGTCGCAAGGAGCGCGCTGTCCTCACCAAAAGAGTATTGTCTTACACCGTGGCTGCCACTAACAGCATAGCCAATGAATGAGATTGTATGCCAATGATGGCGTATCCATTTAATTGGTGTGAAAGCCAGTATTGGCTGCGCAATAGATAACCATCATTGGCCAAGTAATGGCTGGAATGTTATTTTAATGATGGCCCAACATTGGTGCCAACGACGTCTGAAATGTTGGTTTAACAATGGCCCAACAATGGTGCCAATGATGGCTGAAATGTTGGTTAAACGATAGCCCAAGATTGGTGCCTATGATGGCTGGAAGGTAGGTTGAATGATGGCCCAACGTTGGTGCCAATGACCGGACCATTAGAGGGAGTTGCACTTGTCCAAAACGCCAAATATGGACCAACCTTGGAAGCCAGTGTTTGCCATCGTTGGCCCAAGGTAGGTCCAACTTTGGTGTGCTGCCTGGGCTCGGATCCAATCTTGCGCTTCGTTCCCAAGAAATGGCGACCTCCAATGTTGCTTGCTGTGCTTTTGAAAAGGCTGTATGCACTTCAAATCATTGAATTTCCTACATAATGTTGCGGGAAAAATATTCGGCAGAGACGCTTAAGACAGCCTACGTGTGGGACTGCGAAAGCATGACGCGCGCACGAGGCACTGCTTTAGTCAGCCGGAACCGTGGAGCCGCCGTGGCGTCCGATTCCACTTCCGGCAGCCGAAGCGATCGGACGCGGAATGTCTAGCTCCGACGGAGCGGTTTCGGCGGCCCAGCCGGGCCGCGGTATCAGGGACGTTGATGATAAGGAATACGCTGTCATCCTGCCTTCGCTGCCCACCGGATCACTCGTGGTAAATTCGGTTTTTTTACATGCTGATATTAAGGGACGTCCGTATCGCGCCGAAGATTTTCGCGACGCGCTGGCTCGCTTAGGACTACTCCCCGAGGTTGTCGCCCTCGGGGCGTATCAAATGAATCACGTCTGGGCCGTCACCTTCAAGACTACCGAGGGGTCCAAGAAGCTACTGGCGGAGTCGGAGCTCGTCGTCAAGGGGCGGCGGTGCATCGTCGTCGACCCGGGCAACCGGGACGTACGCCTCAAGCTCCACTGGCTGCTTTTTAACGTCGGCGACGACGACGTGAGGGCAGCCTTGGCGCCTTACGGCAAGGTCCTGGACGTCTCCAGGGAGCGGTGGCACATCGACGGCTGCCACAGCGTCAGCACCATGACGCGGACGGCGGTGCTGCGCCTGAAGGGGGGCGTGACTCCCGACGACATCCCGCACCAGCTGCGCGTCGCCGGTGAGCTCGCCCTCGTTGTCGTGCCGGGCAGGGCGCCGCTCTGCCTGCGGTGCCAGCGGACGGGGCACATCCGCAAGGAGTGCCGCGTCCCCAAGTGCAACGTCTGCCGACGGTTCGGCCACGACGGCACGCAGTGCGTAAGGACCTACGCGGCGGCCGTGGGCCCTGTGGGAGGCGAGGAGAAATCCGAGCTTCTCATGGACGAGGCCGACGCCGAGGATGCCGTCGCGGGTCCGGTCAGCGGGGCGGCACCATCGCAGAGAGCGGCGGCGACGCCCGAGAGCGGCACGGCCACGTCCGCGGTCAACGTGGCACCTGGTGCTGGGTCGACGAGCCAGGCCGAGTCTCCGGACGTTCAGTCCGTTGAGGCGTCGAGGCCTGGAGCCAAGGCAGCCGGCGCATGCGACGACGCCTCCTCCGAACACCCAGGCGACGTGCCCATGGAGACGGCCGTGACACCGGAGCCCGCCGCAAAGCGGACTCGGGACGACAACGGCGCTGACCCAGAGGCAGCGATCAAGGAGGAGCCGCCTGCCAAGACGGCACCTACGAGGTTGAGACGGCCCGGCGCCGTCCCGAACGTTGCTGCAGGTGTAGTCAGGGGTGCCAAGCCACCCCCATGACGGCGTAGAAAAGGCGACGGTTTCGGTGGTGGCGCGTATGTCGTGGAAGGTGTGTGTCGAGTCAGAGGAGAGGGCCGCCCGACTCGAGGTAAGCGCCATACGGTCCGTCCCTTTTATTTTTAATGGCTGTTAGACTAGAGTCTGCCCTACGAGTCGCCACGCTTAACGTGCGTGGACTTTCAGCGAGACGCCGGCAATACCAGTTAAGCCGTCTGTTTGCCGAGCATGAGCTTGACATAATCGCCGTGCAGGAGACGAAAGTCGAAAGCCATGAACAGACGGACCGTATGGTGCGACCCTTTCAGTCTCTTTTCAATATATGCGTTTCGCACGCGGTTGGTTTTTCCGGAGGTTGTTGTTTATTTATTCGCCGGTCAATAGGTGTTGTTGAAACGGCCGTACATTCGTGTTCCTCTGGCCGTTTTGTGTATTGTGATTTTTCCTTTTCTAACGTCGAGTGGAGGGTTATTTGTATTTATGCGCCAAACCAAGAAGGTGAGCGTAAAGTTTTTTTTTTAAAGTATCGAAACGTATCTCAACTGTAATAGGTTCGTTATTTTTCTTGGCGATTTTAATTGTGTTTGCTCTCCAGAGGATAGAGCGAATCAAGTACGTTTTCGAGATTCCAGTGCTTTTTCTTTGAGTGATATTATTACAAGAAATACATTAGAGGACGTCACTGTTTGTGCATCTAAGGGAGGGGTTCAGTACACCCATTTTCAAGGTAATAGCCATGCGAGGCTTGACAGAGCGTATATTTCACTTGATCTTGTACCCCTTTGCGACCACTACGAGGTTAAACACGTGTCTTTTAGCGACCATGCTTTGGTATTTTTTACTCTTGGGAACAAGAAGAAATCACCACGTTGGGAGTGGGCGCTGTGGAAGATGAACGGATGTCTTGTTAATGACGAACCTTTTATTTTCCGAGTTAAAGAAGTGTTTAAAAATTTGAGTGTGAATGACCAAGCAAATTGGGGGGAAAGGTGGGAATTGTTTAAAGAGGACGTCAAAATGATCGCTATTGAGAGATGTAGCGTCATAACACATCACAAAAAGATTAAAGAGCATGATCTTCGACGCAAGTTAGACATGCTCATAGCCGAAGAAGGCAAGAAACCCGGCGAGTTCGCGAAAGAAATAAGAGATGTTAAAAGTCAATTGGAAATTATCGATGCTTAAAAGTACAGAGGGGCTATTGTGCGGGCGCGTAGTGAAAAGTATTTGAAGGGAGAAAGCCCGACGAAGCGCTCGCTTAGCGACGCAAAAAGATATGCCAAACGCAACGAAATCAAAGAGATAAGTTACGGCGCCACTCTAACCCGCGATAAGAATATGATTGAAAAAGCGTTTGTAGAACATTATCGCAATCTGCTAGGGAACAATACCCTTTTAGACACTGATTATAAAACTTCTTTTTTGTCATTGATGCCGCAACTGGATCAGGAGGTGTGCGAAAGCTTGGAAGTGCCAATCAGTATTGGAGAAATTTAAAAAGCTATAGACGAATTAAGTCCCGGCAAGACACCCGGGCCGGATGGCCTTGGGGCAGGTTTTTATAAAACTTTTAAAAGTGAGGCAGCAGTTGCACTGCATAAAGTTTTGGCCGAGGCCTACGAAGTTCACGTGTTGCCGCCCTCGTTTTCAAGGGCGCACACTGTTCTCATTCCCAAGTCTGAAGATCCAGTAAAGCTTCTGTCTGTATCAGCATATAGACCAATCAGTTTAACCAATGTTGATTACAAAGTTTTTATGAAAGTTCTGGCTAGACGGTTGCAATCTGTGATTCAATGTCTCGTGGGACTACACCAGACGTGCGGTATTAAAGGGCGCACCATCGCTACCAATATTAACGTGGCGAGATCTGTGCTAGAGTGCTGCGATGCTTTTTCTGGACGAGTGGCGATGCTGCAGCTCGACCTAGAAAAAGCGTTCGATCGCGTTTCGCACGAGGTACTTTTTAGTGTTCTAGAGCATGCGAACGTAGGCTCTGTCATTCGCGAGGGCGTAAAGATGGCGTATACAAATTGCACGACTAGTTTGATTGTGAATAAGGGAGTCACCGAAGGTATAAAAGTTAGGACGTCTGTGAGGCAAGGTTGCCCGCTTTCGCCACTACTGTTCGCGCTTTACTTAGAGCCCTTTTGTTTAAAGCTTATTCATAATAGTAATATTCGTGGTTATAAATTGCAGTCAAGTGAAGTAAAGGTTCTTTCCTACGCGGATGATGTCGCTGTTATTTGTGTCGATCGAGACAGCGTACGTGAAGTGATAAATGTGGTTTCTTCCTTTTGTGCGCAAACTGGTAGCGTGGTGAACTTTGATAAATGCATTGGTTTTTGGCACGGTGACTGGTCAAGTAAGCCAGAAGTGTTCATGAATGTTAGGTGGAAGACTTTACCCACGAAGTATCTTGGAGTACCTCTAGAACATTACCAGGACACCAGAAGTTATTGGAATGAAGAAACCGAAAATGTTAGATTAAAGGCGGAGGGGTGGAGGGGTAGGGATTTATCGATGTTTGCGCGTTCGACCGTGTGTAATCTGTTTTTAATATCAAAAGTCTGGTATGTATTACAAGTGTTGTGTATGTCACGTATGAATGTGCAAAAGCTGCATAGGGTGTTTGCTGTTTTTATTTGGTCTTCAACATGGGAGCGTTCTGCTCGAACGAATTTATTTAGGTCGGTGCGAAGTGGTGGTTTGGGGTTGTCCCATTTGTTCATACGTCAGATTGTTTCACGCTTTATGTTTTTACGCGATCAGAGGGATGCCTTTTTGCGCACAGTTGTTCAACTTCGTCTGCAAAACGCTTTGTCAGAGTTTATTGTTTCGTCATCCACTGGGACAGGTGCTGCAGTGCAAGGATATTTGAGAGAAGTGTTACTTTCTTTTCGAATCTTGAAAGTCCGTTTTTCTTTAGATTATCTTAGTACCGTGTCACGGAAAAAATTGTATCGAGATTTGGTTGATGTTCTGCTGCCTGTGCCGCTTTATCGTTCCCTATACTGCGAAGGCCCTGGCCTAGATGTTTTAAAAAGAGTGAAGAAGATGCCGGTGAAGCCTAATGCTAAATCCTTTTTTTTTAAACTTCATTGTGGCGTTTTACCCGTAAAGCCATGGTTAGAAGAAAAGGGCATTTTCGTACCATGGTCTACGTGTTGTCTTTTATGCAAACAGCCAGAAACTGTAGAACACGTGTTTATTTCCTGCTGGGACGCTGTATTTCTGTGGGATATACTCCAGCGCACACTCAAAAAGGATTTCCCGATCACCGCCAGAGGTATACGGTTTTTATCAATAGAGAATCTAAATGGCGTACCTTATGATATGATTCTACTACTGGGCCTTCACAGTTTATGGAAAACAAGAGTAGGCGTAAATCACGCTCATAAATCAGTCCGCTCGGCGCGTGAATATTTTATTGAAAGTGTTGCCGGCATCCGTGAAGTGTTCCGGGCACAGCCCGAACAGCCGGATTGGTTGCCCATTCTTGATGGTTTGGTGTGTCTAAAAGAATTTTAATGACACCAGGGCAGCCAAGTTACGGCTGACGTGTTTTTAAACCCTCCTTTATATATATCCTATTGTACAAATGTAAAAACAAGCAATAAAGAAAAAAAAAAAAAAAAAAAAAAGCCGCCGTGGCGTCGGGGAAGCGTGCTCCCCTCGCACCCCCAAGGCACGGGTTCGATTCTCCTCCAGGTCAAAATGTACGAAATTATATATTCAAAACCAGTAACTTTTTTTGCTTTGACGTGTTTTTACTCTTTGCGCCAGCAGTTCGGCTGGCTCGTTAGCAACGATCACGCCGTTGTTATCGAGCCGCATAACGCGTCACAGCCAACGAGCTAGCTTGAGTAAACTTAGAGCGGTAAACGAGCGGTCAAAAATGGCACCCCCCCGGTTGCCGCCATCTTGCGTGTTTGCCACATTAGTGATCACGTGATGTTAAGATGGTTGCGCCCAGAGGTGGGCCAGATCGCGGTCAGCTGATGGGCACTCTGGGGCAGCGCTCGAATCTTACTCGAATGGCGCCAAGTTATTCCGGCGGATCAAGTCACGTGACAAGACAGATGTAGCAACGCTGGACGCGGGTAGGTTTTCGAAAGCAACGGGTACGAGAACTTCATTCCGGAGTGAGATAAAAGCTTCGTTCGATCTACTTGCACCTCCTGCACCGGTGCAGAAAAGTGTAGGGCGGTGTACTTCCGGTATATGTATTGAGATACGACCGGACTTGGGACATTCAATACTTGTGTACAACTTTTTTGTAGTTGCGCAGTCAAAGCTATAGGCGAGCATCCACTTGCCAATCTTGAGCTCCCATCTAAGCTGTTTAAGCCTGGTTCAGACAGTTGCGTTTGACTAAGTTTGACTGCGTTGCGGCTGCGAGAAACCAGGACAGCCCTGCTGCACACATCGCGTGCCAAGATGATTCCTTGAATTGGATTTCACGCTTCATACGAAGCACGGGCGTGCCGGTGACTCGCTTTCGGTTCTCGACGCAACGCAGTCAAACGCACTCAAACGCAAGTGTCTGAACCGGCCTTTACTCTTAACTCCTGAAATGCCACAGAAAGTTGTCCGCGAGTATTGTGTTGTACGTCACGCGCTATCTACGTTTTTTGAAGCTACAAACTTGCATGTGCTAAGGTGCGAATATTGCAGGTTAAGCTATGATTTTGTAAATATTAAAATGGTGAATTCGCGACGTCCGCGACCAAAAACGTCATTGTGGTCTCCTTTCCGCGATCGACCAAATCACGGGCATAGGAGCATTGTTAGAATGTCAACTTCGACGATACTGGTCTGAAAACGCGACGGCTCCTAGATTCTACTATGCTTTTAAAACAAACCATCTTACTTCTCACATCTGATGGTAAGTAGCCAGGGTCGTAAGTCTTGACGTCACGGGTTTTTTCCGTAACATTTAATGGGTCAGAACTCGTGACGTCACGGCATATTCCGAAATTTTCAATGGGAACATTTCCGCTGTCTTCGGAAACTGGCACCTTAGAGCTACATGTATTCCAGAGTTCGGTCTGCTGCAATTTTTTCATTGAAAATTTAAAAAGAAATTCACTTTATTTGAATAATATAAGGATTAGTGCTGAAACTTTGACATTTGGTTTGGACCTCTAGCGCTACATTTGGATGGAGAATCAGCGTTCCGCGACTCATAGTTCATTACTGCAGTAAAGAAAACCTGTGACGTTTTTTGGTAAGAGGGGGAGGGGGGCAGCCTGTATTAGCATAACATTTTTAGGTCCCCCCTACCCGTCGTCCCCGCCCAACAGAGATATGCGAACGGATGGCAGACGACAAAATAAAACGAATAATTGTCTGCATTCGATTTTTGTTTCTTATCAAACGAAAAAGTTTATTCTTTAATAAATGCGAACTGAAACTTCATTATAGTGCATATAGTTTCTTAAACTCATTATTTATCGCGGTTATCTTGCTTATCACCAGCCTCTCCTATGGCGTCTGGGCGTTCTTTGCGTTCTCTATACCGCCTGGAAGGGGTTTACAAAACAGCACTCAGGGGAAGAGCAGGACGACGTAGGAAAATTCAAAACTACCACTCTTTTTTCCCGTAGCTTTGTTTTGAAGTCTAAACAAATAAACATCACTATTTTTTTTTTGCAATGCGGCGTTCGCGTGCCCAGTTACGTATGGAATTCGTATACGTTACGTATTCCAAACGTTACTGGAGTACGTATACGTTTAGAATTTGAATTTAGTGAGGCGTGTGAAATGGGCTGGTCCAAAGAGCAGTACCGGCACACTCTGAACTTTCGAAGATTTTGAACGTGGTTGGAACTTCGAATTCAGTCGGAAATCCGAGCTTATTCTGCGTTATGCAAGTCGCTATAATCTACGTCGTGACTGGTTCGTATCTCGCTCCGCCGTTTGGCCACTTCCGGCAGCAGCGGACGCAGGGCGAAGAATAGGGAATTGTAGTAGATTGTTTTTCTCCTCCGCTACGGTATCCCCGAAGAAAACGCCGCAGCTGCGCATGCGCGCCGCCAGCACTGTCTGCATAGTTCAAGGTCTTGTGGCGGATTACGGAGCGCTATCCGGGTGCTTAGCGGGCTGCGGGAACGGTCTACTACAATTCCCCATTATCTAGCTCGAGATCGGTGGCGCGTGGCCTGAGCCCACCCCAAGCGCACGACCTGCACGTGCGGCTGCGAGCATGCAACTCATTTGTTCAGGAAAAACTCTGCACCATCTACGAGAGAAGGCTACAAATAAATAGCGGTTGAATACCCCGTGTCCTAAGGCCCCAGTAGCACCCGAGCGCGTGCTAACGACATGCTTCAAAGGCTCCGTTAGTGCGGTACGCGGAAGAGGGTGAAGGCTGGTTTACACAGACCCGTTTTCTTACGTTACGTTACGAAAAGTCACCGGGGAATCTATACTTCGTATTAGGGCCACGGTCCCACTGAATGTGGCAGTTTAGGTACTTTATGGCAGGTCATTACTCATCTTCTTTTGAATACTGATTTGTGGGACTGATGGCGTTCGAAAGGAAAAGCAATCCTCTTTCAATTGATATTATGTATGTATTGATTTATACTGCTCATGCGCATTTGTAGCGTTGCGAATATGATGGCACGGGCCCTCACTTGCTCCGCTGGTTCATGTTTCATAAAGAATCTATTAAAGATAACACGGTTCCAATAGAGCAGTTTTGTTAAGATGATGTTGGAGCAGAATGTAACGATATAGTTTTTTGGTATCTGCACTACTTTGTTTGATCATTTCTCCAAATATTGCCCTAAAATTGTAATTTTTCAGCACAAACATGTTTTTAATGACATGCGCTAGGGCAATGAAATTGCCTATAGACGTAGTGCTCATAATTGGTAATATGCAGAAAAACAATATATTGTTGCTTAAATTTTTTGTTTAGGTATTTGATATCAAACGTAGCACTTTTTTGTGCTTCGAGTCACGGTGCTTCAAATGCCGCTGAGAAAATAATTAAACTATGATTAAATATGTTATAACAGTTAGAACTACAATGGTTCCCCAAGAAGCGGACGATGGCTTTTTTTCATGTTCAAAGTCTTAACGCTCCAGGAGCCCCTTAAACTTACCTGTTTTTGGCGCATATCTTTTATGGACATCAAACAGATTTATTGGTATCTAATAACAATTATTGTATAGAATAGATATGCATTGCGATGTATTAGAATTTCACAATGATCTTGCTTTAGTTTCTTGGTAAGGGTAGAGCTTAGTTAATTAAAAAAACAATTAAGAACTGCTTGGGTGTTTTTTGCGCTACCTGCCGGATGGCAGAAAAAACTGCGGATTTCTAATGTTCAAGAAATTTTCAAGGGCGGCGTTGGCGTCTGTATCATCATCATTAATGTACGTGTCTTTTTACCTTCACATTTAGAAAATTAGTTGGAATATTTATAATTGACAAATGAATGATTTAAGTTCTGGGTCAGGGTGATAAATCTAAGATGAATAATTACACAAGCGTAGTGTGATATAATGTGTTCATAATTGAAAAAGATTGAAATCGATAAACTATAAAGATGAAAAGGACAAGAATACACCCGAGTTCACTCTGTGCCTAGAGTCGCTAAATGAGCTGCGCTTAGAGCATCGGAACTCCGTACCCCAACATTGTTGTGGGCGCCACCATTTTGGGTCTTGTGCAGAGCAAACGCAACTGCCGATCGTCATAATTCAAAAGTGCGTCTTCCTGAGCGTTAGATCCGGTGTCAGGAAGCTGATGCAATATTGCTTTGCTTTGTCGCGGACTCTTTAAATGTTTGTCGTGGACGGAAAAGCATTTTTTTTGTGATTTTAGATAAAGATTCAGATAACTGGCAACCGTCATTTTAAGCCACAATATGCCCAAATGTCATTACTCTGAAGCGTATGCCTTATTTAATGACACTATTCATGCCCTTGTTCAAGGAGCTTGTAATACCTGAAGGGGTCATGACGTTAGCCCCGTGGGTTCCACAAGCCACTACTACCTTTTGACGCCTGCATCTTCCTCAATGTTCCCGCTAGTGCCACTAAATTATATTTACGCTTCAGAGTAGCGACACTTGGCCATATTGTGGCTTAAAATCATAGATGCTAGTTATCTGAAGCTTTATACGACATCACAGGAAACGCTTTTTCGTCCTCCACAAATGTTTAAACAGTTCACCACAAAGCAAAGCAATATTACATGAGCCTGCTAACACCGAATCTAATGCTGAGGAAGTCGCACTTTTAAATTATGACGATCGGCGGTTGCGTCTGCTCTGCACAAGCGCCAAAATGGCGCCGCCCACAACAATGTAGGGGAACGGGTGCCGATACTCTAAACGCCGCTCATTTAGCGGTTCTAGTTCCCTAGAACCTCCTTTCCCCTGACTGAAACTGAAACTAAATATGATTAATGCATTAATATTATAGCTTCTTTAGTTATAACCAAATACACATGATGAGAGGAGGAAGCGGCCGGGTAGGAGAAACGCGGGTTTTATGTGTGGCCGTTCTAACTTTCTCAGAAGAGAAAATGCCAGCTTGCGCTGGTTTCAAAAAGGCGATCCAAAGAAAAGAGGCGGCACGCTGTGTTCTTTCTGATTGTGCGTCTAATTGCAAATTGTCGTGTGTATGTTTATAGAGCCGGAAGTAAGTCTGCCTTATCGGGCGTCTGGCGTCTTAGCTGTAGATCAGCAATTTAGCCTGTGTGGTACAACTGCAAACCTGGGGTCTTTGACGTGCACCACGCAGACAGTGATTCACGACCGCACGCCGGTACGAAGCTCTTCCAGACTGAAACGGGCAGGCGCGAGGTGCGTTCTGCAGCGCGAGCTTTCGCTCCTCGTGCTCCGAGATGGTGTGCGCTAGACCATGCACTCGGCCACCGATCCGCCACCCCCCCCCCCCCCCCCCCCCCGGTGCGTCTAATTTATATACAGGTTTAAGTATTTGAAGATCGACGATGGACGTCGATCGTTTCTAGGTAATGTAACGTAATAACATTATATAAATAATAAACATCTTGAAGGACTAAACGACTCAATTTTTCAATTCTTGGATTGTAATATTGCGGTAGACTATTGTACTTACTGTTGCTGAAGTGCAATCTGAGGTGACGAGGTAATGATTAAATGATGAGGCTCTATAAGGACGACGACATCAGCGGGCGTCAAACCAGAACGTACAGTGCCAGACTTAAGTTTCAATATCGCGCGTGTACCCAATGACCTTTCTTCACCCGCAACAGAATATGGTATAATCAACGAGGATGCTGCTTTACGACTGTACGGGGAATAGGAAAACTGCACTGTGCAGAAGTGAGGCTTATTCGTTAATATGAGGGACGCTGTTCTAGCAGCATTCCCTGATATACTACTTGGAACAAATGGCCTCGCTGACGTAAAGTGTCCCCGTTTTAAAAGATTCTTGAAGCCTACTGAAACCGCAAAGGAGTTTTTATGCGAAAATTAAGAAGGAGCCTGTTGTGAAAGGTTTAAATCACCACCATAGCTTCTACTACCAAATACAAGGGCAGTTACACAATACACAAAGAGAGTTTTGTGATTTCGTTATATTTACACTCAAGCGCATTGATATCTAACGTATTCAGAGGGATGACACCTTCTGGTCAACCAACATAGAACCTTTTCTACTCAAGTTTTACATGGAAGGCCCGACTTCCGCTGAAATCCCTCACGTAGACGAGTTGTCCGACCGAATAAACTGCCATTACGCCCGATGTGGGAATCTCTCGGTCTTCGTTCGCAGGCCATAGTATCATGAGATCGAGAGGTGTGGCACTTCGTCCGCCGAATATTGCTTCGGCGGGTGTTTTTACCGTGTAAGATGAGACCGTAGCGTGCTGCTGGAACAAGACCTTGGCGATTCTTCACTGAACTGCTTCTTCCGTAAGCTTCAAGAGGACTTTCTTCGTTTCACACACCATATGCTCTACTTGCCCATTAGTTGCGGGATGTTATACTGAACTAATGTGATGCCTGATGCCGGTTTTTCTTTTTTTGTTGTTGTTTTGTTTCAAAAACTTGTTTATTTTATCTGAAGAAAGATTTGGCGCGTTACCAGAGAAAAGTATTTTCAGTAGGGCAAAAGTAGGGAAAAGAGAGCGTAGGACGTCAATGACGTGTTTGGACGTCGTGACAGGCATCGTGTAACCTTCCAACCACTTAGAGTACGCGTCGATCACGACTCCGCAGATGCGGATACGTTTCGCCACCCACTGACTGAATAGTGATTCGTTTTTAATTACTGTTCATGATGGCGCTGGACTCGAGGAAGACTTCGAGTCTTTCCACAAAGTTAGCCCAGGTGCCAGCACTTTTGTCGAGAGCGGTAGGTGTTTGAAACGTCGACAACGTCGGTAGCCACGTGGTGTGCTTGACACAGGACGCTTACCATTCGCTTGGAAGAAACTTACTTGTTCGTCTGCCACGAGTCCTCCGATGTCAGTTCATCACCGCAACTCCATCTCGCAACAAAACAGGTCTTCATTGCCCGGATGTCCATAGTTAGCAATCACGTGAACTTATAAAGTCCCGAACGCTCATAGCTTGCCGTCGCTAAACGCCGTTCATTCATAGCGTCTTTATTGCAAATAAACGTCTTCCTACTTATTCTGATGGTTTTCATCATATTCCTCCTAAGCTGTACTTACAGCATTATGTATGTCGGTACTTCCAAAAATATTTCAACGGCGTTTGTTTTCTGGGAACTATAATGTAATAACCTTTACAACGTCGTCCGGATCCCGGAAAACATAATATTTTGTGACGTCACTGTTCAGTCGTCATTATAATGGCGAGGTAAGTACCGTAAATTGCGAAGCAGTTGACTTGACGTCCGCTTCCACTGGTGTCTTGGAAGATTGAGTCAACTGAGCGTGCATTCGTGCAGAAAAAGTTTTCATTGATAGAATATTGACACGTGAATCAACAATTGATTCCTTCTTGGTAAGATTTATTGCGAAAGCCCATGACAACCGCCGAACCGCATCTCCCTATATCAGAGAACAATTTATGTCGAGACTGATTCTCGCATACATGCGTTTGCTGTTCCGCTAATTGAGCCAGCTAAGCACAGCTGCCAGCGACGCGAGCAAGGCCACGAGAGGGAACCTGATGGTGCTCGAGCCATCCCACCATGAACCAATGTTTCGGCCACCCCACGGTTGCGTGTCGCCATCTATTGAATGAACTAAAGCCTTGTTCAAGATGGCTGTCGTGGGACCGCAGCCTTAAGCGTGGCTACCAATTCATGGAGATAGCCTGGCACGCAACATTCGAGCGTATTCAAAAAACTCCTGTAGGGTGGTACGCGGAACACGGTAACGGGTTGCTAGAAGTCCAGAATAAAAACAACCACAAGAACGCATTTATTTAGGCATTTGTTTTCAGTCATTTGCACGAGCGCTTTCCGTGGGGGTAAAGAAAAAGAGGCTCGCGCGCCTACTGCGATTTTCCCTTTCTCAGTGAGCATTCGATTTGCTTCGCAGTCGAAAGCAGGTGTGCATTTCCCATGCTCCTCACTTTGGTCTCTCTGACGTCCCTGATTTGAACTTTCAAAATCAAGCTTGGCCTTGCCGCTACTTAACGGGCGTAGCGAATCCTTTCACCGAGGTCAGCCCTCAGGCGCGATCGCGATATATTTCATACTTCTTTGAAGTTCCGCCTAATTCCTATGTTTGAACGCTACTCTTGGTGGAAGATTATTTTGAGCAGAAGTGGGTGAGATCTCCGATAATATTCTGCCACCCGTACTCTCTCTTGTTAAGATATCTGGACGCTGGATCGGAAAGAGCCGGACGTGCTGTCGAGTCTACATTAAAACATATCCCGTCTTCTTCCAGACGTGACCGAGACAGGAGCATCAGCAATGGGTAAGCTCTACAAAATTTGCTTGGCTATTTGTTTCAAGGCCCAGCGGTAGTTTAGCTCCATGTGTCTGTAAAGCAGTTTGTAAGCCCAGCTTAAGGCTTCAAGCTAGGCTCTCGAACCCGCGGTGTAGCGAGCGGAAATCACGTGCTAAACTCCGGTCCGCTGTAAGCAAACGTTTCAATGGACCTTTTTTTTTTTTTTTTTTCTTTTGGCATTGAGGTTGTAATTCTGCAAGCACAACCCCCGCAAACGCCCCCCAAAAAAATCGAGCTCTAAAGCCGCGTTATTTCGTGCTGCTTTTTTTTTTTTTTTTTAAGCGTTAGATCGTTTTGACCAAGGTTTTGAGAGCGTTAGGTAAAGCGGTGTGCGCAGCCAAACAACTCGAAGTTTTATGCACGAATAAGATACACAATTATACGTGAACACCAAGAAATTCAGAGTGAGCGCGTTCGTAAATGTAGTAAGGACAAAGGCAAGGATAACGAACTCAAAATTCTTAAAGGGATACTTAACCAATAGGATTTAGTGTCCATAATAATTTGCGCACGTTCTTTCCACGAGCCTAGAGCCGCCTGTGTGCGCGATCATATGCAACAAAATTAACGCCATAGTCACCCATTCGCGCTTGGTATGACAGTAAAATGTACAGACTTGGTATGCACAGTAAATTGTCTCCACAAGTGAAAGCTACGTGCTTGCTGACCAACTAATCCCTCAACTTTCACACCAGACCCCACTGAGCAGATGGAAAGCTTATCTATATTCTTTTTTTCCCTGGATGCCGCACGTTTCACCGTCATTTTAAGCAAGAGTGGGGGACTCTAACTTCAATTTCGTTGCTTGCGCTCGCGCAAGCTGGCAGCTCGCGGCTCGTGGAAAGATCATCTGCCACTCATTACAGACATTGAAATGTCACCAACCCTTTTATACTACTAAGATAAAAATAACTTTTTTTTTTTTTGTGCGAGGTGTATTAAAGTGCATGTTACCCCATATATGGGTTCTCCGAACCCGGCACGCGGGTCAGATCCAGCCTCCGGAAATTTTCCGGCCGGCGCGCGTGGCTGGTCGTAGCCTTTCTGATGAAGCCCGGCCCACCACCGGTTGCCAGAAAATCCGCTTCTTGCGGTGCAAACGTGCTCATTCAGAAAGCGAAGGCTCAACGCGCGTCAGATGCGCAAAGAAAGATAAGAGAAAGAACGAGAACAACTGTCTTAATGCAGGTCCTCTCGAGATTCTACTGGATATTTTCTTATACAACTGATAAATTCGTAAAAAATAGATACCATCTAATTGCGTGAGGGACGTCCGTTAAAAGCGAGTGAAGGAGAGCCTGTCTCGGGGGGGGGGGGGGGGGGGGGGGGGGCGGGGCGGCTGGCCCTCGCGTGCGCTATATCTTTCATAAAAGAATCTTGTAACATATCAATCAGAATTTCTGCAGTACTGTCTCGGGTTACCATGGGCGATGTTTTATCTGCCGGGCTACAGGTGCAATTAAAATCACCCATGAATGAAAAACCTTTCAATTTGCAAGTAGGTTCCAAAAAAATTAAAGAATGGTTTTCTTTCATTAGTTCCGTTGGGCGCATAAAAGTATATGACTCTCGAGTGATGGTTATAAACAAAAGTAAATCGTACAACATAAAACGGCCTCGCTTGTCAATACTTGCATTCAAGTTTCGCAGAGACACTAACATTCTAAGTAAAAAAAAAAAAAAACATCCGTTGGTACTCCGAATTACGCACACTTCGTAGCGACTGAGAAACGGCCGCAGCGCTTGGTCGGTATTGCTACCGGTGGCATATTTGTCTCGTGTAATGAAAAAATCAATTTCCTCGTCAGCCAGTAACCATTCCAGCCGAATCTGTTTGTGCGCGAGCTCAGGAGTCGGACATTTAGAGTCGCAAATCGGGGAATCTCTCGAAGAACGAATGAGCGCGAGTTATAGGCCGTCATGCGAGCGGTTATATAGGTCCTTTTTAACAGAAACAACGAACAAGGAGTGTAACGCAGTACGGGACTTACATGGCCGTGCACGCACTGTGAGTCCTTACTGCGACTGTCGTCGACAGCGACGCGTGACTTGGCGTTAACACTATTCTTTTGGGGGTTCAGTCCTGAGCCACAGTTGCGCACTAGTTCCATCTGCAGCGTGGTCTTCGGGTCTCGAAGACCACGACTATGGGTCTCGCCGTCGCTTCACAACCTGGTTCATCTTAACATCAGTGACTGCCGCGTTAGACGCGGGTTCATGACCGCCTTTGTCATCGTGACTGTCCTTCGCCGAACCTGCTGCTCGCTGAAAGTATTCTTGACTCGATGGGTCCACCGCCTTCTCACCCTCGGCTGCTGGACCTAGCGGCACGCACATGGATATTTTTGCTTTCGGCACTGAGGACTGGCCACCGCCGTGGCAGCTGACCTGTCTTCTTTGTTGAGTTGAAGTGTGGTTTTCGTCGAAGCCCTGACCGCCTCTTCCGCTTCCGCATAGTCCATGATGAAATCGAACTGATCGTCCCACTTCTGGTCTGGGGCCATCGAGGCGTAGGTCTTGACACAGTCCTCTGCTTCGTGACCATAACGATTACTGTCAAAGCAGCGCGGCAGTCGCGGCAGTCGTGGCAAATATATCCCTTACGACGACAGCGAAAGCAAAGCGGGGCTCGGCCTGGCGCCAAGCCGAGCCCGGCGAGCACGGCGGTGAAGGTTAAGCTTCACTGAGTCCAGTATGACGTTCCCAACGCTCAAGTAAAGTAGGAGCTGGAGCGACACGGCAAGGTGTCCGACATTACCAAACAGCTGTTCCAATAAAGGGGTATACACCCGTTCACACGGATCTCGTGCGGCAGAATGTCAACGGTTTGACGTTCCCTGAAAGTCAGGTGTACCGATTTAATGATCGATTTCACAGCTTCGAACCCCCTTTATTGGAACAGCTGTTTGGTAATGTCGGACACCTTGCCGTGTCGCTCCAGCTCCTACTTTACTTGAGCGTTGGGAACGTCATACTGGACTCAGTGAAGCTTAACCTTCACCGCCGTGCTCGCCGGGTTAATGACGAGACACCGCCTAACTTTTATCACCAGCTCCTTCGCGTCGACTCACTTCTGTTTCAGCGACAGCGACTGCAGCCTGAGCACCCATACATGGTTCATTTGATGAGGTCCAGCAGACGCCAGGTTTTTCATCACATCCATCCGTTGTACTTCACGCACAAATTGTATCTGTTACGGACATTCTATGACATCAGAATAGAGGAAGATATCATTACAGAAAAAAAAGTCGTGTTACACCCTTCTGTCCCATATAATTCATCCCAAAACTTTAGTTCGACGTACAGCGCACTAATTTCGAACAGACGCCCCGAACTTTGAGGAGGGGCTTGATGACGGTGAGGTATACGTCAGTGAACAGTTAAAGTCCAAATAAAACATTATAGAAAAAAACACACTTAGGTTTTGCAGCTGGGTCGGGGAAACTATAACATATTTCGTTTACTCAGTAACAAATATGTACATTAGATTTTTTATAAAGTTATTCTACTCGGCTTTCAAGCCGCTCGTGAAAGTTGGTACCGTCGTTATGACGTTAGCGCGCTGACCATCAAGCTGAACTTTTGGGGTATCTTATATGGGACAAAGGATGTAAAAATTTACCATTTTCTTCTGAGAGTGTATTCATGACCTATACAGTTTGTAGAGAGGTCAGTATGACTTGACAACCATTGGCGGATTCACGAACACAGGTACCGCGGCCAGGCGTGAACGGTTTCACCGCCCAGACAGTGTTCATGACAACACGTACGTCTCGTGCGAGGGCCAAACGTGGATTCCAGGGTCACCGAGGAGGTTGGATGAAAGTATAACGAGCAACGTTACTACGCTATCCGTTTCTTGAAATAATTACCCTAAATACGTTACTCATTGCTGGTTCGAAAAAGTAACGAGTGTGTTACTACGTTACTGAGAAACGCGTTACTGGTAACGCCGGTACTTGCATTTAGTTAAATGTAGCGCTATTAATTGTAACGCCTTACCGCCAACGCTTCACATACAAGGTGTTTTATTCTTACTTCATCCAGATTTTAAAATAAAGGAGGAAAAAGTTATATGTATAATGTTTTCACTGCAACCTTACATGGCTCGGCGTACAATAGATGGAATCTAACCATCTCAAATGTCGCGCTAATTAAATCGAAATTTTAAAGTTAACTTTTTAATAATTGTGATTATAATATAGGCTTATATTTCAAGCATTGAGGCGTTCGTATGTCAAGAGTGTTCCCGTTCGTACAGTTCGGTTAAAGAGCCAGTCTTCCGATATATCTTCCCCCGACTTTTCTACCTAAAGGGACGCTTCAACGAAATTTGAAATATTCCCGTCGTGTTCAAAAATAGGTTGAATATGATCCACAATATCCGTCAATACAATCGCGCGTTTGTATTTTGAGCCTGGTGGCTGTATTTCTCGTTATAATCGGCCCACTCTGGCAAGCGCTCGGACAAGGCCCAGAGCAGACCACGTGACATCCAACGCAATCGTGGCGTAGGTCGTCTCGGGACGAGCAAAGCTATGGCGAGACTGCCGTCGAGAGGATGGCCTAGTCGTTCCAGCCAACGAAGCGGCTGCTTTTGTACGAATTTTGAGTGACGGGTTAATCTTCTATAATCTTGTAGGGAAACAACAGCGACTTCTGCGACACACAAAAGGGATTCTCGGGAAGAGGGGAGTTCCTCCTTCCCCCTTCTCTCGTCGTGGCCGGAGACGAGACAACCTCCGTCACTAGCCGTCAAGGTTCCTAGACGACCATTACAAACGAGGCGTTAGCGACATCCACCAGGTGCTCTTTGCTAATCGTTTAATTCGTTTTAAAATTCTTTTTCGAGACTTTTTTAACAAGATATTGGTATGTTCGATGTGTTACTGCTCCTTTGAACACATATTGACAAAAAATGAGCGCTGAAATTTCGTTGTAGTATCCCTTTAAAGGGGAGATGCAACAATTTTTGTACTTTGCTCAAATACCGCTTAGAACGGATCCCTGACGTTAATGACCTATGAAACATGCGTTCGTTGTTCACCCCACCCAATAGAAGTCCCAGAAAAAGAAAATTAAACAAAAACGAGTAGCGTTCACTCCCTCATCTCGCAGCCAGAACAATCGGCCACGTGATCTGGAGTCGATTATATGCCGCGAGTGTCGATCATAGCCACGAGCTAGGGTTGGGAAAGCACAGGACACGCGCTGAGTTCCAGACATTGTTATGGCTCGGCTATTGTCGTCGTTGCAGAGATTGGACATGGGCCACCACCCGAATGCTTCTCGAGCTAGTAATTGTCACGAGCCCAAATCGAGTGCCCACACAATCCTCGGGTCCAACCTATGAACCGTATTTAAATATCGTCATTGGGATGCAACGCGGCCCCCACGTTACGTCATCGAATTTAGCAAAGGAGAGATTAAATGAAAATGATCGCTATTGTCCTTAAAATTACACCGCAGCAAAGGAGTTTCTTGGCCAGTGGCGTTGCGTGCGAGTATCCTTGAGTCCCTCTACACTCAGTTTCACCTTAGGTTGTACCGCAGCGAAGGCTAGAAGCGCGAGCTCATAGCGTTGGCAGCTGCCCTTGGTGCACGAGAGCTTGTGCCGCAGAGATGTGCCCTAGAGCAAGGAGCTCGCGCTTGTAGCCTTTCCTGCGGTACGACACAAGGTGAAACAGAGTATAGTGCCAGTAAGCTCGTGTAAAGTGAAAAACATTGCAAGCGAATAGCGTTGCACCGCTCCTTTAATCCAATTTCTTTTTTTACTGAAACTTGCAAAGCCGCAAAAGTGGTCTCTATAGCCGAACATTGTTAAATTAGCCGGATAAAAGCGGCAAATTCGAGGACGAATGTCGCGAAACGCGTGCTTGTTACAGAAATTATACACAATGGAAAAGCCTTGGCATACGACCACCTCCAGTTTCTTGAAACAAACGAAACCCTAATAACAGTAATCAAAAACGCAGTTAACATGATTTAAGTAAATAGTATGATAATAGTGAAAACCCGATAAATAAAACATTTGCCCCCTTTACGTAAAACTTTGGCGCAGCTGAAAAAAATACACTGTAATTTTTCGTATGTTCAGTGTTGAGGCCAGGAAAAACTTGCTGCAGGCTCATACCTTATCTTTCATTGGAGGTGCAGCAGATTTTAAACACCTTCATCAATGTTTGGGAAATATTTAATATATTTGATCCTATAGTAATATTTTGTAATTTTATCTAAAAAGCTCCTTAGTTATAGCGACACTCACTGTCGGCAAGGGCTGCGCTAGAAAAAAAAATGCAAAGCGAGACCGAGACTTACATAGTGCGGGCACATAAAATCCGCTAAATTCCTGCTGTTTTTTGTACCGGTTTTCTCTATCTAGCTCCTACATGCATGGTGACCCGGCATCGGACTCGCTCCTTCCACCCTTCTGCGCCCGCAATCTCAACTCACTTTCATCTTCTTCGTTTTCAAATAGAGCGTTCCTGTAGCGTTTTCACTATAACTTACTGCATTCAATTACATTCCTTTTTTACAAAGTTACACGGTGTGGGCTCTTCCGACCACGGAAAATGACATTCCTTGAAAATGTTGTTGATGCTGTATTTGACATAGTACGACGTAAGGTGTCCGTCGTCGATGTTGCAAAATCTTTGAAGTCAAATCTCCACTTCTCGGTGGAATATAATTTCGGTCAGCAAAGTTATAGTGAAGGCGTTGCCATTGAGCTACACTCTTTTCTTTTTTAGCCTGTTTAGACCTGGGCCTCAAAATCACGAAGAATACAAACACACACACCGAAATGTTAAAAGCAGGTTGTCTTCTGCCCAAGGCAGGCGATTACATTAAGATGCCTTTCAAACAAACTGATTAATCTAGTATTGAAATCCCTTTGGGTGATTCTGACAGTGAAAAATGCGCTTCGCGGATATACCAAATGCTCTCTATAAAATCATCGATATCAGAACGGAAACTTGGGTCCGCGTTGTTGGCACCCGTCTTCGTCGTCCAGAAGGCGCGGAAGCCGTAGACTAGGAAGAAGTCATACAAAACGCCACATTTTTTTCTTTGAGATGCAAAAACCGCATGCTATGCCCCGTGAGGTGAAATTTTTTTGTGCACACTGAAGTGTGTCGCAAAAAATCACCGCGTCCCAACATTCTAGAAATACATGTTTTATCGTTTCTTTATTTTTGTACAGCATGCAATAAATCGGTCATGGAAAAAACAGACCGCTCTCCTAGGGTCACGAATTTACAGACACCGTGCCGCAGTACAATGTAATGAAAATTGAGTCAAAGAAAAGCTTTGCTGGCATTCTCTTGACCCTTTTTCACACATCTTGGTCGGGGTCCTCAAAGTACAGGTATCTATAGAGTAGCTTAAGTAAAAAAAATATCGACCGAGTTTGTATAGAATCATTTTCGGCTTACTGCACCTAGATACTCTATTAAAAAACGATCCCTGAGTATCAGAGAAGAGGGCACAACTTCCCGCATGAACCCTTGTACACTGGCCCCCAGGCAGCACAAAACGTCGTGGAAACGTCGAGAAAAAGTCCCGGACGTCCGTGACGTCCCGCATGACTTCGATCACGCTTTTTCGATGTTGAGGTGACGTCCTTATATAACGTTCCATTAGAGTCCAATCAGTGACGTTGTGACGACATTGTATTTCAGCTCAAACGTCGTCAACGTTCCCACGACGTCGATGAACGACGTTCTCACAACGTCCAACGCTCACGTTTCTTTGATGTTGAACTAAAGTTCATAAAAGACGTCCCATTATCTTCCTGTCCGTGACGTGCTGGCGACGTCACGTTTTAACTTTAACGTCGTCATCCTTGCCACGACGTCAAGACAAGACGTTTTAGCAACGTCGAACACTCACGTGTCTTCGAAGTTAAAATAAAGTCCAGGGTGACGTTACATTATTGCCCCGTCAGTCACGTTTCAGCGACGTCGCGTTCACGCCTAAATGTCGTAAACGTCATACAAGACGTGCTGGCAACACCGACCACTCACGTTTTGTTCGATGTTTTTCGATTTTCCAGCTCAATCTCCAGCCGCAGAATCAATGTGGTCAAGGTGACAGTGCTCAAGAGCCGCAAAAAAAAACTTCATTTTTGAGAGGTTGAGAAATTTAATTATTTATACATTAATTTGCGTATTTCAAAATGCTATTATTGCACATCGATGACGCTAAAGATGGGATTTACAAAACTCAATGTACACGGAAGAAAAAAAAATAATATGAAAGCATGTTGGGAATATCATTCCTTTTAAGATGTGCTTGTTATAATTTTGGTTTGTTTCAAATATTGTTACGGGTTTAATTTGCGAAGCCCATGGCATCTAGAACAAATCGAATTGTACCATTTTTGCATTTTGCATTCGCGTTGTCGTCTTCCATGGATCCTGGGCCCTGGCACGCGCCCCAGGCGCGCCGCTACACTATCACCTCTCCAGGTGATTTCAGGCCTGCATCCCTTCCTAGGAGCATTCATACTGCTCCGCAACCACCCGAGATTGTTTTAAGGTTCGTCAATTTCTCTTCGTATTATGTAACTCATGCTCACCTGCGCACAACCAAAAAATTCGCATCAACATCACAGTTCATCCATAACGCCAACTTCCAGCGCCTTAGCACTTTCGGTAGATCGGGGCGCAAAGTTTTGTCACGTGACTGTCAGTTTAGATCTGGCTTTCGTTGCCACTGGTGACGTACCGAAACGAAAATCGCATGCCAGCACACACTATATCAGAGCACAACTTCACTGCACACTTGCGCATTTTCGGAGTTGATTCAAAAAAAAAAAAATGCCCGGCAATGACGAAATCCGGTAGATACTGTCAACGGTTTGTGGAAATTGACATTCATGATGTCAACCCCTGAATGGCCCAGATGACGGTCCAAAAAGAGTTCAAGCCCAGACCGCACTTACGTGCCGAAAAAAAAAAAAAACAGCCGGCACGACGCGAGAGAGAGGGGGAAAGGTAGGCAGAGGAGATGCCAGTGGCATCTCCAACTTGGCAAGAAGAGGGCGAGAGAGAAAAGTGGGGGAAGATAGCGACGACGAACAATTGACAGGCCTAAGTTCCGGGTGCACGTATTTTCTCAGGCGTTCCCAAAATATTTTACTGAATGTTCTGTTCTCAGGGTTACCAGATTGGGCTATTAATAGCCAAATTGGGCTACTTCTTTTTTTATTTGGCGTCAAAATGTGGCGGTTGGCTATGTGGCTATTTTTGGGCTATTTCAAATCATGACGGAGAAAAATAATTCAACATGACAAACATTGAGACTGCGGGCAATATAAGGGGACACGAAGACACAGAGGTCTCTATTATTTATTTTTCTTGTGCTTGCTTTAGGGTAGAGAGATAAAAGACACTTTAGGATGGACACAAATCAACAGTCCATTTTTTACGGATTCCTGCTTTCAAGGTTTTCTGTGAAGATGCGTAGGCATGACGTCAGGACCACGGCTTTGACCTAGATTCAGTTCTAATGGCATCGCTTCTGTATTCATTGTGGCTTATCTTATGCCTCCAAGTTCACACAAAAAAGGACCTTGCCCCTGCATCCTCCTCCCTGACCTTTCTTTTCATCACCCTACCATTTCCTAGGAAAGAGGTGGATTGGGAGGCTACACCTAGGTCAAAGCCGTGCAAGGGCAACTCTTCGATATTGATGAAACGAGTAATCATGCCGAATTACGCATCACCCGAATGCGCGGACTGGGAAACGAATGTGCTTCATGTACGTGCATGTGGCTTCGGAAGTGTTTTTCTGAATACTCTTGAACAGTCCTCGCTTTGCGAGAAGGACAGAATTGCGCTCTTGGAAGTATGTCGGAGGTTTGTGATTGCGTGTATCAAAAGTGTGATGAAACGCCTCCCTGCGAACATGCAGCTTCTCAACGATTTGTTGTTTCTCAAGCATGGCAGCATCACACAGTTTTCTTTTGACAGTTTTTACAAAGCGTTTTCGCCTTTTATACAGACTTCGGTGATCTCGGCCATGGAGTCCGAGTACAGGCTTCTCCAGACGAATATCAGAGATCCGTCTGATGATTGTTTAGAGCTATTTGGGAAAAATGTAAGGGAGGCAAGAAACAGCTCCGGGGCAGCCATGTTCCCGTTGCTCCCTGCGCTTGGCACCGCGCTTTTGACACTACCCATGTCAAATGCCGCCGTTGAGAGGGTGCTTAGTTAGGTGTCCCTCACGAAGTCGGACCTCAGAAACAGATTGTCCCATTCGACCCTGGAAAGCATCCTGTTTGTGAAGTTCGCATTCTTTGGGAAGAAAGAGTGCTGCAAGGACTTCAAGCCCACGGAATTTTTTGTGCGCTTCAACTCGTAACTGATGTATGAGGTCAGCCAGCCCTGCACGAGCGATTGTTAACTCTATGTGACTGTACAAACTTGTCAATACTTAAAAATGCCGATACGTTTTTGTGTGTGTTTTTCCAATAAAATGTTTCATATACATTTCAAGATGTTGCTGTTCTTGGAAGCTTCTTCTACACAATATATGCAGATGCAGTTCCGGCTCCAGTTCCTACTTGCGAGAGCATAATTTTGAATTTTCTGGACCCTGACACTCAGCTGGATTTTGGCTACTTTTTGGCTATACAAATTTTTTGCATTTGGCTACTTTTGGGCTACACCGTTTGGCATTTTGGCGGTTTGAGCTAAACCTACCTGGCAACCCTGTCTGTTCTTCGAATGGGCCCAGAGAGAACAGCTCTGGGACCCGGTCCAGCTTTTTCCGAAAGCCAGTCACTAGCACCGGCCGTCACGTCTACGGGTCTACGAGGCAGGCTGCTATGTCGCCGTGATTTTTTTTTTCGAGTCTGCATACAGTTTAAGTGCTGCGATTGGATAGGCGGTTCAAGTCGTCCCCATAAAGAAGTCGGTGATCGCCAAAAACGCCGTCGTATACAGTCACGGCTCGAGGACCTTTTTCAAGGCCATAACGCTTCACACGTTGAATTGTACTACTGCTCGGATCAAGGTGCCTGTGAGGATATGAATGACACCCCCCAGAAAACAAGTGGAAGTGCACATAACGGCGCGTCAAGTCTAGTCTCCGATCAAGACCCTCCAACGCCTATGACGATCCCAATCAAGAACGCCCAGCGGACGGGATCCCCCTTCTGAAACCATTCCCGTGCACGCAGCGAGAGTACCAGCTACGCGCAATGGGACGGCTAAAGCACGCGCGTCAGCGCATTAATCAGAAGCAGAACGAGGTAAGCGGTGGAACATTCCGCGCCGCGTGACATCGTCCCTTGTTCATTTATTCACGTGACTTTGTTCTTTTCTATTTTTGAGGCTGGCACATCCAGGGACGTCTTTTGGAGGCGCTCCATATTGCATCTCGTGTCTGAACATGCTCAAATAAACAGTTCGCACCAAACCTGTGTTTTAGTTACTTCCTTCGTACTTGCATGATAGCAACTTGCCTTCGCAATAATACTAAAAAAATACTTTTTTTTTTCGAGGGGGGGGGGGGGGGACACAACGTTTTCTTACGACGGCTAGGGAACGTAATTTGGAAAGGTTTCTCTACGTTCTGTGGACGTCGTTGGTAGTCCGGATGTCGTAAACACACGTATCATAAAGCGCGAATCACATGTACGACAAAACCGTCCGATCCGACGTCCGACCGCGCAATAAGACGGTCGGACGCGAGGGTTTCCAACGCTCTCCGATGCTACGAAAACCCTCTCTCCCCAAGGTCATTGCGGCAGTCCGCACGTCGGATCGGACGGTTTCGCCGTACATGTGTTTCGCGCTTAAACGTCGAGGGAGGACGCAACGGCCCACTGAGACGTGCATGTGACGTGCAACAAACGTCATTTGGAACGTCCCCTCGACCTTCTGTGCACCTTTTCTCGCGGACATTTAAAGGTTTCATCGACGTCGAAGGAAGGTAACGTCCGGACCTTCGACGTTTTACGACGTCACGTTACAGACGTCTTCGACGTTCTTTCGACGTTTTCTTCACGTTTATGTGCTGCTTGGGTCATGTGAGGACAAAAAACTGAGGCAGTACATTTTTTTTTTCTAGAAAGCACCAGCTGAACTGACCGCAAAAAAATTAATGCGATGGGTCTTTGTGCTCCACATTTGCCTAGTGTCTCGGTAGGCTCGTTCAGCAGAACGAGGTACTTCGTGGGAAAAGTTGTCCACTTCATGTTCAAAAAAAATCTTAGGCGCGATAGTCCCGAGCCAGTGCCTGCACACTTGCCCCAATTTTCAACGCTCCCAGTTTTTAGACCAAAAGAAGACACAACCATAAACACTGCGCACCGGCTATCTTGATCAATAAAAAAAAAAAAAAAAAAAAAAAGCTATATCATTCGGGTTGGATAGATTTTTAACATCCGAAAACTCTTACTACAAAACCTTATATGTGTTTGTTATAAATTAGACCCAGCAAAAAAGGGTCCAAGTAAAGCGCAAAAAGAAAAGGGGCCAAAGGACATCCTTGCTTCGGAAAAGAGCAGACTAAGACAATATCACTAACATTACAATTCAGAATCAGTCACGTCGAACAATTTATATAAGCTATTTTTAAATCGCCTAAAAACACAAAACCGACGTGTTCATGTTCAAATATGCACACACACAAAAAAAGCTTGATGTGCCGCGATCAGGGGCCTTTGCTAGACTTAGCTGCAGTTTGGCAACTAGGGCCTCGAGGCATCGAAACACTATACCATGCCTAGCAACATGAATATTCTTACAAATACAAAGGCATTTGATCACCCATGCGGGCCGACAAAACTCCCAATACCAGTTCGCAGACGGTAGTCACGACTTTCATTAAAATTTTGTAATCAACATTTTTAAGACTGCTCGGTCCGTAATACGAAATGATAAAGGTCTTACAGGGACATGGGACTTTGGGACGAGAACGATACGAGTGTTTCGAACCGATAACGGCAAAGTGGCTTTCCCATACGCCTCCGTCCATAAATCATAGGAAGCAGAAGCTCCTTTCTCCTCAAATGCTTCGTATCAACCAGCGCGGATGCCGTCCGACACAGGGCCTTGTCAGTGTCTAGTTTTTCGCTGGCAGCGTAAAACAACAAATCTATGGCACGGCGTAAACAAGCCGCTCTAAAAAAAAAGTGAAAGCCGTTTACAAATCCCTGTAACGCCGAATTGGAGCGCAGCTCTTGAGGAGGAGGAGTGAAGGGTACTGAGGAGTGGGTAGACCCCTCCTCCTCCCCTCATTCTTTAATATGCTCCGGGGGGCGGTCACGTGACCTCGGGGGGGGGGGGTGTCACGTGACTTCGGGGAGGGGGGTCACGTGACCTCGGGGGTCACGTGACCTCAGAGGGGTCACGTGGGGGTCACGTGGGGGTCACGTGACCTTGAGATGACCTTGGGAGGGGTCACGTGACCTTGGGGGTCACGTGACCTTGGGGAGGAGACCACGTGACCTCGGGGGTCACGTGACTTGGGGGTCACGTGACCTTGAGATGACCTTGGGAGGGGTCACGTGACCTCGAGGGGTCACGTGACCTTGGGACTCACGTGGGGTCACGTGACCTTGACATGACCTTGGGAGGGGTCACGTGACCTCGAGGGGTCACGTGACCTTGGGATGACCTTGGTTACGCCGACGGCGACGCCGACGGCGACGGCGACGCCGCTCAAGCCGGGAACGGGCCCCTAAGAGCTGCGCTCTAAAACAAAAAACTCTCAGGTGACCGTTGCAATGTTGAAATATGACGTAGTTGGGTTGGGCGACACAACTAAAATAAATAGTTTAATTTTACCTTTAATAAAACAAGTATACCACAGAGAAAAGTAAAAGCATACGCACGAACCCTTTGAATTCTAACGCCTTCCAATTGGCGAATGAAATGATTTGGTATTTCGGCCTTACACAACTGCACCAAAATGAAACATGGCGGCCGCCACGAAAAAAATAAAAAACTGTCTATACTTTGGGGTTTACCGCTATAATATATTATGGGAGCTTCCCACCACTGGAAGTGGGGTATATTACTGATGAAATAGTAGTTGCCGTGGTCCATGTTGCCATATCCTTAAAAATGGTCGCCTGCCACCTGCGGGAATCGCACCTGTGTCCACTGGGAGCGAAGCGGTGGTGTTACCATAGAGTTCACGTTAACAACCCGCGTTATAGAAGGTATTCACTGGACGCCATAGTTAAGGGTACATTGTTTTTAAGAGCTATGTTTCGAGCCCATGCTGACCACGAGCTCACATTATCAGCCTGTTAAGACCGGCAATCTTGATGGTGCGGAATGCACATTGCAAACGAACTGTGGAAGCTCGCCATCAGCGCGCTGAGCCGCCGCTAATAAATCTATGACCTGGGTAGCTAAACTCGAGGAGAAAAACATTCTTCGCTTTTTGACGTAGCGGGGCGAGTGACCAAAAGAACGCCGCAAAGTTTCCTCCTTCCTGCGCGCGCTCAACTTCGCAACTTTTGACGAAAAATTCCCCGCGATCCCTAGGCGGTGCACGAGAGCACGAGACAGCGCGGGGAGGCAAGCGTTCACTCCGCTCGCTGTGCGTTGTCTTAGAGCTCTCTAGTGCCGACAATCCCCTCATGTCTCGCCCAGGCAAAGAGCGAGAGCAGACGACGAGAGTTCGCCTGGTACGATGCGGCATTCGCATAGCGGAACTGAAAGGAAAAGTTGGTTTTCTGCTTGAAATCGCGTCCCGCGGGCCACAAACTCAAACGCGAGCTTGAATTGTAAGCGTCTCATATTTCACGAAGGCAGGAATCGACGGCCCGTGTTTTATTTGCAAAATTTGAGTCGTTGTGAAGCCGTACAGACGGTGAAACCTACCAGTGTGTAATGAAAGGCCCAGGACAAACATAGAGGCCACGAGACCTAGCATCATTTGTGTATGGGCGAAAGGTGGAACATTTTTCGACAAATCTCCCACAGCAGAAACCTGTGACGCATTCGCTCAGCGCCCGGGAAGGCTAAACATGGAGACGTTGCCCGAGACTCAAGCAAAGTCATATTTGAACGGCAGCTACCTTGCCCCGTCATATTTTGTTTTGAGAAAGCTCTCATTCTCAATGCCCTTACCAGGGAAATAAAAAGTCTTACGAAGCGCATTGCTAGATGTTCCAAAGAACTAGATTAAAGCCGCATCCTTTCAGTGGTTCACTAATAATACTATTCTTAAAACGAAGCAAGCTCTTGCGCGTAGAGTGCCATCAATTTTCTCAATTGTATGCTGTTTTGTAGCCAGCTGGTTTCGGAAACTTACGCCGTCAGTAGATATGTCTGACAGCCGAGTTGCTTAATTGGAAGTCAGCGCAAATGTAAGTTCCACGTTGCAGCAACCAACGTTTATAGAGAGACGATGGCAGTGACTGGGCACTCTCGCATTGCCACCCATCACGTCGAACAAAAAGGCGCTAGTTTCGGTTTAAGGTCGGCACATTTCTACAACATCTATGGCGACAGCATCAGTCTGCACTCGGTGCAGTCGGCAAGTTCGTTCGGCACTCCGCGGGTGTAATGCATTAGAACTCTCACAGCGCAAGTCTGGATCGCGACTCGGGAGCCAGTCATTGGCCTTACCGGCGGCCATTGCGTGACGACAGGCAATGCGCGGCGTCCTGTCTAGTTCTCTCTTCGTTTTCGTATTTTTTTGTTTTGGCCTATTACACCATGAGGCAATACACGCAAGTCTAAGGGAAGAACACGCAAAAATTGAAAGCTTGTACGCGGTGCTCGAGGGCGAGCATTTTATGACGTGCTGCAATGATTATATCGGGTTCTTGGAGATCAAATAGACATTCGTCAAGCGTTTGAACATCGATTAAAAAAAATCGGCTGGAGCACCATTGACCTTACCGACCTCGATTGCTTCGGTTGCTAAATAAATGGCACGTTCAACGATTGAACGGCACGCTCCGAGTTTGTTTGTCACGGAAACCCTCACAGCAGCTCAAAGAAAAAGCTTTCACCATGAAGTACGATGTACAAGCGGTTAAAATGATGCGAATGTCCCCAGTAAAGGCCTTCTAACTTATCATTTGCTGAGCTTTAGGGACTCCGAAATCACGGAGGGGAGGACTCCACAATGACTCTCGGTAGCCCTTGTCTCATTAAACACATTACAGTTAACGCCCAACAAAGTCACCCTCGACCCTCAACCACACAACATTTAGTTAAACAAGATTGGTATTCTAACGCGTTTAATATTCTTGCCCACAATATTAACTGTTATTCGCGAAAACACGATAGAAATTTCATGGTAGAGAACAACCTACTAACGTAATAAAATTGAGTTTTCCCGTTTCTCATATAGCATGCATAAGATCGTGTCAAGCGATGACTGCCGGTGGTGCCGCTCGACCGCAGCAATACAGGCCTCTATCCGATATCTAGCCTCCTAAGAAATCAGTGGTGCCAGTGCTATTAGACATAAATCTTTTATTTACATCGGTACACCCATACCTGCCGGATGTCGGGACGAGGCGCAGAACCGTACATCCGGTCAATATTGAAGCCGGTTTTCGGCCGAAATTGCCGCGACACTCGCCAAGAAGCAACGTGCTGTTTCAACGACTCGTTTGTGCAATTTATTTGTTCAGTCATGTAATTGCGTCCCGGGCCACTGTGTACACCCCAAAAAAGAAATGTACTGAGGTAATTACACCTTGACGAGAAGCAGGCACATAGCCAGAATTTTTTTTTAGGGGGGGGGGGGGGGGCGCATGACAAAGCGCTTTTTGAGGGGGAGGGGGGAGAGGAGGCCCCAGCAAAATGAAGATCTTTTTTTGGGGGGGGGCCTTATGCCCCCCCCCCCCCCCTGGCTACGTGCCTGACGAGAAGGGGTATTATAGTTTTAGATCCTTATAAAAAGGTGTAGTGCATTATCACACGTTTTAAGGAACGTATTTAAAAAGTCACATTTTTAAAGGTGTGAGGTTTACATTTTTTTATAAGCTCTATTGCTACACTTATTAGGGTGCTAGTCATGGGACACCCCACTTAAATGCATAGCCTGACAAGAAGGGGTATTTTAGTTTTACATCTTTATAAACAGGTGTAATGCATTATCACATGCTTTAAGAAACGTGTTTAAAAAATCACATATTTTTAAAGGTGTGAGGTTTACCTTTTTTCATAAGGTCCATCCAACGCTACACTTATTTGGGTGCTAGTTATGGGACACCCCCTTTTCAGGTATAGAGGTGTGAAAATGTTTAATGTGTATATACCTCTAACGGAAGAAAATCTCTTTCATGTGATTACATCGCGTGCCGATAAAACGATCTGTCGATGTTACGTCGTTCGATAAACTGATTTGACCAACAATGTGGGACGACTGTCAGTAGAATTTCGGGGAAATATTTTTGCCGGCTGCCGGGAGACTCGACCCTACCCAAGAATTACCCCGGTTCTTGTTTGTTTCCCAACATTTTGAATTTTATACCAGCTCATTAGTACCTCTTCGAATAATACAGAAAAAAAAAACAAAAAAAAAAATGAAAACGGTGGCAGCTGCAAAAACTTTGACAGCCCGGCTCACAGTCACGTGGGAGACTTGCAGGTGCTCGTCAGTCGCTACCATGCCTTGAAAGCTGGCGGTTCCGAAGAACCGGAGTGCGCAGAGAACTTGTTGTTACACGGTCATGGTAGACGCGATTGTCCGCCGCCTCGAAGTCCGGGCGCCGAACGAAGCTCGTCTCAGAGTCAAAGCACAACGGCTTTCGATAGCCGGTACTGTCGCCGAAAGTCGCCGTCGGGTGGTTGAAGTGGTTGAAAGGCGCCCCGGTGCTCTCGGTAGCGACGCCGACGGTGGCGGAAGATAAGCTCGGCCGCAGAGTACGGCACCGCCATGTTGACAAAGTTCAACTTCGCCTCGATCCGAAGCGAAGATCTCGAGCTGAGACCACGGCTCTCGCAAAGTTCGGAAACGTCACTCCGACGTCAGCGACAACTTCGACAAATGAGGTTTCTTTTTTACACAAACTTCGGAGGGATATTGAGCGTCAGCACGTCGCCTAGGGACAATCTGCAAAGCGTTAATTTTAGCTTGGCGTAGGGATGTACGGACAAATGGGCGCTACATCATCAGCGAAGCCGTTCAATCAGCGGGCTCCTCGCGCCCCTTACGCGCCGCACGCGCGCCTCGATGAACTTTACTACATTCTGCCTCTCTCAAAGAAATGAGCGTTCGAATGATTGACACCTCGCTCGGCGCGACGTCAGCGTCGCGAGAGTTGAATAGACCGATCTCGCCAGCCAGTTTGACTACACCACCGCTGCCGCAATGCATCGAGGGAACTTCAGTCCTTTTGCACGTGCGACAACCTTGCTGGAGCTCTGAGCGTGTAGAGCACGAGACGGTATGAGCCCTCTCCTTCACTGCCGTTTGCCTCTTGTGAACGAAAGCTATGGCGGCGTCACGCATGCGCCGAATGCTTAGCGAGATCGGTCTATTAGCGCGTTCCGCAAACTTCGGGCACAAAGTTGTGCTTGACGAGTTTAGCGACCCAGGACCGGTTTGCTCATCTTGCAGACGCGGCCGCGGCTGCGGCCAGAAAGGATTTTTCTGTCACGTGACCAGCTTCATGGGGAGAAGGAAGTCCCTAGCGTCCCTGCCTAATAGCGGAGAAATCCGTATCGCTTCAAGCACAAAAGCCTGATTTCGCTCGCAGAAACTGACTGCATGGACTTTCATCTGGAGTCCAAGTGACCGCCACTTTATACTGTAGGAGCAGCAGGCAAAGTTACGGCCAGGAAAGATAAAGTGAGCCAAAATGAACAAAAAAATACTCGAGATGAAAGCGGTGTCAGTATATTTATATACCTCGCCAGCACGTGTCCCTCGCGCCCACTGCTGTGGTCGAGAGGTTAAAGCGCCGGTACTTGACGTCGCGGCGTGAAAGTCCCGGGTTCAAATTGCGCTAGGAACTTGTTTTTTTTTTTTTGTATTTGACTGCACTCGCACTAAGAATGTAGACAAAGCCATATGAGCTCTATAAAATTATTGGGCGGGTAGTTCTGAATCCCCAGATCGTTGTTTATGACCTCGGAAGAGCGCATACATGTCTCTGGCTTTCTTTACCAACTTCCCCCACGCCTACTGCATCTGCCGTACACTCCGCGGAAAGTTGATAATATCTTCCCATGCCCGTCTTTTCGTTCGCCATGTAACTGTGCGGCTGAATTTTCCTAGAATTGGTTATTTCCGTTTTCCAACTGCTCTAATTAATTCCATTTGTTGATCCAAAGTCATTTTAGGTGTTTACGTTAGAGAGAGGGTTTGCGATGTCGACGTCCGATTCATTTTTGCTTTCGGTTGTGATCGTCTGCTATTCTAACTAAAATTCAACAAGTAATGTGTTAATATTACAAAACGATTGCTACAACAAAATGTAAAGAGTAAAAATATACCTTTTATCATATTTCATGCAAGTTAATGTACGATCTCTTTTATTTCGGTTTTACTACTTTCTCAGATGTTTGACTTGCTGCCTTGCCTGCAGGATTTCGTTGAATCAATGCATCCATAGCTGCTAGTCTTTTTTTTTTCGCTTATTTTGTAAACGTTTTTTTAATTGTGACAAGTGCAGTTTTTATTTGCATTAAAGAGGCGTCTCCTTTATTGAAAGGAGTCGTAGAAAGAGTGTTGTATATTTAGAAACACATTCAATTGTAGTTGCTGGGGAAAGGATGCTTGTTTCCGCTCCGTTTGTGTGAAAGCCATACCGATGTGTTAGCTTGGTTTCCTTTTAATGAACATTATGAAATGATTGTGTTCGCGCGTTATTTTGCCTTGATCTTTTTTTTTTCTTCCCGGTGTTTCGATTGAAGAGGTGGGACTAACACTAAAAACCGTGTAATGCGCAGTAGTGCAAGTGGACGATTCGTAAAGAGGATCATAGCTAAAAAGTAAGACACGCGCTAAATAAAAAAAAAAAGAAGCTCCTAGCGCGATTTGAACCCGGAACTTTCTCGCCGCGACGGCAAGTACCGGCGCTTGAACCTCTCGACCACAGCAGAAGGTATTCATGTTACAAGGCGCAAAAACACGGACACAAGAGAGAAAGAGACAAAACAGGCGCCACTCACAACTATATTTGAAAAGAGCAGAAAGAAAGGAATACAATCCTCGCCATCTTCATCTCGTCCACGCACGCGCTTAGCCATGTGACATACGCTTATCGCCCAATTTACAAAAAACTTATCAAATAATCTAACCTCGGCATTATAGAGTGCAACAGATGTGTCACTTACACATTGTGCACCCCTTTTTCTAATGAAATACGCCTCTAATAACTCGCGCGCTATTTGGCATTTGCCTCTGCCCAGAATCGCTGTCTCAGAAAGGGCGATAAGCGTATGTCACATGGCTAAGCGCGTGCGTGGACGATATGAAGATGACGAGGATTGCATTCCTTTCTTTCTGCACTTTTCAAATATAGTTGTGAGTGGCGCCTGTTTTGTCTCTTTCTCTCTTGTGTCCGTGTTTTTGCGCCTTGTAACATGAATACCAACGTTTACCAACTAGCCCAACTACAAGTTCTTCTACAGCAGAAGGCGCGAGGCGCCGGCGCTGGCGGAGGTACATAAAAATCCTGCCAGCGCTTTTATCTGGCGTGGTTTTTTTCTTTATTTTAGCTCCTTTTTACCCTTCCTGGCCGTAACTTTACCTGCCGCTCCTACAGTATAAAGGGGCGGCCAATTGGACTCCAGTTCAAAGTCCCTGCAGTCGGTTTCTGCGAGCGAAATTAGGTTTGGTGCTTGAAGCGATAGGGATTTCTCCGCCATTGGGCAGGGACGCTAGGTACTTCTTGTCCAGATGGAGCTGGTCACGTGACGTAAAAATGCCTCTTGGCCGTAGCCGCGGCCGTGGCCGCAAGGTGAGCAAGCCGGCCCAGAGGATACTCAATATACTTAGGATTTTCGTAGTACACGATGCCTACTGTACGCGCTATCGGAAAATAAAATACCAAGTCATGTGTTAATCGAGAGTACAATCAATGCGATCAAATCGACAGGTCACGGTGAACTTGTTGGGATTCGGCATTGCGTTCATGCACCATGAGGTGTGTGCACACATGCGTTCTGAACAAAATAGAAACCTGACCATTTTGTTTGGAACGTGTTTCTTATTTGTTTTTAATTTCGGAGCGCGTGAAAACGCGTACCCTGGCATCAGCTGTTCACGTTGACAGTGCTACAACAGCGCGTGCAGTGGGCATCGGGCACTGCAAACCCCCCGAGGATAAAAGGGGCTGTTAGTGCTGTAGAGTAGCTGTGTTTTAACGGTCCCACTTTCCACACAGTGGAACCTGGTTCGGTACACGTGGGCAACGATATATCGTTTTCAAGGATTTGTCAACATCCACTGCGGATGTCTCACTAAGCCGACTTTAACAGCAATACCGACAACTACTACATGTAAAAGTTCAACAATAGACGTCATTTAGATTCGAGGCTATTGCTGTAAAATAGCAGCTATTGCTGTAAAATAACCGATAACAAAATGCCACCGTAGCAGTGCCAAATGCGAAAATCACGTGCCGGAAAACACGGTTTTACATTCGAAGCAAGCTTTCACATTGGAAGCGTTTGAAGCAAACTGGTAAGATGTCAATTTTCTGGCAAGCACCTTTACAGTGAACGCTGTAAAAAAATAGTTCAGAACAAATTGGTTAGATATGTACTTTGTTCCGAGCGCTTTTGTTCACTGACGCTGATGCCAAGACACTTCAAGGTGACAGGTCGCTGCCATCGCCGTGAATGTACTGCAATGATCTTGTCAATTTTGCTTAGTTAGGCGATATTGTTTAGGATATTGCTGAGAAACGTTTATGTACAGGACGTGTTTTCGGGGGTTGCTAGGTCAATTTACTTAATCGTGCTTTGCTTCATATTTTTGTCGGCCCAGCCACCGCGGAATTCACGGATAATGACTCGATGTTTGCAGCTTTTGTATTTTGTATGCAATGTATTTCCGTGATAGTTGGTTTTAATCTACATTTTTGTTTCTTATTGTAGTTTAAGGGAAATATAAACTGTTTTTGTCGCACATAAGAAAAAGAAATGTCATTTTTGAACATAAGAAATAAAATATGTAAAACGCGCAGATTCTTGACATCAATGCTTTTAGCTAGCAACTTAAGTTGTGTCTTTCTCACGTTGTCCCAAAATGCGTGTATCCCGAATGCGCACTTCCTCCTACCCCCCCCCCCCCCCCCTTTCTTAAACTCCCGAACGTTACGGCATATTAGTTTTGCACTTTCCTCTTGTGTTTATGGTGTCTCACTTGGATGTATTTTGACTTTTATGATTCGTCAATAATATAATAGACAACTCAACCTATTACTTAGAAGTGCACCCGCCGGATTTGAATTTGCGGGACCTCCGAACACATATCCTCTGCTTGTGTATCGTCCAAGCCACCACTTAGCTCCTCGTCACGTAACTGTCGCTCTTCGGTCCACACTCGTCTTTCGTCAGTTTCACGGTCCTTGGAGCAGCTATAATTTTAGTGTCACGATAGAACAACTCGAGGGCACAAGCAACAAAATAGAGATAAACGTAAAATGCGCGAAATCGTTTGCGCGAACACGACTTTGGAGCATTTCCGAAGTTAATATCTTAAACATGTCGGAAGACCCCATATTCAGACCTCAAGTAGGGCCCAAATCAGAACTTTTAAAATCACTAGTGCAGTTTATGGCCTCCTGGTAATATTATAAAAAAATACATTTAAAGATAACGTCGATCGCTCGTTCGGGCTTACAGTGTCGCAAAGTCAAGTTATTAGGGAAGCACCAAAAGCAGAAGCCTATACAAGAAAATGGGGAGTATAGTTCCTTGCTCAAATTGGAAAGACGGCTGTACAGACGCAACGTTTTAATAAATTCACACTGTCTCGCTGATTAAAGTAACCTGAGAAGAGATCTTTCCGTTCGCGTGTTGCTACCCTCGTGAATTTGTGCTGACTGGTGGAGACAAGGCTGTTCAGCACATCTGCCCTTCGTTCCGAAGTGAAAAAGGAACTTCGGCTCAAAATCTCGCAAAGCAGGCAGAGAACCCTCGGCATTTAGAAGCGCTCTCAGAAAGATTCCGGCATGGTTCCAAGCAAAGTGTGCACAATCAGCTTCATAACGCGATCTTGGTCGTTTTTTTTTTGTTTTTTTTTTTTGTTTGGAAGTTTTATTTGACCGGTCGAGTGCTTCAAAGCTTTTTTCCAAGAGGCAGCGCGAGCTCCCGTTATGAATACGCGTTCATGAAATCACCATCTATACAAAAACCCGTTGCACGCGCTAGAAAGAGAAGCTGACGCTTACTGCGGTAACTTGGCTGAATTCCAGAACGGTCCGCGCATGCGCACTGGGGACTCAGCTCTGCGCAGAACGAAGCAAAATACCCCCCCCCCCAAAAAAAAAAAAAAAAAAAAAAAATGAAAGAAAAAACGGCCTATTAAGATTCTCATTACCTCAGGTCCGTGCTTGCACCAAGACTCGTCAGAAACATCAAGGGTTCCTCAAGCGACCGCTTCCTGGTCGCGGCCTTAACCCTCATAGCATCGGGTCCCGCATTGGCTAGACCTTCACTTAAACAGACGGAATTCGGAAAGTTTCGTTTGCTGTTTCTTGCTTAGACCTTGCGTTCTTATATGCGTCTTTCAGGAGACGCGTCTTTGCCGTGGTGACGGTGACTTTAGCTAATAGAGTTTATTTCGCAGAATGAGTTAACAGTGTGGAGAGATAAGGTGCGTGTTTTTACTTTTTTGCCGTAATTTTTAATGAGCGTAAGGTGAAAAAGTTTGTGAATAAATACTTTCTTTTGGATGGCAAATTTTTGCCAGAGTGGAACATTTTGACGACTCTTTGATGGAATCGTGTTTGGTAACTATCTGGCGACAGTATATTACTTGGCGAGCATCAAGCTAACTTAATATGCTACCTCTTTTAAAAATGTAAAAATGTATTTCTGTTTATTTTACTTTATTCGTTGCGATGGTAAAAATGCTTAAACCTCATTGCGGCGTTGAATTTAAAATAAAACAATCATAGTTTTTAAAAAATTGTAAGTGCTTGACTCTTGCTTATACTTTTATGAAACTTACGAATTTAAGTAATTATTTGATGAAGGTATATGTAAAATGAACTTTAAAATTTGTTACATCCATTGAGTATTCAACTGAGTCGTGTAGTTTAAAAATTATCATATAAGATCCCAGTCAATCAATGTCTCAGATGTTTGCAGTTTTGTCAAGTGTTACGAATAGTTTTTCTACTACATCTTTTTACTCTTAAAGTGGTGAAGACAATCATTATCTTATCTATAAAAACAGTTATTTCACTTATTCTTGAACGTTGACTTAACGAAATCAAAATTCAATTTTATTTAATTCAATTTTCCTTTGAAGAAAATGTAAACTCAACAAAATACTAGCCAGGTCGTTGCATAGAATTTTGCAGGAACCGGAACTTATCCTAGGCATGCAAGGGTGGACGGACTTAGCTTTTTGTGTTTCTCGTGACTAATGGGATTTCCCAATAATTTGTCAGATACAACCACCGCTCTCCCAAGTTTCTTGCTCAGGATATCGTTAATCAACGCATGGCCAGATCCTCTCTACGAATTTTTTAGTCGAATTATAAAATCTATAAGAAATTTTAATGGAAATTCTACTTATCGCATATCGTTTAGTCGAGGAAAATAAAACTGGTACACGAAGGTAGTAAGCCGAAGAAAATGGGTTGGGCAGTAAAGTTTGCAAACATATCGTACTATGTTCTACCGTTTTTCTTTCAAAATCTCTCCTAATTTTCACCGTAGTATAGCTACGGTACCCAAGCAGGACAGCCTAACCCAGTTCACGTGTTGAACACGAGTACTGAGTCACTTAGATGTGCTGTTCACATACATCGACTTTCTTGATTGATGTCAACGATCCATCCCCCGACGAAGATTGGAATTCTTTTTAGTGGCCGAATAGTGCCGTGACGGCATCTCTTATAATTTGCGAATAGCAAGCTCTGTGAAGTGCTTAAAAATCACCGCGAAAGCTTTCCGTCATTCGGTTCCGAAACCAACAATGTCAAAACTGAGAATCTGGCATTACTCTTAATTAAGTCCATGGAAGTAAAATAAAACAGACTGGGCCGTCGTGCAAGTCCGACGACGTCGGCAAGATGGCTGGGCGGGCGTTTACTGTCGCGCAACATTTGTCGATTATTGCGTCAAATTTAAGGTACACGAACTGTCAACCCCGCCGACCATCAGACGGCTGGGAAAACTTCAGGTTCCGGTAAAATAATGCATCAGGACTACAAGCCTTTTTTATTGTTATTTTTTTTTTTTGCGGTAATTTAAGGAGGAAGGAGATAGAACCCCATATTTTGGTTCCTTTAGGCGTGAACGAAGTATACCACTTTAGCGGTGAGGCTTGGGTGCACCTCAAGCATTTTATTTTACGTACTAGAGTGTCAGAAGCTGCAACAACGTATTCCAGAATTCCAGCGTCCCGACATAGCGGGTGTGTTCTTGCAGTGCAATCCTCGTTTAAGGCGACATGTTCGTATTTGTTCCTTGAACTTCGCCGAATGTAACGCCACGTGGAATGGTGTTATTGAAATAAAGTAATAAACAAATGAAATACAAAGATTTATGGAAAGAGTCTGCTAAAAAAAGCGTAAATCAAAAATGAAAAAGTCGAAACGTACGACGTAAATAACATCGTGGTGCGCGGTGTCGTTTTAGCTCTCATATGGTTCAAGAATGTTTTGCATGGTTTATACTGTTCTCGCCGTAATGAACCAACCTTGCCAGCTTCCTGAATTCCTAATAATTTTTCATTTGTTTGTCTGCCTAGATTATTCCATTGACGAGTACGCAAGCGAAACTGGGGAGGTGAATAAACATGGTGAGTATAAACGCATGCATTAGCAAGTACTCGGACTTATAATCATAAATGCGCAAATACAAACAGTAAATAGTGTCACCGCTTTATATAAGTGAAAAATGTTGTAGTAAAAAATCTCATGGTGAGGTCTATTTTAGAGACGCATTTGAAGTTCTTAGGAGTCATTTACAAAGATTGAATTAAGTATTAAAACATTTCACTCGCTCCGCTCATAATGAATGATGGTCAACTCAAATCAAGCAGTCTTGCCTGCGTGTGCTGTACCAATATCTATGTTTTCTACTCGCTCAAACATTATATTACAAAGCACGAGTGGCTCTCTGTCAGCATTTTTCATAGCTCACCACAGCAAATAACGTTGAGGAGTTTTAAACTGCAACACATTTCATTAAAATATTTCTTATTTTTAAGTTGACCATGATATACAGACTCCAACCTATCTGTGAACGTCAGCAACGTAGAGATCTCAACAAAATAAATATTTAATATACAAGTGAACTAAAGCAGCAGGAAACGGAAATTGTAAATACAACAATAGGATTATAGATCTCCTCTCCTGGTTTCTAGCAGCCGTTAAGATCAAGTCGCGCACACTCAGGTAGAGAAGGGACACGACATGCAGAAAACGCGAACAGTATATCCGCCTTTGGAGGAAATTAATAAACACAATTGCCTGTGGAGTGTATAGACGTGCTCGAGTGTTTCTGCCTTATTTGTGGTGTCAGATCCGAGAACCGTATCAGCAGCGGCATTCCCTCAGCACACGAGAGAAGTGCTAGGTTTTTGTTGCGCTTCCCAGGCAGGCTTCCGAGCTAGGACAATTTTCGCACTGCGTCTTTAAACGACTTCACTCCGGTGGGCAAGAACAAGAGACTGTAAGAGAAGCTGCGGAAAAGAGCACAGCCGCCTGAAGAAAACCTTAAGCAGTTTATTTATGTCATTAGTAGTTTTTACGTTAGGATCGCAAGCCTGCAACATATCCGCATTGGGTTGCGTGAGCACACCGACAAATGCATCAACAATTCGAGGATTTCGTAGGAGGAAGGACCTTTGCCACACTCAAGGAACTCGACGATTGCCTAATGAAGCGCGTGTGGCGACGCCCAGAATACATAGTCCCCGTCAGCCGTAAAATCACGTGCCCCTATATTTGGCGTTATACAGTCGGGCGACTCCTCGACTCTCTCCGGTAACCAAATAGCGTACTGGTATGTGGTCCACGACCGCCCTGGTTTCATCGAGAGCACATCCCTCGCCTATGTATACAGCCGCTAATCAACCGTTGCATTATAGGGACCTGATCGGTGCAGCGACGGTCAGCTTGACTCCCCACCACGTGGGACTGCTAGGCCCGATTCTTAAGCGCCCAGCGTATCATCCAAGAGGTCAGATTTCCTAAATAATTTGCCTTCGCTGCGCCGACGAGATGCACACTTCACGACAGTGCACGAAGGGCAGACGTCAAGGCTCGTCTTGTTGCGTTCGCTTCAATGGTCTGGGAAATGTTTTCCCGTAGATGGAAGACAATACATGCTATATCGGCGAGCGTCTACACACCAGCGAAAGTTGCTGCAACAGCTGTTAAAAACCAGCCACTTTTGGAGCCCCGTATAGAGGACGGTACTTTTTGCGCACTCCTCGACACTGGTTCAAGCACCAGTCCGGAGGGGGATGAAGCTATAAGGGCAACCACGGCTGGGAGAGCCTCACTTAGTCACGAGAAACGTTGCTCTTGTCTAGCACCCCTGGGTGGTCTCAGACAACCACTTTTGTAAGGTGCTGCGTGCGTTGAACAGGGTGCATTATTCAAACAGTGGTTCTTCCATGTGCCAGACCTCTGACGGGACATTGTGCTGGTCCTGGATGTTCTTGGCAGTACCGGTATTTTTTTACACGTTTCTCTGAAGGCCTGGACGCTCGGATGGTATCACCAAATGCCAAGGGTGGAAGCCAGAGAAAAGAGGTAATTCCACCCACAGATGAAAACGTGTAGACTTAGGAAGATCTGTTTGCCGAGAGCGGAGAGGAAAAGCAAACATATGAAGGAGAAGCTATAGATTTTTAGTACTCGCAGGAAACCTGAGGTTGATCATGCCGAACGTCCACATATGGCTCTTCTCGGACAATTTCGCACCACTTTTAAACAAAGCCCGGTTTTTTGGGCACCCTGGCGGCTCCCCAGCCCAGTTGCCCGACTGCGAGGCAACTGTGCCGAACTTTTCCCGCGTGGCGACGTCACGCCAGTTACGCGCACATCGTGTGCGCCGCCTTGATAAGGCGCATCAGAGGCGGTGCGCAGGGAGTCGCTGCCTGGACGCAGGCGCCGGTGGTAACCATGTTAATCGTCTCGTCCACGTCCCATTAAATGTAGTTTCTTGTTGTTGAAACCGTTGGCTTCGTGTTATTCCTCCGGGTCGGGTATGCAGCAAGGCAAACCGACCACAGCCCTTACCGAAATAATTGAGCATTGCATTACAACATCGGGCAGTACTCTCCATCCCGTTGCAGGCTTCAGCCAGTCAACATTTAAAATCTGCAGATCATGGACGACCGCATGGAAGCCCGGCTGCGAGAGAAATTAATTTATCCAAGATACAGCCAATGTACATGTGCGCCTGTCATACTGGACAAGAAAACTGGAGGATATAGACTTGCTGTCGATTAACTCATTCTAACTCCTAAAACCAAGTTGACCGTCTACCTCATGCCAAGGACTGATTGGGTGTTAACCAAGCTGGAAAGGGGAAAATGGTTGACAAGTTCTGTATTTTCTCAGCAATTTCTTCGAATCCCAGTACTCAGCAAGGACGTTCACGAAAGGGCTTTTGTAAGTCACCGCGACACGTTCGAGTGCAAGAGTATGCTCTTTAGGGTAGCTGGCGGACCTGTCACTTTCCGAACTTTGATGGGCAAGGTATTCGGAGCCATCAATCACGAATTCTGCATGACTTTCCTGCATGATGTGTCTATTTACTCCAGCTCCTTCGAACACCACTTGGGCCACACTGAGGAATTGTTGCACAGGACTGAGCGCGCTAGACTCACATTCAGTTCCAGCAAAACCCACCTGTGGAGGCAGTTGCTCAACCATTCAAGAATATATAGTTTCTTCAAGGGAATGTCGCTCAGATCCAGAGAAAGTTGATGCTGTGAGAGGTTTCCAGCCTCCAGGGAGCAATAGATCTGCAAGCATTTCCTGTTATAGAATAATATTATCAGAATTGTATTCCTGGATTCTTAGAAGTAACGACACCCGTCGCCTTCCAGCTGCGGAAGGACGTTAGGTGGACGTGGAAAAATCAGCAGCAAATAGCTTTCAATGACATGCTAGATATTATTGCAGACAATGTGTTTGTAGCGCTAGCAGACCTCAACAGACCGTTTGTCGTTGAGACCGATGCAAGTGACAAGACAATGGTTGCAGTCCTTCTGCGGGACCGAAATCGCCATTTGAGGCCGGCTTCATTCATTCGCACAACTCTCAAGAAAGCAGAGACCACACAGTGGAGGAATGGGAGCACCTGGCAGTCGTGTGGGCCATTGACAAGTTTAGGCCTTACCTGGAACACACCCGGTTTGATACCCACAGAAACCGTGCCCCATTGAGGTTGATGTTCACAACAAAGCAAACATAAGCCGCGTGTACCCCTGGGTTTAGAGACTGCGTGGTTTCAGTTGCTTATAAACTTCGACGAGGAAGAGCACACATCCCTCCAGACGCATTGAGTAGACGCACTCTACCGCCAAATTCCACAGCATGCCCCTCTGAGTCAACAAACGACACAGAGGGCTGGTTCCAAATTGAAGTTCCGGAGCCTGAATTATGCTAAACTACTCAAGCAGCAAGGGCGATTCCCAGAACGGGCCTGGAGATTTAAAATCAAAACAGTTTATTTTCACTTTTTACAAATAAGATAAAGGAGCTTTGGAAACAAGCTAGAGCATTGCAGCTTGACGAGTCCACAGACCCTTATTATTGGCAGCTAAGCAGCATTACGATAAAGTATTCACAAGAGAAGAACAAAAAGAAAAACAAGGCGGGAATACAAGTAATCTTAACAGTGCATTGCAAGAACAGACTCACCAACCAAATTTATTGTGATCATAAATGTTGAGGGTGCACACATTTAAACAAAAAGAAATCGTAAAATATCATACCCTCTCGGTTTCATACATTCTACATAGTTCACTGTACTTACAGGTAAATAAATCAGAATGCAGAAGGTGATATCTATTTAATGAAGACGGTACTATAGAACTTCAGCCATTTTTTCCACAGTTCGAACGAGGTGTACGCACTACCCAAATTTCTTTATGTCTTGTTGAGTAACTAGTTATGTTCTTTATTTGAAGATAAGCCAGATCACGTAAGTTAGTAATATTGTTTCGTGCTTCTAATTTATACCTCGAACTTAATCGATATACATACAAGTTGAACGCTCTGATTACATGGGAGCGGTAGAACAAGTTATTACTTGGCGCTCCGTAAGGCTCATTGTAAATATGACGAAGACTTTTTTTTGTAACATGAAGATGTTGTAGGTTTGAAGATGTTGTTGTTCCCCATACCAATTGATAATAGTTTAGATGAGACTAAAAGAGCGAATTATAAAGCAGTAAGTTAATTTTTGTGGAAATAATGTATTTAATACGACCTGTAATGCCTGTGATCTGAGCTGTTTTAGTTACTATATGCTTTATGTGGCTATTCGACGACATAATGGAGGAAAATACGACACCAAGACACTTAATATGTTCAACAAATATTTATAGAACATGCATTGAGGTTGATATCTTTATGTACTAAGTGTGGCTCGTTTTTTTTTGTTTTTTTGTTTTTTGTCTGAATATGACTGCTTTAATTTTTACTTCATTTATCTGCATAGAATTAGAAAATGACCACTTTTATATTGCTTTCATCGTAAAATTGCATTTGCCTACAAGTTTGCCAATTTCATTGCTTGAAAAGAAAATACTTGTGTCATCCGTGTATATAATAAATTTGGCTATAGGGTTGATGTTCACAATGTCATTAAGATAATTTTTAGAAAGTAGCGGCCCCAGTATACTACCCCGAGGCACGCCACAAAAGAGGGGTTGAATTATGGAGGACATAATGTTTATTTGAACGACCTGCTTTCGATGAGGTAAGTACGACTCCGAAAGCAACAACAACTGTCCACAAATACCGTAGCATGCAAACTTTTTTAACAATGTATTATGATTTACCAAATCGAAAGCTTTCAAATAATTCACTAATATACCAACAAAAATAGATGTGCTTTCAAACTGTACACATAAAACATGAAACCTTACCTTCCAACCACCTTGAGGGTGGGCAGGAGCTTGGCCGAGAACAGTGAGCTACGGCCGAAAGGAATTCCGGGTCAGACTTCTGAATGAATGGAGGTTGTCTATATCCCCCCCTCCCGTTGCTTCACATTTCTTTGACTGTGCCACGGCAATCCTCTCAGTAATCACCTTAGCTTTTTTAAGAGATTGAAGCTTGTCCAGCAGCGGCACATCTGGCTGGGCACGCAGTCTGACGTGTAACGGTATGCACCTTCTTGCAAGTTTTGCCACGCTAAAACCACCCAAACAGACGCCAAAGGGCATCATTTAGAGCACATCGGTTCTGGAGCCAATGGCTGAGCTTATTGTTGACCTGATAGGGCTTCTACCAAGTACACCTCGATATATCATAAACATTCTGGTGGTGCTGAATTAATCCACCGAGTTCGCAGAACTGTTTCTTCTCCGCGTTCCTACAATCAAAGTTTTCTTGAAACGGATGCTGGAAATCTTTTTTTCGCCGTTGGTTCCTAAAAAGTATTTTGAGCAACAACGACAAAGTCTTTGTGCGCGACTTACGGAAGGCAGTTTGCAAACATCTCAGAATGAATGACAGAAACACGGTATCATATCGAAGAGCAGGAGAGCTGGTTGAACGCCACAATGGCACTGTGAAGCAGTCTCTCTTGATCGCTGTCCTGCTGTCATTATCAGAAGGATTGGGACGTTAGAAGTTTAGAGATAGCATTTGCAATGCGGAACTTCGAAAATGTCACAACGGTGTGTAGTTCAACGCTCATGTACTACGGACGAGAGATCCGGGCACAGGAGAATCTCGCGATGAGCAAACTAAAACTAGCTCGTGCAGTTCTGTGCAAGCATTTGCAACTGAATTGACGTCAAGTTTGCAAAATGCGCACGCCTTCGTACTGAAGCGTTCACGGAAAACTCAAGTGACCCAGCGTAAACAATATGACATGAAGATAATGCCCCTGGAGCTCCATTTTGGCGATTTAGTTTTGCGCGATTATCACACTCTGAACGACTCCAGCAGAAAAAAAGCAGCAATGCTGGCAGCGCGAAAGACGGGACAATAAACGATCGTGCAGTGAATCGGCTGCAATAATTGCCGCCTTAAGGGCAGCCAGAATAGATGGTCCCCCAGCGGGCATTGCCCGTGGAAACTAGCTAGTGGTCCACCGCGGGAACTGAACTCCAACATCGTTATATTTACATATCAAGGAAATGTGATTCTTAGCTTATGGAGCCGCCGGCCGAACGGTTGCAGGTGAAGAACGAGGAAAAAGAAGAACGGGTGAAGCGAGCACCAGGGCTTGGATGTATGATGTCTTCTGAGTAAAACGAGTCTCAACTGTTACAAACTTGTCGGTTATTCCATTACACTGCATCCATTTAACTGCAGCCACGAGTGCTTGGCGACTAGAGTCTGGTCTTTTTGTAATGTCTTCAGGCACCGGGGGAACAATGGATTAATTGAACTGAAATCCTGAGTTTATTGTCTTGTACGCAAGAAATCAACCACACGACGGAACACTCGGAGAAATATTTCCTTTCATATGGACGCACAAATAAAATAAGCGCCCCTGTGCCTTCGCGCACCTGAAGCACCGATCAAGAGAAACACAAGCGCACTTTTCTTGATGATAGAGAATAAGATGAAGATGGAAATAAATTAGGAATAATATCGTTATTTAAATTAACTCAGTTTTACTAGCCTGATTGAATACATACTTTTAAGGCGAAAACAAAAATTCTAAAATATATATTTTTACCAGTTTTTATCGTTTTAATTTTTCCATATGCATATTAATTTGAAATTAAATCGAATTATCACGAGCGAGAAATATTCGAATCAAACTTAACTTGTTCAGCCACATTCAGGTTATTTAATTATGCGTCGATGACATTGTTTTCTCTTTTTCACTGAGGAGAGTATAAATGCGTAATTTTAGACAAACCCTCAAGTACGGGAAAAAGACGAAGGACAACAGAACACAGTGCATCTTAAAACTATATTTGTTGTGTTGTCCTTCGCCTTTTCCTCACTGGTGGGGTTTTGTCTAAAAGTGTGCCTAATATTATTTTGAACCTTCACCAGCTCTTTTGCGCTCTTGTTTTTTTTTTTTTTATAAATACCATTTTTGTTTTTTAAACTATGTGGAGTGATTTTACTATTTGTTCAAAGCTGCAGCACAGCGCGCGGTAACCTTGCATGTTCAGGAAAAACAGATCAGATTGTATATTCAAATGGGATGTTTGTAAACAAAATAAAAACCTTTAACTTCTGGCTAAAAAAAAAAACGGGCGGGTACTAACCAGGACATCTCGTACTACCAATGTACTTGAAAAAAAGAATAATTTGTTTTTGATTTGTCAGGCGGATGTTGCTTAGCCTCAGTTGTGTTTGGTGCATGATATGCAGATGAAAAATAAAGACAGTACGATGCAACCACTATACTCCGTTTCACCTTATGTTGTAGCGCAGCGAAGGCGAAACGCGCGAGATCATAGCTTTGGCAGCTGCCGCCCTTAATGCACGAGAGCTTGTGCCGCCGATATGTGCCCTATAGAGCAAGGAGCTCGCGCTTGTAGCCTTTCCTGCAGTACATAATAAGGTGAAACAGAGTAAAGCCTAAGGTATTTAACGTGCACCAGTCAGCAGTGATACATGGCCACAATTTATTACGATACTGATTCGAATCCAAATCTGCCGAGATGGGGATTAAGCGATAAGAAGTAAAATGTAATGTTGTTCGGAAAAAAAATTAATATGACTCACTCGCCCTTGTGTCTGCCTTTCTTTTTAACTATGTCGATGTTGTACGCGCCGGAATACTTAAATTGTCGTTTATCCAGTTCTTCTGGTCGGTAAGTTTCAGGCGCAAATAACTAACTATATAGGTACTCAGAGCCCCCGAAAATTAAAGCAAGACACAACATTATCTGGTCTTAAAGGGGTCGTGAAAAGCTTTCTTTTCCAGCAATTCTCAGCTTTATGGTTATATCTAATACGCGCCCCTTATCCTGGAAACCTCGGTCATTTGTTTTGCACGTTAAATTCCTTGGATATCCTAAATATGTGTAATTTTGATTTTCCGGGATGATTTCCTCTTAGTACTCTTTATGCGTCAATATAGGTAAGAAATAGAGAATATTTCTTGTCTGCGCGAGATTCCATAGTAAGCCGCACATGATGGGTGAAAGTGAACCGTGAGATATCGCTCCAACAGCACCGCTATAATGATGTCCGGCAAGCAAGGCAACGAACGACGTCTGATATCATGTCAAGTGAGTGTCATGCCAAGTTACAGCTGAGAAAGATCGTGATAAAGTAAAATATAAAAAAAAAAAACTCACAGCAATAAAGCTGTTCGTAGGAACTAAAATGCTAGGGCTCCACTGGAGAAAGTAAACGGCCCAAAACTAATGAGTCCAAAGGTCCCGAGCGCACGTCCCACCCTACTGCTGATTTTGGGAAACAATGGGTTCGAATCCTCTTGAGGCTGTGACATTTTATGGCTTCACTTCATGTTTTATTATAATTAAAATCTACATTAGGGCTTTCATAAGCACATTCCACAAATAATGCGAGTCGCTGAGGAACGAGTAGCAGGTATTGTATGGTTACCGATCGACAAAAGACCAAGCTATGTTGAAGAGAAACTGTATAGCTACCCCCGTTATGTGGTAGTGTCAAACAAATATAAAAGCGAGAAAGATGACGTATGGTTATTATCATCCGTATTTTAACATTTGGCGATTACGTAAATTTGAATATCGGTTCAACCTATTTTACATAGCTACTATGACGGTTTATTGCCTAGGCAGCCGTAACGTTTCGCATGGTCGTTTGAGACATTCGAAAAATGCATTCGAAAAATTAATTTCTTAAACGCAGAAAAATATTACTGTGATATTAAGCTACCTTTGAAGTATCATCGATATAAACAAGTGTAAAAATTGGTTGATTGTTATGGCCCCTCTGGGTGTATTGTCCTTAGAAACGCTGGGTAGTCTTCCTCCCACTGGCCCTTCTATGCTTGCTCCGGAATCAAAGCGCTGCGAGGTGCTGCAAGCACTGCACGTGCTGGAATTTGAAAGTTGCCAAACCACAAAATAGATTTTGAGAAATTACGACCGACAAAATACAAATGAGCACCTCGCAAGTGAATTATTTACACCGCCTGACCTTCAGAAGGGTTAGTTGCTATCGTCTTGTTGCCGTCTCGTTGTTAATTACTTTTTGTGTAAAGAGGGAAAAAGACAGGATAAAAAAAAACAAAAAAACTTGAATGTGCTTGTTTTTATCGCCCCTGCGTGCACCTCAAAAACCAGCAACAGTACATATCTCCTAACTAACAACGTAGGCGAGTCAACAATGCTTTTCTCAATAAGCTAGTTCAGATTGAAGAAGATTAAAGAAGAAGTTCAGATTAAAAACACGCCAATTGTTCGCAGCGCCCCTTGCAATTTTTTTCACCGTTCTCCCGTCTCGCTCTATGGAGACAGGCGTTTGAACAAAAGACCATCCAATCGTCTGGGCACCATACTAAAAATACCATGAAATTAGGTCTAATCTCGTTTCTCCTTAGCTTTGACCCTGAGCCCGAAAGCGAAATGGGGAATTATTTGATCGTAATGTTCTAATGTTCCTGATGCGATGAAGTTAATTGCGAAATAAAATTGCGAATGACGAGCACCATGGAGCTCGTCATTCGCAAGTGATGATAAGTGCAGTCAATGCACTCATTGGTCATGAACGCGAGTTCAACGTCGACTGATTGATTCTTGACGAGCGCATACGTCCGAGTGACGTAGTGATCATGTCCAGTGCGTGAACTAGGTTCAGCTGACGCATTTGGGCACTGCAGAAGTATCGCAGTGAGAGGGTGAAGAGCTGTCGAAGAAAGTCAGGTGCAAAATAATCCGCTATATTTTAACGACTTTGCAGCAAAAGCCGGCTTTCGTCGTTCTACCCTCCTGTACAAGTTTGATGTTTGGCGTACGGAAGAGTATGCTAATTGCAAAATCAAAACATACATTCTCCCTACAAAAATAATTGTATGGTCGTCTTAAGTTAAATATATCGGCCACATATATGACGCATATGACTTACAGACATAAAGTATGGGCTGCAATAAAATAACCATACACAATAACCGTAAAACAAGTGGAACATTAACTTTCACAATAGGACCCGAAAAACGTACGCCGAATTTAAAAAAAAGATCAATACCGAGTACGTCAAAACTTCAAGGGTACACAGGTTTCAATTTTACATAACAAAAAATATAAAATTATGTCGAATTTATTTGTCGAAAACCTTTTTTTTTTCTGCCGAGAGTTTAATATCTCGGAGGAGTATGGCATGGCATGATTATCCTAGTGTTCGTATTTTTTCATCTCAAAATTACCTTCGCTTGCTCCCCATGAGAAAACTGTTCAGAACACCTTCATCTCCTTACGACTGCACTTATATTACCTGTCCAGTGATAATAAAACCAATTTCAAACAAGGTCGTATGGTGTTGTTTGCATAAAAAATATATCTTCTGTAACACCAAGCATTACAGGTAAACATGCATGATCACGCATTTTTTCCACAAAAAAAATAAAACGCGCAAATTTTTTCAAGCCAAAAACTGTAAAAAATTACCTGGAATCAATGAGTAACTCAAGAAGCTGAGGATACCGAACCTTACTTTTAAGGCTCGATTTCTGCACGTGTAGCGCTGGATTGATTGGATTTGTGCAGATAAAGGGTGCAGACCTAAAATATATAATATCGATAACTTTTTCAGACTTTGTCTGTTCAATATTCAACACTCAACACATCATAACTTACGTATAATTTTACTTCTTATCTAATATACCCGTCACACCTCTTCCGTGGAACTGCCCGAGTTTTTTTTTCTAAATTGCCTATTCTTAAAATTTTACTACAGTTGTATTCGCAATTACGTGTCTGGACATCCAATGGGGATGAATATTGAGCGAGACAAAATATCCAAGAGTCGAAATCCAGACGCATTCAACATTCATGAACGTTGGCCCTTCCATCTTGGTTGGGACTTCTGTCTCGTTCAGCGTTCAGACGGTTTAGATATTTCGTCTCACATGAATCATCCAATTAGCGCGCATAAAAGTTGTCACGGAGTCAAAGGGGTGGATATGCCGGTTTGTCACTTTTCGGGAAGGAAGGTGGGACCGAAAGGTATTCGGGCAAAGGACCAACTACATTTTTAAAAGAAATATTTTGATATACATGTTACGTGGCCACATTTCAAGCGAGTAGTCAACATTGAATAGCATTAAGTGCGCGTTACTAAGAAAAAACAGTAGGCATTTGCCGCAAACTTCCAATAATTATATTTTTTGCATAAAAATACTCATCGTTCTCCATATGTTAGTCACAACAACGGACGGAAGTTCAGGGGCCGATTGATGGAAAGAACATGACGCGATCTTTACTGAAGTCTTGACTCAAGCAGCGAACGGTCTCGGCTGAGACAAAGAGGAGATTGGCGCGGTCTTATTTAAGTCTGGACTCGAGCTCGGTACCAAGAACGGACCGAGCGAGGCCTAAAAAGGAAATATAGGGAAGTTGAAGAAATACCGAAGGATACGAATGCAGCAATGGGAGTGACGAAATGTGATTTCCTGTTAAATTAGAAACCGGATGGAACGTTGCACCCGACCCATGCTGGGAACACCGCACGGAAGCAAATGTCGGCGATCTACTTAAATGTGCAGTCCTTGGAGGCAAATGACGGTGAAGCACTCACTTACGACACATGCCTTGCGCGCTTCTACAACAAAGGTTGGCGATTCATGAAAAAAAAGTGAGTTTTATCGAGGGACTATAACTATTTTAGTTTTTCCACCCTGCTGGCCACCGGGTGCTGGTTTCCGTTCCCTGCTGGTTCACTGTGTTTCAACGAATTGCAAGGTGACATCGGGGAAATTGTTATGCAAAACGAGAAAGAGGAGAACACCAAGGAAGAACCTTCTTTTGAAGAATCAATCGCCATCAAGGGTTGTTTGCAGCAGACTCTATAAACGGGAGAATTATGCATCTTGATACCGCATAAATAAGCTAGTGCCTGGATCTTTGCGCACGGTGATTGATGGGTTTTCGTATGACCTCGTGTCTCCACCCAAGAAAGCCTGAAATGAATGCGTTTTAGGGCAGCAGGCATCTTTTTCGAAACGCAAAAAACGAAAGGCAGATATGTTAGCTCCCCATGTGGATTGTAAACAGTGAAAGCAAAATTAACCAAACCGCTCTCTAGCAAGCGCCTTGGTACCTACTTTTGATAACTACACAAAGTTTTACTGATTAGAATAGTGACACCGACGCATTGCCGAGCTGCGATGCAGCTTACGGCCGACCAGTGGAGCTTCCACCCTACTACGTGTCAGCGCCGTGGTGCCGGTGCTGTCCTACCTCATTTGACAGTGCGTAAAACAGCGAGCGCGTATTCCGTCCGGCTGTGGTCATGCAAGTAGAGTAAAATGCCTCAATACATAAGACACTTTCTTGTGCAGTCCTTGCAAGAAAACGGAGGCGGACCACTCACTCGAGGAACGTGCTTCGAGGCCTTTACACAATACGATTTGCCGGTACTTCTTTTTTTAGGACGCAGCTCTTAGGCGCACGTGGGCGGGCTGAGCGGCGTCGCCGTCGGCGTCGGCGTAACCGAGTTATGTCCCGAAAGTCGTAAGTGACGTCACCAGGGTCACGAGTTGCTTCACATTGGCATGCCCTCTCCTCCCCCCTTCCTCCTCCTCAAGAGCTGCGCTCTAATTCGGCATAACAGAGAATCGTAAAGGTATTTCTTTTTTTTTTTTATCGTCTGTGTGCCATGGAGTGTAAGAAGGCAACAAAGATTAATTGTACAAATGATTTCCAGTTATAGAAAGACTAGTTTTTCTTCCCCGAAATGTAGCAAAAAATCTTTCCGCAAACTTTAGCGGGTCGATACGGTGATAACGTGAAACATGTCGCCACGTGACGTCACGTGACAGGTGGCGCTCCCGACTAGACCACGCGCACCTTCAACGGCTTGGGAAAGAGTGCGCGTTTATTTTGCCACGCGCGTCGCCGAGTTAGAGCTTCCGTTGGCGAATAAATAAAGGAATAGCGTGCGTGGCCGAATGGTTGCAGTGCTTGGCTGTTGCTCCGAGGCTTCAGGTTCGATTCCAAAAAGCGGGCTCTTCGTTCATGTATTATATCAACTTGACGTTCTTGTAAGTTCGAAAACCTTGTCTTCTTATCGAGTTACGAATATTCTCAGCACGAACGTTTTACGCCAATTGCTAAAAAAAACAAAAAAAAAACAAAAAAAAAAAAAACGGTGCGTGTAAAAGCTGCACCGCTTGGTGAGCCGCAGCAGGTGTTGACACCGCGCTCGATCCTGCTGTTACGCAGCCATCGACGCGTGCGACGCTAGCTTTCTTTCGATTTTGTAAACCTTCTGTGTGAAACAGGATTTTAGCAGCTTGCGCTCCTGTCCTTTGTGACATTTTTGGTGGATGTGCGGTGTATGAAACCGGTACAGCGTACTCCTCCCAGAACCTGTTCAGCGAGCCCGTTTCGAGTACGGACTTCTGCTGAAGGACCCGAGTGTCTTGCCAGCTGCTGACTTCAGTACCAAGCACCTGAGATTAGGTTACTTGTGTGAAAAACAGTGTGAACAAAACCAGCGATGGTTACACGAACGACGCAGTCCGGAACAGCTCCTACCATAGTTCACATGCCGTCGCCCCCCGGAGAACGGCTCTCTTTCGCGGCAAAAGCTACGAAGACATTGGTGACTTGGTCCAGCAGTACGAACGAGTGATCCGCCATAACTGGAGGACACCGGAGCAGTGTTTATAGAATGTTTACTTCGCCTCATAGAGAACAGCGCGGTACTTGTTTTAGAACCATGAAGCAACAAGCCATCAACATCGAGCGCGCTGTTCTCGCCAGAGGCGGTCACAACCAAAGACTATCCAGCGTCACTGCAATTCTGCAGTCCTCTTGCGACCTTGCCTACAGTATTCCCGGCATTCGTCAACTCATCTACGACGTCGTGCGGGAGGAGCTTAAGAACCTTTTTCCGATTGCTGAGCACCTAAACTCAATATCCATTGCCGAGGTTGTTTGAGGCGAGGTTTAGAGAGCGTTCCTAGCAGATGCCGCAGTCACAGTAGCCGCATTCAAAGAGACCGACGATGACCTACGCCAGAATGGCCTGACCGCCGTCGCCAGCGGCTCATTATTACTCCGTGGCGCCATGACGGGACTTACCAAAGCAGGAGCAAATACCGTTTCGACTAATACAGGACACTCCGGGGTAAAATGGGAGACGAAAGCAGAAAGTGATCGTGGCGGTAAGGAGTGGACAACTCGCCACTTTCCCAGGAAACGAATCAAGTAGGTCTAAGTCAATAGAATTTTTGTTAGTCTATAATATATATATATATATTCATACAGCATAGGGAGCATAAGCTCGTGATATTGGACCTCTTGGTATTTTGATGTCAAAATGCAGTGTGCTGCTTAGAACAGTCAGGATGGATATAGCGATTTTGTACAATCTAAATAATTAAAAACCTTTTCCGAGCTTGTTGATTTATTTCCTTTATTCCTACCGAAATTTGTCTTAGTATATGTCATTGGCTCTAAGTGACCATAATTGGCAGTACGCATTAATTTTTTTTTATGAGATCGACTTGAAACGGATCTAAATGACTAGAAGTAAATATTATTGAAAAGTATGGGCTTTTTTGTTTGTTTACACGTATGATCGGCCTCAAGTAGCTTTTGTTGGCTATTAGCATCTTCTCTGACCAGATGGATCCTAAATGGCTGTCAATAGCTATTGATGAAATAATTGACAATTATCTACTTCAGTGTTTGTGAATGCCTACGGCTTCAACGGGCTATTATTGGCTATCAGCCTCCACTTTTATAGGTATTTGCTAGATATGGCTGCAAATATTAATAATGAGTAATGAAAACTTCGAGCTATTTCTGTTTATGGACTGGAATGACTGCAGGTGGCTATTGTTGGCTATTAGAATATATTTCTGACCAGATTAAATCAATGGCTACTGATGGCTATTAATCAGTATACTAGCAATTATCTGTTTTTCGAGTGTTTATGACTCAGAATGACTTCAAGTGGAAATTATTGGCTATAAGCACCAATCTTTGATAAATCGGCTTCAAATGGCTATTAATTATTAGATATTGATGGAGCTGTTTTTTATATCTACAAAATAGACTGGGTTCAAGTGAATAACGTTGGCTATTAGTATTTATTTTTGACCAGATTAACTTCAAATGGCTACTGAAAAATATTCATCAGATCATTAAACAATTGTGCGCTTTGTCGGTGCTTAAAATCCATTATGGGTTTAAGCTGCTATTATTGGCTTATGCATCAAAATTTAGATATATTTGATTGAAATGGCTGCAAATGGCTTTTAGTGACTAGTGTTTTTAGTTATGGGCGATTTTTGAGTTTACTACGTGAACTGACTATAACTGGCTACTGGTGCCTATTAGCATCTATTTTTGACCAGATTGGCTTGAAACGGCTAGCAATGGCTATGAGCAAGTATAATTGATAATTCTGTGCTCTTTTATGGTGAATTCCGCTCGCAGATCTCTAGCACTTCCGAAGCGCTCCATCTGGAGCGCGGATACTTCGCTCGCAGATCTGGCTCGAACCGGTCATCTTACTCTCCGGGATTTCTGGCAGCGCCCGCTCCACAGAGCGCCTCAAACCCCGCCAAACTGGCTCTGTTGGGTTTCACGGGTCTTACCGGAAGTTGACAGAGCGCCCTACGTCATTTCTTTCGAAATTGACACTGCGCATGGGCGGAGTGGTTGGTGAGATCGGCGGGCAGGTGGGGCCACGGTCGGGTCGTCGAGTTAGACCTGCTCGGGTACGTCGGTTATTTGCGTGGGATTGTGACGGATCGAAGGTTTCTACCTCACGTAGATCAGGGATAGAAAACCGGAACTGTGTAGTGTGGTAATTTGTAAGCGCTGACATCTGTGATCGTGAGAGGAAGAACGAGAAAAAGAACGGCAGAAAAGCCGGAGGCAGACGCAAGATTAGGCCTGTTCATTCCGCAGTAATTGATTGTTTTCCTTTTTACACTGCATTCCGCCGGCGTTTTCCCATGCAATAAAGCAAGAAGAGATTAGGCAACGCCCGTGCAACTGATGGTTTGTTACCTCTGTGCTTATTGAAGTCGTACCGGAAATGTGAACTCCACCGCTGGCAATCGCTGTCAGTGCCCCGCCGCTTCGAGGCGGCCGTAAGATATGTGACGGTGCCGAACGCGGACGTCTTCGTCATTTATGACGTGGGCTCCACAGTGCGGACATTTTCGCCCGGCCTGTGTCGCGTGTTATTTTTGCAACTAAACAATGACAGTTGTCACTGGTCGTAGGAAAGATCAGTCGCCTGAGGCGTTGCTGGGCTTGTCAAGTTCGAGAAGCGGCGATTTTGAACGCGACGGGGGAAGAGGTGGGGAGGGGTGTGGGGAAGAAGTTTATCTTCTCCTCGTGATTCGGAGCGGGTCCCACGGAGCGGATTTCGGCCCCCCTCGCGGATTTCGGAAAGCGCTCCGGATCTACGAATGAATTCAGCATTAGTGCTTATGGAAGAACCACCTACAAGTGGCTATTATTGGCTATAATCATTTATTCTTTATTAATTGGCTCGAAACGGCTACAAATGGCCATTAGTGACTAGTTTGATAGTTATTGGCTCTTTTTGTGTCTAATAACTGGAATGGCTTTTAGTGGCTATTATTGGCTATTAACATCAATTTCTGACCAGATTAGATTCCAATGGCTAGCAATAGCTATAATCGAGTATAATTGACAATTCTGTGTCATTTCACCGTTTATGGACCAAACTGGCTACAAGGGGCTAATATTGGCTATAAGCATTTATTCATTATTACAACCTATTCGTCAGGGGCACACCGCACCCGTCCAGTGCAGTAAACTCTTTCCACTTTAGCACACAAAAGACTGGCGGAGAGAGAAGCAAACTCCCCTCTCCCCTCCAGCCTTCCGTGTACCAGGAACCACATTGCACAGCTGCTACCCTGGCCCAGACGAATTGGCCATTAGATTGGCTGGAAATAGCTAGAAAGCCTATTAGTGGCTAGCCTTGATAGTTATGAACTATTTTTGTATTTTAATAACTGGGATGACCTTTAGTGGCTATTGTTGGCTAGTAGCCTCTTTTTTGACCAGAATGGCTTCGAATGGCTAGCAATAGCAATTAGCGAGTATAATTGACAATTATGTTTTATATCGGTGTTTATGGACGAAACTGGCTACAAGTGCCTAATATTGTCTATAAGCATTTATTCTTTATTAGATTGGCTTGAAATAGCTACAAATGGCTATTAGTGGCTGGTGTTGATAGTGTTGAGCAATGTTAGTGTTTGCTCACCGGAATGGCTCTGATTGGCTATTGTTGGCTACTGTCATCGATTTCTGACCAGGTTGGCTTCAAGTGGCTAGCAATGGCTATTAGCAAGTATAATTGACAATTCTGTGCTATTTCAGTGCTTGTGGATGAGAATGGCTACACGTGGCTATTTTTTGCTACGCACGTTTATTTTTATTACGTTGGATTGAAATGGCTACAAATGGCAACTAGTGCCCAAGCAGCACCAGAAAGTGTATTTCGATCGGCCGACGGTTGGCCAGTGTCTGGACAGCTTGGCCACTTTAAGTGCTTGGCCACCGGAGACATAAACAATGCCGGCAAGGGTCCGGCCACAAACTAGCTGTTTTTAGCTTGCCCGCCGGAGACATAAACACTGCCGGCAAGCGCCTGGCCAGAAGTGCTCATTTTCAGCTTGGCCGCCGGAGACATAAACACGGCCGGCAAGTGTTTGGCCAGCAGTGGTGATTTTCAGCTTGGCCTCCGGGGACATAAACACGGCCGGCAAGTGTCTGGCCAGATGTGCTCATTTTCAGCTTGGCCGCCGGGGACATAAACACGCCCGGCAAGTGTTTGGCCACAAGTGCTGATTTTCAGCTTGGCCGCCGGAGAAATAAACACGGCCGGGAAGTGTTTGGCCAGTAGTGCTGATTTTCAGCTTGGCCGCCGGAAGCATAAACACGGCCGGCGAGTGTTTGGCCAGCAGTGCTGATTTTCAGCTTGGCCGCCGGAGACATAAACACGGCCGGCAAGTGTTTGGCCAGCAGTGCTGATTTTCAGCTTGGCCGCCGGAAACATAAACACGGCCGGCGAGTGTTTGGCCAGAAGAGCTGATTCTCAGCTTGGCCGCCGTGGACATAAACATGGTCGACAAGTGTTCGGCCAAAAGTGCTGATTTTCAGTTTCGCCGCAGGGACACCCATAATCTAAACTTTCATCGCGTTGACGAAACTTTGGCATAACGACGGGCAGCGAGAGAAGCATCATGAGAGAGTGGTTGGCAGGATATTAGTGCGTGCATCGCGAAAACACTGTTAGCGCAAGCAAACGATTACCGTTTTATTCAGTTTTTTTTTCGTTAGACTTGAAAGGCCTTAACTAGCACTGTCGTGCGATATGTTCATTTGGAACATTACTAGAAGTGGGAAAATATTGTGCCCGTCGTTGTTCTATGAAAATAAAATACGAAAGCAGCGCCGACGTCATCTTCGCGCTAACAATACCGCTCTGTCGATGCGCGGCCCTTTTAGCGCGAATACCACATCCGCGATTTTTCGGTTAGTGCTCCACATATTTACTTCCCAACTGCACTTGAAGAAAAAAAAGTTGTAGTCGGGTGCATCGGGCGCACATGCTCCCCTTTCCTGGAAGACGCACCCTCCGTTACCCAGCCAGTGTACCTGTATACCGACCATAAGCCGCCTTCTCTACCTTAAAAACCTATAGGTGTATCAATGAACTCAGCTTAGTAAACCGCCACGCTAGCCACACACCCCGATCAGCTTGTGCTTGAATCGGATAAGATTGGATATTTCAGTCTTTGTGTTTTGGAAGAGCCTAAACAAGACGACGTCTCTCATATATTGATTAAACTTAAGCTAGTCTCAGTAATGTTTGATATAGGTGCTAGGATACTGATTTCCTGAGCCAAGGAAAGCTAACAGCTTTGGTTAAAAACGCAACGGAAACGTTCAAAATCGAACCACGCTTAAAAGAAAAAGAAAATGAACATCTCGACCTAGATGTGCAGAACGCTGGTTTTGTTGTTAACAACGTGGTTGTTGGCGGGTGGTGCGCAGCGCCGTGACGCTATTGACGCTATCGTGGTGATTGACGCCAGTGATGCTCGGCCGTACTACACAGTAAACGTTTTTACAGCTTTAAGGGTGTAAAAGGGGTGTTGTAGCAACATACACCCTCGGCTGCACCCTCTAACACCCTGAATACTAGGAATACAACCTCATAATTTTACCGAAAAAGGTGCTGCTTCGTGTTACACCCTACATTTAGTGAAGAATGTGAGAAGGGTGTAGAAGAGGGTGCTAAATAAATAATGTGAAATGGTTTTGGAAAGCTTATATATGGCTCTGTACATAATGTAAAGGTAAGATTTCTGCTTGAAAAGCAACAGTTGTTAGCAGTCTAGTTTCTTATAATGTCAGTTGTAATTCATGCAGATAGCTAATAATAAAGTGCCTCTTTTGCATACAATTTCTATGTTTGCAAACACAATTTTATATATGAGTTCATATTTAATTTTCTTACAAATATCTCCATGCTCAGAAATCAGAAAGTAGGGTGAAATGCTCTATACTAGCATTTTTTACAAATATTGTTTGATGGAAGTGTACAGTAAGAAAATCAGTTAGTCTCGAGTTTATATCTGGCAACATGAAATCAAAATATTGTGAAAATGTTTGACAAATATTTATGACATGCTGCTAGAACCTGTCCCATGACCATGTCAACCCGAGTAAAATATTCATTTGAGAAAATGGTGACATGCACAAAAACTCACACACATAAAGAGGCAAATCCCATAATAAACCAGTCCGAGACATCCCATAAAAAATGGCCTATGGTCGTCTATGGGAAATTCAATGGGAGGCTATGACCCCCTGTAGCTTTGCATGGCCGGCCTCAAAAATTTATAGATACAGCTACAGCCGGCTATAGAAAAGTTTAGGGCCCTGTGTCTAAAGTCTCAGGGCTATGTTTCAATAACAACAACAATAATAATAATAATCAATAAGTTAGTGTTTTAACAGTGTCCCGGGACATCTAATTGTTCTTCTTGTGGGCGCAGTGCAATAGAACGCACAAACAGACGCTTGCGCGCTCGCAGTCGCACACATACACGCGCGCACGCACGTACACACGTATGCACACGCGCAAACCCACGCCCGCGCGCAGACGCACACGCATGCTCAACCAGAAACGCACACGCGCATGCACGCGGACGCATCCACACGTGCGCGCACAAACACACGCACGCGCATGCACACACACACACGCAAACAATTACGACGAAGGAAACGTTGCTTAAGTTAGTTTCGGTTTCGGTTTACACAAAAAAGAAACAACATAAAGTTTAAATAAAACCTAAGATTTACTCACGTTTTGCAATGTTTTACATTATTATTTTAGTGAAATTCTTATTGCTACTGATATAATAATATTTTGCTTAGTATTGTTCTAAAAAAAATAACAATATATAAAAAGGAAAAGAGACTCTTGAAGACTGCGCAAGACCATCGCTATCGCAATCAGCTTCCGTTGGGCTCAGTTGAATGGTTTTTGAAGTTCGAGAGGCTTCGGAAATCTCCTTTTTTTACGTTTTAGCCGTTTTAGTGGATATTTTACATATCTTCCTTAGGAATACCGTGTTCAAGAATAACAATCGATGACTGAGAGCTGGGAGACGCTGCGTCTTGCCAACGCCCGTAAGTTCAGAACCGCCCATGCATGACTCGTGCAAACGCCGGTTAGCAACTTTCTTTTGTTTCTGCGAAGTGGGCTGCTGTTTCAAACTTTGTCGTGCACCGTGCGCTTGCTAAGCTATGCTTGATTCTAACTATGCTTCTGCCCTGTGTTATTTCGTTATTTGAAAAGAGCGTATCTTCAAAACCTGTGGCTCGCTCCGCAGTGTGAGAAAGATTCCCGCGCGGCGGAACCGTGGGCATGTTCTTTGCGCCGTCGTGCGGCGCTCGTCCGACGACGCTTGTGCGGAGCGTTCAAGTGCCGTCTGACGGCAGTTCAAGCATTCAGTCGCCGTCCCAAAGTGTTAATCACAGGTCATGCTAGTTCTGACGACTTGCCCTAACAGCCGCTCGCCACCGATTTGTTTCATAAAGCGGGAGCGAGAAAAACGTTAGAAGAGCGAGCATGCAGCATGATTTTTTGCATATGCTAATGCCTATCCGTAGAGACGCGCGGTCTCTTCGTCATATTTCCGAGGGTAAACGCGCTAAAAACAACGAACAAACAACGCCCTGTGTTTGTTTCTTTTACTTGTCCATTGTTTTTAGAGGTTTCACCCTCGGAAATTAGGTCTCTTCGCGTTTACCGAACCGGCACACTTTTTAAGTTTACGATTGCGTGATGCAAAAAATAAAAGGAGTTTAGATGTCACGTTTTTCAGTAGTGGCGAAAGCCCTTACAAAAATCAGAGCAGCTAGAAAAGGCAAAAACATCAAAAAAGGCGGAAAAAATTAACTAATGTCAAACCTGAATATTTGATGGAGTTCAAAGACTACCACCGTACCAACTCGCCCGGTTATTCTTTCTGTCAAAGAATAATAGCCAATAGTAATAAACAAATAAATGCCAACTATTAATGGGTTACGAAGTCGTAATTGGTGCATTGCAGCCCTACGCTACTCAACTCTTTTGGTGATATCAGGTAATGTGAAAATGTATAGGGCAGTTCATAGCAACCATTTATGCCCGACCCATTATATTGAGTTTTTTCTTTATATAAAAGTTATATAAAAAAAAAGTGTTCTTCTTAAATTAAGCCGCACCACCGAATGTACAATAGCGTGTAACGTTTATGTATGTTCTTAGCAAAAGAAAAGGATGCATTAAAAAAAAAGCCAATCATTTTGTTTCCTCTCTGTTGGAGCTTCTTTCACGTACACGCAAAATGTGGGTATCTACGTCTAAAAGAGTGGAATAGGCATTTCCTGCAGGGCTGGAAGGCCTGACTCAGTTTGGCTAGCAGCTTGAAACCTATGGGAACCTGGGGAACTGAACCACAAGAGTGAGAGTGACACCCGCCTTGCGCTTTCTGAACGATGGCACCATGAGGAAGTGGGAGCTGCCCTAAAGTGAATGCAATAGCAGATAGGTCGTTCCAGTGAACCCATATACAGATGATACCAAGCAGAAAATTATTAATAAATGTGTTATTAAAAACATGGAATGTGAATGGCACGGACAAGGAGGATATCAACACAGAGCTGTGTTGTGTTCATATCCTCTGTTCCCCTATTCTTCATGTTTTCTTTTCAATAATTGGCTACTAACTAGTCCAATCATCAGCACTAGTCAATAAAAGTATGCTGCTATTTATTACTATGCATTACCACCGTGCTTGCAGTTGAATCCTACAGTCATTTATTAATGGACGAAAACAAAAAGGAGGGTGCAAGCTAGCTAAACAGGCTAAACACATAATTTATTAAAGACGGGTTCTCTTAAGGATGACACAAACGCAGAGAAGTATCAAACACAGCTGAGTATTAATGGGCAAAAATGAACAGGCGACCCAAAAAAGAAAACGCAGGAGAAGAAATGAAGTCAGTCTTTACAATTTCTCTTCTGCTTGCCACCACTTTACAAAAGGAATTCCTTCCTGGGCCTTACAGCGTTTTACTGTTCACAACCCCTGATATACCCAAGGATTGTAAACATAAAAACGCAACCTACTAACATTGGGGTAAATGTGATTGAACAAACAACAGGGAATGCCTTGAGCTTTCAACCTAGTAAATAAAAAAAGTATGCACAACATCAAGATTAAAAAAAAACAAAAAAAACAGACGGATGCATCACACCTGTTTCTAACAAAAATATAGGCCAAGAAAATTCTTCCACTCAATGGCAAAACACAGGGAAGGCACTAATAGGTTTCTAGCAGGGCCGTAACCAGGGGGGGGGGGGGGGGGGGGGTTGGGGGGTTCTGACCCCCCCGAAATTTTTTTTCTGGGTACGGCCCTGGTCGGTGCACTGGCAGCCAGCCGATTTTAATCTCCACCTCTGCGCACGCGCAGTGGCGCCGGTCGGCTACCGGGTACCAAACCGGGACCGGTTCTCCGGTTTGCTGTAACTCTCCATTATATGCCACCGATGCGCATGATTTATAGGCGAAAATAAGACAACAGACACTTTCAAAATGGCCGCCGTTGTCTCCGAAACCCCCCCCCCCCCCCCCCCCCCCCCGAAATTTTTTTCTGAGTACGGCCCTGGTTTCTAGGTTTCATCATTGTTAGTGATTCTTTCAGTATACCCTTGTGGTCACTCTCTTTAGTCAAAATTATTTCATCATCATCATTCATTAAATCATCATCACAGTTGTGTTCTTTAAAGGGGTACGGAAACAAAAATTGAAATATTCAAATTTCGTTCGGAAGTGAGTCAAGCATGACGGATAATAACCGTAAATGATAATCGCATGTTTGTATTTTGAACGACTGGCTATATTTTGCGTTCCAAAGGGTGCACTCGAGCAAGCGCTCGAAGAGAAGCGAACGGAGAGCGCGATGCGTCATGGGATATCCGGCGCAAACAAAACCAGAAAAGATTCCCCGCGTTCGTGGAGTAGCAAAAAGACGTGGTTATCAGCTTTGCCCTTGGTGGCGCTGGCAGCGTTGTGGGTGGTGTCAATAGCGTCAGCGCGTTACAACCGAGCCGTTCGAAGTACCCGTGGCGTGACGAGCGTGTGGCTGGCCCACGTGGGCTGGCCCAAGGAGCACGTAGCTTCCACAACACTGTCAACTTAGGGCTGAACGGGGTGGGGAAAGCAACTTTTGTTCGAGTTTTGAGCGACGGGCTAATCTTCTAGGGGGAGAATGGCTGTTTCCGGTTGCACGAACGAGGGTCCGAGAATGAGGGGAGTCCTTCCTTTCCGACTTCTTGGATTGTTTGGTACAATGCGCGATTTGTGAGTTGAGCCAGATGCGCGTAGGAGACAAGTGATAAGCGAAGCGTGGGTTGCCTGCAATCCTCTGAGACAAACAAATCATGTCACTTCATCTCCAAACAGGAAAACTTTACATGCTTCGTTTGTGGCAGACCATGATGTTCACAATGGTTCAGCTGTGCAGTGCGATGCTTGGGGCCACTGCTTGCTCATTTAGAGTTCGAGAAAGGGGGGTGCCGTAGCACTTCCCAATTGCCCACGGGGTTATAATCTGGCTTGCAAGGAGCTCTTTTGTATTACTTCATGAAGTGAGTTGTGTTTAGTGTGACTCATTATTTCTTTATCACATGCCTCGTATGTGGTGATGTGGCAATCCCTCTAAGTGAAAAAAGTGTAAATGTGTTCAGTAAACATGATAAGCTGTAAATCACGTAATAATAATATAAGAATATTGTAGTGTTTGTATTCCGATAGCAATCAGCTATGTCATCGCCACGTGTCTAAGCTAGGGCGCCGCCCCCCTTCCCTCTCGTCCTCTTTGCTGATATAAGCACAGCACGGCTTTTGACACGACAAGTGTTTTAGGACCAGCGGTATGCGCGGTCTTACGGCTGGCTGTCAATAAAACCAAGTTGTTGTTACTACTCGGCTGGTGTCCCACTTCCAAGACACAACAACTTCTTGGCGACAAGGATGGGATGACGCAGACTGATGAGCACTTCGACGGGGACCGTTAAGACGGAGAATCAACCAGGCGTCCAAGAAGGACCACACTCGGAAGCATCCAGGATGGCCACGATTGGGCAAGTAGAACCTTTCGATGAATCTCAGTCAGATTGGGAAACATACGAAGAAAGGATTAATGCATTCCTACGAGTAAATAAGATCTCGGACGCCAACAAAGTAGATGCCTTCCTGAGTATTGTGGGTCCGAAGACATACAAGTTATTGAAAAGTTTGACCGCCCCGAGCACGCCGGCTAGTCAGCCGTTGTCGGATCTGCAGAGAGCATTACGAGAGCATCTTTCGCCCAGACCATAAGTTATCGCGGAAAGAGCAAAGTTTCACCGAAAAACACAACAAGAAACGGAGAGTATTGCGGAGTTCGTGGCGGGCCTTAAGCAATCGGCAGAAACATGCAACTTCGGAGCGAACCTCGAAGAAACTCTGAGAGACAGATTTGTATGTGGGCTGGCCAGGACTGACATTCAAAAGAGGCTTTTTGTTGAGGACGTGTCTCTGACTTTCAAAAAGGCGGTAGAGATCGCATTATCAGTAGAGGCAGCTACTAAGAACGTAACAGAGTGCCGGCCTAGCAGGGCAGTCAAGGAGGATTTCCAGAAGTTTTCTGCGGAAGGAGGCCGGGCACGGGACGGTTCACCGTGCACGCGATGCGGCTTGCGTCATCGTAACCGTGCTTGCCGATTCCGAACAGCAACCTGTTTTAGATGCCACCAAGTTGGGCATATTCAGAAAGTGTGCCACTCACAACCGACGTCTAGTTTCCAACCTTCGAGAGCGCAAGGTCACGACACACAGCGAAAAGACGCCCGGAGACAAAACTTCGCCGTGTTCGAGACCGAGGAGGACGTCGAGCCACTGCTTCAGGCAACGCTCGAGAAACCCCGTCATGGACCCATATGCTTTACGATGTGTGTTCAGGGAGTGCCGCTTAAAATGGAACTGGACACGGGATCAGCAGTGTCTGTGATGTCGCATCAAGTTTTTCGGTCGTGTTTTCCGCAGATAAAGTTACGGCCGGCTACGGTGTTGCTGCGTACGTACACAGGAGAGTGCGTGCGCCCGAAGTGTGTGGCGACGGTAACCGTGGAGCACCAGCACCAGCCTTACCAGCTGCCTCTGCACGTTCTCTGCCAGGAGGGCCCTGCTCTCATAGGAAGAGACTGGATTCATGGGCTCCGGCTCAACTGGAGTAACCTTAACCACGTGGATGCAGAAGACAACCAGGCCTTGAGACAAGTCTTGGACCGGCATCCCCAAGTGTTCAACGACGAACTCGGCGAGATTAGAGGTGAGCAAGCTCAGCTCTCTCTCAAGCCGGAAGTGCAGCCGAAGTTCTGTAAAGCTAGAAGCATTCCGTTCGCGCTGAAAGAAGCAGTGGAGAAAGAACTGGAAAAGCTGGTTGGTCTTGGAGTAATTGAACCAATTTCGAACAGTCGTTTTGCCTCCCCAATTGTACCTGTGGTAAAGAAAGATGGCAGCGTACGCATATGTGGGGATTATAAAGCATCGTTGAACCCGTGCTTGAACATTGACAACTATCCCTTACCCAAGATTGAAGAACTCTTTGCCACTCTCGCGGGAGGACAAGTGTTCTCCAAGATCGACCTGAGTAGAGCATACCAGCAAGTGGTAATGGACAAGGTTTCCCGCGAGTACCTCACACTCAATACGCACAAGGGACTGTTCGCAGTAAATCGCCTAGCATTCGGAGTTGCGTCTGCGGCCGCGATTTTTCAAAAGATTATGGACAACATGTTGAAGGGACTGAAGGGGGTAATATGTTATCTAGATGACATTCTGATAATGGGGGACAGGACGGAACAACACCTTCAAAACCTAGATGCGCTACTAACCCGGTTGCACGAAAGGGGAGTGCGGATTAAGGCAGAGAAGTGTGAATTTTTGAAACCGGAATTGCAGTTTCTGGGTCACGTTATCAGTAAACATGGAATATCAGCAACGCCGGAGAAGGTAAAGGCCGTGCTAGAAGCCCCCGTTCCAATCGATAAAAAGCAGCTGAGAACGTTTACGGGCATGGTAACATACTACGGAAAGTTTCTGCCGGAGTTATCGACGGTAATATTCTCGCTGAATCAGCTGCTTTGCAAAAATGCGCCGTGGGTCTGGAGTGAACAGTGTGATCTGGCGTTTAAGAAAGTGAAAAGATTGCTTGTAAAAGCGCCGGTGTTGGCACATTATGATCCGGAAGCCCAGCTTGAGGTAATGTGTGATGCTTCATCATACGGGTTGGGCGCTGTTCTAGCGAAAGTGGAAAAAGATGGGTCCAGACGGCCGATCGTGTTTGCATCGCGCACGTTATCACCGAGTGAGCGGAACTACAGTCAGCTAGAGCGAGAAGCGCTAGCCTTAGTTTTCGGAATTACGAAGTTCCATTACTACATTTATGGCAGACAGTTCGGCTTGGTAACTGATCACAAGCCTCTACAGACGATTTTCGGCCCGAAGACCGGGATACCAAGCATTGCCGCAGCCCGTTTGCAGAGGTGGGCCATTAAGCTGTCGGCCTATCGTTACGACCTGATCTACCGTTCGGGCGCAAGCAACGTAGAAGCAGACTGCTTGTCGCGTCTACCACTTCCCCGGAGCAGCGAAAAGGAAGACGACGACGAAGTAACCGCCTGTTACGCACTTCGGTGGGAAACTTTCCCTATAACAAACTCCGACGTCGCGAGGGAAACTTCACGAGACCCGACCCTACGTCAGGTACTTCACGCGGTTACAGGACAATGGCCCGAGCGCGTTACGGATGAAGGGATGAGGCCGTTCGTTTCGAAAAATCTGGAGCTGTCGGTGGACCGAGGATGTTTGTTGTGGGGAATGCGCATTGTGGTTCTCCCATCTTTACAGAAGACAATCCTGGACGAGCTGCACGAAGGACATCCCGGCGTGGTGCGGATGAAGGAAGTGGGACACCAGCCGAGTAGTAACAACAACTTGGTTTTATTGACAGCCAGCCGTAAGACCGCGCATACCGCTGGTCCTAAAACACTTGTCGTGTCAAAAGCCGTGCTGTGCTTATATCAGCAAAGAGGACGAGAGGGAAGGGGGGCGGCGCCCTAGCTTAGACACGTGGCGATGACATAGCTGATTGCTATCGGAATACAAACACTACAAATATGCAATACCATATATTATTTTTGTACAATTTACAAGTTGTGGTATGTGTGTCGGACACATTCCAATGAAATGTTCACTGGGGTCTAGACTTCATTTCACCCTTCGTCCGAGCGCGGCGGACGCTACCAGCCAATCCAGCGTCGAGAGAGCGTCATGTGACCTTGTACTCCACATAACCAAAACGTCGCATGATACTCTCCCGGCGCCAGATTGGCTGGGGTGGCCCAGCATCCACTGGGCCACCCCAGCCCGTTTCATGCCAAGCACCCTTTACCAAGGGTGTTAGCAAGCACCCTTTATGAAGGGTGCTTGCTTGAACGCCAAAAGGGTGTTAGCCCAGGGACAAACTGATTTACACCCTTAAGTGTAAAAATTTAGTGCCATTAGTGCCAGTAAGCTTGTGTAAAGTGAAAAATATTGTAACTGAACAGTGGAGAGTTTTAGTAGATCGCTCCTATGACTCCGATAACGATACCCGATACTCCGCCACCGCCTCCCTTGCGCATGCATTTTATCGTTATCGGGGCTATCGGAGATATCGGAACGATCTACTAAAAATCTCTATTGTTGCACTGTCCCTTCACCTAAAGTTACTTATTTTTATTTATTTTTTACTGCTGCACTACCGGGGGATCTTAGTGGTGGGACAACATACCATCCCTGAACCCACGACGGCTGGAATGGTGGTCGCAACCAGCGTCCTAAGACTTAGTACTCAAAAATTCCAATAAATATTGAGCAGCCTTGCAGCAGCTTCGCGTGTCATTACTATGTAAAAGTTTCTGGGGTTGAGTTCTCAAACTTGACCTCCCGAAACTCTTGACCGTCTTCTTAGGAACACCCACATTTTCTGGCAGTCTGTGATAAATTATGTAATAAGTGTATAACTACAGCCACTTTCGGCCAGTGACTGGCCGTAAGTCAATGGCTAGTGGCTGGCCAAACGTGAATGACCAGTGGCTCGCCGAAAGTGACTGGCCAAAGGTGAATGGCAAGTCACTGGCCTAAAGTGAATGGCCAGTCACTGGCCAAATTTGAATGGCCAGTCATGGCCAAAGGTGAATGGCCAGTGTCTGGCCTAAAGTGAATGGCCAGCCACTGGACAAAGGTGAATGGTCAGTCACTGGCCTAAAGTGAATGGCCAGTCACTGGCCTAAAGTGAATGGCCAGCGACTGGCATAAAGTGAATGGCAAGTCACCAGACGAGGACGAAAACACTGCTATTGCCGAGCACTTTGGCCAAGTTTGGGCCATCGAAAATCTGGTTGGCCACAGTACACTTGCCAGCGACGGCCCATTCACAACGTGCTGCTTGGGTGACTAATGGTGATAGGTATGGGCTATTTTTGTGTTAACGAACTTAAATGCAATCTGTCCAGAAATAAAGCTATTCCAGTTGGCAAACAAAAGAATTGCTTATAAATATCAAAACTAGTCACTAATAGCCATTCCTAGCCATTCTAACAAAAATAAATGCTTACAACCAATAATAGCCACTTGTAGCTAGTTGTGTCCATAAACACTGAAATAGCACACAATTGTCAATTATACTCTCTAAAGCCATTGCAAGCCATCAGAAGCTAATCTGACCAGAAATAGACGCTAAAATCAACGATAGCCACTAAAAGCCATTCCAGTTAGTAAACACAAAATTGCTTATAAATAGCAACAATAGTCACTACCAGCCATTTCAAGCCAATCTAATAAAGAATAAATGCTTATAGTCAATAATAGCCACTTGTAGCCAGTTTCGTACATAAACACTGATATAGCACATAATTGTCCATTATGCTTGCTAATAGTCATTGCTGTCCACTTGAAACCAATCTGGTGAGATATAGATGATAATAGCCAACAATAGCCAATAAAAGCCATTCCGGTTAGTAAACACTAGCATTGCTCATAGCTATCAAGACTAGAGACTAATAGCCATTTGTACCTATTTCAAGCCAGTCTAATAAAGAATAAATGCTTATAGCGAATAAGAGCCACTTTGTAGCCAGTTTCGTTCGTAAACACTGAAATTGCATATAATTATCAATTATACTTGCTAACAGCCACTGCAAGTCAATAGAAGCCAATCTGGCCAGAAATAGATGCTAAAAAGCCAACAATAGCCACTGAAAGCCATTCCAGTTAGTAAACAGAAAAATCGCTTATAAATATCAACACCAGTCACTATCAGCCATTTCTAGCGATCTTAGGCCAATCTAATAAGGAATAAATGCTTTTACCCAGTAATGGCCTCTTGTATACAGTTTCATTCATAAACACTAAAATAGCAGAGTATTTTTGATTATACTCGTCAACAGCTACTGCTAGCCATTTGATGCCAACATGGTAAAAAGTAGATAATAGCCAAAAACAGCCACATGAAGCCCTTCCAGTTTGTTGACAAAGAAATAGCTGCTAATTACTAATACTGGGCACTTACAGCCATTTGTAGCCAATTCAAGCCTACTAGGTCAGGAACAGATGCTTATAGCCCAAAATAGTAAATCCACGCCAACCAAGTCAAGAATAGAGGCCTATAGCCAATGTTATCCAGGTGAAGTCATTCAAATCTATATACACTCCAATTCCATAAATTGTAAATAATAGTTGGTGAAAGCTATGTATAGCCATTTCAAGCCAATCTAATAAAATTGATGCCTATAGATAATAATAGCCTTTTTAAGTCATTTTCATTCATAAACACCAAAAACAGCACAGAATTTTCAAGTATATTTTCGAATAGCAATTTGTAGCCAATCTGGGGAAAAATAGATGCCAATAGCCAAAAAGAGCCACATGAAGCGATTCATGCTTGTACATACTAAAATAGCTAATAATTATCAACACTAGTCACTTATCACTATTTCTAGTCATTTCAAGCCAGCCAGGTCAATGACAGATGTTTACAGTCAGTAATGGCCTACTAAAGTCAACCAGGTCAAGAATAGCTGCCTATGGCCAATAATAACTAATTGAAGTCATTCAAACTTATACACACTCCAATTGCTTAAAATGTAAATATTGCCGCGCGCCAAGTCGGCAGCGCGGCCGTGGCCTAACGGTTATCGCGCTTGCCTCCCGCGCGAAGGGCCAGGGTTCGATTCCTGGCCCCGGCTACACATTTTTGTTGACACTGTAATGTGATGTTCTGGTGAATTCAGGAACCGCCTTGCTGATTCGAGGTTAGAATGTTCTACGCGCCGAACCGCCGAATGCTCCAGCAGCCCACTCGTGTACAAAAGCGGCTCCGCGTGGCAAGCCGGAGCCAGTCTCTCCCCTGCGCTCGCTCCTGCGGTTTCGCCGACATCGGCGCCCGCGTCGCTCTGCTGTTTTATTCTGTTTCCTTTTGTTTTGGGCACAACTTCGGCCCATTAAACGTTTAGTCTCTTCAGTTATCTTTGCCTCATCAATTGTCATTGGTGACATTTTGTTGGAGGTGTGGGGTACCGCATGCCCGTCCAGCGTTCCCCTCCAAGGGCCCGCAGTGCAAGTCCGATTGCCGGCTCGGTGAGAAGACCACTCAACGCGGAACCTGAAACTCGGACCAGCCGTCGCAGCAAGGGAGAGGATCCTGAGTACGGTCTGCTGCCGTACAAGCCCAAGCCGAAGAAGACGACGATGGCCAACCAGTCACAAGCCCCCGACGCTTCTCCTCTCATCTTCATGCCCGTCGCACCGCGGGCGGTTGCCCCCTTCCACGGTGAACTCTACGAAGACGTTGAGGGTTGCATTGACCAGTACGAACGTGTCGCCAGCCACATTGGCTGGACCGACGCGCAGCATCTGCAAAACGCGTATTTTTCGCTCGAAGAGACTGCCAGGTACTGGTACGAAAATCACGAGCCTTCCTTGACATCGTGGGGTATTTTCAAGAGCCAGCTGAAAGCAACCATCCTCCGCCAACACCGCCAAGAGAGGGCCGAAGACCAACTTCGAACCCGAACCCAGTGCCCCAAGAAGAGCGTCACCGGCTTCGTGGAGGACGTTCTGCGCCTGAGTGCCCGCGCCGACCCTCAGGCTACGGAAGAAATGAAGGTTCGAATCCTCATGCGGGGCGTGAGAGACAGCATCTTCGGCGGCCTTTTTCGTAGCCCAGCGGCAGCAGTCGAAAATTTTTTCACTCAGGCGACGAACATCGACCGTGCCCTGCAAGCCCGAGCCAGCCACTACCATGGACCAACCGGCCTCGCTGCCCTCGCGCGGTCCAGCTGCGATCTTACCTCCAGTATCCCGGGCATCCGCGAGGTCATTCGAGACGTTGTCCGGGAGAAGCTCCGGAAGCTGCTGCCTGCTGCCGACCAGCCGGTTTCGCTGTCGATAGCCGAAATGGTGCGCGAAGAAGTTCAGCGGGCAATTCAACCGGAGGCTCCTGCCAGCGTAGCTGCACCCGAGGAGCCCACCCTCACCTACGCCGCAGTGGCCCGACGGCCACCGCCTCCTCCTCGAGCCTATGTTGCGCCGCCCCGACGTCAGTCTCCTGCGCCGCAGCACGACCGCCGACGCAAAGACCAGGTTCAGTACGCCGCCCAAGAGCCCCGCGCAGCTCGGTAGACCAACGTGTGGCGAACGCCCGACCGACGCCCTCTGTGCTTCCATTGCGGGGAAGCAAACCACACCTACCGCCAATGCCCATACCGACGACTCGGGCTGCGGGGGTTCCACCCGAATGACCCACGCCCCCATTATGGTGAACGCCCTCGGGAGATCGACGAGTACCTGCGACGACCTCAGTCCCCCGAGCCTGCGTCCCGCCAAGAGTTGCGATCGCCGTCGCCACGACGTCCAGCTTCGCCGATGCACCGACCCCGACGTGAAAGCCTGTCAACCTTCGCTCCTCGCCGGGGAAACTAGGCGCGGCAACCCCTGGAGGTGGAGTTGCCGAAGACGACCGACGCCAAGATCGAAACAACGCCCCTGCAGCGGTGTCCAATAACCTAGACGTCGTCATCGACGGCCACGACGCATCAGCACTCGTAGACACCGGAGCAGACTACTCAGTCTTGAGTGGGAGGCTCTCCCGCCGCCTTCGGAAAGTCACGACGCCGTGGGATGGACCTCAAATACGTACCGCCGGAGGGCACCTCATCACACCGGTCGGGAGATGCACTGCGCGAGTCGAGATCCACGGTGAGACGTGCCCTGTGAAGTTCGTCGTTCTGCAAGACTGTTCGGGGGACGTTATCCTCGGAATGGACTTCCTCTGCGAGTATGGCGCCGTCATCGACCTTGGAGCAAACCGGTTGACGCTACGAAAACCTGTTCCACCACCGGAGGGACCCAGAGTGACGTCATCTGCGGTCCGAGTCCTCGCAAGCCAAGTGAACTTACCGCCGCGGTCGAGTCTTTTCGTACCCGTCGGGATCTCCGAAGCTTTCTGCGGTGAAGTTCTGCTCGTAGGAAGCCTCCAGTTGCTTCTTGGAAGAGGAATAGGCGTCTCAAGAGGAGTTGCTGAACTTCAGGATGGCCGCACTGTAGTCCTTGTGACGAATTTCCGAAATGAAAAGTTGCAGCCGTGGGCCAGGTTGAGGAAATCCGAAACTCCGCCGAATTCGCCGCCATTACTGGCGATTCCTAGCCACCTCAGCAAGAGAGTACGTTGCCAGCGTAGCTCGACGTTGACCCTAAACTTCCGGAACGACGACAGCTGATTAACATTCGCACCGAATACCGCGACTGCTTTGCGAAGTCGTCGAAGGTGCGCCAAACCGTCGTAGCGAAGCACCGCATCGTTATCGAGGACGACGCGCGCCCTGTGCATCGATCGCCGTACAGAGTATCCGCTTAAGAAAGGGAGGTGATTCAGGAGCAAGTTCAAGAGATGCTGAACGTCGACATAATCCAGCCTTCAAGCAGTCCGTGGGCGTCTCCAGTAGTGCTGGTGAAGAAGAAGAACGGAACGTTAAGGTTCTGCGTGCACTACCGGCAGCTGAACGCGGTGACGAAGAAAGACGTCTACCCACTCCCCCTCATCGACGGCACTCTAAACCGGCTGCGCCACTCTCGATATTTTTCATCGATGGACCTGAAGAGCGGCTACTGGCAGATCGAAGTCGACGAACGGGACCGAGAGAAGACAGCATTCGTTATGCCGTATGCCGGATGTACTCTACGAGTTCAAGGTGATGCCCTTCCGACCATGCACTGCTCCAGCAACTTTCCAGCGTGTCATGGACACAGTACTGGTAGGACTGAAGCGGCAGCCCTACTGAAAAAAACCATTTGGCGCCTATATGAAAACAAACGGGTCCATACCGGTAACAGTTTAACCATACCGGTCACCAGTTTGTCAAAAAAGTCGCCCGTATGGCTCAAAGGGGTCCCCCGTATGAGCCATAACGGTCACCTATTTGGACAAACTGGTCACTCCTTTGGCAAACGGGTCGCTCGTCTGGGCAAATGGGTCGCCCGTCTGGGCAAATGGGCGACTCGTTTGGGCAAAGTTGTCGCACGTTTGCTCAAACCGGTGACCATGTAGCAAACTGCACCGGTTTAATCAAACGGCTCCCCGGAGCCCGTTTGATACTGAACGTACAGATCGGCGGCGTAGGCACGCCTAGCGTTTCAGCCGTGGCAGCCAATGTTTCCGGAAGGCTGGGAGCGCCGGCTTATCGATTTCAGATCGTCCGCGTAATGCAAGTAATTATATTTATATTTCAATTGCGCTGATGTTCGCTTATACTGCAACTAAAACTAACACGTTCTTCTTTTTTTTTTTACGTGAAGGCGCGACGGTGGTGAGCCGATATTTTTGACAAAACTTTAAAGCTTTGTAAAACTTTGTTGCCTCAATTTACTTATTCAGCTCGAATCTGTCTCGCAGAAGACGCGACCGCGTGAAAGAATGTACGTCTAGACTCCGTTTCACTTTAATTCAAGACGCAGCGAAGGTAGAACGCATACTGTAAAACCCTTTATTTTCGCGGCCCCTATTTTTCGCGAATCGGTCACAGATAATATAATCGCAACCACTAAATTGCGCGAATTCCAGACGCCTGCGTTGAAAATCTTAAGGACCGAAATTTTCGCGCGCCCTTGAATTTCGCGAATTCTTCAATTCGTGAAATTCGCGAAAATTGAGGGCTCGCGAACATTAAGGGTTTTACAGTACACGCGGCTGCAAGAACATCGAGCATTGCGAGAGCACGCCCGCCGATGCAGCAGTAAAACTAGGAGCTCGCGCTGAGTATTTTCTTCGCTCGGGCGCAAGCCGAACTTCTGGCCGCCCCGCCGCCATTTCCAAAATTCAAACGCGCTAAAATGCGCGCGCGGGCGCGCGCGCGTGTTTTTTTTTTTTTTTTTTCGAGGTTACAAAAACGCATTTCTCTGGAATGCTTGGGGAGAGGGAGAGGGGCTGTCCCTGTGGTCCTCGCCCCCTCCCTTCTCTCTTGTCACCCGAAAAGCCGCGAGCGAGCTACACGCTGATAAGCATCGAGATCCGGAAGGGTGCGCCTAGCAGCCGCTTTTTTCTTTTTCTGCTTGTTGTCAGTTCCAGGTAGAACTTCGCGCGTCCACCTGCTTCGATCTGTCGCCTAACCCTGCGGTCTTATTAGGATGTCTCTCGACAACGTATTGGATGTGCACCAAAGCTACCAGTGTTCGAAAAGTCCTACGTCTATATCGGCAACAAGCAATTCTTCAAAGAAGTCAGGAATTCTTGCGGTTTGGTTGGGTTCGGCAACTGACAGCTTGTGCGCCACATCGTGTTGAAACTTCCAAGAAGCCGTTCCCTCTCATTTGTGTTTGTGTGGTTGTCCTGCTTCGACCGTGTCGACAACTATCACGGATTACATCTTTCAAGTCCGCTATTTTTATGGTAAGTGCACTGCAACCTACTTCTTGGCAACGATGGACCGTTCTTCTACTCGTACTCTTCCAGATTATCTATATAATTATGCAGCCACTATTCTCGCGGCAGCTGGGCGAATAATTTCCCGAAAGTCTACCTTCATAATCTAGAATTACCTCGGTTCTTGTTTGGTTTGCTATCTTCTCAGTTTTATGAAAGCTTAGAGTGCCTCTCACATTTCACAGATCGCTTGTACGTTTGTACTTGTCTACAGAAGGCGTAATAAACTTTGAGGAGAATTGAAAACAATCTTTTGTGTCTGTTTTCCTGTCCAATTGCAAGCACCTACGTGAGTACATTTGTTCTACGTGTTTCCTCCATGTTATAAATAGTTTTATGAGTTTCGGAACGTCTTAAATAAGTTTAAGATAACCAACCTCCCAGACGATCCCCGTTTACTGCTAGCGCATAATTTCCCGATTCGAATGGCACGTTTAAACGTGTGGTCCCGTGCAAGGTCGAACGGGCACCTGTATCAAACGGGCACCGGTATCAAACGGGCACCTGTATCAAATGGGTACCGTTTCGAGCGGGTACCGTTTCAAACGGCTACCCGTATCCCATAATCACGTTTGATCCAAACGGGTCGACAAGTTTGCACCCGTTTGATTTACCAGTTTGCCACCCGTTTGAATTTCAAATGGTTTTTTTCAGTAGGCAGAGCTGTCTCGTCTACCTCGACGACGTCGTAGTTTTTTCCAGCGACTTCGACGGGCACTTCAAACGACTCCGAGCTGTTCTCCAAGCCATCCGAACCGCCGGACTCGCCCTGAAGCCGTCAGTGTCGGTTCGCCTATGACGAACTGATGTTCCTAGGCCACGTGGTTAGTAACGAAGGTGTCCGCCCAGACCCCGAGAAGACTCGAGCGGTCGCGTCATTTCCAGCACCGACAGACAAGAAGGGCGTGCGAAGATTCTTTGGACTTTGTGCCTGCTACCGACGCTTCGTTCGGGATTTCGCAAGGATTTCTGCACCGCTCACAAAACTCACGAAGGACGCCGAGAAGTTCGAATGGGCCGAGGACCACCAGCTGCATTTGACGAGCTGAAGCGAAGACTCCAGACTCCTCCTGTCCTTAGACACTTTGATCAGGATGCTGAAACCGAGATTCACACGGACGCTAGTAATGCAGGACTTGGAGCGGTACTAGTTCAAGTGCAAGAGGGCATTGAGCGAGTCATCGCCTACGCAAGTCGGACGCTCTCCAAATCGCAGAAAAATTACTCCACGACTGAAAGAGAATGTCTTGGGGTCGTATGGGCAATCTCGAAGTTCCGCCCGTACCTGTTCGGGAGTCCGTTCCGCGTAGTCAAGGACCACCACTCGCTCTGCTGGCTTTCGAGCCTTAAGGACCCGTCAGGACGCCTCGCTCCATCGAGCCTCCGACTACAAGAGTTCAACATGACTGTGGTTTACAAGTCGGGACGCAAGCACAGCGACGCTGACTGCCTGTCCAGGGCCCCTGTCGAAACACCTTCCGGCAGCAGTGACGACGATGACGACGAATGCTTCCTAGGAGCCGTGAAGACCGACGACATGGCTCGACTTCAACGAGACGATCCGGAGCTGCGCGCCTTAATTGAGCAGCTGGAAGGGTACGGGGGTACCGTACCACGCATTTTGTCACGAGCCCTGCCGAAATTGCCATTCGACAAGGTGTACTCTACAAAGAGAACTTCGGGGACAACAACTCGTCGGGGCTGCTGGTAATCCCGACCGACCTTCGGGAAGAGATCTTTCAAGCATCTCACAACGACCCGACGTCCGGACACCTTGGTTACAGCCGGACGCTGGCCTGTATTGGTGAAAAGTATTACTGGCCCAAGCTCCCCAAAACTGTCCACCTCTACACCCGATCGTGCCACGAGTGCCAGCGACGCAAGAAACCGCCGACAAAGCCGGCAGGTCTCCTGCAGCCAATCGCCCCGCCAACTGCACCATTCCAGCAGTTCGGATTGGATGTACTTGGTCTTTTTCCGCCGTCGATCCTGGGGAACCGTTGGATAATCGTTGCCACCGATTGTCTCACCCGGTACGCAGAAACCAAAGCCCTTCGTTCGGGGACAGCTTTTGAATTTGCCAAGTTTTTCATCGAGTCCGTCGTACTTCGGCACGGCGCTCCCGAAGTTCTGATTACAGATCGCGGATCTTCGTTCATGGTACAGCTGACCCGAGAAATCCTCAGGTTCATTCACACCAGCCATCGTCGTACCACTGCGTACCACCCGCAGACCAACGGGGTGACGGAGCGACTCAACAAGACAATCGCCGACATGATCTCTATGTACGTCGACGTAGAGCACAAGACGTGGGACGAGGTGTTGCCGTACGTCACGTTCGCCTACAATACAGCGGTTCAAGAGACCACTGGGCTCACACCTTTCCAGCTGGTACACGGTCGGAAGGTAACGACCATGCTGGACGCGATGCTG